>NC_140584.1:1039836622-1040436622 GCF_964204655.1 Triturus cristatus | reverse complement strand
TCATCATCTCCTCATTCCAGCGTGCCACACTTGGACCGTTTTTTGTTTTCCAATGACTAGTGAGTTCCCTTTTAGCCAACACCAACCCAAAATCTATGAAGTTACTAGTAACTTTATTCTTAGTGTTGTGTGGGAACCAGTGTAGCAAACAACAACCTGGTGAGAGTGCTATGTCCCTCTCCGTCACAGCCGCCAGCCCAGTTGTCACCACCTTCCAGTACTCTCCCAAATGTGGACAATCCCAGAACTTATGGAGGAACCCCGCTCCCTCTAGATTGCATTTCGGGCATGCAGTCCTGGCCCCGAAGTAGTCATTAATCTTGTCCGGGGTGAGGTACGCCTTGTGGAGGACATAGAAGTGAATCAGTTGGAAGCGTGCATTCCTAGAGCTCTTCCAAGCCCTTTCCACAAGTTCCCCCCCATGGTTTCTCATCAATGGCCTCACCCAGGTCCTCCTCCCATTTGAGGTGCAGCGCTGCCAGGGGCTGACACAGCACTTGTGTGATACACCTGTAGAGGCAAGTGACCGCCTTGATAGTACCCGCCGCCATCCCCACATACTGACAGGCCAGGAATGTCTGGGGTTCCACCATCCCCTCTCGCGAATGTTTTCTGACTGCTGCCGTCAGAGCGGCATGTAGGAGGAAATCACCTCTGGGGAGGTCATACCGCTCCCGAAGATCATTAAATGGGAGCAAGGTATTGTCTTCATATAAGTCTCCTAGCGTGGAGATCCCAACCTCACGCCATAGGCGCAGCCTGCTCCAGTCACCGCCATGAGGCAATGCTTCACAAACAACTCAGGGGCATGCAGGTCTGCACCCACGCTCGTCTAGCCAGTCTGTTCCAACACTGGCAGGCCCGTGTGTAAGTCCAAGGGGATCACCCCCACCCCCCTTTATGGGCAAACGCAGTAGCACCCGGGATAAGAGGTTCAGGCCGGGGTCCGGACCACCAAGGTCTTCCATGTTTTTTAACTGCCCTGCCATCCATTTTGTGTACCACTGCAGCTGCACTGCATGATAATAGGCCTCAAAATCCGGCACCGCAAAGCCTCCCTCCTCCCTAGGCCTCATCATAGTGGTGAGAGGCACTCTCCGCCTCCCAGTACCCCAGAGTAAACCCGTGAGTTTCATGTTGATTTTAGCAAAAATCTTGGTTGGGATCCATATTGGGAGTGTCCCGAAGAAATAGAGAAGCCTGGGTAATGTGACCATTTTCACCAACGCCACCTTGCCCGCCACAGATAATGGGAGGGTCCCCCAGAAATCAAAGTTGCCCTTTGTGCTACGCACTGTGCGCCCTATGTTACCCTCCAACAGATTGACAGGGTCATTGTAGATTCGAGTGCCCAGGTACGGTAAGCATCTAGTTTCCCAAGGCACACCCTCAGCTGCCGTAGATCCGTCTCTACTCGATTTTGTAGGAAAGAGACACAACTTGGTCCAATTCACCCGAAGCCCCCCAACTCTCCCCAGGACCTCCAGCAGCTCTCTGGCTCCCCGTAGTACCTCCCCCGAGTTGGCCAGAAGCAGTAGGAGGTCATCCGCATATAGCGCAACATGCTGTAACTGTCCCTCTACCACCAGCCCCTGATAGTAACGGCCTGACCTGGCATGCATGGCCATGGGTTCCATCGCCAGCACTGACAATAAAGGCGATACCGGACAACCCTGTCTCGTACCTCTACCCACCATACAGGCCTCCGAAATCAACCCCCCCCCCCCCGCCCAGACTCTGGCAGTGGAATTTTTGTAGAGGAGCGCCATCCATTCCACGAAGCGGTCCCCCAAACCAAAAGCTCTCAGAACCCTAAATAGGTATGGCCATTCTAGGCTGTCAAAAGCCTTCTCATCGTCAACTGTAAAAATGCATGCCTCCTCCTTGCAATAGGTATTGGCCCCAGTATGCGCAGACGCCTACCGACATTCATTGCCCTGTTCCTGGATGGGATAAAGCCTGCCTGGTCTACATGGATAAGCGCCGGCCTGTGGGCTTATAGCCGACTTGCCAATATACGGCTCAGTATTTTATAGTCTAAGTTAAGCACGACTAGAGGACAATACGCACTTCGGTCCTCAGAGGGCTTACCAGGTTTTAACAATGGGACAATTATCGCTTCCCTCGTTGAAGCAGGAAGACAACCCTCCTGTTTCGCCTGGTTATACAATGTCACTAGTCGTGGCGCCAACAGATCTATGTATGCAGAATAGAACTCCACTGGGAGCCCATCTGTCCCCGGGGTTTTATATCTAGCCATGTGTTTGATGGCGCTACAAACTTCCCCAATCTCCACCTCCCTGCCAAGTTCCTCTGCCGCCTCAGCATCAACCGTAGGAGGCTCCAAACCAACCAAGAAACCCGTTCCATCCTCCGCCCTTGGGTCATTTCGCAATGCAAAACCTCATTTACCTCAAATTTACCGCTGTAAAGGTACTGGACCCTTGCCACTGTATATTACCTTCAGGAGACTTTACATAAACATGAAAAATCAAAAATGCATTTAATATTTCAGCCAATAAAGACAGTTGTGAGTATTTGTAAAGGGTTTTATTTTCTTAGTTAAAAGTGAAGTTTTTCTGACCCTTTATTCATTAGTCAAATATCAAAAAGGTTACAGAATTTGGAAATTAGGAAAAATAGCATTAATACAGAACATATTACAGTCTGCATATAAGCATCACATGTAGAAAAGAAAATGTGGTGCAAAATGTCAGTCTAAACTCTTAAAGAGTTTCTAAAAAAAGAGTGAGTCTTCAAAGGCTAATCAGTAATTAATAAATGGCAAACATCTCCCATAAAGAGAAATAAATGCATAAGACAAATAAATCTTTTCAAAACTAATTAATTAGTCAAAGCGTAAACTTAAAGTTTTAGCATTCTAAATCTACCTTCTGCCCTGGTCTGTTAATCTCTGCCACTCTGAGCTACACAAGGTGCAAGACAGCCCCTCCTTCACAGACCACAGAGGAATGTGATCTGCCTTGCCAAAAATATGACGTGCAAGGACTCTCTGAACAAAATATGAGCAAAAGACCCCCCACCTTCCTCTGTCTCTCCTCGGACGCAATCTCCACCCAGGCTGCACCCGTGACGTTTCACGTACCTAATCCATATGATGTCTGGCCTCATATGCTGCCTCTCCTCTCTCCTAAAGCTAAGGCTTAAGGCCTAAGGTTAACACGCCCCCTATGGGGTCATTATTTTTACTCTAATCCTTGGCAGACTACACTAATAATGTTGCAGTTTTCAGTAAAGCGTGCACTGATTGTTTAGCATAGATGACATGAGGGTCTCACCACCCTGTTCTCATTGCAATATCCAAACCATACTGGTTTTAACAAAAGAAGCGTTAATGATTAATACAATTATATGTTTTAGCAACATTTACTAGGAAAAATGTTTCAGTCTATATTTTCCTTCCTGCCACATCGCACGCAGGATAAGCACATTCCACAAACACTGGTGCATTGGCAGAATAGCAAGAATTTACAGTTCACAGTGGCCTTGACCAGGTCTTCACTTGAGGCAAGCTGGCAGTATGTAGTTCTTTTCTGCGCATGCTCTATAATTCACAGCCTTGCTGGATTCACAGGCAGCCATTTTATCTTAGGCCCAAAAATAAAACAAACACAAAAATAGTAATAATTTACAAAATAGAACCCATTGTGTTTACCTCCCCCATACTAATAACTTGTATTATTTTTCCTAGCAAAAGTTATTAGTTTAAAGCAGTGTTTCTATTATTTGTTTTCAACATGCAAAAATGTGCAATGTACAACATAGCATAAAACATGCACCAGTCCAAATTTTCAAAGCACAAGCAGTTAATACATACTTATAGCAACATGCTCTAATGTTTTAGATAGCTTTTCATGCAAAATGCTTTAGTCCCACGTGTAATGATGGTGCATGGTTAATTTAATACACATTATAAAAAGATGTGTTATGAACTGAATATGCATTGTTAAAATATGCAACAAAGCCAAAGTCTCTTAGAACAGGAATAGGGAGTGTAGATTACAAGGAATATGAGCTAGGAAGAGAGAACACATTCAATGATTATCTTCACAGCTAAAGAGGCCACTAAAATCACGAGTTTTCTCTACACTGCAAAAACACATGTTAATTCAGCACAAGCATTTCAGACTGAAAGCATTGACCAGGCCTCATTATATGTCTTTGACTTTGCTTTGCACCAAAAGTGCCACTTTTAATAAGCATTTGTCTAGGCCTCATTTCATGTTTCATGTGCCATGTGTTTTCCACTTGCACCAAAATCTGCGTCATTTTAAATGCAGTCTGTCTGAAGCACAAAAATAAAGCAATGCCTAATCTTGATGAAATCTAGCTCTATCAGTAGAGGGAAGCATAAAACTCCACAAACTGAGCATTGATACCTTGTTGACTGTAGAATACCTCGTCCCCTAGTCCCCTCAGCTCCAATATCGTCCTTGCCCTGCGTGCGGGATTAGCCAGCCAGGCCAACAGTGCCCCAGATTTGTCACGTTCCCTGTGGGCTCGGGTGATGTATGCCTTATAATCGAAGCAGCGCAGCCGCTCTACCTGCCCAGCGAGGACTTCTCGAGTTGCGAGGAGAACAGCCTGCTTATCTATAAGCTCCGGTCTCACTTTCTCCAGGTCTCGGAGCCTACGCTGCGCAGTTTGTACCTCCCGTAATAACACCCTCCGCACTCCCACAACTTCTCCAATACAACGACCCCTAACGACAGTTTTAAAGGCGTCCCACTCAACAAGTGGACTCGTCGCTGTCCCGGCATTATCTAAAAAATAATCATCGATAGCGGAACCTATTGTGGTCTGAAACACTGGGTCCTCCAATGCCTCTGGGGTCAGCCGCCAACTAGGTATAGTAGGTCTAAGCCGTAGCCAGTCTAAGGACAACAACAACGGGTTATGATCAGAAATCGTTCTAGCCAGATATTTGCTGAGTATGACCCCACCATGCGCTTCTGGGGAACATAGGATCGAGTTCAACCGAACGTGCAGTTTGTGCAATGCAGAGTAGTAGGAATAATCCCTTTCGTTCGGGTGATGGGCCCTCCAGGTATCTGTCAACCCCCAGTGTTGCTGCCAGTCATGTCTGATTGCTGCAAGCCTATGTATGGGAGCGTCTGGTAGTGGTGGGAGAGATCGGTCCAGGTCAACGTCCGTGATACTGTTAAAGTCCCCCTCTTAACAGTACCGGCCCTGTCAGCATGGTTGCTAGCATCCTCGAGAGATGTGCAAAAAATGCAGACTGTTCCATGTTAGGAGCATAGAGACTCCCTATCACTATATCCCTGCCATCTAACCTCCCTGAGACCACCACATACCTGCTTTCAGGATCTACTAGTTGCCTGGTACTCTGGAAAAGAACACCTGCCTGCACCCAGATCAATGTGCCTCTGGCATAGGCCGAATACGTAGTGCAAAATACCTGCCCCTCCATCGTTTCTGCAATGCGATCCCTTCCTTCTGCGTTAACTGGGTCCCCTGTAACAGGGCAATCTGCACCCCTCTCCACACTAGGTATGCGTGTATTTTATGACGGCGTAACATCATATGCATTCCCCTGACATTCCAAGAGATGCACCGAATGCCTACGGGGGATCCCAATGCTCAAATCATGCCAGTCCTGCTTCGACCACCCCCATAGCGACAAGCCTTGTCCCCAACAAAACCCCTTCAACGAGCAAACCCCCCCCAAAAACCCCTCCCCAGGACAGGTTCCTACCAACAAGTCCCCATCCAAACCAACATGATGAACTATGAGTCATGAAAAAGTGAAGAAATGTAGGCTGGCCCTGTAGGACCCAGAACCCTCCCGGCTAACCCCCCACCCCGCAATGGAGAAGGTGGCCCCATCAATTGCTCTGGTGCCAGTAAGCTGCCGCCAACTCATGGTAGTCTCTCCAACAGTCAAGCCCCTGCGCCACATAGTCCATTCCTCTTGCAGCTCAGCGTGCAACTATCAGACAATGCCATCTGCTGTTTGTGGTGTAACATCCGTCAATTTCATCTCCGAGTCTCCGTTCGTGCTGCTGGGACGGGAGCTTTCAGATCTGTCCAAGCCATGCTTGCTGTTTGTCGAGTTTGTACTAGCCTCTCCCCTGGCTAATCTCCGCCTTGTGCCTCTCGAGTTGGCGACCTGTCGGTGTAGGAGCCCTTGGAGATCGTGGAGGAGTGCCTGCTGTTGCCGGACACCACCTGGCGGCGAAGTACTTGCTATCCGTGTCTGCCGGGTCTCCAGCCAGTGCCAGGCCTCTTGCGGGGCAGTGAAGAAGTGAGTCTCTGTGTTGTCGACCACCCGGACACGTGCTGGGAATAACATGGCACAGGGAATTTGCAATTGGCGCAGCTTCCGCTTGAGAGTCAGGAAGGATGCACGCTGCTTCTGCACCTCCCTAGTGAAGTCCGGAAAGATCATCACCCTGGCATTCCCAATCTGCAAGTTCGATTTCTCTCGGGCTTGCTGCAAGATGTGATCCCTATCACGGTAGTGGAGCAGCCGCCACCACCATTGGCCGAGGAGGAGCACCAGGTTTGGGTGGTCTAGTCAGGACTCTGTGGGCACGCTCAAGTAAGTAGAAGGAGGAGAGCCCCTCCAGGGCCACTTCCATCTTAATCCAGTTTCCCTTAAACTGCACTGCGTCATCCCCTTCCTCACACTCCAGGACTCCCACAATACACAGATTGTTCCGGCAGGAGTGCCCTTCGCTGTCCTCCACTCTCACTTCCAGCACCCTGACCGTGGCCTCCACTAGCTTCAGCGAACGCTGTAGTGCCATGACCGCCTCTGGGACATTCTCCGTGGCTTTCTCATTAAGCTTCTCTCGCTCCTTAAGCTTACAATGGTCGTCCTTCAGTAGATTGAGGTCCACCCCTATAGAATCCATCTTTGCCTCCAGTGCCTCTTTCGAAGAAGTGATGGCCTGCATTATATCCCCGAGAGTGGGGCCCCCCGGGACGGCGTCCTTGCGCCTCTCCGCAACCTCATCCTCATCATCCGTATGCAGTCTTCCACTTGCAACGCAGCGAACCCTTTCTTTTAAGACACCCTCCCCATTGTTAGCAGCTATGGAGGTTCTCAGGGGTCCAAAAGGGGGTGGTGATGGACAGAGCATCAGAACCAATCAAACACTCACACCCAGTCAACCGATCTGGGTTTGATCCATCACCGTTCTTTAGCCCACTCTGCCACCCCAGTTCAGACATGGCCATATGCAAATCAGTCTGACCCTGTGCCTCATGGGAACAGTCCAGCCGAACTGCCAAGCCATGCCTTCCCTGGACCGGAAACAAGCTTCGTAGGACCGGTTTCTGGCATTTCAGCCGTCTTCAGCCAGGCTTGCTTGAATCCAGTGGCAAAGTGAGCAAGGGACTCACGTCTGAGCATACCCTGCCAACTTATGGTGAACAAAGCGGTACAAAAGGGGGTGGTGGTGGACGTAGCTTCAGAACCAATCAAACACTCACACCCAGTCAACAGATCTGGGTTTGATCCATCACCGTTCTTTAGCCCACTCTGCCACCCCAGTTCAGACATGGCCATATGCAAATCAGTCTGACCCTGTGCCTCATGGGAACAGTCCAGCCCGAACTGCCAAGCCATGCCTTCCCTGGAACGGAAACAAGCTTCCTAGGGCCGGTTTCTGGCATTTCAGCCGTCTTCAGCCAGGCTTGCTTGAATCCAGTGGCAAAGTGAGCAAGGGACTCACGTTTGAGCATACCCTGCCAACTTATGGCGAACAAAGCGGTACAAAAGGGGGTGGTGATGGACGGAGCATTAGAACCAATCAAACACTCACACCCAGTCAACAGATCTGGGTTTGATCCATCACCGTTCTTTAGCCCATTCTGCCACCCCAGTTCAGACATGGCCATATGCAAATCAGTCTGACCCTGAGCCTCATGGGAACAGTCCAGCCCGAACTGCCAAGCCATGCCTTCCCTGCACCGGAAACAAGCTTCCTAGGACCGGTTTCTTGCATTTCAGCCGTCTTCAGCCAGGCTTGCTTGAATCCAGTGGCAAAGTGAGCAAGTGACTCACGTCTGAGCATACCCTGCCAACTTATGGCGAACAAAGCGGTACAAAAGGGGGTGGTGATGGACGGAGCATCAGAACCAATCAAACACTCACACCCAGTCAACAGATCTGGGTTTGATCCATCACCGTTCTTTATCCCACTCTGCCACCCCAGTTCAGACATGGCCATATGCAAATCAGTCTGACCCTGTGCCTCATGGGAACAGTCCAGACCGAACTGCCAAGCCATGCCTTCCCTGGACCGGAAACAAGCTTCCTAGGACCGGTTTCTGGCATTTCAGCCGTCTTCAGCCAGGCTTGCTTGAGTCCAGTGGCAAAGTGAGCAAGGGACTCACGTCTGAGCATACCCTGCCAACTTATGGCGAACAAAGCGGTACAAAAGGGGGTGGTGATGGACGGAGCATCAGAACCAATCAAACACTCACACCCAGTCAACAGATCTGGGTTTGATCCATCACCGTTCTTTAGCCCACTCTGCCACCCCAGTTCAGACATGGCCATATGCAAATCAGTCTGACCCTGTGCCTCATGGGAACAGTCCAGCCGAACTGCCAAGCCATGCCTTCCCTGGACCGGAAATAAGCTTCCTAGGACCGGTTTCTGGCATTTCAGCCATCTACAGCCAGGCTTGCTTGAATCCAGTGGCAAAGTGAGCAAGGGACTCACGTCTGAGCATGGGGTCTTATTCTCAGGTGTCTTCAAGATGGGACCTGCAAGAGTCTCCAAGCGTAGGCACCAAGCTCGGCAGTAAGGTGGGCCAGCCCGCACCCCCAGACCACAAGTCCCATGTTCGACACTCTCAGCCGTGTCCACAGGGCATCAGGGGTCCATGTCTTAAGAATTCTTCCGTGTACACAAGCTGTCGGGGTGAAACACCAGCATGGGGAATGTCCCCCCACGAGTACCGCCTACTGGTGCTGTCGGCTTCAGCAGACCTCCCAATCAATGCAGCACTGTCCCGCTATATCAATGCCCTCCTCGTAGTGCTCCATCAGCTCCCACGCAGGCCAAGTGGGGGCTCACCTTCCCAATATCAGCCGTTCACTTCCTCGTTGTGATCCCGGTCAGGGGCCTACTCGGCACAGGTCCAGCACAGTGCCACACTCCTACTTCGCTTCTGTAGTGCGTTGTTCAGCGCGGGCCCCCAGTCCTTAGCGAGCCGCCAAGTAAAGTCAGGCCTGTCCACGGCTGCCTCCGTCACGCCGTGGGCCCACAATCTCCCCCTCACTGCCAGATCCGCCAGGGCTCCACTTCGCCGGTAACTGCCACCATTTTGTGTAGGCGTTGTAACGCGCCAGCCAGAGGCGCACACTCTGCTCTCCGCAGGTATGGGGGTTCTGCTCTTCCCTAATGCCCGTAGCACACTTGCAGGGCAGCGCCAGATGTGGAGCGGTACTCACCGCTAGCTCGGAATCATCCCGCCGGCGCGCAGTAGATGTTGCCGCATCAGCGCTCAGCCGCCATCTTGTGTCTTCAGCACCCGGAGCTCTAGGAGACACTATCGGCGTTTTCGCCGCTCACAGAGCACCTCCGTCACTCTGCGGCAGCTCACTGCTGGCACCAGCGTATCCGCCACAGGTTTCACTGCAAGGGGCATCTTTATGCCATCAGGATCATTACGGGCGAGGGGAAGCCACGGACAGAGCTCCGGAGTCCGCTTCCCCTCACATCGGCACCTAGCCACGCCCCCGTGTCCAAGGCATAATGACGGCTGATGTCTGAATGTTCAAGGCATAATGGCGGCTGATGTCTGAATATCCAAGGCATAAAGAGGGCCGATGTCTGTATGTCCAGGGCATAAAGAGGGCTGATGTCTGTATGTCCAAGGCATAAAGAGGGCTGATGTCTGTGTGTTCAAAGTATAAAGAAGACTATCTGTGTATCCAAGGCATACAGAGGGCTGATGTCTTTATGTCCAGGGCATAAAGAGGGCTGATGTATGTATGTCCAAGGCATAAATAGGGCAGGTGTTTGTATGTTCAAGGCATAAAGAGGGCCGGGGTTTGTATGTCCAAGGCATAAAGAGTGCTATTGTCTCTATATGCAAGGCATAAAGAGTACCAATATCTGTATGTCCAGGGCATAAAAAGGGCCGATGTCTGTATATCCAAGGCATAAAGATAGCTGATGTCTGCACATCCAGGGCATAAAGAGCGCCGATGTCTGTACGTCCAAGGCATAAAGAAGGCTGTTACCTGTATGACCAAGGTATAAAGAGGGCTGATGTCTATATGTCCAGTTTATAAAGAGGGCTGATGTCTGAATGTCCAAAGCATAAAGTGGGCCGATGTCTGTATGTCCAGGGCATAAACAGGGCTGATGTCTGTATGTCCAAGGCATAAAGAGAACTGGTGTCTGTATGTCCAAGGCATAAATAAGGCAGGTGTGTGTATGTCCAAGGCATGAAGTGGGCTGATGTCTATATATCCAAGGCGTAAAGAGTGCTGATGTCTGTATATCCAGGGCATAAAGAGGGCCGTTGTCTGTATATGCAAGGCATAATGAGGGACAATATCTGTATGTCCAGGGCAAAAAGAGGACTGATGTCTGTATGTCCAAAGTATAAGAAAAACTGATGTCTGTGTGTCCAAGGTGTAAAGAGGACTGATGTCTGTATGTCCAAAGTATAAGAAAAACTGATGTCTGTGTGTCCAAGGCGTAAAGAGGACTGATGTCTGTATGTCCAGGGCTTAATGAGGGCTGATGTCTTTATGTCTAAGGCATAAAGAGAACTGGTGTCTGTATGTTAAAGGCATAAATAGGGCAGGTGTCTATATGTTCAAGGCATAAAGAGGACCGATGTCTGTATGTCCAAGGCATAAAGATAGCCGGTGTCTGGATGTTAAAGGCATAAATAGGGCAGGTGTCTGTATGTCCAGGACATAAAGAGGGTCGATATCTGTATTTCAAGGGCAAAGAGCAGGCAGATGTCTGTACATCCAAGGCATAAAGAGCGCTGATGTTTGTACGTCTAGGGCATAAAGAGGGCTGATGTCTGTACATCCAAGGTATAAAGAAGACTGATGTCTGTGAGTCCAAGGCATAAAGAGGGCTGATGTCTGTATGTCCAAGGCATAAAGAGGACCGACGTCTTTGTGTCCAAGGCATAAAGAGGGCTGATGTCTGTATGTCAAAGATATAAAGAGAATTGGTGTCTGTACGTCCAAGGCATAAGGAGGAGCGATATCTGAACGAGGACTGATGTCTGTATGTCCAAGTGGTACCCGCCTGCCAATGCTTCTCACCGCCTCGTCAGGACTACGAGGCGCTATCAAAATGTAAGTACAATATAATACAGTGTTCGGTCTCTTTTAACACAGACAGCTTGTGTTTCTCCCTGACATTAATGTTCGGTCTCTTTTAACACAGACAGCTTGTGTTTCTCCCTGACATTAATCGAATCCCCTAAGAAGGGGCTTCCATAAATATCAGGGGGGTGGACACTTCTGTGGTTGTGATCCCAGAGGAATGATTAGAGAGGGACAAAAGGAGAGGAACATCAAAGGATTGAATTAGCGCCCTCTCACAGGAGGGTCTGTCGCTTCCCCTCAGCCCCTCTGTCTCTTTCTGGACACACTAATCACCCCAGATCCACACTCTCCGTCGGGTGCTGCAGCTCCTCTGTAATCTCCTCCGTGTGTACTTAAATCTCACCACATTTATCGGATTATTTTCGGCATGGTAGCCTGAATCCTCTAGGCAACCACTCCTGTCTATATGTAGAATGGATACATGGCCCTGTAATAGGTACAGTGATGTAAGGTGTGCTGCTGTCAGATGACAAAAGAACCATACACAATCCAGGCGCGGTGCGTCCATTAGGGCGTTGGGGTGTAGCCCCCCCGCCCGCAGCGTCGGCGTCTTTGAACTTAAGTAAACTGAATCAGTTTACTTAAGTTCAAAGAGGAGAACTGACAATCATGTCAGTCAGAATGACGTCGGACCGCCCACCCGGGGGTGGGCGGTCCGGCATCATGTTGACTGACATGATTGTCAGACAGACCACGCAGGGGCAACAGGCAGCAGCACAAGTGTGCATGATTGGGGAAGGTGAGCGAATTTTCGCTCCATGCCCAGCCATGCGCACTCGTGTCTGCTCTGGCTGGCGCATGCCCATTAGGAGACCGAGGGTTGAGCAAAGGCTCAAACCTCGGTCTCCTAATGGGCAGGCGGGCGAGCAGTAACCGTGCCCTACGCAGCGCCAGGATTGGCTGAGAGCCTGAGAGGGGCTGTAGGCGCCATTCCAACGGACGGACCCGAAGCGGCGCGGACGTGCTCAGGACCTCAGGTAGGATAAGTATTTTTTGACATTTATTTTAACACCCCCCGCGCGATACCCCCCCCCCCCCCGCGCGACACATACGATCCCCCCCACTCACCCCCCGCAAGCCGCAACTGCGAGCTTCCCATGTGGTGGCCATTTCCATTTACTTTCTCTAAAGTAACATAATTCTTGGCCTTAAAGATATTGAAAGGGGCTTTCAATTGTTGATAAATAGGAATCAGGAAATCTAGATTGTATAGCTGTTGGCTATGAAGATTATCTTTCCCATAAAACTCAGATACAGCAAAAACCTGCAAGTGTTTTAAGCAGACAGTTTGCTCTTTACTGAAGCCTTACTGGCCTTGCAGAAGTTGCAGTGCGTGTTTCAGAACAAAGTGTCCTTTTGTCATGATCTACCTGGGTAGTTCCAATTCAGCTCCTACCGCATGGTGATAGCCTGAGTCTGGGAGCAATGGAGTATCAGAGCATATGAATTTGAAAATGTCTTTAGTTGTTTTAGAGATTTGAGATGTGTATGCATGCATTTGCGTGTGGAGGTTTCTCTCCAGGTATACGTATTGTTCTGGGTTATTTGGTATCCCTTAGCCTGGCACTGTCCCTCCTAGTGAACTCATGTCCCTGAGCATAGCATTGGTATAGTCTGGTCATCTTTGGCGCGTAGGGTGTCGACCCTTGGCATTGTTGTGCACATGTTGGACATCATTGTGGCTATCCCTAGCATTGTGGAAATCCATGGCTTACTATGGGCACCCCTGTCTTATAACAGGGATACATGGGCATGTGAGGCAGAATCTATTTGGGCAATAGTATGTGTGAATACACAATGAGAATTAAGGACTGATGTTCGGGAACTAAATTATATTTAAAGGAAATGAAAAACTGGCATTTCGGGACAAAAATTGTGTACTGTCATGAAAATGCAAGCTTGTCTTTGGCTCTATTAGATTTATCTTATTTATCAATATTAAAAGCTTGTATTCATAGCAAAGCATGTATTTTCGCAAACCGATAAGCTAATATTTGTTGAACAAGTGTTGGCAAAGCCAATAGGTCTCGGCAATGGCAGAGCTCCGAGCTATTGGTGTTGTCAATGGTACAGGTCACAAAGGAGCTCCACCAAATATTATACGTTCCTGAGCCTTTCACTGTAGAAAAGTATATAGTTCATCACCCCAACACCGCCTATTCGGGCAAGTATGCTGTTAACAGCAGAATAATCGCCAGGTTACGCTGTTATTGTTGTGACTGCAGGGACGGCTCTAGGGCGGTGCGACCGGTGCCATTGCACCAGGTGCTAACTTCTGGGGGCGCCATGTTTACAATTATGTTATAGTTTTAAAAGCATCTGCTGCCGAGATTATCTCTGTGTAATGTGTGTGTGATTTAAAGTGCTCTGACACCCTACACTGCTATAAACCTATTTAAATGCATCTCAGCGAGTGAGTGCTTATGGAGACGTGAAGGGCACTGTTAAAGGGTGGTAGTGAGGGAATCCGTGGCTAAGATGATCATGGGGGGGTCAATGATTAATTCCTTGGTTAATCTGACCAACGGCCAACTATCCATTTGATTTCTTAAGAGCTCTAAGGTTTTCCCATGAAGACGGTATGCACAGTGCCGATGTCAGCACTACATAATGTACGTGGGAGCTTACCAATCGGTGTTTAAGCAAATGCTTGTGTTTTGCTTGCCTGCCAATAATTGTATATGTGAAGGATCCGTTATGAATGCCAGCCTAATTTAACTATTCCTCATGTTACTTCAGTGTTGTACGACGCATGTGGGTTCTATCTGCAGCCATAATGAACTCATCATGTAGTTTATGTGTAAATGTATTTTTGTGTCACCAGAGCGCATAAACATTCACTCTTGCGAAATGTTATTTGCAAAATGTTACACACAGTTTACTATGGACAGTAACTAACATTTGGCTTGGGCTACATTATCGACCCATGCAGGCGAAATCGAGAGCCATAATGAACCCACCCTTAGGTTTATGTGTAAATGCATTTTCCTTATCAGCCGGAACGCAAAAATATTCATTCTTGTGAAATGTTGTTTGGAAATGTCACATGCGGGCGAAATCTACAGACAGAATGAACCCATCATGAGGCTTTTGTGTAAATGTATTTTCTTGTCACAGGAACGCAAAAGTATTCATTCTTACATAATGTCATTTGGGAAGGTTACATGCAGTTTAATTTGCGTACTTCACAAGCACTCTGCTTGACCCTGGAATTTGTGTACTCCCTGTGGTGGCGCTTTTAAATTAAAATGCCAATTCTTGTGTTCTGCTTTACTGTGCCCGGTGGTTGTGAATGCCCTGCTGAAACTCCTTGTGATTTGGTGAGATTTTACAGAGCCCATCGTGTGCTGCAAGGTAGCTGAATGGGCTCCGCGCCTACTGCAGACATCTGTTTACTTTGCAACAGATATTTGCTACGGGCCGCAGGGCACACATTTGCGAAGAGCTGGGCTGCTTTAATTTTCACAGATAGTAACTTAAATGGATACTGAATAAGTAGCTACCTGCGTCAGTATACGAAATCTCTTTATTGTTGCCATAACCGCACTTTCACAATAGCTTTATTAGCCTTCTTGGTATCTCAAATATCCTCGACAATGCACCATTTGCACACTATTTTTACCCCAAAAAATTGGGGGTGTTCTACCTTATGATGGTCGGGTTTGCTCGCTGTGCGAGCACACCAACAGCCACTCATCGCAAACCTTTACGCCCCACTAATTTCAAATGTCACCAGCCGCCCCTGACCCAATCACCACTGAATATTCTTTACTCTGCATTGCTCACACTCCTAGAGGAAGGGTGGTTTGCTTACAAATCGCAGATCTAGTCACACATAATTATAGCTCAGCACAGAGGACAATTATACGCACCTTTGTTGAATTGTAGTATTTCACGGTATGTTAAGTTGTGCTCTGATATGTGCGTATCACGGGATGTCACATTACTTTCAACTGTAATATATGAAGTACCAGTGGTTGGCCATTTGTGGTGCTTGACTTACTCCAAGACTCGGTTGGAGGACATATACACCTGTATTGACACTTCTGGACATTAGTAAATGTAAACGAGTATTTTGTGAATTGCAATTGTCTTACTCTTTAGTGGGTGTGTGTTTTATATTAGAATGTCCACCCCAAACCCCTCCTTAACTTTCTTTAAACTCCTCCCACTTAGTAGTATCTATGCCCCATTTTCCAGCCACTCTGCAGGATCCATCACACGTTTACTACAAATACTTACAACAAACCAGAGTCGGCTCCTCCGCTAAGGTGGAGGAGCGACGCACCACTGCTCTCTGAGAGGTGTAAAAGCAAAAATAAAGTGATAATAATAGAAGTCATTTCTGTTATTATCATTTTATTATTAGTATCGCCAGGTTGGGCGGGGCGGGCTGGGTTCCCATTTCCTCCCTCCGGAAGGAGGAGTGGTTGATGCACTCGAAAATGGGCATGACTGTTTGGCTGGCCCTCTCGGGCCGGCCGAACAGTCATACGCACTTTGCATGTTCCCCACCAGGCTGCATTACACAGCCTGGTGGGGAACATCCCCAGCCTCTTATTCCCTGTCTGAGCGCTGACCCATGGCGTTCGGACCAACTGCTACGCTGCATTGCAGCATTGTGATTGGCTCAGGGCAGGTAGCCTGTGTGCTTCCTTGTTCCGGCGGCCACAGAGAGACGACAAGGGATGACGGCAGCAGTGGCGAGGAGGTGTGTTGTTTTTTTATTTTGTACACCCCCACCGCGAGCCCCACCTCTGGCCTTCCACTCTCGTTCCCTGCCAGACGCTACTGTAACTACGTGTGCGTAGCAGAGGTGGAGATGTCCAGCTGTAGGTTTGTGAATTGTATTTTGTAGTATGCAGTTTGAGAATGGGTTCCTAAGATTGTGTTTGCCTGGCAACATGCAACTAGACTTGTCCTGAGATGATCCTGTCTTTTGGCAAAGTTGTGTTGGAATTCTAATTGTGCCTTGTATCTTGCTGGAAGTTCCACTGAGAAGATAAGGCTATCTACAAATAGATAATGCCTACCAAACCTTATCATTCACTGGTGGCAGCTCTAGCTCGCGAAGGACCATCAGTGTCAATGTACTTACGACCTTCATTGAGAGCCGTCTTTGGGAGACTTTAAGTTGGGCTCATATTCCGTGTCCAAAAAGATACAGAAGTCAAACTCCGAGCCCAGTTTTAAATATAACAAACCTCTAAAAGGGTTCAGATGTAAACAGGCATCTAGTCCTCTTTTTTTCTTTATTTTGTATAATATTTATTATCAAAACCTATTTTACTCTCCCACGATAAATTGTAAATTCGATAATCTATATATGTAAACTACTCCCCCACGATAAATTGTAAATTTGATGATCTATATGCGTAAGTGTGCTCTGTGAAACGTGTACTACCTGTGTGCTTATACATATGTAAAGTGTGGTGCTGCCAAATTGGATCTGGTACACGCTGTGCCAGTATGAATGAACATATTAGTGAGCAATCTCCCATTGAGTAAGTAGGGTGGAGAAGGCAGAGGAAGTTAGTTGGAAGAATACCTTTCCTGGTGCCACCCTGCACTTTCCCTCAAGCTGCACCCCCAGGTTAACAGGAGGAAGTTAAGCAGGACAAAGTAAAAAACAAACAGGCCTTGTTTATTCTTCAACCATTAAGTGTGCTTACAAAGACAGTCACATGTCAGTGGAATTTAAGGAACAGTTCCATCCTACAATTTACTGACTATTCGTTGTGACTTGAAATTAATGACAATCTTGCTGTGGTCGGGAAGTGGGTGAAATAAGGATGCTATGTCAACAGCAAACAGAAAAACACAGATGCAACCAAACGCAGGTACAAATACCCAAAACTTATTTCTTTGAGCTCATTTACACGCATTTGAAAATATTGGAATATTACTAGTACTAATTGTCTCCCAACAATCAAAGTGTAATGAAACAACTGTTTGAAATAACTCATTTCAATATTATATAGATTTCAGACCATTCTGCTCCCACTTCCACACGCTGTAAATAACATCTGGGCTGATGACCCATTTGAGTGGTGCCAGGCTTCAGAAGGATGGAAGACTGAACCTGCCTCGCTGGGATCTGAGCTCACACCATGTTTCAAGGCGTGAACAGTTGACTCTTTGAGCCTTCCAGAAACCAAAGAAGAAGTAAACGAACTCGGTTTTGTCTTATGCTCACAATGCTGAAGCCACTCTGTGTTATTGCTCTTTCTTAATTATCTATTTTTTCAGTTAAAATAGCTACATTCACAGGATCCCTTCATGGGCAGCTTCCAGGTATTCTTGGCATCCGTTGTCAATTATCTACACTCTCAGTTGTATTATCTTTCTACTTGTTAATCTTAGAAGCAGTGCCTTTTTCAGCGAACTGTCTGTTATGCTGTCCTTTACTCCTGTCTTTCACTGCAACCATCTCTCATCTTGAATATTTATGATCTTGATGGAGTGCTGTGGGGCCTTGCATATTTGGATGTCTTTATTTCACAAAATGCAGTGATGTAAAAATGTAAAATCTATGTTTTGCGGGACCTTTCTCAGGACTTTTAACCTTTCTCAGGACATTGAACGAATAACGGATATTTAGAAGAAGAGGTACTTAGTAAAGTTAAATAGGACAGTGAACTTTGAATTTAGACTTGCGAATCCCAGAGACTTTGCTTTGAAGCACCAGCTGCGGGAAGCTGCCAGTCCACGAAATTTTAGAGATTTACCACTGCACTGGTAAAAAGCAAACAGAAAACTGGTATCATCAGAAAACAGTAATCATTTATTTTGCTTGTGAACATCAAACACGTACCCCACTTTAAATTGTAAAAACGCACGTCAATCGCAGTGTGTGGTCCACTCTGTGTATTAGTGTGGTGCAGCGAAGGAGCCCAGTTACCCCCAGAAGCTCATTTACATGGCACTCTGCACACGTAACTTTCCCTCCAGGTATCATTACCCTAGGGCAGTATTCTTCAAACTTTTTATTGCCGTGCCCCCCCGTGAAAAAATTAAAATCATCTGGCCCCCCATCAGAATTTTTCAGAATTATTTTATTGAATTGGCAATGTTTAAATATGTCTAAACTTATTTAAACATGGCAGTTAAATTCTGTTACCCCTTTCAAATATGATTGCCAAACATACTATTCTGGCCAGGCAGTCCTTACTAGCTATTATAAGTATGCACAGTGTGTGTTAGAAATGGGGATGGGGTTTTCAAAAGATATTTAGAGTCCCTTCCCTTTTGACACCACACACTCTCAGCTATTATATACATGACCAAATATGTTAGTCAGGCCCAGTACAGAGTGGCTTACTGCCACTAATTTTTTTCCACTTAAAACAAAACACTGCAATTAGAATAATGCTTCTTTTGGCCAGAGCCAGGCGCCCCCCCTGGGATCACTTGAGGCCCCCCTAGGGGGGCCAGCCCCCCAGTTTGAAGACCTCTGCCCTAGGGTATCGCCTCGTTTAAAGCAAGGTAAGAGACGTACTGGCACTAATGTGGAACCAAGGCACTTGAACCTCCAGGAGCGGTTTACACGTTGAGCTGCATGGTTCAACAGACATCGCGTGCTGAAGAATGTCCGACGTGGGAAGGAATGGGCATGGTTTAGGTCACGGGTAGCCTGCCTGTTACCCAGGGCCACGCGCGTCGGAGATCCCCGGGGACATGGTTAGCTGAGCATGTCACTGCTGTGTTGGTTGCGGCCTTGTTGACTCACCTGGTCCGTGTAATTCCAGCCCTCACAACAGAGAGACAAGCAGCTTCAGCAGCCGCTGAGAGCCCCGCAGGCTTTTTATAGCAACATATCTGATTTGTCTGATTTGGCAACTCATCTGTGACCGCTCACTGCATTGGGTACCGCACGGATAGCGGCATACAAACACTGCTAGCAGGAATATTGTAACACTGGGTCCGTCGTGTGCGCGTGTGCACTGTCTAAAGTGAAAGCACGCCAGAGTTGAAGGAAGCCGGCGTGAACAAGATGTCTGCGGACTGTCCACTGTCCCATGGACCTGCGCATGTTGTCTTCAATGGACAGATGGCGAGCGCAGCCATCTTTGTCCATGCAGGCGCGTGCATGAGCCCACGGCGGAGAATTGATTCCAAAAGGTCTCTCTAACGAGAGCAGCGCATGCACTGCTTTCGCCAGGCGAGACCTTAAAAATTACGGTTAACCAATGGGCGGCCTCTCCCCCTATGCTTCTACATCCTTGCACCATACAGTGCAAGAGATTGCACTGAAAGCATCCTGGGCCCAAGCAATTCATCTCAATATCCCTCAACACAGCAAAGTCCACTCGTTTCTGATTATTTACATTACCTTCACTATCAGCCCTCTAAAAGTGTAGGCAGCACCAGCCTTGGCGTGTGGACAGAATACTTAAAAAGGCTAAAATGGGACAACAAAATCAGCCAGGAAGATGTCAAGGATAAAATCCCAACTTAATAAAGCTACAGCCCAACCTCACTCCCCCATCAGACAATGGACCCGCTTAGTCGAACAAATGCAGCACGAATACAAATTAAACCAGCACCATGTGCTAAGTCTCATGACCTGTTTCCTACAAACCTCAAAATGACAGAAGAACTGAAATCACTTAAACAAAATGTCAATCGCAAACTGCAAGTTTTCATCAAGCAACCCTCCTCAATAGCTGCAAGACACAGTCTGAGCACATCAAGATCCCAATTTAGGAGAGCAATCTGGTGAACCAAACGAGAAAACAATGAGGACTTCTGGCTCCAACTGTTGGTCGCAAGTAAGGGAAGGAACAGAAAATAATTCTGGTTACTTATCAACAAAGCTACAATAGACAGCAGGAGAGGCACCAACGCAAACATCTCAGAACTAGCGTGAGTTTCATTCTTAAAAGCCCATTTTTCATCAAAAGCCTAATGTTCCACCATCCCCAGCACCCTGCCAAGTGAACCACTTCCACTCCAGAAGGTCGGCTACATGCCTAGTGCTTTAAACCCTTCCAACACATGTAGCAAAATAGATGGAACGTTGTGCACTGAAACTGACAAAGCTGCAAAAACATGGAGCTCCAGGTCCCAATGGGCTGCCCACTGCTTTTATTGCTTCTGACCCTGCTCTCTGGTCTGAGGTCCTAACTCAACTGTTTAAACACCATCTAACAACCAATTCCATCCCAGGTTCTTGGAGAGGATCCATCATACAACCAATCTTCAAAGGGGGCTGGAAATCAGACCCTCGCCACTACTGGCTCATTGCCCTAATTGGTATGATGGCAAAATGTACGCCAGCCTTTTACTTGATGACCTTAGAGCGTGGGCGGTATTCAACAGATTGTACCTAAGAATCAATGCACATTTAAAGAAAAATATGCCACTTCCTCGAACCTCTTAGCTCTGGACCTTATGTGCGATAAAGCAATCAGAGGCAAAAGGGCACTTTATTCTTGCTTTGTGGTTTTCAAGCAGCATTCCACAGCATACCAAGAGGGCCTCCTTGGTGCAAAATGCTGGATTGGGCCTGCCAGATGCCTTGCTGAGAGCAATATTGCAGCTGCACACCAAAACGTGGGTGCAGATCAAACTAGGAGAAGGCCTCAGCATCTCAAGTAGGATCCCCACAAACTCAAGGCTGATGCAAGGCTGCGTGCCTGCCCCACTGCCTTTTAACTTAGACATAGTCGACATGTCTAAACTTTTTGATTAAGCAATTTTCCATCCACCGAAATTAGGAGGCAAAAGAATGACACACCTACTATACGCAGATCATCTGGTGCTCCTCAGTCAAACAAAGATCGGTCTCCAAAGGGTACTGGCCACTGTGCATGATTACACAGTTGAAAACATGCTAGAGATAAATCTAGCAAAAACTAAGACTGTCTCATTCAGTCTAAAACCAAAGCTGGCTAACAAGTGGCATCTCAAAGGCATCAGTCTCCATCATAGCAAGGACTATAAATACCTGGGAATCCTTCTAGATGGCAAATGGTCATTTACCCCTCATGTATGCTCTATAGACAACAAGGACACCAATCTAATGTTCTCTCTCTCATCCATCGCCTTGAAGCTGCCAGGCCCCAACCTCAACCCGCTCCTTCAGGTGAAGGAAGCAAAAATCGGTTCAACATTGACATACAGGAGCAAAATCACCCTAGGAAGGGAAGTTGGGTGAGATGACAGACTGGTCACCAAATCTACAAAGTCACCTTGCGCCCTCCAAAGAGAGTGGCACCGGCGCAAGTGAGACTCGAGTACAATATCACAAAACAGAACTGGGCCAGAGGCAGCAATTTTCTGAATTTCAGTCATAGGCTCAGACTGACACCTCTCAAATTCATGCATGGCCTAATCTGGTGAGAACTTGTGTGATCAGTCCAGAGATCAACATGCAGAGAATATCTGATAAACGAAGGGAATTCTCACTGTCCGAAGCCTGGAGCAAACATCTCTCCCAACAGGCCACCGCAATCTGGGACCTCCTCGACAGCACCACCCCGGACGTAGCGTTCTTCACCGAAACATGGACCAACCCCACATCGGGACCGGACATCGCCATCGCCATTCCCCAAGGATACAAGATCTCCAGGAAGGACTGCCCCACCCGCCCGGGAGGAGGAATCGCCATCGTCCACAAATCCATCCTCCGCCTAAGCACACTCCCTGACGAGCCCACAGATCTGATGGAACACCTTCACTTCAAGATACTGGCCAGCCCTACCACCACCCTCCGAGGAACCCTCATCTACTGACCCCCTGGACCCTGCGGACTTTTCACCAACTCCATCATGGACATCACCTCCCCGCATGCCATCCTGTCCACCAACTACACCCTACTGGGAGACCTAAACTTCCACCTCGACAACCAACTGGACCCCAGCACCACTTCCCTCCTGGACAACCTCCACAGGATTGGACTCTGCCAGATCATGACCGAACCCACGCACTCAGCAGGACACACCCTCGACCCCCTCTTCACAACAGGTAACTCCATCACCTTCAGCCACACCACCGAACTCCCATGGACTGACCATCGATGCGCCCACTTCACCCTCAGAACACCCACCATTCACAGACACCTGCACCTGCTCCCACGAAGAAACTGGACCAGAGTCACCGATGACCAGCTAACCTCATCCCTCAACAACACCACCCCAACCATCGTGGAAACTGACGACCCCAACACCACAACCCATACCCTGCACAGATGGATCTCCGACAGCGCCAACACTATGCCCCCCTCAAGAAAAACAAAAACACCCATGCCAAGAAAGCCAGATGGTTTACCACCGAACTTCGAGAGTCCAGATGCACTTGCCGCCACCTCGAAAAGGCCTGGAGGAACACCAAATCCACAGAAGCCTACAACAACTTCAGAGCCGCCATCAACGCTCACCACCAACTCATCAGAAAAACGAGGAAAAAAGTGATTGAAGACAGAATCTCCACTCACTCACACAACAGCAAAGAACTCTTCAACATCATCATCAGCGAGTCCACCGACATCCCTCCCTCACAAGACCTCTGCTACAAACTCAGCACCTTTTTCCACCACAAAATCAAGAGCATCTACGACAACTTTGACGAAGACAACCAACACACTGAACCCTCACCAACCACCCCTGTCACCCTGAAGCCAGCGATCGACAACTGGACAGACCTCACCACCGATGACACACTGAAGACGATGAAGACAATCCACTCCAGGGCCACCACGGACCACTGCCCCCACCACATTTTCAACAGTGCCGCCGACACTATGGCACCCATACTCTGCAACACCATCAACCGCTCCCTGGCAACCACCAGGTTTCCCGACGACTGGAAACACGCCGAGGTCAACCCCCTCCGGAAGCAACCCTCGGCAGACCCTACCAACCTCAGAAACTACAGACCCATCTCCCTGCTCCCGTTCCCAGCGAAAGTCATCGAGAAAGCCATCAACAGCCAACTCGCCACATCCATCGAAGAGCACAACATTCTCGACACCTCCCAATCCGGCTTCAGAAAAAACCACAGTACGGAAACCGCCCTCCTCTCTGCAACAGACGACATCCGCACCCTACTGGACAAAGGAGAAACAGCACAGTCTCTCACCGTACCCTAATACGCAGACTCCACGACGCAGGGATCCAAGACAAGACAAGACCCTCAACTGGATCGGCTCCTTCCTCTTCGGCAGAACGCAGCTCCCCCCTTTTCTTTCTGACCCAACACCTACCACCTACGGAGTCCCCCAGGGATCCACCCTCAGCCCTACACTCGTCAACGTCTACATGGCTAAGCTCGCCCCCATCGTCAGAACCTACGGACTCACCATTGTGTCATACGCAGACGACACCCAAATCATCCTCTCCCTATCCAACGAACCCAATACCACCAGACACAATTTTCGAGAAGGCATGGAAGCCATCGCCAAATGGATGAAAAACAGCTGCCTACAACTAAACATCAACAAAACAGAAGTACTCATCATGGTCCCAAACCTCAACACATGGAACGACACCTGGTGGCCCCCCGCCCTCGGAAGCTCGCCCACCTCCATGCACGCAACCTGGGAATCATCTTGGACTCCGAGCTCAAAATGGACTGCCAGATCAACTCCGTCTCGTCCTCCTGCTTCCACACCCTCCGCCTCCTACATAAGACCTTCAAATGGATCCCCTTTGAACACATAAAGACCATCACTCATGCCCTGGTCACCAACAGACTCGACTACGGCTATGCACTCTATGTCGGAATAAACAAAAACCTCACGCACAAGCTACAGAACATCCAGAACGCTGCCGCAAGACTGGTCCTCGACCTGCCAAGACACTGCCTCATATCCCAGCACCTGCGCACACTCCACTGGCTCCCCATTGACACTAGAGTCACCTTCAAGATGCTCACCCACTCCCACAAGGCCCTCCACGACACCTGACCAGCATACCTGAACAGCCGACTCAAATTCCACGCACCCCAGAGGACTCTATGATCTGGGAGGCCGCTCCTTCTCCTTCCTCGCAGCCCAAGCCTGGAATGCCCTGCCGCTCCACCTCAGACAGACAACATCGCTCCCCATCTTCGCAAGAAACCTCAAAACCTGGCTCTTTGACAGACACCCCCCCTTGATGGACTGGAGCCTGCTAACTACCCCCCCCCCCCCCCCAGCGCCTTGAGACTCTTACGGGTAAGAAGTCACGCTTAACAAACGCCTGATTGATTGATTGATTGAACAGTCATTTAAGAAATAAATCACTCTTACGGCCAAAAAATGTCAACGCTGGAAGACCAGACAGCCTTAAGCCAGTGCTCCTACGCGTGGTCAGTCATAATTCCATACTCCTCAATCAAGCAGCAGAACTACATCACCTGCACTTCCCCCATATGGATTAAAGCCCAACTTTTGAGTGGTTGTTCAAAAGAACCGTAGAGAAACTCATCCAGGCAATCCAGATAAGGATTGGCTGCAGAGGACCGTGAATCTATGAAATGAGAAGACCACTTGATTAAATCTCCTTATCCTTCCTATATTTGGATTTCAAAATATCATGTGCACTGTCTCACAAGCAAAAATCTTACAATAATGTGTTCTTTCCAACATATATGCAGACCAGATGATGAGCGGCGAGCTTCAACAGCGCTGTCACTGTTAACAGTACTACTCCATGATACGAGTGTACAAAGTACAACTGTCAAGATACGGTTCTCAAATGCAACCGGTCGTGCGACTGTCCGGCGAAAAAATCAAACGCCTTTCTCTACGGTTCTTTTGAGCAACCAGCAGTGATGTTTCCTACATATTAATCGACTTGAAAAAGTCTTAGTAAAAGACGAAGCACGTGTCGGCTAGATCGTGTGCTGGGATTCCTTTTTAAATAATAAAGTTGACAATCTACCAAAGTTGAAGGGGTTTGGATTTTTGTTGGCCACGGACACTACTGATTGATGGAATTGATCTCCCCTACATTTACTGATGAGCACATGTTTTCTTGTGTATATTGATCAACTTACACTTATGTTGGACTAAGAGATCTCCTGTAACCTGTTCCCGTTTAGCTGAGTGGTTTACATCTAGGCCTGCATTTTGCGAGGTTTGCATATTTTTTTAAATACTTTGCGTAAAGCTGTTTTTAATAACTTTTTACAAGATCAGTTTTTCTCACCTTTTTAGGTCGAGCCTATACTGCGAGGCATGCAGTAGTAAGCCTCGCCCACCATCTGCCCATATTTTTAATTGGCTTTTGTCATTGTCACCCGTAAACACTAGCTTCCGATTCATTATGAAGCTTTTTAGTCCCTCCTTGGTACCGTCTTGTCTCCATTTCTTACCAACCCATAAGGACTGGACCATTTACCCATGTCTTTACTGTATTGCTCACATAAGCCCTTCGGGAGAACTCTTTGGTTAATCAATCTAAAGACCACTAATGGGAGGCCAGCTTTAGCAATGGCAGCCGTTTTTAGGTCTCGCTGAGCAAGCGTATGTGTTGCTCTGCGAGACATTTAGTGTGTGGCTCCAGAAAATGATGCCACACGCTTTTGCTTGTGGCTGTCTAGAGCTAGCGGTGACGCGCACAAGCGTGCGCGCCTCGCTCCTCCTCTCCAATGCTCACTGTGCCTCTTCTTCTTTAGCTCGCGCTCCTCGCTCCCCCTCTCTCGTTATGCCTCATCAAGCGTGCGCTCACCATTTGCGTATTGTTCCTGTTTCTTTCACTTTTAACGCAAGGCGCACGCACGCACGCACCACTCCCTGCTTTGCAAACATCGCACAAAGCAACTCCAAGAGGTTGTGAATATTTAACACGAGCACACAATGCTCCTGGCAATCGGGACGCATTTTTTTAGGGACATTGTTTGGCTTAGGGTGCGAGGGACAGCATCGGCCACAAGCTAATGCAGCTGTTGTCCATGCGACGCGAATCCTCGCCTGACATGCGCTTCGCCCTGTGGGGGTGCCAGGGGAACAAAAGGCTGATCAAAGGAGATGCAATTCGTAGGACCCTTCTTCTACTGCCTGAGCAGCCACCCCAAACACCCCCACCTCTCCCCCACCCACCGAACCTCAGCCCCCCACCCCGTAATTACGTTTTATTCAGCAAGAGAACTAATCTGACTTCCTATTATTCTGTCACGGCGTCTGGCGAGGGAGGGGGGCTTCCTCCCCAGGAGTTTATGGAGGGGCAGACTGGCGGGCAAACGAAGGCTGATGGCGACGTTTATTAATGCATAAAATCATTATACTCG
The DNA here is from genome assembly GCF_964204655.1 of Triturus cristatus. Lineage (NCBI taxonomy): Eukaryota > Metazoa > Chordata > Amphibia > Caudata > Salamandridae > Triturus > Triturus cristatus. The sequence goes on along the minus strand of NC_140584.1, from coordinate 1,040,410,048 downwards.
ATGTAAAGTAAGCACTGCGAGTTCGTTGACGGTTCGCACTGCGTGCCCACTCTGTACTCACACTCCCTGGCTGATCTATAGATTTACTCCGGTATATTTTTTTTACTTGCTTCTGCCCCAAGCTTATATACATATACTGGTCCAGTGCACATCACCCCTTTGGCAGGCTGCTCCTTGCATGTATATTGCTTCATTAGCCCCAGCCCTTCTATCCCATTCTTTTTCATACTGACTGAAATGGCCTCTCCCTAATAGAAAGCTCCAGAATGTCCAGATGTCATGCACAGGTTACTGTACCCGTGTGTTGTACAAAGTAGGTATATTCCTACCAGTATCTTCCTGTGTTCTGTAAAGAATGTTGTCATCACTTACCAGTAATAGTCATTTCTCCTAAACTTACCCGCCAACACCCCAGCATCACTCAGCACCACCACAGCATCACTCAGGAACACCACAGCATCACTCAGTACCACCACAGCATCACTATGCGCTACCACAGCATCGCTCTGCAGCGCAACAGCATCAATCAGCATCACCACAACATCAGTCAGGGCCACCACAGCATCACTCAGGGCCACCACAGCATCACTCAGAGCCACAACAGCATCACTCAGCGCCACCACAGCATCACTCAGGGCCAGCACAGCATCACTCAAAGCCACCACAGCATAACTTAGGGCCAGCACAGCATCACTGAACGACACCACAGCATCACCCAGTGCTTCTTACACTTTTTAATTACAACTTCTTAGCATGCTGCACAGCAGCCACACTTCTCTACAGCACAGCTTATAAACATTGGTAAAGTCAATAGCTCTACCTAAACACTTAAAAGGTACCCCAATGCTTAGCCAATAGGTCTCGCCTTTGGGATATTGTAAGTGTTTAGTTATCCAGCACAATATCCTTCATTAAACAACATCAAGTGTTGCATGGCTAAACACCTATAAGATCCCAAAAGCTAAACCTATTGGCTATGCCAATGCTTGTTTTTTGTAACTTTGCAACTTTCACAATGTGCCACACGCACCCACAGGACAGGCGGTCGCAGCCTGCCCAAAATCAGATTGCTGCTTTTCTTTTCTTTAATTTAAATAGATGAATAGAGCTGCGTGTTTGCTGTTGTAATTTATTATGAATTAGAAGCGGTGCGCAATTACATAATTTGGAAAGAATCACAAATCGATGAGTTGACACCATGGTTCGAACCCTAAATTCCCAACTGTAAGTCGGCAGCCCTGGCGCTGTGCTACACACTATTCTCTCAATCGCAGCTGTGTTTTTTGGTAACTTTGCAACTTTCACAATGTGCCACACGCACCCACAGGACGGGAAGCAGCACCCAAAATCAGATTGCTGCTTTTCTTTCATTTAAATGAGTAGAGCTGCAGGATCGAAGGTGCTTGGTTGCAGGAAGCAGCTGGGCAGGGCCCCTTCTTGGGGAAATCACAACACATCGCCAATGCAGGCATGATTTCACCTACAAAGTTTGCAGGGCCGGACTGGCCATAGCGGGCACCGGGCGTTTACCCGGTAGGCCGCTAGGTTGGGGGGCGGTTTTAGGCCCCTGGGGGCCGTTTTTGTTACCGGGGGTCAGCAATCGCCGCCCCTGGCAACAAAATCATCCGAAACCGGCCCTCGCAAACTGCTCGGCTGCACTCCCCCCTCACCCCAGAGGGGGGGCGGCTCAGCAGTTTGCCAGGGCCGGTTTCTGTTACCAGTCTGGCCCTGAAAGTTTGCCAACCGAGAGACAAGTTGCCACTCACAGCACGGTAACGGCTACTCTTTACTGCTCGTTACACGGATTAATTACCCTGACATAGCATGCATTACTTTTGCACTAAAAGTCAGACTTGAGGTGCATTGGCAGAGCTGTGTCATCATCTCCGTTTTGAAAAAGCATGGCATTGATGCAGTACTTCCGCAAAGCTGTGCAGGGGTTCGAGCCCTCGGGGTGCAGATTTTCCAGCAAGGCTTGTTTGTGAAATATTTACAAAGCTATCAGGGCTGGACTGTTGCCAGTGCCAGCTCTGAAAAATGTTTCCATACGAGCCCCAGGGGGCATGAAGCGAGTGTGTGAAAGACCAGACAAACTCTTTGGTGGTCATTCACTCCCACCTTAACAGGTTGTTTAACAAGCATTTGCAATGCAGTAGGTCTCACAATTGCGAGATTTTGAGATATTGGCATTGTAAATAACAATGCCTTTTATTTATGTGTTGAAAAAACTTGCATTAATAAAAGGCATTGTCATTTACTATAGCAATAGGTCAAAGTTTCTACAATGAGAGACCTATTGCATTGCAAATGCTTGTTAGCTCCGGATCTGGTTTCCAAGTTGTGCCTCATGCTTATTGCATACACCTATCCACAAAGATTTACCCTGTTATGTGCTCTTTCTGTTCTTTCCCCATTAGAAAAGCACAACAAATCCACATCGCCACCCTCGGTACCCATCAAGGTTTTAATTATATGGTTTTATCTGAACACTTCACCTTCGTGATTTTATACTGTGTGTAAAGGTTTTTATTAACCATACAATAAAATTAACGTGACTTGGTTGAAATTGTGTTAGGTGAAGAGTAAGAGATGTTTAGTCTGGTGCCTTCTGAGTTATGTCACAGGTCACACCAGTTGCTTAGCTCCAACATGCTGCGACTGTGCACATGGGATGCAGCTGTGTGCTAGATTTGTGGGAGTCTGAGTACTAAGGTGTACCAAGTGAAAGGGCCTACGCCCTGACGGTGGCTGCACACAGATGCCTGAGAGGAAAGCGGTCATATATGTGCATCAGAAAGTGAGCTAGCATCTTGCGGGTGGCTGTGTACAAATGTTAGTGTGGAGACCCATAACAAATGGTTAGGCTATCTGGTTTTAGGTTTACACCTATAATAACTGATAAAACCCCACCGAAAGGAAAATAGCCATCACCGGTGTAAACATATAAACACTGAAAAAACACCCTTGCAACCACAAACTAAGTGCTATTCAAAGAAAGGAAAAGATGAGTGAAAAAGACATTTTGATTTTTTTTCCTGAAGGGGACAATACAATGTAACTTTGTTATACAAGGTAGCAATCAAGAAAGACAGGGCTAACAATATTCTGCTTGAGTTTTGTTGTTTAGGGATGTCTCTAAAACATTGTCTGTTCTTCCTTCTGCTTTTTTCAGTTTTGTGGTCTTTGGTCTAAAGATGCAGTGTTTTAAATCATGTTTTAGGTCTTATTTAGTTATTTTATAAACTGTAGAGAATCATATTTGATATTTTGGCTACATTTGATTTCACTGATAGATAAAATGGCTGGTTTCATAAGAATCTTTCCTAATATGTACCGTTAAATTTACCAACAGACAGAGAATGGGTGAAATCCTTTGATACATTAGCCTCCTTTTCTAGTGAGTCAGTATTGATTGCAAGTGAATTGCCAAACACCCCAAGCTTTAAACACTCAATGCAAGATGTAGTGACAGGTATATGTGAAAAGAATGTTCTCACCAAGCATCTGAGATGTGGTGAAAACATGACCCCAGATGTTTCGTAAAAATGGAAAGCAGTGTCACTTGGGATGCTGCTGAAAAAATGTCCTACCAAGTTCATTAAAGATTGGAGTGATATTGTTTGTATTTGCAGTAATTCAGCTATGTACGTGAAACAGTTGTATGCTGGTCTGTCAAAATAGATACCTGAGCTGAAGTGCTTCCCTGTAAGAGATCCTTGTCACATGCTAGATGGTAAGCTGAAAGCATCTTTCCAATCTTCAGAGTTAATGAAGAATGCCATTCTGGTGCAGTAAAAATTTATTTGGACCTCATATACCCTGTGGACACCCTATCTATACACATGTACTATCAGTGCAGAAAGCAAGCAATCGTTAAAATTAAATTAAAATTCCATAAACACTTGAAAAACACTATTTCTGTTGTTTTTAATGGTGCGAAAATGTGTAACCACTGATAACCTCTGTTTTTTTAAGGTATTGAAAAAACTGAAAAAAACCTACCAGAATTTACCAAAAATAGAAACTGAAAACAGGAAAGCCTACAAATGGTGAACACTTGTGTCCTGGAGGAAGGTGCACACCAAGGCTTGTAAGTCTGTAGTCACATGCATGCCAAAGGTTGGCTTTGTACCTTGTGATGATTGTACATAAAGGCTTGTTGTGATCTTGTCCCACATTGTGTTTCCTACCAGACGTGTAGCAGCAGCGGAGCCAGCACAGTTGTGTAAAAAAGCACAAGCTGCTTATGCTGCCCATTGGAGTTGTCTGAAACTAGCCCACAACATGGGACGGGGAAGGTGCAGTCTGCAGTGAAAGCCCCACTTACATTCTTTATACTCCTTAGTAAGTGTCATTCTGCCAGTATGAAGCATGTGGTGTCAGTCGCCATCTTCTGACCTGCCAAACTGTTGAGGACCTCAAAAAAGTGGTACAACACATGCTTCTGCTGGTGCTCAAATAATGTTTTTATAGGGTAACTCTGAAAAAAAGGTATATTTATAAGTCTCATTTGGTGTAGGAAGGTCTTTGGAAATATCAAACACAGCACACTTTAGGAGGTGCAAATAAACGAGTGCCTGTACTCTAATGTCCTGTTAGAATAAAACATTATTTAGAAATGGTCTTGAACAATCTTAGTAACACCTAAGTGACCACAAGTAGACAGTTTTATTTTACATTCTAAGTAATACACGGTACAACCTCACAGTAATTAAGATTTGTTTATCCAAACTCAATTGTATGTAATATTGTAGCATGGGTAGGGAAGAGTGTGGGGCTCCCTAGACTAGTAAAGAACACACAGGGTTCAACAGTGATTCCCAGAGCAGGTTGACCTTCAAATGCTCTACAGGCTCACCGCAGTTTACCATGGGAACCACAGCAGCAGCAGAGTTCTGAGTGCATCTTGACATCAGCATCAGTGGTTAGTTGCACTTGGTTTTAGATGGAGATACAACGTGAGTGGGTGAAGAATGTGTGTCAGAGCAAAGCTCTCTGTCACTCAGTTTTATGAAGAGCTAGCCTGTGAGTGACATGAGACGTCGCTTCACCTAAAATACCAGAAGTCGCGAGAATGAGATCTCACACCCAGTTACCTCACATGACTGGCCTATTACTCCACCCTTAGATCTCCAATAGCCTCCTAATTGTTGCTGTAGGAAAAAATTATTTATAAAATATAAATGTTGCTCTTTGAATTCTCTTGGCTTCCTCAACCTGCCCAAGTCTACATAATACCTGAGGCCAGTGGTATTAAAGCAGTCCCTAGGGCTTCAAATGGCTAGCTTGGGGGAGTAGCTGCAACTCCTCAATAACCATAATTGATGTCTATGTCAGTGTCAAATTAATAATTTTCAGGGCCCTTGGCAAGGAATATTTTGCAACCCTCACCCCATGATCAGAAGAAATTTGAATTGTATGACATAGTCTCTTCTAATTGAAGCTTACATGATGCCAAACAATACTGAATTATACTTTTAACTTTAACACAAAAACAACTAAAAGTCTTTCCTGGGACCCTAAACTTCCTAAAAACGACAGTGGGTAGTGAAAGACGGAACAGATAGGCATCCAGAGAGAGATACTCTGATAGATTGAGTGGCCGAAAGATCATTTTACCAGGGGGCTCTGTGAAAAGTGGGGGCCCTGGGCAATTGCCCACTTTGCCCATGCCTCAAAACATGCCATGTCTATATTTGAGTGATTCAATGTATAATACAAATTAAAGCAATAATGCTCTATCAAAAATAACACAAACTGCTTATATGCTTGTATTACAGACCATTGAAGAGACTAAACATTTGACCAGAGCCTGCTATGAGAGAATGGCCAAAATAGTTGGCTTAATATTAATTTCTTACAGAATATAGCAGGCTTTGTGTTATTACTCAGACTTATTTCAGGTACCAAGTCGAATGGAATATTCGAAGTATAATATTCCAAAGCCCTCTTTGATGAAGACAATACTCTACCACACAACATTAAGCAATATTTCAGAGCCATTTTCTGAAGCCCAGTAATTTCCGAGTATGATGTGAAACTAATAAATTGAGGACCATTACTACATGGCGCACTATTCTTGATGGGGTATTATTTCAGTCCACAGTAGCATTGTGGGCTCTTATAATGAGGCGTTATTTCTTATTATTCCATATTAATTATGATGGTAGTGATTTTAAAACAGTGTACCAGATGTTGTTTTATTTTACACATACATTTCATATCCGGCCCTCCTTTATAAACACTCACATCCTGTTGGCTCTTTTGATAACAACAGGAATTTGCAAAGCCCTGTGATTTGAGTGAACTGACTCTGCTGGCCACTCCCCTCTCTCTGAACATTATTCCACCACCAGTGTTCACAAAGAGCTATGGTTTCCTTCCCCTTCCCGCGCAGGTCTTTGCAAGGATGAGCGTCTACAAAGAGCAGAGCTCTCACACCAGAACCACTGCTGACAGGAATTTAACTAATTCGGGACAAAGTGTCAGTGACACTAGAGGATTTCATGACAAGGCAACACAATGTTGAAGCAGGCAGTGAATAGGGAACTGGAAATCAGTGGCAGCTACCATTTAAAAACATATGGTGGGGCACGATGGCGCCAAACTCACTAGATATGCCGCACTTCTCCCGGGCGTTCCACGAGCAGGAATGGAAGGACTTCCTTCCTGCTCAGTGGATCGCAAATTCAGCCAATCCTGGAGCTGCTCTCAGCTTTAGAGCAGTTCCAGGATTGGGGGGGGAACAGGCTAACCCAGAGCTCGTTTTGAGGCTGAGGGCGTGTGCCAGCAATCCCTGGGCTGTTTCACAGCCAGGGGATTGCTGGGTCTACAGTGCGCATGTCGGGCTGGCCGCAGGTAGCCACCTGGCCAACCCGACATATGCAACGAAATGGGCAGCAGTAATCCTGCAATAGCAGGATTCAGCTCTGCCCCCTGCCTCACTCTCCCACTGTACATAGCTCGAGCTGTTGGCAAATTAAAATGGCATTATTACGCCATTTTGTTTTTGTGTGTTTGCAATGCTGCGCTCACAGCAGGCAGGGCAACGCTCCTCCGCTCTGGTGGAGGAGCCGTCACTGCTGAAAATCTGCAGGGCCAACTATAAAGATAACACAATAAGAAGGTAAATGCAGGGAAATTATAGACAAACTACCACAAATAATAGTTTGTCTGCTCCTTGGAAGAGATTTCTCTGTGAGGTGAAAATGTTCCTACAAGAAGGCAAGTAGCAGATTAATCTCACTGAGTTCATGGAGACACCCTGCAGCGCTTGTAGAGAGGGGGTGCTATGTGGTTCTCTGTGCCAAAGGCACTAAAGCCTTGGAATCCAACTGGCACCCTTGGGAGCAATCAAAATCAGGATAATAATGTAAGACAGAAACAGGAATTCGGTTCAGGCAAAAGCTGGACAGGAATACAGATCAGGAGCAGGAGTGGAATACACAAACCTGAGTATACTGGAATTCTGCACACTAACTAGCTAGGACAGGAATATGCAGTCAGAGCATCAACTTTTCACAGGAATATTTATTCTACCCGGATCATTCTAGATCTCCTGATTGGTGTTTCTCTAGCACAGCTCTGGGCGGACAGGACCCTTCTGTCCTCTCTGTCCTTCTCTTCGTGCTCAGGCTGGACTGGACCTCTGCATCATGTGGGCAGTTCGGCCAAAGCCTAACAGAACCCCAGCAGCCTCACTCACTCCCTCACTGACTCTCACTCCGTCGCAAGGGAACCAGCCGCCTCACTCCCTCACTGACTCTCACTCCGTCGCAAGGGAACCAGCCGCCTCACTCCCTCACTGACTCTCACTCCGTCGCAAGGGAACCAGCCGCCTCACTCCCTCACTGACTCTGACACAGGGTAGTGCACTCACTTCTGCAGCTTTTCGCATACAGGGTATTGAATCTCCCAATGCGCGAGTGGAGTGAATCCAAATCAGGGTCTGTTAGAAAACGCGGGAGAGAGGGGAGAAAAACAGTCGTCAGGGGTGCGCATCTCTTGTGGGTACGTGGTCAGTTACGCGCTGGGTGCTGAGAGATGGCATTACATGAACATCCCCCGTATTAAAAAACAATGGACATGTCTCATGTGTCAACGGCATAGAGCCACGGACGAGCAAATCGAGAAACAGGGACCGTTCATAAGTGCGTGTCTGGGAACAACCTCGTATAGGCGTTCCCGTAGACAACGGTGACAAGGTTAATGTGCGGATGCTTGGAAGGTTATATACATCAATGCGTTATTGAAAACGTGCGAAGTGAGTTATGCAAACCCATACTGGCGGCAGATATTTTGACAAAGGGTATTTGGAAGAAATGGAAACGCGCCGTGAGCAAGTTAAAGAGCACTTACCTCCTTAACGTGGCCTGTCAGCTCACAAAGTAAACTACCTCCGTGGTCTCACGCTAAATGTAGTAGGAAACCACGGCGTGCGTGCAGCCGTTCGATGGTTCCCGGGGGCCGGCCCCGCGAGCAGCCAATTGCGAGCAAGGGGGCGTGCTAGAACTCGTTGTCAAGGAGATTTAGGTAATTAATTAGTTGGCCGGGCGGGCGCCTGTCATTGTGATTAATAGGTTCGTTGGCGGTATGCAGAACCAAAATGTATCTGTGTATGGCGCGAAAAGCCTATGTGGTGACTGGTAAAGTTACTGATGTCAGATGTATGAAGGTTACTGACGAGGTGGCAATAAACTTCTCGTTTAACAATATCTGTAATGTCTGCTGAAACGTCTCCTTCATAGAACAGATTATACCAAATGCCTGGCAACATATAATGACTCACTGTTTGTTTAACAACCGTATTTTACACATAAAAATTGGTACATACAGATTCATTCATCACCCACCTCCAGGAAAGAGGATACCCCAGGAGACTGGTAAAAAGAGCCAGAAAGAGAGCGTGGTATAACGACAGAGATAGCCTACTGACACCCAAGCTACGCACTACGGGCCTAGACAAAATGATATGTGTTACCGCCTATTGTACCAGGAGTAATGACATCAGAAAGATAATCAATGGACACTGGGGACTGATCGCAGATACCCTAGAAACACAGGAACCACCTATGCATGCTTTTAAAAAAGCAAAAAATATCAAGGACCAAGTTGTCCGTTCACTACTTGACATGCCATCCAACTCGACCATTCAAACGATGTGGAATTTACCTGAAATATTGGGTCACTACAAATGCACTAAATGCAAGGCATGCCCAATGTGCATGGAAACCAAAACTTTTGAATTCAAAAATCATATAATTCACCTGAAAGCACACACCAATTGCAACACCTCGAACGTGATCTACGCTATCTCGTGCCCCTGTAACCAACTATATGCGGGGCAAACACGACAAAAGGTAAAGACACGTATCTTACAACATTGTAGCAGGATCAGATGCAAGAGAGCGGGAGCACCTCTTGTGGAACATTTCGCTAACCATATGCATACTCCAGAATCTATCAAATGGTTAGTGCTGGAGAAGGTGTCTCTTGGCCAACGAGGAGGGGACCTATGCCCCATCCTTAACGTCAGAGAGTGCAAATGGATGCATCTACTGGACACAGTGATGAATGGTCTCAACGAACAAGATGCCACCTATGCCCAAATGGCTGGTCTACATGCAGAAAAAAAGTGATCATACTGACTCCTGCAACCTACACCAAAAACTAGCGTATATAGGATATACACGCATTCTAAGTCCAGTATATCACATATATGCCTTTCGACACCTAAATGGACTTCATCTGTAGATACATCCTAACATGATACCACCTCTCTCTATTTCAAGCTGTTCTCTTTACTTAATCAAACATTCAAACCGTTTTAGGTACATATAGTGCGAAATTGGCCATAATTGTACTTCCCTTTCTACCTATTCATTCACAGCAAAATCTAAGGTGGAATATGAAACGTACTATTTATAATGTGGGATACGTTGTCGACAATGTTAATTATTTGAAATGTATGCGTACTATGTACATAATATGTTTTCAACAAATGAATCTGTACATACCAATTTTTATGTGTAGAATACGGTTGTTAAACAGACAGTGAGTCATTATATGTTGCCAGGCATTTGGTATAATCTGTTCTATGAAGGAGACGTTTCAGCAGACATTACAGATATTGTTAAACGAGAAGTTTATTGCCACCTCGTCAGTAACCTTCATACATCTGACATCTGTAACTTTACCGGTCACCACATAGGCTTTTCGCGCCATACACAGATACATTTTGGTTCTGCATACCGCCAAGGAACCTATTAATCACCATGTCAGGCGCCCGCCCGGCCAACTAATTAATTACCTAAATCTCCTTGACAACGAGTTCTAGCCCGCCCCCTTGCTCGCAATTGGCTGCTCGCGGGGCTGGCCCCCGAGAACCATCGAGCGGCTGCATGCACGCCGTGGTTTCCTACTACATTTAGCGCGAGAACACGGAGGTAGCTCACTTTGTGAGCTGACAGGCCACGTTAAGGAGGTAAGCGCTCTTTAACTTGCTCACGGCGCGTTTCAGTTTCTTCCAAAGCTATCCTTTGTCAAAATATCTGCCGACAGTATGGGTTCGCATAACTCACTCCGCACGTTTTTAATAACGCATTGATGTATATAACCTTCCAAGCATCCGCACATTAACCATGTCACCGTTGTCTACGGGAACGCCTATACGAGGTTGTTCCCAGACACGCACTTATGAACGGTCCCTGTTTCTCGATTTGCTCGTCCATGGCTCTATGCCGTTGACACATGAGACATGTCCATTGTTTTTTAATACGGGGGATGTTCATGTAATGCCATCTCTCAGCACCCAGCGCGTAACTGACCACGTACCCACAAGAGATGCACACCCCTGACGACTGTTTTTCTCCCCTCTCTCCCGCGTTTTCTAACAGACCCTGATTTGGATTCACTCCACTCGCGCATTGGGAGATTCAATACCCTGTATGCGAAAAGCTGCAGAAGTGAGTGCACTACCCTTCTGTCCTTTGGATATATGCTTGATTAACTCCGCTTAGATATGGTTTATATTTAACAACATGTCTCCCTTTACATCTTCAGGAGCCACACTGAGGGCCCAATAAGTATGGTATGTTGCCCGTCCGTAGACCATTTCACTTGAACATCTACAGACCCATAGACTAGAAGAATATAATTCAAAACGTATCTATGAGCTATGTATATATGGGAACAAACAGTCCTGTATTAGGCTGGAAAGGTCATCTTGTACATAATTGTAACTGTGTCTATGTCACCACACCTTTACCCTGTCCCTCACCTACCAATTCACTACCATTGCCCCATCCTTCTTGCCTCTCACGCTGAGAGCACTGTAAATACTGTATGCACTACCAATGTATTTGGAACTAATGCATTGCAACCCATGAATGCTTTGATTGACAATCGCATTTAATGCTGTTATTACCTATAGAAATTAAATTTCTGATTTCTGATTTTTTGAATTGATCTCAAGTGGTGAATTGCTGTTATATATATATATATATATTTTTTCTTTTCGAAATTACTTTGTTAAAGAAATAACTACCCCGACCACCCTCCTCTACATACTGCATTATTGACCCAGGCCTGGTAGTTTTTCTTGGGGTCTACCCCGTAAAAACATACCCCTCGCCCAGGGGCGGCTGGTGGAATTTTAAACTGGTGGGGTATAAGCAAAAGGAATCAACGTATGCGAGCGAACGGAGCGAGCGAGTCCGACGGCAATAAGGGGGATTCGGGGGGGTTCTCCCCCCGCAAAGAAATGTTTTGAAAATTGGCATCTTTTTGGTACGATTTTCAGCACTATTTCTGTGATAAATGGACTAAAAATTCAGATCTTCTAGGCATTCATAAAAGAAAACTCATACATTATTTCAGAGAATTTCTGGGTTGCCAAGCAAGTCTGACTTCTGAAGAGGGCCAGGGTACTAAGCAAGACTGCTTTGGCTCTACCCTTTTCTATAGAAAACACTAGTTAGCGATGTGAACAAGTTCAATGGACAAATCTGGGGTCTAAGGAGAGTCCATCTCTTGAGAAAGAAATTTAAAAAAGATTGGCAAATGGTGCATTTTAAAGCAAATGAATGCAGCGATAAAGCAAGGCTTATTAAGCAGTGGGAACGTATAGTCTTGAAATATTAAACACATTAAAAACTGCCCCGTATCTTCTAGGATTAATTTGTTCAACAGTTACTGTAATATGTAAATTGTTTTGCATGACAACTTTAGCACTTTAAAGTGTATGCTTGCCCAGTGTCTTGCACTGCATGCAGCATTAACTTTGGAAAACTATGCTCTATCCTAACGTTGGGAAGCACCCACAGCTGCTGGCTGTAACCAGTCATTTAGAAATATGTGCAGACAGGTCTTTAAGAGAGATTAAAAAAATGGATGCTCCCTATAAAGGAACATGCCAAATACATTTCTCAGATTCCCATAGTGTGCCATCAGACCGGTATTTGACTTGTCCCCCTGAAAAACGTACCATAGCCATTCTCGCCTTCCCTTTGAAGTGTGGAGAGGAGAAAGCGTCCCTTGTCATAACCACGAAGCAAGATAACTTATGGATAGCACCCTCACTGACAACAGGAATCAAACCCTGAGACACCGCTAAACAAGATGAGAGGCTTGTAAACAACATCCTGCTCCGAGCACTAACAGCATCTGTGAAGCCACAACAGTTGAAAAAGATGGAAAACACGATGACCAGCTATGGGCATGGTTCAGAAATAACTGCAAGGAAACTAAAGCATCAATCTGACCTACACCACAATGACCCTCTAAATCACCAGTACTATGTCCAAAATACTTGGGGGAAATAAATCAACCTAATGGAACAAGAAAAAAAACAGGGCAGATGACCAAATCATCATGGGAACTGCAGGACAACTGAAAACAAGCAGCATGCGGGATCTAACTATCCAGGAAGATTGGCTACGTCGCAGACCGCCCGGAGAGCCTACACTATGCAGATCCCGAGCCTCTCGGTAATTGGCTCTGGATAAACACACGGCTCGTAATTAAGTGAGGGGGGAGAACAAGAAAAGTTATCTAAATGACGGGTGCTATTAATCATGAGAGAGGGCTTTTTTTCCACTCGTAGGGGCGGTGCCTTACAAACTGCTTACTGTCTAGAGCTACAGTAGCGCACACACGTCTCTGCTCGGGGGTCCTGCTCCCCTCTATATTGGCACATTGTCCCTCAGGGCACAAAGACGCCAGCAACCAACTGGGATTAGGAAGCTGTGTTGCTTGTCAAAACAAGTGCTTAGACTTGTTGATGTTGGACGGAAAAGTATAGTGGGTTCGAAATGGTATGGAATATTCAGTGTGATGAATGGTTTTCTTGGGTGAGTGAGGAGTGTCACAACGGAATATCAGGACGTGATTGATCTCAAAAGATTTAATAGAACTGTATATTGGCTCGTTTTAGCCTGTTTTTGGTTTCTGAAACACTTAACCACGAGCAGCACTTTACACACACTTCCCATGCAGCATGCCTCCAAAGCAACAAAGGGATTTTACCAGCTAAGGAGAGAGAGAAACTAATGCCTGTGCCCAAGACTCGACAATTGTCAGGAGATGGTGCGATAACAAACTTCAGGGGAAAGGGAAAGAAGGAAACGAACGGTGGACGAAATTGAAAACATAAATACCCGTTGCCTTACGTGAAAATCATGAACGGATAAGGAAGCGCAATGCCAGACATAGGGGAAGGCAGAGCAGTATTTCCAGCAGGCAGGGGAACTAGGAAGAAAGAGCGAGTTCGAACTGCAGAGCCGTGGCGGCAGCAGGGGACACAACGAGGAGCTGTAACCCATGAACAAAGGTTTTGTACCGCCACCCTGGGCTCCACAGCACAAACTCAGGACAACAACAATACAAGGGGGAACTTCGCCTGAGCGCACCGCGCATCGGATGACTGAAAATCCTGTGAAAGCGAGGATACTTCCGTACGTCATTCAACTGAACAGAACTTACAGCAAGAAATGACACAAATATATAAACAAGGCACACAAACAGCACAAAAAAACACAAACGTCAGGCGAAACAAGCCACCTCGTTAGGAGGGGAAGGGGCTCATTTTCAGACATGTGTACAGACAACAAGCCTTACTTCAGTCGCGGCTCGTGCTGGGTGGAATTAAATATAAAACAAAAAACTTACCTCACAGCCGGTCCGCGCCACCTCTGCTCCCCTTGGCGCCTTCACGAACGGCACTGGAGTGGACTGGCAACCCCTCTCAGCCAATCCTGGCACTGCCAGCAGCGCCAGGATTGGCTTAGGGCACGGTTACTACTCGCCCGCCTGCCCATTAGGAGAATGAGGTTTGAGCCTTTGCTCAACCCTCTCTCTCCTAATGGGCATTCGCAAGCCAGAGCAGACACTAATGCGCATGACTGGGCACGGCGGAAACATTCGCCAACCTTTCCCACTCATGCGCACTTGTGCTGCTGCCTGTTGCCCCTGGTCTGCAATCATGTCAGTCAACATGACGCCGGACCGCCCACCCCCTTCAGACACTGAAGGGGGTGGGCGGTCCGACGTCATGCTGACTGACATGATTGTCAGTTCTCCCTCGGCGTCTTTGAACTTAAGTAAACTGATTCAGTTTACTTAAGTTCAGAGACGCCGAGGGAGCTGCAGGCGGGGGGGCTCCCCAACGCCCCACTGGACGCACCGCGCCTGTCCTCACCACCAGTGGTCTTTCCAGCCTCCCCTTGTTTACGAATCATGTCTTACCTGCTAGGTGCGCTAACATACCAACCTAGAAATAGTAACATTCAGACCTGCCATCTTACACAGTGCTACCGTGTGCCACACGATTTCGGCTCCCATCACACAGTCACACGGTGAGGAGCCAATATCACACGGTGGCAGGGAAAACGAGTGGGAAACCACTGGAAACAGGCTGTAACCAGTCGATGTTCATTAAGAAGTGTGAAAATACCCCAGGACATCGGCGACATCCTCAATAACCCTCTGGTTTTTTTGGGGTGGGGGAGTGGGTGGACTTGTGCGGCGCATAGAGTCAGGCACGGCTGGCCCAGGTAAGAGCGGTGAGGCAGGGAGTGGGGGGGAGTAAGTCGAAAGACGGAATAGAAAAAAAATAAAAATAAAAAAAATTAGACCACTTACCTTGCGCTCGCCGCATCGCCCCGCCCCCACCCGGCCCCCTCTGCTCTTACCTGCGCTGGCTGTGCCTGGGCATAGTGCCTCCTAGGTAGCTCTCTGCACATGCCACGCCCACTCCAAGGCCCCACCCCCTCTTCACACGGGGCATTCGTTTGTAAGTTGGCAGGTATGAACATTAACAAACATCAGGCTTAATTAAAAATCTATGGATAGATTTAGCAGCAGCGCGAGGCGCTGCGAAGGTCGACCTGACACATAGCGTCCCCTTTCAGGGCGCTGCGCTCCCAATAAAGGCGATGAGTGAATGCACTGAGGGTTCATAGGGTTTGCAACAATGCTTACAGCTGGCAAACAATGACTTTTGTTGCCTAATGTTACAAGATATTAAGAACTCCATGGGCTGTAAGCTGTAAGCATTGGCCACAAATACCTTTCCGCATTATAACCAGGTGGCCACCTTACTCTAAGCTCTGTTTACTGTCCTGACCTTGTCTCCTACAACTCTTTGCTTTTATGTGTCTTAATATGGCTGGTTTAATGGAAGCAACGCAAGACTACAACACCCAGAATGCATTTGTAATGACACAAACGTTCAGGACTGGACACAGTGTCTCTGGTGACCTGCTTGCTGCTTCTTCCAGGGTCCAGGACGTGACACCGTTATATGATGGTTTTTGCTGTGGCCCCTTCATTGTCTGTTAGCAATCACGGGTCTGGCTTGTAGGCCCAAGAACATACATAAAACCTCCCATGTTTGTTAAGACTGTAAAATCAGGAATGGGAGGAGAGGGTAAACAGTGTGTCATGGGCCAGAGTGCAAGAAAAGAAACTGGCCCCACCGGATGCTGTTTAAATTATACACAATAGCAATAATCAGGGTTCAGTGGGCCCCGGTTCCACTGCACCTGTTGCACGCATTGGATAAGAGTCACAACACCTGCACACACGAGGCCCGGTATTTCCTCTGTGGAAGGGTTTCCAGGTCACCTGAGGCAGTGTATGCCATGTGCGACAGATGTCAACCCTCGTGAGACACGGCGACGGTGTGAAGAGACTGGTGTGATGTGTTATTGTGAGAAGCGCGGGGCGCGTGCCCTGGGGGAATGATTCAGCAGTTCTTCTAAGGTGGCAGGGTTTAGACGGTGAACTTTCACTCTAACTCCATTGGGGTTTGCAGCACCAACTCGGAGGTGAGATTAGCTTTCCTGTATTAGTGTAGCTATCATTGGTGTAGACTGTGCAGTGGTACCGGGTTTGGGGGTACAAGGACCAACTGCACCCCAATTAAGTCAACTCAGATGGTTCATCTAGCATAACCTTTTTGCAGCACTGCTTTCTCCCCTCGGCAAACAAAGTGAAATGATGGGTCTGAGAGAACCCCGGGGCACGTGCTGTGAAAAATGCGTGCACAGAAGGAAGGGGGGCTGGAGCGAATAATACACGTTGCTCGCAACATAAGCTCCCAGAATGACTGGGTTGAAGGCTTGTAGCTAGAACATGCGGTGATCGACAGGTCACATGTGAACCACAGCATGTCGTGTCCATCCTTCAATCATTCTGACATTAATAAATTGGCGAACAGTAACACCTGGTATTTAAGGTGCTTCGAAATGCCAAGTGTGCAGTTTGTAGCGCTACACAAATTATAAAATATTATTTTTAAAAAGGGGGTACAAAAATTACCATCTTCCATGGCGCCAAAAAACCGTGGAAGTAAGGCGTTTATTGCAACATGCCACGATGACAGGCTGTGGGGCAGGGTCTATGACTTATGGCTCCTGAGATATGACCTGGTCAGGCGGCAAAGTATCCCCAGGGTGGGGGAGGGGAGTTTCGGGAGGACAGATGCCAAACTTCCCATTGCTATCTGGTCGCCAAACTGAAAGGCACACACGCAGGTGGCAAGGTTTATGACCGAGAGCGGACTTTAAACCTGAGAGAGGATTGCAGAGGCCATTAAGAAGCCGCCACTGTTGCAACAGAATGAGTTAACCCTTCCCAGCCCTCGGAGCGGACGAATTTACACTTTACTATGAGCTGAAGAATTCCACGGAGGGTCTCACCAGCTCCCTGTCACACAGCACCCTCGGCCTGGGGTGTTGTGGGCAGGCCTTGGAGTGTAGACGGACCCGAAACTTCAAATATCACCCAGGTGGGCAGATCCATGGAGCATTACTCAGCCACAAGGAAAGGCTGTCATTGGGTAGCAGGAGAAATAATAACGGGTTTATTACACCCTGGTGATAGCCAATGAGTGGTTATGGTTCGGTCACAGTTTCCATTGCAAGGACTTTTTAGTTTTTTTAATAACTTGACTAACCTCTATCCAACTTTTTAAAAAAAAGGTAATCCAATGTGGGCTTAGCATGGCAAGTTTTGTGCGGATCTGTCAATGGGTGGGAAAAGGGGGTGGTCAAAAAGTGACAATTCCCATTTTACCTCCCATAGGATTCCATCCATTTGAATATTTTTATTTGGCATATTTAACCATAAAAATTTGCACTTTACAAATACTTAAAACATGATTTATCCCAAAGGTTCTACCATAAAACAGTACACTACACAATGAAGGCCTGCTAAAATATATCATAAAAGGCTCACATATGAGTGCACGTAGTTCATCACCAAGACAGCAAGGAGTTGCTTACGCATTAGCTATACATTTGTACAAAATCTTGCGTAGTCCCCAGATCATAGGTAAGATTGAATTTTCAACCTATGCTATTTCATTCATTGACTCTTGTATAGCAATTACAAATCTTCCTATTGCACATGCCACATTTAAAAATCTCATATTTGTCAATAAGCTAAGTGCTTGGTCTCTCCTAAAACTTTTGTAAACAATAAAAATAGGTTTTTAATTTTTTTTCCGTTCTTCTAAAAAGCGCAAACAGTCCAGCAAAATATGTTCACTACTGCATTTTACTTGTAGGCCACAAGAGCACAGGCCTTGGTCGTTCGACATAAGTGATTTTATCTTCCCATTAATGTTACTTGGGTTCAGGGCGACTCTAAATTTCAATATTGCATTTCTGAGCTTTGGGTTAGGCATAGCTTCTATATAGGGGAAAATATCGTCATTGACCCATCCATTTATCAGAAACCGGGCCGAAGATTTGCTCTTCAAGTAGCATAATAGGATTCATTGCTCTCGTCTGTAGAAAAAATGCCCTAATGGAATTACACTAACTTTACTGAAGGCAGTGCCTTGGCTTGGTTTGGTGTACATCTGCTCAGTAGTTTTTGAACAATTCATGTTGAAACAAACATGGTGGGATGAAGGAGCTCTCTGGACCTCTGCAGATTTGCAAATGCAATTTAAAAAAAGTAGGAAACCTTTTCTCCCATCGTCCATTTAGGATTCACGAACCCAGCTACAGATTTGCTTATCCCCTACTCTTTGATTGGCTGGCCATCACAGAAAAAGGTATGTTGTGGCTGCCATTACCCAGCACAGTGCAGTGAGGGCTCTGCTGGGAAAAGTAAAACAATAAATGGCATGAAGGGCAGGGTGAACCTACCAGGCCTATGTGGGAGGCCTGAAAGGGACTCCCCTGCCATTCAATTTTATATAAAAATTTATTTTTTTATCAAAGTATTCACAAATCCTGTGCCAGATTCCCGAATTCTAGATCTCCCTGGGTCCCATGGACCTTCCTAGGGTCTCACAAATTCTGGAATAAAATGTTTAACGGGTTTGGTGCACTACAGTGGTGCTAGGCCAACCGATGGCCCTTCGCTGGAGAGTTATTGCAATGAACTGAACGTTTGCCACTGGGACAAAGCATTGAATCCCTGCAGTCTTCCATCCTGCTGAAGGTCAATAAATTGAGCGCCTCGAGTGAATCATGGTAACATTTGGTACTAAAGCACTTAGAAGTGGCAGCAGTGCGGTATGAAGCACTACTTAAAAAACACAAGTGATTGTTATTTGCAGGGCAAAAGTCTCAATAAAAGAAGTGGGGCAACTAACCAAGTTGGGCAGTATGCAAGTCACATCATGGCGCGTGACATCAGAGCATGATCATCACATGTGGCATCACAGGATGTGACATTACAAGAAGTGGCATCACAACCCATGCACTCACAGGCAGTGACATCACAAGAAGTGACATCAGATCTTAAGACCTCATACATATGTTTAGCAGGTCTGTCATGAGTACATTTGAGTGCATTACGAAGTTTAACAAATTAACTTTTGCATCAGGGTCGTGCCAAAAAAGTGACTTAACCATGCCGCAAAATCTGGGCTTAACTTATACGTTTATTTTTTTAAAACTCTGCCACAAAGAAATTGGTAACAAGCAGGGCTGGACTGGGAACCAAAACCGGCCCTAGTAAAGTGCTCGGCCGGCTCTCCTGGGTTGGGGGTGCGGCCGAGCTGTTTGCCAGGGCCGGTTTCGGGCGATTTTGTTTCAGGGGCCAATATTGCAGCGATGCAGCAAAAACGCCCCCCCCAGGGACGCAAAACTTGCTCCCACCCTGGCGGCCCACCGGGTAAATGCCCGATGCCCGCTACGGCCAGTCCAGCCCTGGCAACAAAAAATGCAGTAAATCTGTTTTGCTTGATTGGTTGCAAAGTCTGCATTTTAAAATATCCTAAGGGACCTGCTGCAGAGATCTTTGTGTGCCCAGTAAATCTCAGGGGGTAATAATAAAGGTGAGATAACTCTAGAGGTTAACTCATTCAGCAGAGAGATCAGAGTTTTGTTTATTCCCCGTTTCAAATAAAAGTAGTGTAGAGGGTTAATGTGTCTCCTGGAAAGCACATCGGGTAACATGCAGTTGGCAGATTTGTATTTTATGTTGGTATATACGTAGGTAACTGCTTTTAACACAGAGATCCAATCTCTACTTCCAGTTTATAAATTGGAACCCATCAAATATCGCACAGTGAGCTATGAAGGACATGTGATTCCTACACCTTGTAACCCTCACTGTCTTTTATAATACATCCTGTACTTTGATTTACACAGTTATGCGATTTATTGTCAATGTATACTGTTTTCGTGTGATATAAAGCTCTCTGACACCCTGCAATGGGATACGTTGCGCTATAAAAGAGATAAAACGAAATTGTGGCTTTTAAATTATTATTTGTGTAAATACTGGCCAGACGAACACATAAGACATTCTTACAGTACCTGCATATCTCATATATAGGGAGTGAACAAAGTGGATGGATGAGTGAAATGGTGGATTAATGAGTGAAAGGATGGGTGGATGAGTGAAAGGATGGGTGGATGAATGGAAGGGTGGATGGATAAGTGAAAGGATGGATGGTTGAGAAAAAGGGAGGATGGATGGATGGGTGAGCAAAAGGATGGAGGGAGGAGTGAAAGGGTGATTGAAGGGATGTATGAGTGAAAGAGTGGGTGGGTTTTATGAATAGGTTTGGAAGATGGATGGATAGGCTTGGATATAGATGGACTGATGGATGGATGGAGGGACAAAATGGTGAAAGACTGGAATATGGGTGAAAGAATGAATGAATGACAGAATGTAAATGTAAAATGGTGGATATGAATGGGTGCAAGAATGAAAGGATGTATGGATAGATGCCTGGATGGAAGAGACAAGAGAGCTCTGCTCAGGAGGACCGTGATGACTTACGTGGCTGCCATAAGAGCTTTGGTTCAAAGTGGGGGGTATTTTAATGTTATGGCTTCTCCCTTGCCCTGCGGAATTTGTCCCGGGACCAGTTCAGCATATTTCAGAGGGGACCAACTTCTTGGCAGGGTGGACAACGTCCACCATGTGAAAACAGTGGGTGGACGCAGTCTACCCGTTTGTAACCATGAACTGTGCCCTGGTTATTTGCAAAGCTATCTTCAGCCAGCCATGGCTTTTAGCCAACAGCACTTTGCGTGTGTGGACTTTTAGGCCCACGCTTTTTAAGGACAGAGAACAATTGGAATTTCCAGCTGATGAAGCGCTATAGCCTAAAACACAAGATGGTTTGTGCGTGTTCTTCCGTGTACCTTACATTTATTTACACTCCCCCTCCACTCAAAGGTGGGGCTTCTCAGTAAAGCAGACTTCCAGCTTTTTGTGGTGTGGCATACTCTCCTCTCGTTCCACTAAGGGCTCTTTTTGCATTTTCAATGGGTTGACCAGTTGATGTCGGCCATTTTGTACAGACAAACTTTTGGTTAATCACTGCTAGAATCGACGCCATCTTAAAGCTGGTATTTCTTTCCCCTCCCAGTGCAATTCAACCTTACCCTACGCAGAAATGGTGTGAGACAAGGGAAAGGTCTTTAAATCACTGACTTTTATTGAAAAGTTTAGCTTAATATCAACAACAAAAATTGTGAAATGCATGGGCAAAAATACAATAAGTCACAAAAACAATAAGAACCAACAGTGCTTTGTTTTCTTCCGGGAACATACAAAGCGCTACAACAGCAGCATATAGGAGACTAAGACCCAGCCAGCCCTGGGGTGCCTCAGGCACAGCTTGCAGGGTGTGGGATGAGGAGGGAGAGAGCTACGACCCCCCCCCCCCCCCGAGAGAAAATTACCCTCTTTCCATCTCTGAGTGCCTTCCCTCCACCTCTGTGTGAACTCTCTCCACCTCTCTGTGCTCTCTCTCCATCTCTCATAGGTAGCAAACTGCCTATCTCTCATGTCCCCCACCCACCTGGGCCCTCCCTCCACACCTCTCAGTTGTATCTCTCCATCTGTCTCGGATCGTCTCTTCACACCTCATTTCCCTCTCTCATTCCCCTCTCTCCATCAGTCATTTCCCCTTCCACCTCGGGCCATCTCTCAGTGGCATCTCTCCATAGCTCAGTGCCCCTCCCCCTCCCCTCGGTGACACTTCTCCGTTTCCCGCGACTCGAGCCTTCTTACACCTTGCTTGCTTCGTCTTTCCTGCTACCTCCCTTACCCGTACCTATGGCTGCCAAGATTATTTCCCATGGGGCCTCTGCTAACCAGCAGTACCCCCTCTTCTCTACACCCTCCAGGTGCCGACCCCTTATAGCCCATGTGTTGCCTTCTGCCTGCTGGAGACAGGTAACGCTCATGTGAGCTGGTTACCTGCCAGAGGCAACCCCAGAGACCGGGGCGCAGGAGGCGCTCAGCAAAGCGCATAGAAAACAGAAATGTGGCGATGCGGCTGTTCAGAAAAAGCCGCCTCGTTTTAGCGCTATGTTCACTCGGCAGATAAACAGCATTCTTGATGAAATGTCAACATAACGTTACAAAGGCAAACAATGAAAACGCGCAGACTCAATCTCACCAATAAGCTGCCCACATAAATGACAATGGAGCACAGATACATGCACGCTTCCTGTCCCACTGTGGTCCTCTGGTCTTCAGCTCAGCCCCTCCCGCGGTTGCCTACATGTACTTCGGTCCCACCCTTTGACCCTGCACTCCTACTTCACCTTCTGCTGTGACAGACCCCTCCCCCAGGGGCGCCTGTGTGCTCAGACCCTGTAAGCATCGGCACCGTAGCACCGAGCCAGTGTCACCTGAGGGCAGGGTGGGGGCTCAGGGCAGCAAAGTTTCTACACATTTGTGCCACAGAAACCTTAAGGTGCTGCACTTCTGAAGGGAGTTGAGCCCTATTTCTTGCCAAGGAACCTGGGAGCAGAGAGCTACTGGCGGGCCCCCTCCCCCACACTGACCTTCCATCACTCGCTGCGAGAATGATAGTCCGTGGGGCGCAGCCCAGGTGCAGCCGGGAGCCACGCTGCAACCCACATCCTGGAACCTGCCCTTGGAGGGTGGGGTGGGGCAGAGCAAACAGCGAAAATAACAAACACATGAATGCAAAGAAGACAAGTGAGCAGGGACACCCCCCACCCCTTTCCATCCAGCATCCCAGGGTGCCACTAGAATGCATTCAGGGCTCTACCATCCCTTCTTGCAGGGGCAGCCAAGAAATGGGGCATGTGTAGCAGTGGTGGAGAATGGTCTCACCAGTAAGTCTGTCTGGGTCTAGGCTTATTTAACTGGGCGTCCCATAAGTCCCCTACATTCCTTCTGACCTATGCGGTATAGGTTAGAATGCGGCTGCCGGAGTGCCGCCTTGAGATATGTGGCGTAGCGTTGCTTGTAACAGACCTACCTTCCTCTCCACCCACAACCACAGCAGGTTATTAGCCCTTTCCTGCTCCCTCATGATTCTAACTGGCCCCACTCGCCTGTGGAGGCCGCTCTTCATAATCCCCCTTCCCTGAATGATCAACACAACTCTAGACTGAACATTACTCAAGATGAATCTCATTGTACGCAGCACTTGCAAACCGTCTTTCGGGGGGCGGTTTCACCACTCCCCAGCACCGGTGGATGTCTTCTTCACTTGTACCTCAGTTCTCCCTTTCTTCCACCAGTTGAGAATGTCTTCATGAAAAGTCAATGACAGTCTTTGCCTCTGTTCGGTTGGGGTTGCCCTGCTAAAGAAAGTCCTAAGCACTGGCAGAAAGTCAATCGATGTCCCAACTTTTCAGGCAATTGTGAAAGGTGACAAACATCTCCGGTGGAGACAAGGCTGCGCTGCGGCACTGCCGCAGGGTCATGGGCGCCTCCTGGACACATCCATTTTCCTTAATCGAAAATCCAGCCACTCTTTAACTCCCCAGCCTCCCCTAAAAGTAATTCTCACTCCCCAAAATGGAGCAATCAGTGTGAAATGATGATGGTGGCCAAGTCTCATAGTCCTTCTCAAGACTAAGTGTTGGTTGAAATCAGATGACGAGAGTGTCGTAGGTCGTGCCACAGATCAGACGTAGTCCTTGCGATCGTATATTGGTCCAGTGGATTTGGCTGCTGAGTAGGCCACTCGTGATGCTGGATATTTCTCCTGCTTGGGGGGGCAGGAACAACAGAGCATGGCACCCCCAATCAACAGGAGAGCAGATGCTGCCCATCCAATGTAGAGTGAGGCCCCCAGCTCCCTCTTCTGTGACTCCACCAGCAGCGGGTTGTAGAAGTCACGGATAACACTGTTGGCCGACCAGGAGATGGGGATGAGGACCATTAATCCAGCCACGAGGAATATAACCCCAGAAATTATCATGATTTTGGCCTTGGAGGACTCATCTTCAACGCAGTTGGTACACTTGGCGCCGACGATGGAGATCATGAGACCTAGGATGGCCAGCACGATG
This sequence comes from Triturus cristatus, assembly GCF_964204655.1. Classification (NCBI taxonomy): domain Eukaryota; kingdom Metazoa; phylum Chordata; class Amphibia; order Caudata; family Salamandridae; genus Triturus; species Triturus cristatus. The sequence goes on along the minus strand of NC_140584.1, from coordinate 1,040,385,791 downwards.
GAGATGACCACCAGGGCTCGGGCAGCCTGAAGTTCTTGAGGTAGGGCCAACATGGAGTCGTAGACCTTGCACTGCATCTGCCCCGTGCTCTGCACCACACAGTTCATCCACATGCCCTCCCATATTATCTGGGCAGTGACAATGCTTGTGCCGGTGAAAGCAGTCACTCGCCACATGGGAAGCGCACAGCACACGATGACCCCCACCCAGCCCATCGCAGCCAGGGCGATGCCAACGATCTCCATTCCCAAGGACATGGCGGCGGTTCTTTAGCAAAGGTGGAGTTACTGGACTGCGTTTGCTATTGTGATGCAGGCCAGTACAAGGCTGGGTGGTCTAGCGTTGACCGGTGCAATGCTTGGTGGTCAGTTGTTGGCTGGTATAGCGCTGGATGATATGTCGTTGGCTGGTATGGTTCCAGATGGTTAGATGTTGGCTGGTGCAGCTCTGGCAGACGGTATCACGGCTGGTGGGTCGCTTGCAGCTGGATTCAGATCGGTCTTGTGGCAAGTGCGAGGTTACAGGTCTGGCTTGCTGCACTCTGCTCTTTGTTATAACAGATCTGCAGAGACAGCCGTCTCTTATACAAGGCAGTGCGAGGGCTGGACTTTGATGACCTCACTGAGATCTATGCCCTCGGGGAGGGAAGGGACAGCTTCAGTAGCACGCCCCGGAGGGACATTGAGCCCTGTCTGAAACCTGAGCCAATCAAAGAGCGCAGCACCAGGAAGGTCCCGGAGGAGAATCACTGCCACAACTTGCGCGCGAGCGCGGCTGTCCACGCGGCGGTGCGCGTGTCGTTGTGAGAGCCGGAGAGGGGATGAAACTGCGATGATGCTTTGCCTGATACCTTCCGTTTGTTTGTTTGTGGCGCAGTGGCGTAGCTAGAGCTTGTGGCGCCCGGGGCTATCCCTCAGATTGCCGCCCCCCCCTCCCCCGGCAGGAGGACTTGCACTTCAAAGAGGTCCGAGAAAAACGTAATATCGCCGCTAATAGTTACCTTGATCATGCAAGTTACATGCACATACATGACACGGTCCAAGGCTACACAGTTGAATACACCGGTGACTAGCAGTACAAAAGAGAACACACAGACTGCATGATCTATCTGGGGACTCAGAAAAACCGCATATGACATCCATCAGAGAGCTGCGTGAACAATTACCTGGTAATCCCCTCAACACAATGCAAACATGCACACACATGACACTGTTCATGTAACCTTCATCTACAGCTGACATTAAATGACCATACATCATGGTCCCACCATTAAAGCAGTGGGGACCTGCACAAACGTGATGTGCTCTGTGGACCCAAAACCAACTTAACAGTGTCGAAGCCTGTGATTCTTTATCTTTCAAAAACAGCAAATTAATTATTCACAGGGAATGACTCACTGTGTGCCCTTAAAACTAAACGCGGCATAAAGGGGTCAGTCAGCTCCACCTTGCCAACACAGACCAGATACAAAGCCCACTCTGGTGGCCAAAGGCAACAACCAGGGGTCGCTCCCTGTCATTACTTCCAAGCAGCAGCAACCAACTCCCTGGGAATGAAAAGACGTGTGATCTTGGTACCCAAAACCAGCTTGTAATGGTGCATCTCTCCTTCACAGCAGCCTCAGCACACACATGGTGCACAGCCTGCCTGGGGGCCCAAAGCTAAAATACAGGGAGGGGCGACACATTATGATCACAATCCTTAAACACAGTTGTGGGGGCCATGGGAACTTGTTCAACTCTATCCAAGACCCGGGACAAACTGCTCCAGCGCTGCGGCACACCTTGAATATTCAGAAGAAACAAGAAATATTAAACCACAGTGATGTCGGCCAAGAATGGTCAATGTTTCGAAATAAAGAATTGTGCAGGGCAAATAAATAGATACAAGACAAAGACGACATCAAGCATGTTAAGTGTGATTGTCAGCTGCTAAAATTTAAGTGAAATACATCTAGATTAAAGGAAGTAGATGTACATAGGTGAGTCTTGAGCATACCAGGTAGGCTGCATTATGCTAAACTTACATGAGATGCTGTTAGGTGTGTCTATTTAAATATATTGCCAAACTAATACCACACATACATTTTGGCTAAATTAAAGAAGACAATAACAATCAAACTGAAAATTAAAGGGATGTAAAGCCAGGGAATCGAACCCTGGATGTACATGAGATAATCATGGAGATTATGGGATGGGCTGTATTGTGCTATACTACTGTGCCCCCCTGTTATATGTGCCCATTAAAATCTATTACCAACATAAGTTAAAATAATTTGAGTAAACTACATCTGAATTATACATTAGAGAAGAAAATTGTGCAATCTACATGACTTATATGGGGGTACTGCCAAAGAGATTCAACCCTTGATGTGCATGGACAAGTCACAGATGATACACAGTAAGAAGAGTTCTACTGTACATTGTTGTTTTGAGTAGTTCTAACGTCAGTTGGTAAAGAGCAGCCTCAAAGTGCATAGCTGCCAAGCTTTCAGATTGCTAGGTGTGATATTTTCATAATTTTATTGCAATTATGAGTCCGCCGCCGCAGACATTTGCACCAGTTTTAGTCTTCTTAGAGTTTCTCATTGCTCAAATGGGTGTAATTACTGATATATATATATATCTATCTATATATATATATATATATATAGATATATTTGTTAGTCGTCAAGTTGCGATAAAACACACTCTCAGGCTCCAAAGTAAGTACCCAGTGGGATGTTTATTTCCACGCTACGCGTTTCGGCTAAACAGCCTTGTTCACACGATGGAAATTGATGTCAATGTCACCATTTTTATAAACAAATCGTACTTCTCGAGGTAGTAAACATAAAAAATGGTTGTATACATGTAAACACTTACTAAAGTGATGTGAATGTCGCGGCCATATTGGCATGGTAAATAGCCTGGGATTTCCCAACTGTGAATGCATTATATATTACATGGTGTATTTGCCAATGTGGATGAATACATAAGTGGAACAGAATATCTACACATTGTGAATTCTAAATATCACGACACACTTAGTATTATTCAATACTGCATGATATTTCTAATCGGCATATATTGTGCACGATACGTGTCAATAAAGTTAAATATAAAATTGCGCAGAAAAAGTGTTCGCATTGCAATGACAAGTAAGCATACATCATATTTGTTGTAAAGTGAAAATTCACAAATGTTAAGCCTCTCGGAGCACGAGAAAAATGAATGGTAAAAGAATACACAATCCGTGAAGTTGTGTGAGAGTCTAAATACCGATGTGGTTAGGAATAAAAATATAGTGATTCTCAGTGAAAATCTTGGGCTGATCCCGACATGCATGTATCTACTGCATATTTCTTAGTGGAGACTATTGACCTGGTTGAAGTTATGACACCATTTAGTGAGGGTGATCAGAATTACGGACAAGTGCCCATGTTGTGTGTGTCATGGAAGAATGAAGACAACCTCCGTTGGTGTTATGCATGGCCTCCACCTCCTGGAATACTAAGGTTAGACTCCAATGGCAATAATTAATGGTCGTGCTGGGAAAATCCGTAATCATATATCCGTTCCTAGTTTCCATCATAAGACACAGTCTTTAGTCCTCCACAAAGGTCGAAAGGGCTTCACGGAAAAATTATTATAGTGACATTTATTGAATTAGAAAAGATACCGCATATTGTTGTGCCTTCGGAAAAAAGGTTGGGGACCCGTGAATGTGATGCCACCCCTGTGGTATGGGTCCCTGCCTTTCCTCCTGTAGTGAAAAGAAGAGAAAAGAAAAAGAAAAAGGAAAAAGAATTGTAAATGTGAATATTTGAACCTCTGAAGGTGTGCTTAAAATAAACAGATTAAAATAAGTTCCTAAGAACATTCATGTGCACAATGAATAATGTTTCTTTTTCATTTTCTTATGCAATTAATATTAATTCAGTAAATACATGCACAAAGAAAACATTTCTTTACGAATGATGGATGAAAGGCGAGGATGACAAAATACATTGAACTATTTTTCATGTTTTATATATAGATATATATATAGATATATATATATATCTCTATATATATAGATATATATATATAGATATATATATATATATATATATATATATATATATATTCCACACGCACACCTTCGCAATTCCGAAAGAAATTCCAGGACTCTCAGGATTCGTTAGAAAAGGATTTATTGGGCTGTGTCACGCCTCACCAACGCGTTTCGCTTGATAGCTTTTTCACGGAATGGCGGCAGTCTCGTTTTCCTTGTTTACATACTGCCTCAAAAAGGCTGACATAAAAGTAGGACTGAATTAATACAATGTTATTATGTTGTAAGTACAGGCGCCATCTTGGCATGTTGTTAATAAAAGCGAAAATAATGCGCAATCAAAGAGATACAACAGCATAACATGGGTCATGAATAAAATATTAAGACCTAGTTACTAAAGCAAAACAATATCACAACATGTTTTATGTTGGCAATATAATCATAGTGCCTGTACAGTTAAAATGAATTTTTATTGAGGCGGATGTCTCTATCTCCCGTAATGTAGGACAATGTTAAAATGTAAAAGATGAATTGTTTAAGAGATTTCAACAGCAATTGATTATTGATACAAGCTTGCATAGATAAGGAGCTCAATGTCATTTTGGCCCACTTGGGCGAGACTGAACGATGCAGGTTAGTAATAGCACCGAAAGAACATGACATTTGTGCCTTAAGTCAACACCAAGATCAAGTGAAACGTGAACTTATTTTGGTTTAAAGTTCCTTGAGTTGATATTACTGCGGTGATGATAAGAAGGATATCGTTTTTCAGCGCAATTGTGAAAGGATTTAATATGAGTATCACTGATAAAATAGGTTGTTTAATCGTGTATATAACTCAATTACGTGATTAGTTGTAAAGTTTGAGACAACTTTATTTTAAAACGTGATCAGTCGCATCAGACTGAATTCCTTCTCTGACATTGTGATTCGGTGTAACTAAAGCCCACTTGGGCATGAAATTCAAAACGTCAATAATGCTTTATTGACAATTAGTGATTGACATTGAACTCAATTTTCCAAATGCACTATGATTATATTGCCAACATAAAACATGTTGTGATGTTGTTTTGCTTTAGTAACTAGGTCTTAATATTTTATTCATGACCCATGTTATGCTGTTGTATCTCTTTGATTGCGCATTATTTTCGCTTTTATTAACAACATGCCAAGATGGCGCCTGTACTTACAACATAATAACATTGTATTAATTCAGTCCTACTTTTATGTCAGCCTTTTTGAGGCAGTATGTAAACAAGGAAAACGAGACTGCCGCCATACCGTGAAAAAGCTATCAAGCGAAACGCGTTGGTGAGGCGTGACACAGCCCAATAAATCCTTTTCTAACGAATCCTGAGAGTCCTGGAATTTCTTTCGGAATTGCGAAGGTGTGCGTGTGGAATATATGGGTAACGGAGCCCATCCGGGACCGCCACGTGAGAAGCTCCAGACTTCCGTATCTTAGCGTTTGGATATATATATATATATATATATATATATATATCTCCCTCGTCTTCATTTCTTGAGTTTTGCTCGCAAAGAAGTGTCACTCATAGTCGTTGAAATGTCACTCACAATTACAATTGAATTATGAAAATGTCACACATAGCAATTTGAAACCTTGGGAGCTATGCTCATAATTGTTGAAATGTCAATCATAATTACACTGAAGTTATGAGAAAATGTCACACATCTGAAACCTTGGCAGCTATGCTGCCACTCTGCCACTCACTAAATATCCCCTCTGAAAACGTTTAGCTCTTACCTCACTCAGCCTCCAGCAGCACTCCACAGTGGTGGCAGCCAGAGCCAGGGTCTCTATGGCAGGGGTTGGTTCACGTCTGGGGACGGAGGACACGAAAGAACCTGGGAGGGCAATGCACAGCAAGACACACCCCGGACAGGGAGGGGACCTCATGGAAGAGGACGCGATGCAGGAAGAAAAAAGAACGTGCAATAACATGGTCAGGCTTGTGTCAGAGAGCAGCGGTAGATAATGAAGGAGTAGAGGCAGGCAAATTGGTAGAGGGACTGTAGATGCACATACTTAGGGGGGCGACCAACAGGTGAGACAGGAAGAGAATGAGGAGGGCCAGTGTGAGGGAGAGAGGCCAGGGAGTGATGAAGAGAATGGGGAGTGTGTGAGGGAGAGAGGCCAGGGAGTGATAAAGAGAATGAGGAGGGTTTCCAGAAAACGGCATTAGCCGCTCGGGCAACCGGAGAGAGGTCTTCATTTTCCTAATGGGCTGGAAGTGCGGCCAATGGTGGGAAGCTGAGAGCCGCCTGTCCTGTGGGCTGAGCCTGTAACTTACCCCCCAAGTCTACCCAGGGCACAGGAAGGGAGCCACTGCCGAGAGAGACACGGGCTGGGAGGCAGTGCCAGGGCAGGGCTGCTCTGTGGAGTGCCATGCTGTCAGCTTCAGACATCCATTGTTTGAATGTAAATGGTCGAGGATCAACTAAGCCCCTGGGTCCAAGCTGTTACATTCTTCCTCAATGTGGAGTGGGATTTTAATGTGTGTAATGGGTCTTAATTTTGGAAGTACTGCTCAGATGCTGAAACCACAAGATTTGTCTGTTAACATTATTATACATCCAGTCATTGATCGCTTATGGAATGCTTTCTGAAGCCCCATGCCTCTTCTCTGTGGAGAGCCATGCTTTCAGCTTCAAACCGTTTAGAGCTGTGCTCACCCATTCTTTGAACGTAAAGGGTTGAGGATCTTTAACACTGTGTGGCCATTCAACCCTAACCATACATATCACTATCCCCATCGCACATAAATGTTCATTGTAAAATACTCGCATGCATCGTAGCCAGCATGATAAACCCACTGAGGCCCAGTCGGATGCCTCCAGATGAGGCAGCTTAAAAACAGTCACCACCACAGAGCAATGCCACACAACAAACATGCACAAATATTCTTGCCACACATCAGGCCCGGCTCCAGGAATTTTTATTTGGGTGGGCCAAGGGTGCATTTGGGTGGGCCACTGCGGGCTCGATTTGTCACATATATGTCTGGGCAGGCCTGCTTCAGGGCCCTCCTTTATCTCTTCTTAGTCTTATAAGGACCAGTAAAACTCACTCTTTTCCAAATCTCTTTCTAAATATTATCACTCACAAAAAGTGTTTTTTCCATGTAATGTTCCTTTGATGGGAAGAGGATGTTTCTGAGGTGGGAGTATCAGGCAAGTGATACTACTCAGGCTCCATCTGTTTGAGCCTTCATGGAGGATCCCTCTTCATTACTACCTCCACCTGACCCCGGACTCGGCAACGCTCTCCCTTACAGGCTTGATTATCCACTACTCCTCTCTCCAGTGCACCTTATCTCACAGCTGACCTTGGGCCCCAGCCCCATATCAGGCACTATCGGGCTCCACTTTGCTTTTTCCCGGTAAAAACATTAGTAAAATCACCTTCAAACTTAAAACATTGAATAGAGCAGTAAATATAATTAGCAGCACTTTAAAGTATGTTCCACAGTAGCCCTTATGACCCGACTGCTAATTAAATAAACAAAAACAGAAAGGCCATGACACGGCCGGATTTAGCGCTGATGCGAAAGTCTTTTTTGGCGCCACACTAATAACCTCTTTCTCCGTAAATACCTTTACTACCACCTTCAAACAGTGCCCCTCGTCCCTCCATGGCCTCCCAAGTGACCTCCTCCTCAGATTCCCTCACTGCCTCACGCCACAAGTGCCCCTCATCTCCCCATAGCCCATCCCCCTCATGACCTCCTCCTTGGACTCCCTCACTGCCACCATCCACCAGTGCCCCATATCTCTCTGCATCCTCTCCCCCTCATGACCTCCTCCTCAGACTCCCTCACTACCACCCTCCACCAGTGCTCCTCATCTCACCCTAGCTCCCCCTAACCACCATGACCTCTTCCTTGGATTCCCTCACTGTCACCCAGGGCACAAGTCCTAAAAAAAGAAGTGGGGGGACGCTGACGTCACAACAGGAAGTAATGTCACGAAACTGGCTTGCACCATCAGACTCATTGCCTCCCCTCGCTCACCCCTTAGATGCCATTGCATCAGAGAAGCCAGCGCGTGAGCAGCGTTCTGAATGAGCTCCGATCTCGCCCCAGAGAGGCCAAAGAGTAAATGTGTAGCTCCATTTGCTCCAGTAATCGAGCTCCTGTTAAAATAAGTGAGGGGACACCGTCCACCCGCCTGGTACCCCGACTCGAGCTCTGCAGTCACCCTCCACCAGTGCCCCTCATCGCTCCACAGCCCCTCCGACTACCTCCTCCTCAGATTCCCTCACTGCCACCCTCCACCAGTGCCCCTCATCGCTCCGTAGCCCCTCTCTCATATGCATTTGTTGTTTAGCGCTACTCATATCAGTGTAGTGTGTCAGCACTTTACACCACGAACACATTATACAGAGACAATGAATCATACAAGTATGTAAATCAGTCTACAGGGAATGTCACATAAGCCAATGAGGATTACAAGGTGTAGGAATCACATGTCATCCATACTGGTGGGCAGTATATTTTGAGAGGGTTTGGTCTGGGGAAACACAACCTTAGGATTTAAAAGAGTATTCCCTGGGGGTCAGCTTTACTGATAAAAATGTATCTCTGCTCAAACATACTCATTTTAGCAACATTAGAATGATGAAAGACTGAGGAAGTTCTAACTATATCACAAAACAAAAAAAACTATACCATTCATGTTTGTATGCAGCTCTTTGATGACAGTTCATTGGTCACTGTCCTATGTTAGGATTGTAACTTCTGAACTGTAAGTAACACAAGGATCTCTGTGACAAACGCAGTAACCCACTGAGCTATCCGCATAAAATACAGTTCATCTGCACTTAAAAACTACCAACAGACAAACGAATGCTCTCCAGCAGGATCATTAATCACCAGCGTTATCTGGGCATTCTGAATTGCGTTGTCATATTGTGTCCTGCATCGGCCATGAGAAGGATAAAAACTGTTTAAATGAAGCGCACACGAAGTATGTGTCCTGCTGGGCCTGCACATATTTTTAAAAGAAAAAAAATAGTAACACATTCTCTTACCTACTAGTCGAACTTTGTGTCACAGCCTGATGTGATAAGCAGCTGCAAGGGTCAGGAAAGGGGAATAGGAAACAAACTTATTTTCTCCGACTCCGACCTGTGCTGCACAGAATTGGGTCCTCACGAGAGTGCGTAGTGGTGAAGCACGTGACGCGTCACCACTACGTTCTCATCGCGAGGGCCGGGCAAAAATATAGCCCAGGGCCGTCATTGGTAGCGCTGGCGCGCGCTCTCCAAGATTGACGGCCCTGGAGCAGGCTGGGATGGGACGGACCAATACGAAGTCTTGGCTCTAGTCTTGCCGAACCGGAACCGACCGACGTCATGATGGCAAGGCAGCACTGCAGCAGGTGCTGACGCACTGGTGCACCACAAACAAGTAGGTATGCTGGTCAGGTGCGCGCAGTGCGCAGCGCGCTCACCGCGCTGCTTGAAGTTGAACTTTTTAACTGGGCCGCCGGCCGCGCGCGCCGTTGCGGCCGCGGTGGACTTTATAATTTATTTAGTGACAGTCAAGTCTGTCCCTAAATAAATTATAAAGGCCGCCGCAGCCGCAACGGGCCACCAGTGCTGAGCGGCCGCCCTAAAAATAGTGCCGCCTGAGACGGTCCGCCCCCACCGCCCCCCCCTAGCTACGCGCCTGGCCGCCTGGGGCGGTCCGCCCCCACCGCCCCCCCCTAGCTACGCGCCTGTTGTGGCGGTTTCATTTCAGACCGGGAACACTACGTCCTTAAGAGTCACGCATGGAAGCAAGGAAAGTCTTCAGGCATGACGTGGACTGCAACACTATATGTGCGTGTCCTGTAAACAAAAAGGCATCCTCAGGTCCAGGGGAAGGAGTCAAGCTGGCATAGATGCCAACCGGCCCCAGGGATTTTGTTTATTTCGTTTTTGTTCTTTAGCATGGGCACCATCGCAAAGAGTGATAAGAGTGCTTTACAACGAGTGCAAGGATGGCTGTGAATGCACTTTTGTAATTACAATAATGACATGCTTTACATCACAGTTCGTAATTTGTTTCTTTAACCGAGTACCTTGCACCGAGGCATAGCTTCAGCCAGCTGCCCTTTAGATTTGGGAGCTTGTTGTGCCACTTTACGGATACATGTAGTGCCACAGTTCACAACCTGCCAAGGCTACCTCGGGGCGACACTCATGACGTGTGAACAGACTGTCAGAACCCCTTTCAGATGGCCACGGGGCACGCGGGTTCAACTGGGCCCAACCGTGGGGGTTGAGGCCTTATGCGCCTAATGTCCTGTGTACCGACTTCCTATGGATCCCGAGTAACTGGGCGAAGTACCCCTCTGCACTTGACTCGCAGGGTTGCGTGGTCCAAGCAGCCCAAGGATCCCTCGGAGGGAAGGTGTGGCTACAGATTAGTGAACAGAGGCTCACAACTCAAAATGCGTTCAGCCGCAGCAATAAATCATTGTCTAGCTAAATACTCACCTTTATAACAAAAGAGAAGTATTTTATTTCTACAGCTAACCACACTCAGAAGGAATACGACATTCACAAACAATTACCCAGTTCTTCCCTAAAGTCGGGCCTCTAGTGTCTCTCTGGTGATTCCCTGTCCCACTCACTCCCCGCGTTAGCAATCGTGGTTATTCCCCATTCGATATCACTATTGGTAAGATCCAGAGTATGCCCCATTAGTAGTCCGAGTCTCAAGAGTCCACTATGACTCTGATTTAAAGTCAATAATGTTCCAGCGCACATGCGCCTGTTTTTAGAAGCAAGTTCCCCTGGGGCTGTCAGGCCCGAATCAGGTCTTACCCACTCCGGCAGTAGTGTAGCGTTCTGAGTCTTGGAGTGCGCCACGACTGCGGGTGCTCGCATCGGCTCCTGTCCAAGTCAGGTGAGTCGTTCACATGCAGACTCAGCGGCTGCACTCGGCGGGCACAGGCACTCCCCCTCGCAGTTGAGCTCCTGCAGCCATTAGGAAATTCCTGCGCTTTTCCTGCAGCGTAAGTGTTCACACGCACCCGATGGGGGAAAGCTACGATGATCCTGTTCTTAGTTCCACTCGGGTGACAGTGTTCCCCTGGTGTCCTCACTCATCCAAAAGGGTCGAGCCAGTTGCAGTCCTTGTTGCTCCTGGTAACCTAGTGGTCACCGTCGCTCACTGTCGATAGGCTCTGGTCCAGTCAACACGGCAAAGTTATCCACAGCAGTCCCTCCTGGCATACTGGCTTGCCGCACCACTGCTGCACAAGGTTTCGGGCCCTACTGCATGCAGTCTTTCCCCATAGCGTCCACTCTTGGCATGCGAGGTCACCGCACCGCTACCGCATAGGGCCTTGGCCCTTCCCCATGCCAGTCTTTACCACAGCAGCCACTTCTGGCATACAGGATCACTGCACCTCTACTGCGCAAGGCTTCGGCCCTTACTGCATGGCAGTCTTTACCACAGCTATCTTCACGGCGGTTCTCTCTTGGCACATAGGGGTCGTCGTGCACACAGATAATGACTGATCGATGCAGCAGCTGTCTTCTCACGCCTCACACAGGGAGTCCACTCGATGGCTTCCTCCAACGTTCTCCTCTTCCACACAGCGCACACTAGCCTTGGCAAGCAGGCAGGCGCCGGTGCTGCAGGCTCCAGGCTCCAGGCCAGGTGGTTTTGGATCCCTTGGGTGATGTCACCTCACCCGGCAGGGAGGCTATCAGGCCTTGGCCCCTAGTCCCAGTCTCAAGCAGAAGTCTTGTAGAGGTTTCCCTCCTCTCACAGCCCATCTGGCTGCTTGGCAGATGACAATCTTTGAGGCGTCGACCTCCCCTTCTTATAATCCACCTTTGAAGTTTTATGTTGGGGTTCTGCTTAATTTTAAGAGCATACTCCTTTGCTTCCTCTCTTCTTCTTGAAACGCAGTCTGTGACAGCATGGATGTCTCCGACGCTGATAGTCCCACAACACAGGCCACGGGAGTGAGTAGAGTTCACACCTGGATGTCAGCCACAGTGATATGTGCATCAAAAGGTTAGCCCAGGGTTTGCACACCTACTCTTGATGATCCTCGTATCAGCTCCATCTCCTTCCTGAGAGGTGCCCAGGCTCCTTCCTTGTAACATCTCACTGTATCAAAGAGCCCCCTTTGAAGTGTGCAGGGAGGCCTGATCCTCCCCATTCCAGTGTGTGTCCCACCCAGCTACAGGATGCAGCAATCCACAGACCTGTCTCGGGGATCCCTCTACCTCCCCTCCATGTTTCACCATGCAGGCCTGGGTCCCCCAAAATGGAACCCAGTGCCCTCCATGTATTGTTCATACACAGTATACACGCACTGCCCAGTACTGTATCCTCTATGTAATGTACCATTCAGAGGCATATGTACATCCAACACTAGCATTGAACATGCGTGCACTGCCTAGCGCCATATCCTTTATGTATTGTGCCACTCACAGGTACGCATACACCCAACACATGCACTTATCCTGCACGCATTTCACAGCACTACACCCTTCAGGTACAGTACCACTCTCAGGCTCTTGCACCTCCAGCACATGCGTACACCATGCCTCACCATGCATGCACTGCTCAGAACTGCATTGTCCCTCTATGGCATCATCCCCAGGCACACATACACACAGCACAGATACACTTCTTCTGCACAGTGCAGCACTTCACACCATTTTGATGCAGAGAAGGGTGAGTTAAGCACACAGCAGCAACACTTTAAAAAGGGAGTGAGCCTGTAGGCCTCACTGCAGTGACACAGGTTGAAAAGGATCTATTGACTCCTACTGATCACTACACAGTACACTGCCACTATGGCATTTGAGCTGCTTAACTCCTGGTGAAGACAGTAGCCTTCCACGACATTGAGGGTAGCTCTTTGAGCGCCCTTCCCGGTCCAACAAGACCGCAATCCGTGAGACAGGCCTATGTCATGGTGCACACACATGATCTGCCTTTGGCTGTGACCATAAAAAAAAATCAGCATTAGTGATCCAGACCTCAGTACATTTTGTAACTCAGGTCAGGGGTGCACATCCATTACCATGCAGAGGATTTTTCCTTCCCAACACAGACCGTATCAATGCTTTTCATGCACCGAAGCACCGTCAGCCTGTGCAACTTCTCCCATAAAGCCACTTACAAACACCCCATTGCAGCACTACTGCAGAGCTGTACAAAGATATGCACATACTGAAAACCATAAAACTGCATGTATGTGTTTCACACATCATCACCCAACACAATGCTATGCACTGTGTCACATAACACGATAACCACACCTCAGTGGTCATCACTCACGGCATGGAAACGCTTCCCACCTTGGTTCAAAGACAACATGCTCCCAACCACATACCCTACACGATGTAGCTTGCTGCTCATGTAGACAAGCGCTTCAGCGCCCCACATAGTGGCAGTAAGCACTAATAAAATAGTGCAAATCAATACTATTTTTTTTGTGCAGATTTATATAGCGCAAACTCAACCCGAAGGTATTGGAGCGCTTTACATGAGCACCACTTACATTACACAAGCACACATTCATTCATTTTTTTTTTTGGTGGGCAAGGGGAGATTAAGTGATTTGCACAAAATCACAGGATGTGGAGTCGACCCTGAGGCTCGAACCTTGGTTTCCCAGCTCCAAAGTCGGCAGTCTAGACGTCAGACCACATCCTCTCCACTATACTTTATGCGCCTCTTACTTCCAGTGTTACTGGTTTGAGGCGCTAATTTGCTATTTTTTACTTTTCACCCAGTAAATCCAGAAAAAGTCTAGACCCTTCCAAAGGCGCAGCCACAGAGGAGCACCACCACAGCCGCTGCCTTGTTAGTCGAGGGGTCAGTCACTCCTCGCTCTGAAAACTGATGCATCCACTTCCTGTGATTATTTGTGTGGTCTTAGGGAGACTTCCCAATGGGACCCCTCAGCATTTCATTCTTCTGAGGCTGACTCAATACCATGAAGATCTATCCACGACCAAAGCCACCCCCTCTCTCACCACCCCCTTTTTTGTCTCTCAGCACGGATATACACACTGGGGAAATTATTCTTCCTGACTTGGCTGACCAGATGCATGAAATACTTACCTCTGTTAATCATGCTGTCATTCATTTTGATGCAGTTGTAACTTTATCTTAAATTATTTTCATAATTGCAACTACCCTATTTAAAGTATCATATAATATCTGGTGATCTGTTGGCATAATCTTTGATCATGTTGCATTTACCCCAATAATAAACAATTGGATTATGAAGTATGCTGTATTGAATCTGTATTGTGATTACGCAGACATTGTATAGCATAGTTTTTTTTTAAAAATTTGTAAGAATAAAAATATTTTATGAGTCAAGTCTAGTCGCACACTCTGCCTTTTCTGAGTATCATTTAGCAATTATTGGATATATTGTTAAATAGCACCATAGTTTCCTAGGGATTTGTTTTGCACAATGGTTGACATAATGAGCACTATTGAGTTAGTTTAAAAATAAACAAGTGTTGTCAGCACCATCAATGTGCTGTGGCAGTAAATAGTGATCTATTTGTACTGGTGCCACCTGGTGAATTCATGTTCTGGTTTGTGTTCACATCGGCCTGGGGCTGGGCATGCTCTCTTATTAGATAATGTGCCTTGGATTCCCAGTGCCCAGTGGTGATTGCCCTGCTAGTGATTGATGCTCGCTGTAGTTCTCTTGTCCCCTCAGCCTCCTTCCTATTGAGTATTTCTTGATATCCATGGCTGCCACAAGGTGGGGGCTGGGAAACACATGGACCACAGCCCGCAGGCAATAGGTGTTTTATTGTGTCTGCTTCATTTTGAGTAGTGCCAATGGGAGCTGTGTTTGGGAGTCAAGGGCTGGGGCAGCAATTAACAGTCACTTCATGTCTGTGTCTTTAACACTGAGATGTGACCAATTTAGGTATCAATTCTCCTCAACCTTTACAAAGCGGCCAACACAGTACTGCCAGACAATCAACCTTTGACAATACTTGCATGGTTTACCACGCCAAAGCTCTTTTCAACTATATTCTCTCTGTGCATATTCAAACTTGCACTCATCCATTTGGAATGGAAAATGCAACTACAGGCAGGAGAATTCAAAGAAATAAAAGCCCGGGGGAGCTAGCCACATTTGAAGTGGGGCAAAAACATTTGTCGTTGTAGCTTATGATGTGTTTACCTGTTGCCTGTACTATGGCATGTAAACGCTGCAAAGACCTCGTGGCTACTCATTTCAGAGACAAAAGCTTCTACCAGGTTTTATCTGTGCATTGTGCTACCTGTAGGTCTGCTATTATAAAGGGTTAGCTACAAATGGAAGTGTGTGGCGAGTGCAAACAATAAACAGGATAAGGCGAACTACTGGTGCTATGCTGAGATTAAGTTTATCCTGCTGCTCGCTGTACCTACTGTTTGTGAATGAAGCTTTGTTTCTTTCCGTACTTTAGCTATCTCGTGAGAGCGACAGAGAAGCTTGCACTGCTGTCTGTTTTAGCTGTTCTTTGTTTGTGAGAGAATCGTATCATTGCTGCTGCCTGTTGCCTACATCCAGGGTTTGAATGACGCATTGTTGCTCCCTGTTCTGTAGCTGTCCTGTGTTTATGACAGAGAAGCTTGCACTGCTGACGGTTTTAGCTGTTCTTTGTTTGTAAGAGAATCGTATCATTGCTGCTGCCTGTTGCCTACATCCAGGGTCTGAGTGACGCATTGTTGCTCCCTGTTCTGTAGCTGTCCTGTTTGTGATGCAGAAGCTTGCACTGCTGTCTGATTTCTATCTGTTCTTTGTTGGTGAGGGATTCTTATCATTACTGCTGCCTGTTGTCTACTTCCAGGGTCTGAATGAAGCATTGTTGCTCCCTGTTATGTAGCTGTCCTGTGTTTATGACAGAGAAGCTTGCACTCCTCTCTTTTTTATCTGTTCTTTGTGAGAGAATCGTATCATTGCTGCTGCCTGTTGCCTACATCCAGGGTCTGAATGACGCATTGTTGCTCCCTGTTCTGTAGATGTTCTGTTTGTGACGCAGAAGCTTGCACTGCTGTCTAATTTTTATCTGTTCTTTGTTGGTGAGGGATTCTTATCATTACTGCTGCCTGTTGTCTACTTCCAGGGTCTGAATGAAGCATTGTTGCTCCATGTTATGTAGCTGTCCTGTGTTTATGACAGAGAAGCTTGCACTGCTGTCTTTTTTTATCTGTTCTTTGTGAGAGAATCGTATCATTGCTGCTGCCTGTTGCCTACATCCAGGGTCTGAATGACGCATTGTTGCTCCCTGTTCTGTAGCTGTCCTGTGTGTGCCGTAGAAGCTTGCACTGCTGTCTGAGTTTTATCTGCTCTTTGTTTGTGAGGGAATCATTGCTGCTCCCTGTTGGGCGTCAGCTGTGTCCAAATGACGCATTGTTGTAGCTGTCCTGTGTGTGCCGTAGAAGCTTGCACTGCCCTCATTGCTGTACCTGAACTTTGTTTATTATAGAATATTATAATTATTGCTGCCTGTTGGCACCTGCTATGTCTGATTGAATCATTGCTACTCTCTGTTCTGTAGCTGCCCTGTGCGTGCTGGAGAAGCTTGCACTGCTGACTGTGGTTTACCTGTTCAATGGTGAGACAATCTCTTCATTGTTGCTCCCTGTTCTGTAGCTGCCTTTGTGTGCCGGAGAAGCTTGCACTGCTGGCTGTGGTTTACCTGTTCATTGGTTGTGAGACAATCTCTTCATTGCTGCTCCCTGTTCTGTAGCTGCCTTTGTGTGCTGGAGAAGCTTGCACTGCTGACTGTGGTTTACCTGTTCATTGGTTGTGAGACAATCTTTTCATTGCTGCTGCCTGCTGCCCACCTGTGGTGCCCGAAGGCAGCATTGTTGCCCCCTGTAGAGTAGCTGTCATGTGCATGAGTCAGAGAAGCTTGTGCCGCTGTCTTCACTGCACATCTTCTAGTCCATCGTTTTTCACAGAATATTATCATAAATGCTACCTGTTGTCCACCTGCGGTGTCCGAATGAAGCATTGTTACTCACTGCACAGCGCCTGCCCTTTAGGTGTCAGGGAAGCTTGCGCTGCTTCCTTTACCATACCTCTTCTAGTTCTTCTCTTGTGAGAGAATCTTATAATAAAGGCTGCCTGTTGCACACCTGCTGTGTCCGAATGCAGCAATGCTGCTCCCTGTTCTGTAGCTGTCCTGTGTGTGTCAAAGAAGCTTGCGCTGATGTCCATACCGTACCTCTTTTAGTCCTTCGTTTGTGAGTGAATCTTATAATAGCTGCTGCCTATTGCCCCTGCTGTGCCCAAAGGAAGCATTGTTACTCCCTGTATTTCGCCTGCGCTTCACGTGTCAGAGAAGCTTGCACTGCTGTCTTTACCGTACCTCTTCTAGTCCATTGTTTGTGAGTGAATATTATAACTGCTGCCCCCCTGCGGTGTCTGAATGAAGCATTGTTGTTCCCTGTACTGTAGCTGTCCTGTGTGTCCCGGAGAAGCTTGCACTGCTGACTGTGATTTACTTGTTCTATGTTTGTGAGACAATCTTTTCATTGATGCTGCCTGTTGCCCCCCTATGATGCCCGAATGATGCGTTGCTTCTCACTGTGCTGCGCCTGCACTTCGGGTGTCAGAGAATCTTGCACTGCTGTCGTTACCGTACCTCTTCTAGGCCTTCGTTTATGAGTGAACATTATAATAAATAGCTGCTGCCTGTTGCCGACCTCCGGTGTCTGAATGAAGCATTGCTGCTTCATGTACTGTAGTTGTCCTATATGTGTCAGAGAAGCTGACACATATAGGACAAAAAGGAATGCAATCAGAGGTCTTTTTCAAACCTTTTAGAAGGCGGAATTTCGCTCTAGAAAGGTGGTTGTTATTTTTTGCCTGGATGCCAGGGACCTCGACTTCAGTTGGCAGATTGTGTTGTTTTCTGTCAGTGTTGTGGAGAGGATGAATTTTTGGGACGCAAGTTTTAGGGGTCAGAAATCTTTTATATCATACTTCAGCTGTTCCAAGTTTTCTAGAAGGCCCGTGAAGTTAATTCTTTGTTTAATGTTTAAGGGCTTTTTTTTATATCAGATTAATTAATGCAGAGAGTGTATCTCCTGATGTTCATACATTTCTTTCTGTAAATCAGATGCCAGTCTATGTTATACATATATTACATTACATATTTAATACATTGTTATCATTGGTAATAGCTACACATCTGAATATCCTGAGTACCCTGAATGTGCTGTAAATGTTAAGTGTATGAAAAAGCTCGCACAGATTTTTTATTTTGCAGATTTATATAGCGCGAACTCGACCCGAAGGTATTGGAGCACTTTACATGAGCACCGGTTACGTTACACAAGGACACATTCATTTTTTTGGTAGGTACAGGGAGATTAAGGGGCATATTATCAAGAAACGTCGTTAAAATTATCGCCGCTTTAGTGGCAGAAAACTGCCGCTAAAGCGGCGATAATGGGCTTGATAATATGCCGCAGAGAATTCCCATAGAAGCCCATGTTCTGGTGTCAACATGGGCTTCTATTGGAATTCTCTGCGGCATATTATCAAGCCCATTATCGCCGCTTTAGCGGCTGTTTTCTGCCACTAAAGCGGTGATAATTTTAACGCTGTCCTTGATAATATGTCCCTATGTGATTTGCTCAGAATCACAGGATGTGGACGCGACCCCGAGGCTCGACACTGATGCTGCCTTGTATACAACATAGAGTCCATTACTCATCAAACCTGCTCAGGAGTGTGAAGAGAGGCCCATGCTCCATGCCCATTCAGTATCGGTCTCTTTGCTGAGCTTGCATAGGCTATCAGCATTGCACTGGTGCAAGTATATCATCTCCACAATGCCACTGGCCAAGAATCAAACTGATCATCGAGAAGGAAAAACTGGAACCAATAAATAAAATAAGGTGGGCGATAGAACATCAAGGTAAGATTAATTCAGAAGTGGAATCTCTCTTGAATAAAGTAACCCAGGTCAATGGCGAACTGCCCTCAACACAAGCATGGGAACTCCTCTTGGAAGAAATAAGAAAAAAAGTAGCTACTGTGACGAAGCGAAGACTGAACCAATCTCCCCCAAAAAATGATCGCCTCACAAAACAAAAACAACTAATAGGGACAATAAAACATAAATTAAATAATCTCATGCATATAAACACGAAGGATATGTCTGAACATAGATCTGTAAAGGCAGAGCTCACAGCTATCTGTCGGGAATAGAGGAAAGCAAGATTCTCATGAACGAGAATGATTGAAGAAAACCACTGGGATAAAGCACATGAAATAATAAAGTCACGAGATCAGAAGCGATTTTGGAATTGGATGAATAATTGTTGCAGATCCAGCCAACGACTTACAACCACAAATATCTCGCCTACAGCATGGGAAAACCACATAGAAGTCCTCTATGTAGAGTCATCCAGCAATAATGGCGCAAACCCCATTATGAGGAACATTAACAATGCACTTAGGATCACAGAGCCACAAAATCGCTCCCTGTGTATGATCGCGTCCCCTTTTGCTTTTTTGTATCCCAGAGTGCCTGCTTTCCCCGTGTGATCGCGCTCCCCTTGCCTTCTGTATCCCTGAGTGCCTGCTTTCCCCGTTGTGATCGCGCTCCCCTTGCTTTTTGTATCCCTGAGTGCCTGCTGCCCCTCGTGCCCCCGCCGTCCCCCTCCGTCCTTCCGCCACTTTTTGTCTTTTTTTTTTCCCGCTTTTCCGGCTTTTGTACCCCTTCTAGGTACTTTTCCGCTTTTTCGGGCCTCCTCGCCTCCCCGAGGCCCTTCGCCCCTTTTCCCGCTCTTTTTCCCCCCTACCCGCCCTCCTCCCAGCTGTCCCCGCCTCCCCGGCTACCCCTTATATGGTGGCCGCTGCGAGGCCGCGCAGCGGACGCGCCGCTGGCGCGCCGAGGGCGCGCCTAAGGCAAGCCCGTCTGCGCCCGTCCACGCCTTGACCGCGCCCAGCACCCGAACCTCTGGCCCCCGCGCCCCCCGCCTGACCTACGACTCCGCCTTCCTCGCCAACCTCAACCCAGGCCGCACGCCGGGCTGCTACTGCGCCACCCCGAAACGTACCCACGGACCCTTCACCTGCAGCAACTGCTGCTTCACCTGCCTCTGAACCCACTCCGCTCCCGCCAAGAACTACTCCCCCGGAAACAACCTCCACTGCATCCTGGTCAACACCCGATCCATCCACAGGCACGCCATCGAACTGTGGAACCTCATCAACTCTACATACCCGGACATCGCCTTCCTCACCGAGACCTGGATGAACCCCTCCTCGGCACCCGACATCGCCATAGCCATCCCCGACGGCTACAAAATCATCCGGAAAGACCGCACCAACCGCATCGGAGGAGGCATCACCATCGCACACAAAAACTCCATCCGCATCTCGACCGACACCGACAACTCACTCCCCGACGCCGAACACCTCCACTTCATGATCCACAGCAACCCCAAAACCACCCTCAGAGGCACCCTCATGTACAGACCACCAGGACCTCGCACCAAGTTCAGCGAAGACATCGCAGACTTCGTCAACCCTCACGCACTCTCATCCACCGACTACATCCTCCTAGGAGACCTCAACTTTCACCTGGAGAACCTCACCGACAACAACACCACCGCCTTACTGAACAACCTCGCCAACCTGGGACTGAATCAGCTAGTCAACACCCCCACCCACGACGCCGGACACACGCTCGACCCCATCTTCTCCTCCAGCAAACACATCACCTTCAGCCACATCACCGAACTCACCTGGTCGGACCACAGCTGCGTCCACTTCATCTTCAAGAAGACCACCGTGCCCCACCACACCCAGCAACCACCAAGAAGACACTGGAATCGTATCACCACGGAACAGCTCGCATCAACCCTCTCCCAGAACCAACCCACCAGCACCACCGACCCCAACGTAGCCGCCAACAACCTCACAAACTGGATCTCCGACTGCGCCAACCTCCTGGCCCCCCTGAAGACTCAAGCCAGCACCAACAACCACAAGAAAAACTCCTGGTTCACCCCCGACCTCAAGAACTCCAAGAAAGAATGCCGCGCCCGCGAGAAGACGTGGCGCCTTAACCAGACCGAAGAGAACATGTCAGCTCTCAAGGACGCCATCCGCCAACACCACCAACACCTCTGCGCCGCACGAAAAAGAGCCTACCGGAACAGACTTGACAACAACGCCCACAACAGCAAGGAACTATTTGGCATCGTCAAAGAGCTCTCCAACCCGGAAGCAGAAAACAACTCCATCCCTCCCTCACAGGACCTCTGCGACTCCCTCGCAACCTCAAGATCACTGACATATACAACAGCTTCCCGACCGCCGACACGAGCCCTCCTTCGGAACCCGCCACCGACACCACCACCATCCTCACCTGGAACCCTACCACCACCGAGGAGACCACCCGCATAATGAACTCGATCCACTCCGGATCCCCATCGGACCCCTGCCCGCACCACATCTACAACAAGGCCGACGACATCATCGCACCGCACCTCCGAGACGTCATCAACGCCTCCCTCACCGCCGCCACCTTCCCGGAGAGCTGGAAACACGCAGAGCTCAACGCCCTCTTAAAGAAACCTACAGCAGACCCCACCGAACTCAAAAACTTCCGGCCCATCTCTCTCCTGCCGTTCCCCGCCAAAGTGATTGAGAAAATCGTCAACGCTCAACTCACCAACGCCCTGGAAACCAACGACTCCCTCGACCCCACACAGTTCGGTTTCAGGGCCAACCACAGCACCGAAACCGCCCTGATCGCAGCAACGGACGACATCAGGGCCCTGACCGACAAGGGAGAGACCGTGGCCCTCATACTCCTGGACCTCTCTGCAGCCTTCGACACGGTCTGCCACCCTGATACGCCGCCTCAGCAACGCCGGCATCAGAAGCAAGGCCCTGGAATGGATCGTCTCCTTCCTCTCCGGAAGGACTCAGAGAGTCCGCCTTCCCCCCTTCAGATCCACAGCCACGGAGATCATCTGCGGCGTACCTCAAGGATCCTCCCTCAGCCCCACTCTCTTCAACGTCTACATGACCCCCCTGGCGAACATCGCACGCAAACACGGACTCGACCTTATATCATACGCCGACGACACCCAGCTCATCTTATCCCTCACTAACAACCCCACATCAGCTAGGACCAGACTACATGAAGGAATGAAGGAAGTGGCGAACTGGATGACAGACAGCCGTCTGAAACTGAACACAGACAAAACGGAGGTCCTCATCCTCGGCCCCACTCCCACCGCATGGGATGACTCCTGGTGGCCCCCCGCCCTAGGCAGCACTCCCCAACCCACCGACCACGCGCGCAACCTCGGCTTCATCCTGGACTCTTCCCTCACCATGACCAGACAGGTGAACTCGGTGACCTCGGCATGTTTCAACACCCTCCGCATGCTCCGCAAGATCTTCCGCTGGATCCCCACCGACACCAGGAAGACCGTCACCCACGCCCTCGTCACCAGCCGCTTGGACTACGGGAACACCCTGTACGCCGGCATCACCACCAAGCTGCAGAGGAAACTCCAACGGATCCAGAACGCTGCCGCAAGACTCATCCTGGACATCCCCCGCCGCCACCACATCTCCGGACACTTGAAAAAACTCCATTGGTTACCCGTCAACAAGCGGATCACCTTCCGACTACTCACCCACGCACACAAAGCCCTTCACAACCTCGGACCCAAACTCATCAACAACCGCATCTCCTTCTACACTCCCCCGCGCACTCTGCGCTCCACCGGACAGGCCCTGGCAGCCATACCCCGCATCCGCAAAGCCACCGCCGGAGGAAGATCCTTCTCTTTTCTAGCAGAGAAGACCTGGAACTCTCTGCCCAGCCACCTTCGCGCCATACCTGACCACCTCTCCTTCAGAAGGCAGCTCAAGACCTGGCTCTTCGAGCACTGACCCCCCCCCCCCTCCCAGCGCCTTGAGACCCTTGATGGGTGAGTAGCGCGCTTTATAAATGCGATTGATTGATTGATTGATTGATGATCGAAAAGAAATAACACACAACGAAGTTCTGCACAGAATTAAAAAAATGCGATCTGGAGGGGCGCCTGGCCCCAATGGTATCCCGCCTATGGTGCATAAAGGGACGTGTTGGAAATGGCAATAATTATGGCGCCTTTATTCTGGGAGTATAGGTTGGGAAGAAGTATCCCTGAGTCATGGAGGGGATCCCTTTTTGTCCCAATACATAAAAAAGGCTCAAGATCCATCCCTGAAATCTATCGAATGATTGCTTTCCTAGATGTAGACGGGAACACTGCTACAAGAACTGACGGCATGGGCAGAAACGTGTAAATTAATCTCTCACACGCAAACAGGCTTCCAAAAGGGATCACACATCGAAGACAATTTGTCCCACCTGATTGAGACAACACTTGCAAAAAAAGTAGTGCTCTGTATCTTGCATACATTGATTTCCAAACTGCCTTCCATAGTGTATCCCTCCCGAGATTGTGGATGAAAATAAAAAACTGGGGCTTTGACAATACTCTTTTAAAAGCATTGGATGCTCTATACTCGGAAACCTTGGTTAAGATTGGAGTCCCTACAGCCTGGTCTACCACCAAAAACATACATACCAACAAAGGTTTGAAGCAAGGATGCTTATTGCCCCAATGCTTTTTAATCTGTACCTGGCTGATTTACCAGATTGTTTGGCTGAAGCCCGAGCTTTCCCTCCTAAACTAGCTGGAACTATAATCCAATCAGTCCAATATGCGGATGACACAATATTGCTCGACCAAACCCCGATCGGATTACAGCGGCTACTAACTGCATTGTGTCTATATTGCAGAGAAAACAATCTAAAAATGAACATGGCAAAAACAAAGGCAATGATAATTTCCTGACAAAAGAAGAGGAAAGGTGCATGGTACATTGAAGGTAAGCCTATTGAGATAGTCACCACATACAAGTATTTAGGAGTGTGGATCGATCACAAAGGATGGCAGTCTGCTCATAACACTGCAATGCAGGGAATGGCTCAATCTTTAGAAGGGGCATTTTGTAGAGCAAGGAAAGCCATAAGCTCACCAGATCTCACCCCCTTAATCCGAGTAATGGGGGCTACATTTCTACCATCAGTAGGCCATGGTGCAATAGCCTTTAAAGATAAAATGACAACATGGATAGAGCCCAGTCAGCTTGTTTCCGTAGAATTCTCTTTTTGCAGACTTCTACCCCCATACACAAATACGTAGGGAATTCAACCTTTCATCTCAAAAGTGGATCCTAAAAGCCAGGTTCATAGATTACTCTCTAAAAGCCAAACAAGCGCGGGACAACACATCCATTGAGCATTACTCAGCCACAAGGAAAGGCTGTGATTGGGTAGCAGAAGAAATAATAACGGGTTTATTACACACTGGTGATAGCCAATGAGTGGTTATGGTTAGGTCAGAGTTTCCATTGCAAGGACTTTTTAGTTTTTTTAATAACTTGACTAACCTCTATCCAACTTTTTTTTTTTTAAAAAGGTAATCCAATTTGGGCTTAGCATGGCAAGTTTTGTGCGGATCTGTCAATGGGTGGGAAAAGGGGGTGGTCAAAAAGTGACAATTCCCATTTTACCTCCCATAGGATTCATTGCTCTCGTCTGTAGAAAAAATGCCCTAATGGAATTACACTAACTTTACTGAAGGCAGTGCCTTGGCTTGGTTTGGTGTACATCTGCTCAGTAGTTTTTGAACAATTCATGTTGAAACAAACATGGTGGGATGAAGGAGCTCTCTGGACCTCTGCAGATTTGCAAATGCAATTTAAAAAAAGTAGGAAACCTTTTCTCCCATCGTCCATTGAGGATTCACGAACCCAGCTACAGATTTGCTTATCCCCTACTCTTTGATTGGCTGGCCATCACAGAAAAAGGTATGTTGTGGCTGCCATTACCCAGCACAGTGCAGTGAGGGCTCTGCTGGGAAAAGTAAAACAAAAAATGGCATGAAGGGCAGGGTGAACCTACCAGGCCTATGTGGGAGGCCTGAAAGGGACTCCCCTGCCATTCAATTTTATATGAAAAAATTATTTTTTTATCAAAGTATTCACAAATCCTGTGCCAGATTCCCGAATTCTAGATCTCCCTGGGTCCCATGGACCTTCCTAGGGTCTCACAAATTCTGGAATAAAATGTTTCACGGATTTGGTGCACTGCAGTGGTGCTAGGCCAACCGATGACCCTTCGCTGGAGAGTTATTGCAATGAACTGAACGTTTGCCACTGGGACAAAACATTGAATCCCTGCAGTCTTCCATCCTGCTGAAGGTCAATAAATTGAGCGCCTCGAGTGAATCATGGTAACATTTGGTACTAAAGCACTTAGAAGTGGCAGCAGTGCGGTATGAAGCACTACTTAAAAAAACAAGTGATTGTTATTTGCAGGGCAAAAGTCTCAATAAAAGAAGTGGGGCAACTAACCAACTTGGGCAGTATGCAAGTCACATCATGGTGCGTGATAGCAGAGCGTGCAACATCACATGTGGCATCACAGGATGTGACATTACAAGAAGTGGCATCACAACCCATGCACTCACAGGAAGTGACATCACAAGAAGTGACATCAGATCTTAAGACCTCACACATATGTTTAGAAGGTCTGTCATGAGTACATTTGAGTGCATTACGAAATTTGACAAATTAACTTTTGCATCAGGGTCGTGCCAAAAAAGTGACGTAATCATGCCGCAAAATCTGGGCCTTAACTTATACGTTTATTTTTTTTAAAACTCTGCCACAAAGAATTGGTAACAAGCAGGGCTGGACTGGGAACCAAAACCGGCCCTAGTAAAGTGCTCGGCCGGCTCTCCTAGGTTGGGGGTGCGGCCGAGCTGTTTGCCAGGGCCGGTTTCGGGCGATTTTGTTTCAGGGGCCAATATTGCAGCGATGCAGCAAAAACGGCCCCCCCCAGGGACGCAAAACTTGCTCCCACCCTGGCGGCCCACCGGGGAAATGCCCGATGCCCGCTACGGCCAGTCCAGCCCTGGCAACAAGGAGAAAGAAAAAATGCAGTAAATCTGTTCTGCTTGATTGGTTACAAAGTCTGCATTTTAAAATATCCTAAGGGACCTGCTGCAGAGATCTTTGTGTGCCCAGTAAATCTCAGGGGGTAATAATAAAGGTGAGATAACTCTAGAGGTTAACTCATTCAGCAGAGAGATCAGAGTTTTGTTTATTCCCCGTTTCAAATAAAAGTAGTGTAGAGGGTTAATGTGTCTCCTGGAAAGCACATCGGGTAACATGCAGTTGGCAGATTTGTATTTTATGTTGGTATATAAGTAGGTAACTGCTTTTAACGCAGAGATCCAATCTCTACTTACAGTTTATAAATTGGAACCCATCAAATATCGCACAGTGAGCTATGAAGGACATGTGATTCCTACACCTTCTAACCCTCGCTGTCTTTTATAATACATCCTGTACTTTGATTTACACACTTATGCGATTTATTGTCAATGTATAATGTTTTCGTGTGATATAAAGCTCTCTGACACCCTGCAATGGGATAAGTTGTGCTATAAAAGAGATAAAACAAAATAGTGGCTTTGAAATTATTATTTGTGTAAATACTTGCCAGACGAACACTTAAGACATTCTTACAGTACCTGCATATCTCATATACAGGGAGTGACCAAAGTTAAAACCATGCCTCTTTTATGTACTTGTGAAGTGATAACAAGCTTTAAGCCTTTGTTACCACTCCATTGGTGGATGGATGAGTGAAAGAGAGGATAGATAGATGGATGAGTGAAAGGATGGACTGATGAGTTTAGGGATGGATGGATGAGTAAAAGGGAGGTTGGATGGATGAAAGGGTGGATGGATGATATATGAAAGGGTGGATGGATGGATGAGTGAAATGGTGGATTAATGAGTGAAAGGATGGGTGGATGAGTGAAAGGATGGGTGGATGAATGGAAAGGTGGATGGATGAATGGAAGAGTGGATGGATAAGTGAAAGGATGGATGGTTGAGAAAAAGGGAGGATGGATGGGTGAGCAAATGGATGGATGGAGGAGTGAAAAGGTGATTGAAGGGATGTATGAGTGAAAGAGTGGGTGGGTTTTATGAATAGGTTTGGAAGATGGATGGATAGGTTTGGATATAGATGGACTGATGGATGGATGGAGGGACAAAATGGTGAAAGACTGGAATATGGGTGAAAGAATGAATGAATGACAGAATGTAAATGTAAAATGGTGGATATGAATGGGTGCAAGAATGAAAGGATGTATGGATAGATGCCTGGATGGAAGAGACAAGAGAGCTCTGCTCAGGAGGACCGTGATGACTTACGTGGCTGCCATAAGAGCTTTGGTTCAAAGTGGGGGGTATTTTAATGTTATGGCTACTCCCTTCCCCTGCTGAATTTGTCCCGGGACCAGTTCAACATATTTCAGAGGGGCCCAACTTCTTGGCAGGGTGGACAACGTCCACCATTTGAAAACAGTGGGTGGACGCAGTCTACTCGTTTGTAACCATGAACTGTGTCCTGGTTATTTGCCTCAAAGCTGTCTTCAGCCAGCCATGGCTTTTAGCCAACAGCACTTTGCGTGTTTGGACTTTTAGGCCCACGCTTTTTAAGGACAGAGAACAATTGGAATTTTCAGCTGATGAAGCGCTATAGCCTAAAACACAAGATGGTTTGTGCGTGTTCTTCCGTGTACCTTACATTTATTTACACTCCCCCTCCAGTCAAAGGTGGGGCTTCTCAGTAAAGCAGACTTCCAGCTTTTTGTGGTGTGGCATACTCTCCTCTCGTTTCACTAAGGGCTCTTTTTGCATTTTCAATGGGTTGACCAGTTCATGTCGGCCATTTTGTAAAGACAAACTTTTGGTTAATCACTGCTAGAATCGACGCCATCTTAAAGCTGGTATTTCTTTCCCCTCCCAGTGCAATTCAACCTTACCCTACGCAGAAATGGTCTGAGACAAGGGAAAGGTCTTTAAATCACTGACTTTTATTGAAAAGTTTAACTTAATATAAACAACAAAAATGGTGAAATGCATGGGCGAAAATACAATAAGTCACAAAAACAATAAGAACCAACAGTGCTTAGTTTTTTTCAGGGAACATACAAAGCGCTACAATAGCAACATATAGGAGACTAAGACCCAGCCAGCCCTTTAGGTGCCTCAGGCACAGCGTGCAGGGTGTGGGATGAGGAGGGAGAGAGCTACGACCTCCCCCCCCCCCCCCGAGAAAATTACCCTCTTTCCATCTCTGAGTGCCTTCCCTCCACCTCTGTGTGAACTCTCTCCACCTCTCTGTGCTCTCTCTCCATCTCTCATAGGTAGAAAACTGCCTATCTCTCATGTCCCCCACCCACCTGGGCCCTCCCTCCACACCTCTCAGTTGTATCTCTCCATCTGTCTCGGATCGTCTCTTCACACCTCTCATTTCCCTCTCTCATTCCCCTCTCTCCATCAGTCATTTCCCCTTCCACCTCGGGCCATCTCTCCGTGGTATCTCTCCATAGCTCAGTGCCCCCCCTCCCCCACCTCTCGGTGACACTTCTCCGTCTCCCGCGACTCGAGCCTTCTTACACCTTGCTTGCTTCGTCTTTCCTGCTACCTCCCTTACCCGTACCTATGGCTGCCAAGATTATTTCCCATGGGGCCTCTGCTAACCAGCAGTACCCCCTCTTCTCTACACCCTCCAGGTGCCGACCCCTTATAGCCCATGTGTTGCCTTCTGCCTGCTGGAGACAGGTAACGCTCATGTGAGCTGGTTACCTGCCAGGGGCAGCCCCAGAGACCGGGGCGCAGGCGGCGCTCAGCAAAGCGCATAGAAAACAGAAATGTGGCGATGCGGCTGTTCAGAAAAAGCCGCCTCGTTTTAGCGCTATGTTCACTCGGCAGATAAACAGCATTCTTGATGAAATGTCAACATAATGTTACAAAGGCAAACAATAAAAACGCGCAGACACAATCTCTCCAGTAGGCTGGCCACATAAATGACAATGGAGCACAGATACATGCACGCTTCCTGTCCCACTGTGGTCCTCTGGTCTTCAGCTCAGCCCCTCCCGCGGTTGCCTACATGTACTTCGGTCCCACCCTTTGACCCTGCACTCCTACTTCACCTTCTGCTGTGACAGACCCCTCCCCCAGGGGCGCCTGTGTGCTCAGACCCTGTAAGCATCGGCACCGTAGCACCGAGTGTCACCCGAGGGCAGGGTGGGGGCTCAGGGCAGCAAAGTTTCTACACATTTGTGCCACAGAAACCTTAAGGTGCTGCACTTCTGAAGGGAGTTGAGCCCTATTTCTTGCCAAGGAACCTGGGAGCAGAGAGCTACTGGCGGCCCCCCTCCCCCACACTGACCTTCCATCACTCGCTGCGAGAATGATAGTCCGTGGGGCGCAGCCCAGGTGCAGCCGGGAGCCACGCTGCAACCCACATCCTGGAACCTGCCCTTGGAGGGTGGGGTGGGGCAGAGCAAACAGCGAGATGAACAAACACATGAATGCAAAGAAGACAAGTGAGCAGGGACACCCCCCACCCCTTTCCATCCAGCATCCCAGGGTGCCACTAGAATGCATTCAGGGCTCTACCATCCCTTCTTGCAGGGGCAGCCAAGAAATGGGGCATGTGTAGCAGTGGTGGAGAATGGTCTCACCAGTAAGTCTGTCTGGGTCTAGGCTTATTTAACTGGGCGTCCCATAAGTCCCCTACATTCCTTCTGACCTATGCGGTATAGGTTAGAATGCGGCTGCCGGAGTGCCGCCTTGAGATATGTGGCGTAGCGTTGCTTGTAACAGACCTACCTTCCTCTCCACCCACAACCACAGCAGGTTATTAGCCCTTTCCTGCTCCCTCATGATTCTAACTGGCCCCACTCGCCTGTGGAGGCCGCTCTTCATAATCCCCCTTCCCTGAATGATCAACACAACTCTAGACTGAACATTACTCAAGATGAATCTCATTGTACGCAGCACTCGCAAACCGTCTTTCGGGTGGCGGTTTCACCACTCCGCAGCACCGGTGGATGTCTTCTTCACTTATACCTCAGTTCTCCCTTTCTTCCACCAGTTGAGAATGTCTTCATGAAAAGTCAATGACAGTCTTTGCCTCTGTTCGGTTGGGGTTGCCCTGCTAAAGAAAGTCCTAAGCACTGGCAGCAAGTCAATCGATGTCCCAACTTTTCAGGCAATTGTGAAAGGTGACAAACATCTCCGGTGGAGAGAAGGCTGCGCTGCGGCACTGCCGCAGGGTCATGGGCGCCTCCTGGACACATCCATTTTCCTTAATCGAAAATCCAGCCACTCTTTAACTCCCCAGCCTCCCCTAAAAGTAATTCTCACTCCCCAAAATGGAGCAATCAGTGCGAAATGATGATGGTGGCCAAGTCTCATAGTCCTTCTCAAGACTGACGTGTTGGTTGAAATCAGATGACGAGAGTGTCGTAGGTCGTTCCACAGATCAGACGTAGTCCTTGCGATCGTATATTGGTCCAGTGGATTTGGCTGCTGAGTAGGCCACTCGTGATGCTGGATATTTCTCCTGCTTGGGGGGGCAGGAACAACAGAGCATGGCACCCCCAATCAACAGGAGGGCAGATGCTGCCCATCCAATGTAGAGTGAGGCCCCCAGTTCCCTCTTCTGTGACTCCGCCACCAGCGGGTTGTAGAAGTCACGGATAACACTGTTGGCCGACCAGGAGATGGGGATAAGGACCATTAATCCAGCCACGAGGAATATAACCCCAGAAATGATCATGATTTTGGCCTTGGAGGACTCCTCTTCAACACAGTTGGTGCACTTGGCGCCGACGATGGAGATCATGAGACCTAGGACGGCCAGCACGATGGAGATGACCACCAGGGCTCGGGCCGCCTGAAGGTCTTGAGGTAGGGCCAACATGGAGTCGTAGACCTTGCACTGCATCTGCCCCGTGCTCTGCACCACACAGTTCATCCACATGCCCTCCCATATTGTCTGGGCAGTGACAATGCTTGTGCCGATGAAAGCAGTCACTCGCCACATGGGAAGCGCACAGCACACGATGACCCCCACCCAGCCCATCGCAGCCAGGGCGATGCCAACGATCTCCATTCCCATGGACATGGCGGCGGTTCTTAAGCAAAGGTGGAGTTACTGGACTGCGTTTGCTATTGTGATGCAGGCCAGTACAAGGCTGGGTGGTCGAGCGTTGACCGGTGCAATGCTTGGTGGTCAGTTGTTGGCTGGTATAGCGCTGGATGATATGTCGTTGGCTGGTATGGTTCCAGATGGTTAGATGTTGGCAGGTGCAGCTCTGGCAGACGATATCACGGCTGGTGGGTCGCTTGCAGCTGGATTCCGATCGGTCTTGTGGCAAGTGCGAGGTTACAGGTCTGGCTTGCTGCACTCTGCTCTTTGTTATAACGGATCTGCAGAGACAGCCGTCTCTTATACAAGGTAGTGCGAGGGCTGGACTTTGATGACCTCACTGAGATCTATGCCCTCGGGGAGGGGAGGGACAGCTTCAGTAGCACGCCCCGGAGGGACATTGAGCCCTGTGTGAAACCTGAGCCAATCAAAGAGCGCGCACCAGGAAGGTCCCGGGGGAGAATCACTGCCACACCTTGCGCGCGAGCGTGGCTGTCCGCGCGGCGGTGCGCGTGACGTTGTGAGAGCCGGAGAGGGGATGTAACTGCGATGATGCGTTGCCTGATACCTTCCGTTTGTTTGTTTGTGGCGGTTTCATTTCAGACCGGGAACACAGCGTCACGCATGGAAGCAAGGAAAGTCTTCAGGCATGACGTGGACTGCAGCACTCTCTGTGCGTGTCCTGTAAACTCAAGGCAGCCTCAGGTCTAGGGGAAGGAGTCAAGCTGGCATAGATGCCAACCGGCCCCAGGGATTTTGTTTATTTAGTTTTTGTTCTTTAGCATGGACACCATCGCAAAGAGTGATAAGAGTGCTTGACAAGGAGTGCAAGGATGGCAGTGAATGCACTTTTGTAATTACAATAATGACATGCTTTACATCACAGTTCGTAATTTGTTTCTTTAACCGAGTACCTTGCACCGAGGCATAGCTTCAGCCAGCTGCCCTTTAGATTTGGGAGCTTGTTGTGCCACTTTACGGATACATGTAGTGCCACAGTTCACAACCTGCCAAGGCTACCTCGGGGCGACCCTCATGACGTGTGAACAGACTGTCAGAACCCCTTTCAGATGGCCACGGGGCACGCGGGTTCAACTGGGCCCAACCGTGGGGGTTGAGGCCTTATGCGCCTAATGTCCTGTGTACCGACTTCCTATGGATCCCGAGTAACTGGGCGAAGTACCCCTCTGCACTTGACTCGCAGGGTTGCGTGGTCCAAGCAGCCCAAGGATCCCTCGGAGGGAAGGTGTGGCTACAGATTAGTGAACAGAGGCTCACAACTCAAAATGCGTTCAGCCGCAGCAATAAATCATTGTCTAGCTAAATACTCACCTTTATAACAAAAGAGAAGTATTTTATTTCTACAGCTAACCACACTCAGAAGGAATACGACATTCACAAACAATTACCCAGTTCTTCCCTAAAGTCGGGCCTCTAGTGTCTCTCTGGTGATTCCCTGTCCCACTCACTCCCCGCGTTAGCAATCGTGGTTATTCCCCATTCGATATCACTATTGGTAAGATCCAGAGTATGCCCCATTAGTAGTCCGAGTCTCAAGAGTCCACTATGACTCTGATTTAAAGTCAATAATGTTCCAGCCTGTTTTTAGAAGCAAGTTCCCCTGGGGCTGTCAGGCCCGAATCAGGTCTCACCCACTCCGGCAGTAGTGAAGCGTTCTGAGTCTTGGAGTGCGCCACGACTGCGGGTGCTCGCATCGGCTCCTGTCCAAGTCAGGTGAGTCGTTCACATGCAGACTCAGCGGCTGCACTCGGCGGGCACAGGCACTCCCCCTCGCAGTTGAGCTCCTGCAGCCATTAGGAGTTTCCTGCGCTTTTCCTGCAGCGTAAGTGTTCACACGCACCCGATGGGGGAAAGCTACGATGATCCTGTTCTTAGTTCCACTCGGGTGACAGTGTTCCCCTGGTGTCCTCACTCATCCAACAAGGTCGAGCCAGTTGCAGTCCTTGTTGCTCCTGGTAACCTAGTGGTCACCGTCGCTCACTGTCGATAGGCTCTGGTCCAGTCAACACGGCAAAGTTATCCACAGCAGTCCCTCCTGGCATACTGGCTTGCCGCACCACTGCTGCACAAGGTTTCGGGCCCTACTGCATGCAGCCTTTCCCCATAGCGTCCACTCTTGGCATGCGAGGTCACCGCACCGCTACCGCATAGGGCCTTGGCCCTTCCCCATGCCAGTCTTTACCACAGCAGCCCCTTCTGGCATACAGGATTGCTGCACCTCTACTGCGCAAGGCTTCGGCCCTTACTGCATGGCAGTCTTTACCACGGCTATCTTCACGGCGGTTCTCTCCTGGCACATATGGGTCGTCGTGCACACAGATAATGACCGATCGATGCAGCAGCTGTCTTCTCACGCCTCACACAGGGAGTCCACTCGATGGCTTCCGCCAACGTTCTCCTCTTCCACACAGCGCACACTAGCCTTGGCAAGCAGGCAGGCGCCGGTGCTGCAGGCTCCAGGCTCCAGGCCAGGTGGTTTTGGATCCCTTGGGTGATGTCACCTCACCCGGCAGGGAGGCTATCAGGCCTTGGCCCCTAGTCCCAGTCTCAAGCAGAAGTCTTGTAGAGGTTTCCCTCCTCTCACAGCCCATCTGGCTGCTTGGCAGATGACAAACTTTGAGGCGTCAACCTCCCATTCTTATAATCCACCTTTGCAGTTTTATGCTGGGGTTCTGCTTAATTTTAAGAGCATACTCCTTTGCTTCCTCTCTTCTTCTTGAAACGCAGTCTGTCACAGCATGGATGTCTCCGACGCTGATAGTCCCACAACACAGGCCACGGGAGTGAGTAGAGTTCACACCTGGATGTCAGCCACAGTGATATGTGCATCAAAAGGTTAGCCCAGGGTTTGCACACCTACTCTTGATGATCCTCGTATCAGCTCCATCTCCTTCCTGAGAGGTGCCCAGGCTCCTTCCTTGTAACATCTCACTGTATCAAAGAGCCCCCTTTGAAGTGTGCAGGGAGGCCTGATCCTCCCCATTCCAGTGTGTGTCCCACCCAACTACAGGATGCAGCAATCCACAGACCTGTCTCGGGGATCCCTCTACCTCCCCTCCATGTTTCACCATGCAGGCCTGGGTCCCCCAAAATGGAACCCAGTGCCCTCCATGTATTGTTCATACACAGTATACACGCACTGTCCAGTACTGTATCCTCCATGTAATGTACCATTCAGAGGCATATGTACATCCAACACTAGCATTGAACATGCGTGCACTGCCTTGCACCATATCCTTTATGTATTGTGCCACTCACAGGTACGCATACACCCAACACATGCACTTATCCTGCACGCATTTCACAGCACTACACCCTTCAGGTACAGTACCACTCTCAGGCTCTTGCACCTCCAGCACATGCGTACACCATGCCTCACCATGCATGCACTGCTCAGAACTGCATTGTCCCTCTATGGCATCATCCCCAGGCACACATACACACAGATACACAATAATCGACCTGTTCACTCGGCGAAATTATTATTCATTTACCTATTCATTAAACACTTTTTAAAGCAAGTGGTTGCACCATCTATGCTATGTATAGGTATGTTTCACCAGTAAAAACACTTTCAACAAAAGGAGTGTCTCCAAACCCAGATTCTGTGTCACTATCACCCCTAAGTGATGAAATAAATGATGAAAAAAGTGTGGAAAATGGAGTGATGGTGCCTCACGATAGCACCACCATGGAGGATAAAGCAGGAAGGTACTCGCCTGCTACCTCAGATCTCATCATCAGCTACCACCACTCCAGAAAATGAAAAAGTGCTGGGAGAAAATGAATGGGTAACAACCCACAAGACAGAGTGCTAGGGTATGTGAAAGAAAAAGCTGTGCTGTGACAACTATATACAACTGTGAGCTAGTACACACTGGCTTGCTAGTTTATTCTGTGCTGTGTGTCTACTCTTATAAAAATGCCGACATGTTTCATTGCCTAAGGGTAAACTCACGGCAATTTCTTCTGGGCATGGGGTATTAACAATCCACCCTGCACCATCACTTGTCTTGTTAAAAACTCGGGATAATGCCCAACGCGGGCATACCTTCACCCTGGAGCATATGTGTGTGTCACTCTGATCACTCTTTCAAGGCTCCTTCTGACAACTCCTACAGTGAGTCGTGAATATGTCCGTGTCCGGCTTCAGCTCGGCACCGTTTATTCATACACACAGCACAGATACACTTCTTCTGCACAGTGCAGCACTTCACACCATTTTGATGCAGAGAAGAGTGAGTTAAGCACACAGCAGCAACACTTTAAAAAGGGAGTGAGCCTGTAGGCCTCACTGCAGTGACACAGGTTGAAAAGGATCTATTGACTCCTACTGATCACTACACAGTACACTGCCACTATGGCATTTGAGCTGCTTAACTCCTGGTGAAGACAGTAGCCTTCCACGACATTGAGGGTAGCTCTTTGAGCGCCCTTCCCGGTCCAACAAGACCGCAATCCGTGAGACAGGCCTATGTCATGGTGCACACACATGATCTGCCTTTGGCTGTGACAATAAAAAAAAATCAGCATTAGTGATCCAGACATCAGTACATTTTGTAACTCAGGTCGGGCTGTACATCCATTACCATGCAGAGGATTTTTCCTTCCCAACACAGACCGTATCAATGCTTTTCATGCACCGAAGCACCGTCAGCCTGTGCAACTTCTCCCATAAAGCCACTTCCAAACACCCCATTGCAGCACTACTGCAGAGCTGTACAAAGATATGCACATACCGAAAACCATAAAACTGCATGTATGTGTTTCACACATCATCACCCAACACAATGCTATGCACTGCGTCACATAACACGATAACCACACCTCAGTGGTCATCACTCACGGCATGGAAACGCTTCCCACCTAGGTCCAAAGACAACATGCTCCCAACCACATACCCTACACGATGTAGCTTGCTGCTCATGTAGGCAAGCGCTTCAGCGCCCCACATAGTGGCAGTAAGCACTAATAAAATAGTGCAAATCAATACTATTTTTTTTGTGCAGATTTATATAGCGCAAACTCAACCCGAAGGTATTGGAGCGCTTTACATGAGCACCACTTACATTACACAATCACACATTCATTCATATTTTTTTTGGTGGGCACGGGGAGATTAAGTGATTTGCCCAAAATCACAGGATGTAGAGTCAACCCCGAGGCTCGAACCCTGGATTCCCAGCTCCAAAGTCGGCAGTCTAGACGTCAGACCACATCCTCTCCACTATACTTTATGCGCCTCTTACTTCCAGTGTTACTGGTTTGAGGCGCTAATTTGCTATTCTTTACTTTTCACCCAGTAAATCCAGAAAAAGTCTAGACCCTTCCAAAGGCGCAGCCACAGAGGAGCACCACCACAGCCGCTGCCTTGTTAGTCGAGGGGTCAGTCACTCCTCGCTCTGAAAACTGATGCATCCACTTCCTGTGATTATTTGTGTGGTCTTAGGGAGACTTCCCAATGGGACCCCTCAGCATTTCATTCTTCTGAGGCTGACTCAATACCATGAAGATCTATCCACGACCAAAGCCACCCCCTCTCCCACCACCCCCTTTTTTGTCTCTCAGCACGGATATACACACTGGGGAAATTATTCTTCCTGACTTGGCTGACAAGATGCATGAAATACTTACCTCTGTTAATCATGCTGTCATTCATTTTGATGCAGTTGTAACTTTATCTTAAATTATTTTCATAATCGCAAGTATTCTATTTAAAGTATCATATAATATCTGGTGATTTGTTGGCATAATCTTTGATCATGTTGCCTTTACCCAAATGATAGACAATTGGATTATGAAGTATGCTGTATTGAATCTGTCTTGTAACTACACAGACATTGTATAGCATAGTTTTGTAAAAATATTTTGTAAGAATAAAAATATTTTATGAGTCAAGTCTAGTCGCACACTCTGCCTTTTCTGAGTATCATTTAGCAATTATTGGATATATTGTTAAATAGCACCATAGTTTCCTAGGGATTTGTTTTGCACAATGGTTGACATAATGAGCACTATTGAGTTAGTTTAAAAATAAACAAGTGTTGTCAGCACCATCAATGTGCTGTGGCAGTAAATAGTGATCTATTTGTACTGGTGCCACCTGGTGAATTCATGTTCTGGTTTGTGTTCACATCGGCCTGGGGCTGGGCATGCTCTCTTATTAGATAATGTGCCTTGGATTCCCAGTGCCCAGTGGTGATTGCCCTGCTAGTGATTGATGCTCGCTGTAGTTCTCTTGTCCCCTCAGCCTCCTTCCTATTGAGTATTTCTTGATATCCATGGCTGCCACAAGGTGGGGGCTGGGAAACACATGGACCACAGCCCGCAGGCAATAGGTGTTTTATTGTGTCTGCTTCATTTTGAGTAGTGCCAATGGGAGCTGTGTTTGGGAGTCAAGGGCTGGGGCAGCAATTAACAGTCACTTCATGTCTGTGTCTTTAACACTGAGATGTGACCAATTTAGGTATCAATTCTCCTCAACCTTTACAAAGCGGCCAACACAGTACTGCCAGACAATCAACCTTTGACAATACTTGCATGGTTTACCACGCCAAAGCTCTTTTCAACTATATTCTCTCTGTGCATATTCAAACTTGCACTCATCCATTTGGAATGGAAAATGCAACTACAGGCAGGAGAATTCAAAGAAATAAAAGCCCGGGGGAGCTAGCCACATTTGAAGTGGGGCAAAAACATTTGTCGTTGTAGCTTATGATGTGTTTACCTGTTGCCTGTACTATGGCATGTAAACGCTGCAAAGACCTCGTGGCTACTCATTTCAGAGACAAAAGCTTCTACCAGGTTTTATCTGTGCATTGTGCTACCTGTAGGTCTGCTATTATAAAGGGTTAGCTACAAATGGAAGTGTGTGGCGAGTGCAAACAATAAACAGGATAAGGCGAACTACTGGTGCTATGCTGAGATTAAGTTTATCCTGCTGCTCGCTGTACCTACTGTTTGTGAATGAAGCTTTGTTTCTTTCCGTACTTTAGCTATCTCGTGAGAGCGACAGAGAAGCTTGCACTGCTGTCTGTTTTAGCTGTTCTTTGTTTGTGAGAGAATCGTATCATTGCTGCTGCCTGTTGCCTACATCCAGGGTTTGAATGACGCATTGTTGCTCCCTGTTCTGTAGCTGTCCTGTGTTTATGACAGAGAAGCTTGCACTGCTGACGGTTTTAGCTGTTCTTTGTTTGTAAGAGAATCGTATCATTGCTGCTGCCTGTTGCCTACATCCAGGGTCTGAGTGACGCATTGTTGCTCCCTGTTCTGTAGCTGTCCTGTTTGTGATGCAGAAGCTTGCACTGCTGTCTGATTTCTATCTGTTCTTTGTTGGTGAGGGATTCTTATCATTACTGCTGCCTGTTGTCTACTTCCAGGGTCTGAATGAAGCATTGTTGCTCCCTGTTATGTAGCTGTCCTGTGTTTATGACAGAGAAGCTTGCACTCCTCTCTTTTTTATCTGTTCTTTGTGAGAGAATCGTATCATTGCTGCTGCCTGTTGCCTACATCCAGGGTCTGAATGACGCATTGTTGCTCCCTGTTCTGTAGATGTTCTGTTTGTGACGCAGAAGCTTGCACTGCTGTCTAATTTTTATCTGTTCTTTGTTGGTGAGGGATTCTTATCATTACTGCTGCCTGTTGTCTACTTCCAGGGTCTGAATGAAGCATTGTTGCTCCATGTTATGTAGCTGTCCTGTGTTTATGACAGAGAAGCTTGCACTGCTGTCTTTTTTTATCTGTTCTTTGTGAGAGAATCGTATCATTGCTGCTGCCTGTTGCCTACATCCAGGGTCTGAATGACGCATTGTTGCTCCCTGTTCTGTAGCTGTCCTGTGTGTGCCGTAGAAGCTTGCACTGCTGTCTGAGTTTTATCTGCTCTTTGTTTGTGAGGGAATCATTGCTGCTCCCTGTTGGGCGTCAGCTGTGTCCAAATGACGCATTGTTGTAGCTGTCCTGTGTGTGCCGTAGAAGCTTGCACTGCCCTCATTGCTGTACCTGAACTTTGTTTATTATAGAATATTATAATTATTGCTGCCTGTTGGCACCTGCTATGTCTGATTGAATCAT
Organism: Triturus cristatus; assembly: GCF_964204655.1. Lineage (NCBI taxonomy): Eukaryota > Metazoa > Chordata > Amphibia > Caudata > Salamandridae > Triturus > Triturus cristatus. Next base: position 1,040,346,538 of record NC_140584.1, on the reverse strand, counting down.
TGCTACTCTCTGTTCTGTAGCTGCCCTGTGCGTGCTGGAGAAGCTTGCACTGCTGACTGTGGTTTACCTGTTCAATGGTGAGACAATCTCTTCATTGTTGCTCCCTGTTCTGTAGCTGCCTTTGTGTGCCGGAGAAGCTTGCACTGCTGGCTGTGGTTTACCTGTTCATTGGTTGTGAGACAATCTCTTCATTGCTGCTCCCTGTTCTGTAGCTGCCTTTGTGTGCTGGAGAAGCTTGCACTGCTGACTGTGGTTTACCTGTTCATTGGTTGTGAGACAATCTTTTCATTGCTGCTGCCTGCTGCCCACCTGTGGTGCCCGAAGGCAGCATTGTTGCCCCCTGTAGAGTAGCTGTCATGTGCATGAGTCAGAGAAGCTTGTGCCGCTGTCTTCACTGCACATCTTCTAGTCCATCGTTTTTCACAGAATATTATCATAAATGCTACCTGTTGTCCACCTGCGGTGTCCGAATGAAGCATTGTTACTCACTGCACAGCGCCTGCCCTTTAGGTGTCAGGGAAGCTTGCGCTGCTTCCTTTACCATACCTCTTCTAGTTCTTCTCTTGTGAGAGAATCTTATAATAAAGGCTGCCTGTTGCACACCTGCTGTGTCCGAATGCAGCAATGCTGCTCCCTGTTCTGTAGCTGTCCTGTGTGTGTCAAAGAAGCTTGCGCTGATGTCCATACCGTACCTCTTTTAGTCCTTCGTTTGTGAGTGAATCTTATAATAGCTGCTGCCTATTGCCCCTGCTGTGCCCAAAGGAAGCATTGTTACTCCCTGTATTTCGCCTGCGCTTCACGTGTCAGAGAAGCTTGCACTGCTGTCTTTACCGTACCTCTTCTAGTCCATTGTTTGTGAGTGAATATTATAACTGCTGCCCCCCTGCGGTGTCTGAATGAAGCATTGTTGTTCCCTGTACTGTAGCTGTCCTGTGTGTCCCGGAGAAGCTTGCACTGCTGACTGTGATTTACTTGTTCTATGTTTGTGAGACAATCTTTTCATTGATGCTGCCTGTTGCCCCCCTATGATGCCCGAATGATGCGTTGCTTCTCACTGTGCTGCGCCTGCACTTCGGGTGTCAGAGAATCTTGCACTGCTGTCGTTACCGTACCTCTTCTAGGCCTTCGTTTATGAGTGAACATTATAATAAATAGCTGCTGCCTGTTGCCGACCTCCGGTGTCTGAATGAAGCATTGCTGCTTCATGTACTGTAGTTGTCCTATATGTGTCAGAGAAGCTGACACATATAGGACAAAAAGGAATGCAATCAGAGGTCTTTTTCAAACCTTTTAGAAGGCGGAATTTCGCTCTAGAAAGGTGGTTGTTATTTTTTGCCTGGATGCCAGGGACCTCGACTTCAGTTGGCAGATTGTGTTGTTTTCTGTCAGTGTTGTGGAGAGGATGAATTTTTGGGACGCAAGTTTTAGGGGTCAGAAATCTTTTATATCATACTTCAGCTGTTCCAAGTTTTCTAGAAGGCCCGTGAAGTTAATTCTTTGTTTAATGTTTAAGGGCTTTTTTTTATATCAGATTAATTAATGCAGAGAGTGTATCTCCTGATGTTCATACATTTCTTTCTGTAAATCAGATGCCAGTCTATGTTATACATATATTACATTACATATTTAATACATTGTTATCATTGGTAATAGCTACACATCTGAATATCCTGAGTACCCTGAATGTGCTGTAAATGTTAAGTGTATGAAAAAGCTCGCACAGATTTTTTATTTTGCAGATTTATATAGCGCGAACTCGACCCGAAGGTATTGGAGCACTTTACATGAGCACCGGTTACGTTACACAAGGACACATTCATTTTTTTGGTAGGTACAGGGAGATTAAGGGGCATATTATCAAGAAACGTCGTTAAAATTATCGCCGCTTTAGTGGCAGAAAACTGCCGCTAAAGCGGCGATAATGGGCTTGATAATATGCCGCAGAGAATTCCCATAGAAGCCCATGTTCTGGTGTCAACATGGGCTTCTATTGGAATTCTCTGCGGCATATTATCAAGCCCATTATCGCCGCTTTAGCGGCTGTTTTCTGCCACTAAAGCGGTGATAATTTTAACGCTGTCCTTGATAATATGTCCCTATGTGATTTGCTCAGAATCACAGGATGTGGACGCGACCCCGAGGCTCGACACTGATGCTGCCTTGTATACAACATAGAGTCCATTACTCATCAAACCTGCTCAGGAGTGTGAAGAGAGGCCCATGCTCCATGCCCATTCAGTATCGGTCTCTTTGCTGAGCTTGCATAGGCTATCAGCATTGCACTGGTGCAAGTATATCATCTCCACAATGCCACTGGCCAAGAATCAAACTGATCATCGAGAAGGAAAAACTGGAACCAATAAATAAAATAAGGTGGGCGATAGAACATCAAGGTAAGATTAATTCAGAAGTGGAATCTCTCTTGAATAAAGTAACCCAGGTCAATGGCGAACTGCCCTCAACACAAGCATGGGAACTCCTCTTGGAAGAAATAAGAAAAAAAGTAGCTACTGTGACGAAGCGAAGACTGAACCAATCTCCCCCAAAAAATGATCGCCTCACAAAACAAAAACAACTAATAGGGACAATAAAACATAAATTAAATAATCTCATGCATATAAACACGAAGGATATGTCTGAACATAGATCTGTAAAGGCAGAGCTCACAGCTATCTGTCGGGAATAGAGGAAAGCAAGATTCTCATGAACGAGAATGATTGAAGAAAACCACTGGGATAAAGCACATGAAATAATAAAGTCACGAGATCAGAAGCGATTTTGGAATTGGATGAATAATTGTTGCAGATCCAGCCAACGACTTACAACCACAAATATCTCGCCTACAGCATGGGAAAACCACATAGAAGTCCTCTATGTAGAGTCATCCAGCAATAATGGCGCAAACCCCATTATGAGGAACATTAACAATGCACTTAGGATCACAGAGCCACAAAATCGCTCCCTGTGTATGATCGCGTCCCCTTTTGCTTTTTTGTATCCCAGAGTGCCTGCTTTCCCCGTGTGATCGCGCTCCCCTTGCCTTCTGTATCCCTGAGTGCCTGCTTTCCCCGTTGTGATCGCGCTCCCCTTGCTTTTTGTATCCCTGAGTGCCTGCTGCCCCTCGTGCCCCCGCCGTCCCCCTCCGTCCTTCCGCCACTTTTTGTCTTTTTTTTTTCCCGCTTTTCCGGCTTTTGTACCCCTTCTAGGTACTTTTCCGCTTTTTCGGGCCTCCTCGCCTCCCCGAGGCCCTTCGCCCCTTTTCCCGCTCTTTTTCCCCCCTACCCGCCCTCCTCCCAGCTGTCCCCGCCTCCCCGGCTACCCCTTATATGGTGGCCGCTGCGAGGCCGCGCAGCGGACGCGCCGCTGGCGCGCCGAGGGCGCGCCTAAGGCAAGCCCGTCTGCGCCCGTCCACGCCTTGACCGCGCCCAGCACCCGAACCTCTGGCCCCCGCGCCCCCCGCCTGACCTACGACTCCGCCTTCCTCGCCAACCTCAACCCAGGCCGCACGCCGGGCTGCTACTGCGCCACCCCGAAACGTACCCACGGACCCTTCACCTGCAGCAACTGCTGCTTCACCTGCCTCTGAACCCACTCCGCTCCCGCCAAGAACTACTCCCCCGGAAACAACCTCCACTGCATCCTGGTCAACACCCGATCCATCCACAGGCACGCCATCGAACTGTGGAACCTCATCAACTCTACATACCCGGACATCGCCTTCCTCACCGAGACCTGGATGAACCCCTCCTCGGCACCCGACATCGCCATAGCCATCCCCGACGGCTACAAAATCATCCGGAAAGACCGCACCAACCGCATCGGAGGAGGCATCACCATCGCACACAAAAACTCCATCCGCATCTCGACCGACACCGACAACTCACTCCCCGACGCCGAACACCTCCACTTCATGATCCACAGCAACCCCAAAACCACCCTCAGAGGCACCCTCATGTACAGACCACCAGGACCTCGCACCAAGTTCAGCGAAGACATCGCAGACTTCGTCAACCCTCACGCACTCTCATCCACCGACTACATCCTCCTAGGAGACCTCAACTTTCACCTGGAGAACCTCACCGACAACAACACCACCGCCTTACTGAACAACCTCGCCAACCTGGGACTGAATCAGCTAGTCAACACCCCCACCCACGACGCCGGACACACGCTCGACCCCATCTTCTCCTCCAGCAAACACATCACCTTCAGCCACATCACCGAACTCACCTGGTCGGACCACAGCTGCGTCCACTTCATCTTCAAGAAGACCACCGTGCCCCACCACACCCAGCAACCACCAAGAAGACACTGGAATCGTATCACCACGGAACAGCTCGCATCAACCCTCTCCCAGAACCAACCCACCAGCACCACCGACCCCAACGTAGCCGCCAACAACCTCACAAACTGGATCTCCGACTGCGCCAACCTCCTGGCCCCCCTGAAGACTCAAGCCAGCACCAACAACCACAAGAAAAACTCCTGGTTCACCCCCGACCTCAAGAACTCCAAGAAAGAATGCCGCGCCCGCGAGAAGACGTGGCGCCTTAACCAGACCGAAGAGAACATGTCAGCTCTCAAGGACGCCATCCGCCAACACCACCAACACCTCTGCGCCGCACGAAAAAGAGCCTACCGGAACAGACTTGACAACAACGCCCACAACAGCAAGGAACTATTTGGCATCGTCAAAGAGCTCTCCAACCCGGAAGCAGAAAACAACTCCATCCCTCCCTCACAGGACCTCTGCGACTCCCTCGCAACCTCAAGATCACTGACATATACAACAGCTTCCCGACCGCCGACACGAGCCCTCCTTCGGAACCCGCCACCGACACCACCACCATCCTCACCTGGAACCCTACCACCACCGAGGAGACCACCCGCATAATGAACTCGATCCACTCCGGATCCCCATCGGACCCCTGCCCGCACCACATCTACAACAAGGCCGACGACATCATCGCACCGCACCTCCGAGACGTCATCAACGCCTCCCTCACCGCCGCCACCTTCCCGGAGAGCTGGAAACACGCAGAGCTCAACGCCCTCTTAAAGAAACCTACAGCAGACCCCACCGAACTCAAAAACTTCCGGCCCATCTCTCTCCTGCCGTTCCCCGCCAAAGTGATTGAGAAAATCGTCAACGCTCAACTCACCAACGCCCTGGAAACCAACGACTCCCTCGACCCCACACAGTTCGGTTTCAGGGCCAACCACAGCACCGAAACCGCCCTGATCGCAGCAACGGACGACATCAGGGCCCTGACCGACAAGGGAGAGACCGTGGCCCTCATACTCCTGGACCTCTCTGCAGCCTTCGACACGGTCTGCCACCCTGATACGCCGCCTCAGCAACGCCGGCATCAGAAGCAAGGCCCTGGAATGGATCGTCTCCTTCCTCTCCGGAAGGACTCAGAGAGTCCGCCTTCCCCCCTTCAGATCCACAGCCACGGAGATCATCTGCGGCGTACCTCAAGGATCCTCCCTCAGCCCCACTCTCTTCAACGTCTACATGACCCCCCTGGCGAACATCGCACGCAAACACGGACTCGACCTTATATCATACGCCGACGACACCCAGCTCATCTTATCCCTCACTAACAACCCCACATCAGCTAGGACCAGACTACATGAAGGAATGAAGGAAGTGGCGAACTGGATGACAGACAGCCGTCTGAAACTGAACACAGACAAAACGGAGGTCCTCATCCTCGGCCCCACTCCCACCGCATGGGATGACTCCTGGTGGCCCCCCGCCCTAGGCAGCACTCCCCAACCCACCGACCACGCGCGCAACCTCGGCTTCATCCTGGACTCTTCCCTCACCATGACCAGACAGGTGAACTCGGTGACCTCGGCATGTTTCAACACCCTCCGCATGCTCCGCAAGATCTTCCGCTGGATCCCCACCGACACCAGGAAGACCGTCACCCACGCCCTCGTCACCAGCCGCTTGGACTACGGGAACACCCTGTACGCCGGCATCACCACCAAGCTGCAGAGGAAACTCCAACGGATCCAGAACGCTGCCGCAAGACTCATCCTGGACATCCCCCGCCGCCACCACATCTCCGGACACTTGAAAAAACTCCATTGGTTACCCGTCAACAAGCGGATCACCTTCCGACTACTCACCCACGCACACAAAGCCCTTCACAACCTCGGACCCAAACTCATCAACAACCGCATCTCCTTCTACACTCCCCCGCGCACTCTGCGCTCCACCGGACAGGCCCTGGCAGCCATACCCCGCATCCGCAAAGCCACCGCCGGAGGAAGATCCTTCTCTTTTCTAGCAGAGAAGACCTGGAACTCTCTGCCCAGCCACCTTCGCGCCATACCTGACCACCTCTCCTTCAGAAGGCAGCTCAAGACCTGGCTCTTCGAGCACTGACCCCCCCCCCCCTCCCAGCGCCTTGAGACCCTTGATGGGTGAGTAGCGCGCTTTATAAATGCGATTGATTGATTGATTGATTGATGATCGAAAAGAAATAACACACAACGAAGTTCTGCACAGAATTAAAAAAATGCGATCTGGAGGGGCGCCTGGCCCCAATGGTATCCCGCCTATGGTGCATAAAGGGACGTGTTGGAAATGGCAATAATTATGGCGCCTTTATTCTGGGAGTATAGGTTGGGAAGAAGTATCCCTGAGTCATGGAGGGGATCCCTTTTTGTCCCAATACATAAAAAAGGCTCAAGATCCATCCCTGAAATCTATCGAATGATTGCTTTCCTAGATGTAGACGGGAACACTGCTACAAGAACTGACGGCATGGGCAGAAACGTGTAAATTAATCTCTCACACGCAAACAGGCTTCCAAAAGGGATCACACATCGAAGACAATTTGTCCCACCTGATTGAGACAACACTTGCAAAAAAAGTAGTGCTCTGTATCTTGCATACATTGATTTCCAAACTGCCTTCCATAGTGTATCCCTCCCGAGATTGTGGATGAAAATAAAAAACTGGGGCTTTGACAATACTCTTTTAAAAGCATTGGATGCTCTATACTCGGAAACCTTGGTTAAGATTGGAGTCCCTACAGCCTGGTCTACCACCAAAAACATACATACCAACAAAGGTTTGAAGCAAGGATGCTTATTGCCCCAATGCTTTTTAATCTGTACCTGGCTGATTTACCAGATTGTTTGGCTGAAGCCCGAGCTTTCCCTCCTAAACTAGCTGGAACTATAATCCAATCAGTCCAATATGCGGATGACACAATATTGCTCGACCAAACCCCGATCGGATTACAGCGGCTACTAACTGCATTGTGTCTATATTGCAGAGAAAACAATCTAAAAATGAACATGGCAAAAACAAAGGCAATGATAATTTCCTGACAAAAGAAGAGGAAAGGTGCATGGTACATTGAAGGTAAGCCTATTGAGATAGTCACCACATACAAGTATTTAGGAGTGTGGATCGATCACAAAGGATGGCAGTCTGCTCATAACACTGCAATGCAGGGAATGGCTCAATCTTTAGAAGGGGCATTTTGTAGAGCAAGGAAAGCCATAAGCTCACCAGATCTCACCCCCTTAATCCGAGTAATGGGGGCTACATTTCTACCATCAGTAGGCCATGGTGCAATAGCCTTTAAAGATAAAATGACAACATGGATAGAGCCCAGTCAGCTTGTTTCCGTAGAATTCTCTTTTTGCAGACTTCTACCCCCATACACAAATACGTAGGGAATTCAACCTTTCATCTCAAAAGTGGATCCTAAAAGCCAGGTTCATAGATTACTCTCTAAAAGCCAAACAAGCGCGGGACAACACATCCATTGAGCATTACTCAGCCACAAGGAAAGGCTGTGATTGGGTAGCAGAAGAAATAATAACGGGTTTATTACACACTGGTGATAGCCAATGAGTGGTTATGGTTAGGTCAGAGTTTCCATTGCAAGGACTTTTTAGTTTTTTTAATAACTTGACTAACCTCTATCCAACTTTTTTTTTTTTAAAAAGGTAATCCAATTTGGGCTTAGCATGGCAAGTTTTGTGCGGATCTGTCAATGGGTGGGAAAAGGGGGTGGTCAAAAAGTGACAATTCCCATTTTACCTCCCATAGGATTCATTGCTCTCGTCTGTAGAAAAAATGCCCTAATGGAATTACACTAACTTTACTGAAGGCAGTGCCTTGGCTTGGTTTGGTGTACATCTGCTCAGTAGTTTTTGAACAATTCATGTTGAAACAAACATGGTGGGATGAAGGAGCTCTCTGGACCTCTGCAGATTTGCAAATGCAATTTAAAAAAAGTAGGAAACCTTTTCTCCCATCGTCCATTGAGGATTCACGAACCCAGCTACAGATTTGCTTATCCCCTACTCTTTGATTGGCTGGCCATCACAGAAAAAGGTATGTTGTGGCTGCCATTACCCAGCACAGTGCAGTGAGGGCTCTGCTGGGAAAAGTAAAACAAAAAATGGCATGAAGGGCAGGGTGAACCTACCAGGCCTATGTGGGAGGCCTGAAAGGGACTCCCCTGCCATTCAATTTTATATGAAAAAATTATTTTTTTATCAAAGTATTCACAAATCCTGTGCCAGATTCCCGAATTCTAGATCTCCCTGGGTCCCATGGACCTTCCTAGGGTCTCACAAATTCTGGAATAAAATGTTTCACGGATTTGGTGCACTGCAGTGGTGCTAGGCCAACCGATGACCCTTCGCTGGAGAGTTATTGCAATGAACTGAACGTTTGCCACTGGGACAAAACATTGAATCCCTGCAGTCTTCCATCCTGCTGAAGGTCAATAAATTGAGCGCCTCGAGTGAATCATGGTAACATTTGGTACTAAAGCACTTAGAAGTGGCAGCAGTGCGGTATGAAGCACTACTTAAAAAAACAAGTGATTGTTATTTGCAGGGCAAAAGTCTCAATAAAAGAAGTGGGGCAACTAACCAACTTGGGCAGTATGCAAGTCACATCATGGTGCGTGATAGCAGAGCGTGCAACATCACATGTGGCATCACAGGATGTGACATTACAAGAAGTGGCATCACAACCCATGCACTCACAGGAAGTGACATCACAAGAAGTGACATCAGATCTTAAGACCTCACACATATGTTTAGAAGGTCTGTCATGAGTACATTTGAGTGCATTACGAAATTTGACAAATTAACTTTTGCATCAGGGTCGTGCCAAAAAAGTGACGTAATCATGCCGCAAAATCTGGGCCTTAACTTATACGTTTATTTTTTTTAAAACTCTGCCACAAAGAATTGGTAACAAGCAGGGCTGGACTGGGAACCAAAACCGGCCCTAGTAAAGTGCTCGGCCGGCTCTCCTAGGTTGGGGGTGCGGCCGAGCTGTTTGCCAGGGCCGGTTTCGGGCGATTTTGTTTCAGGGGCCAATATTGCAGCGATGCAGCAAAAACGGCCCCCCCCAGGGACGCAAAACTTGCTCCCACCCTGGCGGCCCACCGGGGAAATGCCCGATGCCCGCTACGGCCAGTCCAGCCCTGGCAACAAGGAGAAAGAAAAAATGCAGTAAATCTGTTCTGCTTGATTGGTTACAAAGTCTGCATTTTAAAATATCCTAAGGGACCTGCTGCAGAGATCTTTGTGTGCCCAGTAAATCTCAGGGGGTAATAATAAAGGTGAGATAACTCTAGAGGTTAACTCATTCAGCAGAGAGATCAGAGTTTTGTTTATTCCCCGTTTCAAATAAAAGTAGTGTAGAGGGTTAATGTGTCTCCTGGAAAGCACATCGGGTAACATGCAGTTGGCAGATTTGTATTTTATGTTGGTATATAAGTAGGTAACTGCTTTTAACGCAGAGATCCAATCTCTACTTACAGTTTATAAATTGGAACCCATCAAATATCGCACAGTGAGCTATGAAGGACATGTGATTCCTACACCTTCTAACCCTCGCTGTCTTTTATAATACATCCTGTACTTTGATTTACACACTTATGCGATTTATTGTCAATGTATAATGTTTTCGTGTGATATAAAGCTCTCTGACACCCTGCAATGGGATAAGTTGTGCTATAAAAGAGATAAAACAAAATAGTGGCTTTGAAATTATTATTTGTGTAAATACTTGCCAGACGAACACTTAAGACATTCTTACAGTACCTGCATATCTCATATACAGGGAGTGACCAAAGTTAAAACCATGCCTCTTTTATGTACTTGTGAAGTGATAACAAGCTTTAAGCCTTTGTTACCACTCCATTGGTGGATGGATGAGTGAAAGAGAGGATAGATAGATGGATGAGTGAAAGGATGGACTGATGAGTTTAGGGATGGATGGATGAGTAAAAGGGAGGTTGGATGGATGAAAGGGTGGATGGATGATATATGAAAGGGTGGATGGATGGATGAGTGAAATGGTGGATTAATGAGTGAAAGGATGGGTGGATGAGTGAAAGGATGGGTGGATGAATGGAAAGGTGGATGGATGAATGGAAGAGTGGATGGATAAGTGAAAGGATGGATGGTTGAGAAAAAGGGAGGATGGATGGGTGAGCAAATGGATGGATGGAGGAGTGAAAAGGTGATTGAAGGGATGTATGAGTGAAAGAGTGGGTGGGTTTTATGAATAGGTTTGGAAGATGGATGGATAGGTTTGGATATAGATGGACTGATGGATGGATGGAGGGACAAAATGGTGAAAGACTGGAATATGGGTGAAAGAATGAATGAATGACAGAATGTAAATGTAAAATGGTGGATATGAATGGGTGCAAGAATGAAAGGATGTATGGATAGATGCCTGGATGGAAGAGACAAGAGAGCTCTGCTCAGGAGGACCGTGATGACTTACGTGGCTGCCATAAGAGCTTTGGTTCAAAGTGGGGGGTATTTTAATGTTATGGCTACTCCCTTCCCCTGCTGAATTTGTCCCGGGACCAGTTCAACATATTTCAGAGGGGCCCAACTTCTTGGCAGGGTGGACAACGTCCACCATTTGAAAACAGTGGGTGGACGCAGTCTACTCGTTTGTAACCATGAACTGTGTCCTGGTTATTTGCCTCAAAGCTGTCTTCAGCCAGCCATGGCTTTTAGCCAACAGCACTTTGCGTGTTTGGACTTTTAGGCCCACGCTTTTTAAGGACAGAGAACAATTGGAATTTTCAGCTGATGAAGCGCTATAGCCTAAAACACAAGATGGTTTGTGCGTGTTCTTCCGTGTACCTTACATTTATTTACACTCCCCCTCCAGTCAAAGGTGGGGCTTCTCAGTAAAGCAGACTTCCAGCTTTTTGTGGTGTGGCATACTCTCCTCTCGTTTCACTAAGGGCTCTTTTTGCATTTTCAATGGGTTGACCAGTTCATGTCGGCCATTTTGTAAAGACAAACTTTTGGTTAATCACTGCTAGAATCGACGCCATCTTAAAGCTGGTATTTCTTTCCCCTCCCAGTGCAATTCAACCTTACCCTACGCAGAAATGGTCTGAGACAAGGGAAAGGTCTTTAAATCACTGACTTTTATTGAAAAGTTTAACTTAATATAAACAACAAAAATGGTGAAATGCATGGGCGAAAATACAATAAGTCACAAAAACAATAAGAACCAACAGTGCTTAGTTTTTTTCAGGGAACATACAAAGCGCTACAATAGCAACATATAGGAGACTAAGACCCAGCCAGCCCTTTAGGTGCCTCAGGCACAGCGTGCAGGGTGTGGGATGAGGAGGGAGAGAGCTACGACCTCCCCCCCCCCCCCCGAGAAAATTACCCTCTTTCCATCTCTGAGTGCCTTCCCTCCACCTCTGTGTGAACTCTCTCCACCTCTCTGTGCTCTCTCTCCATCTCTCATAGGTAGAAAACTGCCTATCTCTCATGTCCCCCACCCACCTGGGCCCTCCCTCCACACCTCTCAGTTGTATCTCTCCATCTGTCTCGGATCGTCTCTTCACACCTCTCATTTCCCTCTCTCATTCCCCTCTCTCCATCAGTCATTTCCCCTTCCACCTCGGGCCATCTCTCCGTGGTATCTCTCCATAGCTCAGTGCCCCCCCTCCCCCACCTCTCGGTGACACTTCTCCGTCTCCCGCGACTCGAGCCTTCTTACACCTTGCTTGCTTCGTCTTTCCTGCTACCTCCCTTACCCGTACCTATGGCTGCCAAGATTATTTCCCATGGGGCCTCTGCTAACCAGCAGTACCCCCTCTTCTCTACACCCTCCAGGTGCCGACCCCTTATAGCCCATGTGTTGCCTTCTGCCTGCTGGAGACAGGTAACGCTCATGTGAGCTGGTTACCTGCCAGGGGCAGCCCCAGAGACCGGGGCGCAGGCGGCGCTCAGCAAAGCGCATAGAAAACAGAAATGTGGCGATGCGGCTGTTCAGAAAAAGCCGCCTCGTTTTAGCGCTATGTTCACTCGGCAGATAAACAGCATTCTTGATGAAATGTCAACATAATGTTACAAAGGCAAACAATAAAAACGCGCAGACACAATCTCTCCAGTAGGCTGGCCACATAAATGACAATGGAGCACAGATACATGCACGCTTCCTGTCCCACTGTGGTCCTCTGGTCTTCAGCTCAGCCCCTCCCGCGGTTGCCTACATGTACTTCGGTCCCACCCTTTGACCCTGCACTCCTACTTCACCTTCTGCTGTGACAGACCCCTCCCCCAGGGGCGCCTGTGTGCTCAGACCCTGTAAGCATCGGCACCGTAGCACCGAGTGTCACCCGAGGGCAGGGTGGGGGCTCAGGGCAGCAAAGTTTCTACACATTTGTGCCACAGAAACCTTAAGGTGCTGCACTTCTGAAGGGAGTTGAGCCCTATTTCTTGCCAAGGAACCTGGGAGCAGAGAGCTACTGGCGGCCCCCCTCCCCCACACTGACCTTCCATCACTCGCTGCGAGAATGATAGTCCGTGGGGCGCAGCCCAGGTGCAGCCGGGAGCCACGCTGCAACCCACATCCTGGAACCTGCCCTTGGAGGGTGGGGTGGGGCAGAGCAAACAGCGAGATGAACAAACACATGAATGCAAAGAAGACAAGTGAGCAGGGACACCCCCCACCCCTTTCCATCCAGCATCCCAGGGTGCCACTAGAATGCATTCAGGGCTCTACCATCCCTTCTTGCAGGGGCAGCCAAGAAATGGGGCATGTGTAGCAGTGGTGGAGAATGGTCTCACCAGTAAGTCTGTCTGGGTCTAGGCTTATTTAACTGGGCGTCCCATAAGTCCCCTACATTCCTTCTGACCTATGCGGTATAGGTTAGAATGCGGCTGCCGGAGTGCCGCCTTGAGATATGTGGCGTAGCGTTGCTTGTAACAGACCTACCTTCCTCTCCACCCACAACCACAGCAGGTTATTAGCCCTTTCCTGCTCCCTCATGATTCTAACTGGCCCCACTCGCCTGTGGAGGCCGCTCTTCATAATCCCCCTTCCCTGAATGATCAACACAACTCTAGACTGAACATTACTCAAGATGAATCTCATTGTACGCAGCACTCGCAAACCGTCTTTCGGGTGGCGGTTTCACCACTCCGCAGCACCGGTGGATGTCTTCTTCACTTATACCTCAGTTTTCCCTTTCTTCCACCAGTTGAGAATGTCTTCATGAAAAGTCAATGACAGTCTTTGCCTCTGTTCGGTTGGGGTTGCCCTGCTAAAGAAAGTCCTAAGCACTGGCAGCAAGTCAATCGATGTCCCAACTTTTCAGGCAATTGTGAAAGGTGACAAACATCTCCGGTGGAGAGAAGGCTGCGCTGCGGCACTGCCGCAGGGTCATGGGCGCCTCCTGGACACATCCATTTTCCTTAATCGAAAATCCAGCCACTCTTTAACTCCCCAGCCTCCCCTAAAAGTAATTCTCACTCCCCAAAATGGAGCAATCAGTGCGAAATGATGATGGTGGCCAAGTCTCATAGTCCTTCTCAAGACTGACGTGTTGGTTGAAATCAGATGACGAGAGTGTCGTAGGTCGTTCCACAGATCAGACGTAGTCCTTGCGATCGTATATTGGTCCAGTGGATTTGGCTGCTGAGTAGGCCACTCGTGATGCTGGATATTTCTCCTGCTTGGGGGGGCAGGAACAACAGAGCATGGCACCCCCAATCAACAGGAGGGCAGATGCTGCCCATCCAATGTAGAGTGAGGCCCCCAGTTCCCTCTTCTGTGACTCCGCCACCAGCGGGTTGTAGAAGTCACGGATAACACTGTTGGCCGACCAGGAGATGGGGATAAGGACCATTAATCCAGCCACGAGGAATATAACCCCAGAAATGATCATGATTTTGGCCTTGGAGGACTCCTCTTCAACACAGTTGGTGCACTTGGCGCCGACGATGGAGATCATGAGACCTAGGACGGCCAGCACGATGGAGATGACCACCAGGGCTCGGGCAGCCTGAAGGTCTTGAGGTAGGGCCAACATGGAGTCGTAGACCTTGCACTGCATCTGCCCCGTGCTCTGCACCACACAGTTCATCCACATGCCCTCCCATATTGTCTGGGCAGTGACAATGCTTGTGCCGATGAAAGCAGTCACTCGCCACATGGGAAGCGCACAGCACACGATGACCCCCACCCAGCCCATCGCAGCCAGGGCGATGCCAACGATCTCCATTCCCATGGACATGGCGGCGGTTCTTAAGCAAAGGTGGAGTTACTGGACTGCGTTTGCTATTGTGATGCAGGCCAGTACAAGGCTGGGTGGTCGAGCGTTGACCGGTGCAATGCTTGGTGGTCAGTTGTTGGCTGGTATAGCGCTGGATGATATGTCGTTGGCTGGTATGGTTCCAGATGGTTAGATGTTGGCAGGTGCAGCTCTGGCAGACGATATCACGGCTGGTGGGTCGCTTGCAGCTGGATTCCGATCGGTCTTGTGGCAAGTGCGAGGTTACAGGTCTGGCTTGCTGCACTCTGCTCTTTGTTATAACGGATCTGCAGAGACAGCCGTCTCTTATACAAGGTAGTGCGAGGGCTGGACTTTGATGACCTCACTGAGATCTATGCCCTCGGGGAGGGGAGGGACAGCTTCAGTAGCACGCCCCGGAGGGACATTGAGCCCTGTGTGAAACCTGAGCCAATCAAAGAGCGCGCACCAGGAAGGTCCCGGGGGAGAATCACTGCCACACCTTGCGCGCGAGCGTGGCTGTCCGCGCGGCGGTGCGCGTGACGTTGTGAGAGCCGGAGAGGGGATGTAACTGCGATGATGCGTTGCCTGATACCTTCCGTTTGTTTGTTTGTGGCGGTTTCATTTCAGACCGGGAACACAGCGTCACGCATGGAAGCAAGGAAAGTCTTCAGGCATGACGTGGACTGCAGCACTCTCTGTGCGTGTCCTGTAAACTCAAGGCAGCCTCAGGTCTAGGGGAAGGAGTCAAGCTGGCATAGATGCCAACCGGCCCCAGGGATTTTGTTTATTTAGTTTTTGTTCTTTAGCATGGACACCATCGCAAAGAGTGATAAGAGTGCTTGACAAGGAGTGCAAGGATGGCAGTGAATGCACTTTTGTAATTACAATAATGACATGCTTTACATCACAGTTCGTAATTTGTTTCTTTAACCGAGTACCTTGCACCGAGGCATAGCTTCAGCCAGCTGCCCTTTAGATTTGGGAGCTTGTTGTGCCACTTTACGGATACATGTAGTGCCACAGTTCACAACCTGCCAAGGCTACCTCGGGGCGACCCTCATGACGTGTGAACAGACTGTCAGAACCCCTTTCAGATGGCCACGGGGCACGCGGGTTCAACTGGGCCCAACCGTGGGGGTTGAGGCCTTATGCGCCTAATGTCCTGTGTACCGACTTCCTATGGATCCCGAGTAACTGGGCGAAGTACCCCTCTGCACTTGACTCGCAGGGTTGCGTGGTCCAAGCAGCCCAAGGATCCCTCGGAGGGAAGGTGTGGCTACAGATTAGTGAACAGAGGCTCACAACTCAAAATGCGTTCAGCCGCAGCAATAAATCATTGTCTAGCTAAATACTCACCTTTATAACAAAAGAGAAGTATTTTATTTCTACAGCTAACCACACTCAGAAGGAATACGACATTCACAAACAATTACCCAGTTCTTCCCTAAAGTCGGGCCTCTAGTGTCTCTCTGGTGATTCCCTGTCCCACTCACTCCCCGCGTTAGCAATCGTGGTTATTCCCCATTCGATATCACTATTGGTAAGATCCAGAGTATGCCCCATTAGTAGTCCGAGTCTCAAGAGTCCACTATGACTCTGATTTAAAGTCAATAATGTTCCAGCCTGTTTTTAGAAGCAAGTTCCCCTGGGGCTGTCAGGCCCGAATCAGGTCTCACCCACTCCGGCAGTAGTGAAGCGTTCTGAGTCTTGGAGTGCGCCACGACTGCGGGTGCTCGCATCGGCTCCTGTCCAAGTCAGGTGAGTCGTTCACATGCAGACTCAGCGGCTGCACTCGGCGGGCACAGGCACTCCCCCTCGCAGTTGAGCTCCTGCAGCCATTAGGAGTTTCCTGCGCTTTTCCTGCAGCGTAAGTGTTCACACGCACCCGATGGGGGAAAGCTACGATGATCCTGTTCTTAGTTCCACTCGGGTGACAGTGTTCCCCTGGTGTCCTCACTCATCCAACAAGGTCGAGCCAGTTGCAGTCCTTGTTGCTCCTGGTAACCTAGTGGTCACCGTCGCTCACTGTCGATAGGCTCTGGTCCAGTCAACACGGCAAAGTTATCCACAGCAGTCCCTCCTGGCATACTGGCTTGCCGCACCACTGCTGCACAAGGTTTCGGGCCCTACTGCATGCAGCCTTTCCCCATAGCGTCCACTCTTGGCATGCGAGGTCACCGCACCGCTACCGCATAGGGCCTTGGCCCTTCCCCATGCCAGTCTTTACCACAGCAGCCCCTTCTGGCATACAGGATTGCTGCACCTCTACTGCGCAAGGCTTCGGCCCTTACTGCATGGCAGTCTTTACCACGGCTATCTTCACGGCGGTTCTCTCCTGGCACATATGGGTCGTCGTGCACACAGATAATGACCGATCGATGCAGCAGCTGTCTTCTCACGCCTCACACAGGGAGTCCACTCGATGGCTTCCGCCAACGTTCTCCTCTTCCACACAGCGCACACTAGCCTTGGCAAGCAGGCAGGCGCCGGTGCTGCAGGCTCCAGGCTCCAGGCCAGGTGGTTTTGGATCCCTTGGGTGATGTCACCTCACCCGGCAGGGAGGCTATCAGGCCTTGGCCCCTAGTCCCAGTCTCAAGCAGAAGTCTTGTAGAGGTTTCCCTCCTCTCACAGCCCATCTGGCTGCTTGGCAGATGACAAACTTTGAGGCGTCAACCTCCCATTCTTATAATCCACCTTTGCAGTTTTATGCTGGGGTTCTGCTTAATTTTAAGAGCATACTCCTTTGCTTCCTCTCTTCTTCTTGAAACGCAGTCTGTCACAGCATGGATGTCTCCGACGCTGATAGTCCCACAACACAGGCCACGGGAGTGAGTAGAGTTCACACCTGGATGTCAGCCACAGTGATATGTGCATCAAAAGGTTAGCCCAGGGTTTGCACACCTACTCTTGATGATCCTCGTATCAGCTCCATCTCCTTCCTGAGAGGTGCCCAGGCTCCTTCCTTGTAACATCTCACTGTATCAAAGAGCCCCCTTTGAAGTGTGCAGGGAGGCCTGATCCTCCCCATTCCAGTGTGTGTCCCACCCAACTACAGGATGCAGCAATCCACAGACCTGTCTCGGGGATCCCTCTACCTCCCCTCCATGTTTCACCATGCAGGCCTGGGTCCCCCAAAATGGAACCCAGTGCCCTCCATGTATTGTTCATACACAGTATACACGCACTGTCCAGTACTGTATCCTCCATGTAATGTACCATTCAGAGGCATATGTACATCCAACACTAGCATTGAACATGCGTGCACTGCCTTGCACCATATCCTTTATGTATTGTGCCACTCACAGGTACGCATACACCCAACACATGCACTTATCCTGCACGCATTTCACAGCACTACACCCTTCAGGTACAGTACCACTCTCAGGCTCTTGCACCTCCAGCACATGCGTACACCATGCCTCACCATGCATGCACTGCTCAGAACTGCATTGTCCCTCTATGGCATCATCCCCAGGCACACATACACACAGATACACAATAATCGACCTGTTCACTCGGCGAAATTATTATTCATTTACCTATTCATTAAACACTTTTTAAAGCAAGTGGTTGCACCATCTATGCTATGTATAGGTATGTTTCACCAGTAAAAACACTTTCAACAAAAGGAGTGTCTCCAAACCCAGATTCTGTGTCACTATCACCCCTAAGTGATGAAATAAATGATGAAAAAAGTGTGGAAAATGGAGTGATGGTGCCTCACGATAGCACCACCATGGAGGATAAAGCAGGAAGGTACTCGCCTGCTACCTCAGATCTCATCATCAGCTACCACCACTCCAGAAAATGAAAAAGTGCTGGGAGAAAATGAATGGGTAACAACCCACAAGACAGAGTGCTAGGGTATGTGAAAGAAAAAGCTGTGCTGTGACAACTATATACAACTGTGAGCTAGTACACACTGGCTTGCTAGTTTATTCTGTGCTGTGTGTCTACTCTTATAAAAATGCCGACATGTTTCATTGCCTAAGGGTAAACTCACGGCAATTTCTTCTGGGCATGGGGTATTAACAATCCACCCTGCACCATCACTTGTCTTGTTAAAAACTCGGGATAATGCCCAACGCGGGCATACCTTCACCCTGGAGCATATGTGTGTGTCACTCTGATCACTCTTTCAAGGCTCCTTCTGACAACTCCTACAGTGAGTCGTGAATATGTCCGTGTCCGGCTTCAGCTCGGCACCGTTTATTCATACACACAGCACAGATACACTTCTTCTGCACAGTGCAGCACTTCACACCATTTTGATGCAGAGAAGAGTGAGTTAAGCACACAGCAGCAACACTTTAAAAAGGGAGTGAGCCTGTAGGCCTCACTGCAGTGACACAGGTTGAAAAGGATCTATTGACTCCTACTGATCACTACACAGTACACTGCCACTATGGCATTTGAGCTGCTTAACTCCTGGTGAAGACAGTAGCCTTCCACGACATTGAGGGTAGCTCTTTGAGCGCCCTTCCCGGTCCAACAAGACCGCAATCCGTGAGACAGGCCTATGTCATGGTGCACACACATGATCTGCCTTTGGCTGTGACAATAAAAAAAAATCAGCATTAGTGATCCAGACATCAGTACATTTTGTAACTCAGGTCGGGCTGTACATCCATTACCATGCAGAGGATTTTTCCTTCCCAACACAGACCGTATCAATGCTTTTCATGCACCGAAGCACCGTCAGCCTGTGCAACTTCTCCCATAAAGCCACTTCCAAACACCCCATTGCAGCACTACTGCAGAGCTGTACAAAGATATGCACATACCGAAAACCATAAAACTGCATGTATGTGTTTCACACATCATCACCCAACACAATGCTATGCACTGCGTCACATAACACGATAACCACACCTCAGTGGTCATCACTCACGGCATGGAAACGCTTCCCACCTAGGTCCAAAGACAACATGCTCCCAACCACATACCCTACACGATGTAGCTTGCTGCTCATGTAGGCAAGCGCTTCAGCGCCCCACATAGTGGCAGTAAGCACTAATAAAATAGTGCAAATCAATACTATTTTTTTTGTGCAGATTTATATAGCGCAAACTCAACCCGAAGGTATTGGAGCGCTTTACATGAGCACCACTTACATTACACAATCACACATTCATTCATATTTTTTTTGGTGGGCACGGGGAGATTAAGTGATTTGCCCAAAATCACAGGATGTAGAGTCAACCCCGAGGCTCGAACCCTGGATTCCCAGCTCCAAAGTCGGCAGTCTAGACGTCAGACCACATCCTCTCCACTATACTTTATGCGCCTCTTACTTCCAGTGTTACTGGTTTGAGGCGCTAATTTGCTATTCTTTACTTTTCACCCAGTAAATCCAGAAAAAGTCTAGACCCTTCCAAAGGCGCAGCCACAGAGGAGCACCACCACAGCCGCTGCCTTGTTAGTCGAGGGGTCAGTCACTCCTCGCTCTGAAAACTGATGCATCCACTTCCTGTGATTATTTGTGTGGTCTTAGGGAGACTTCCCAATGGGACCCCTCAGCATTTCATTCTTCTGAGGCTGACTCAATACCATGAAGATCTATCCACGACCAAAGCCACCCCCTCTCCCACCACCCCCTTTTTTGTCTCTCAGCACGGATATACACACTGGGGAAATTATTCTTCCTGACTTGGCTGACAAGATGCATGAAATACTTACCTCTGTTAATCATGCTGTCATTCATTTTGATGCAGTTGTAACTTTATCTTAAATTATTTTCATAATCGCAAGTATTCTATTTAAAGTATCATATAATATCTGGTGATCTGTTGGCATAATCTTTGATCATGTTGCCTTTACCCAAATGATAGACAATTGGATTATGAAGTATGCTGTATTGAATCTGTCTTGTAACTACACAGACATTGTATAGCATAGTTTTGTAAAAATATTTTGTAAGAATAAAAATATTTTATGAGTCAAGTCTAGTCGCACACTCTGCCTTTTCTGAGTATCATTTAGCAATTATTGGATATATTGTTAAATAGCACCATAGTTTCCTAGGGATTTGTTTTGCACAATGGTTGACATAATGAGCACTATTGAGTTAGTTTAAAAATAAACAAGTGTTGTCAGCACCATCAATGTGCTGTGGCAGTAAATAGTGATCTATTTGTACTGGTGCCACCTGGTGAATTCATGTTCTGGTTTGTGTTCACATCGGCCTGGGGCTGGGCATGCTCTCTTATTAGATAATGTGCCTTGGATTCCCAGTGCCCAGTGGTGATTGCCCTGCTAGTGATTGATGCTCGCTGTAGTTCTCTTGTCCCCTCAGCCTCCTTCCTATTGAGTATTTCTTGATATCCATGGCTGCCACAAGGTGGGGGCTGGGAAACACATGGACCACAGCCCGCAGGCCATAGGTGTTTTATTGTGTCTGCTTCATTTTGAGTAGTGCCAATGGGAGCTGTGTTTGGGAGTCAAGGGCTGGGGCAGCAATTAACAGTCACTTCATGTCTGTGTCTTTAACACTGAGATGTGACCAATTTAGGTATCAATTCTCCTCAACCTTTACAAAGCGGCCAACACAGTACTGCCAGACAATCAACCTTTGACAATACTTGCATGGTTTACCACGCCAAAGCTCTTTTCAACTATATTCTCTCTGTGCATATTCAAACTTGCACTCATCCATTTGGAATGGAAAATGCAACTACAGGCAGGAGAATTCAAAGAAATAAAAGCCCGGGGGAGCTAGCCACATTTGAAGTGGGGCAAAAACATTTTTCGTGTATATAACATTGCAGCTTATGATGTGTTTACCTGTTGCCTGTACTATGGCATGTAAACGCTGCAAAGACCTCGACGCTACTCATTTCAGAGATAACAACTTATACCTGGTTTTATCTGTGCATTGTGCTACCTGTAGGTCTGCTATTATAAAGGGGTAGCTACAACTGGGAGTGTGTGGCGAGTGCAAACAATAAACAGGATAAGGTGAACTACTGGCACTATCATGAGATTAAGTTTCTCCTGCTGCTCCCTGTACCTACTGTTTGTGAATTAAGCTTTGGTTCTTTCTGTACTTTAGCTATCTCGTGAGAGTGACAGAGAAGCTTGCACTGCTGTCTGTTTTATCTATTCTTTGTTTGTGAGAGAATCGTATCATAGATGCTGCCTGTTGCCTACATCTAGGGTCTGAATGAAGCATTGTTGCTCCCTGTTCTGTAGCTGTCCTGTTTGTGACGCAGAAGCTTGCACTGCTGTCGGTTTTAGCTGTTCTTTGTTTGTAAGAGAACCGTATCATTGCTGCTGCTGCCTGTTGCCTACATCCAGGGTCTGAATGACGCATTGTAGCTCCCTGTTCTGTAGCTGTCCTGTTTGTGACGCAGAAGCTTGCACTTCTGTCTGATTTTTATCTGTTCTTTGTTGGTGAGGGATTCTTATCATTACTGCTGCCTGTTGTCTACTTCCAGGGTTTGAATGAAGCATTGTTGCTCCCTGTTATGTAGCTGTCCTGTTTGTGACGCAGAAGCTTGCACTGATGTCTGAGTTTTATCTGCACTTTGTCTGTGAGGGAATCATTGCTGCTCCCTGTTGGGCGTCAGCTGTGTCCAAATGACACATTGTTGCTCCCTGTATTGTAGCTGTCCTGTGTGTGCCGTAGAAGCTTGCACAGCCCTCATTGCTGTACCTGAACTTTGTTTATTATAGAATATTATAATTATTGCTGCCTGTTGCGCACCTGCTATGGCTGATTGAATTATTGCTACTCTCTGTTCTGTAGCTGCCCTGTGCGTACTGGAGAAGCTTGCACTGCTGACTGTGGTTTACCTGTTCAATGGTTGTGAGACAATCTCTTCATTGTTGCTCCCTGTTCTGTAGCTGCCTTTGTGTGCCGGAGAAGCTTGCACTGCTGACTGTGGTTTACCTGTTCATTGGTTGTGAGACAATCTCTTCATTGTTGCTCCCTGTTCTGTAGCTGCCTTTGTGTGCCGGAGAAGCTTGCACTGCTGACTGTGGTTTACCTGTTCATTGGTTGTGAGACAATCTCTTCATTGTTGCTCCCTGATCTGTAGCTGCCTTTGTGTGCCGGAGAAGCTTGCACTGCTGACTGTGGTTTACCTGTTCATTGGTTGTGAGACAATCTCTTCATTGCTGCTCCCTGTTCTGTAGCTGCCTTTGTGTGCCGGAGAAGCTTGCACTGCTGACTGTGGTTTACCTGTTCATTGGTTGTGAGACAATCTTTTCATTGCTGCTGCCTGTTGCCCACCTGTGGTGCCCGAAGACAGCATTGTTGCCCCCTGTAGAGTAGCTGTCATGTGCATGAGTCAGAGAAGCTTGTGCTGCTGTCTTCACTGCACATCTTCTAGTCCATCGTTTTTCACAGAATATTATCATAAATGCTGCCTGTTGTCCACCTGCGGTGTCCGAATGAAGCATTGTTACTCCCTGCACAGCGCCTGCCCTTTAGGTGCCAGGGAAGCTTGCGCTGCTTCCTTGACCATACCTCTTCTAGTTCTTCTCTTGTGAGAGCATCTTATAATAAAGGCTGCCTGTTGCACACCTGCTGTGTCCGAATGCAGCAATGCTGCTCCCTGTTCTGTAGCTGTCCTGTGTGTGTCAAAGAAGCTTGCGCTGCTGTCCATACCGTACCTCTTTTAGTCCTTCGTTTGTGAGTGAATCTTATAATAGCTGCTGCCTATTGCCCCTGCTGTGCCCAAAGGAAGCATTGTTACTCCCTGTACTGTGCCTGCGCTTCACGTGTCAGAGAAGCTTGCACTGCTGTCGGTACCGTACCTCTTCTAGTCCATTGTTTGTGAGTGAATATTATACCTGCTGCCCCCCTGCGGCGTCTGAATGAAGCATTGTTGTTCCCTGTACTGTAGCTGTCCTGTGTGTGCCGGAGAAGCTTGCACTGCTGACTGTGATTTACTTGTTCTATGTTTGTGAGACAATCTTTTCATTGATGCTGCCTGTTGCCCCCCTGTGGTAACCGAATGATGCGTTGCTTCTCCCTGTGCTGCGCCTGCACTTCGGGTGTCAGAGAATCTTGCACTGCTGTCTTTACCGTACCTCTTCTAAGCCTTCGTTTATGAGTGAATATTATAATAGCTGCTGTCTGATGCCCCTCTGCGTTGTCCGAATGACGCGTTGCTTCTCCCTGTACTGCACCTGCTCTACATGTGTCAGTCAGGGAAGCTTGCACTGCTGTCTTTTACTATACCTCTTTTAGTCCGTTTGTGAGTGAATATTATAACTGCTGCCTGTTGCCCACCTGCTGTGCCTAAGGGAACCATTGTTACTCCCTGTACTGCGCCTGAGCTTCACGTGCCAGAGAAGCTTGCACTGCTATCTTTACCGTATCTCTCCTAGTCCTTCTTTTGTGAGTGAATATTATAACTGCTACCTGTTGCCCACCTGCTGTGCCTGAGGGAACCATTGTTACTCCCTGTACTGCGCCTGTGCTTCACGTGTCAGAGAAGCTTGCACTGCTGTCTTTACCATACCTCGTCTAGTCCTTCGTTTGACGGTGAATCTTATAATAGCTGCTGTCTTTTGCCCCCTGCGGTGCTCGAATGCACCTTTGCTGCGCCTGTACTTCACAGTCAGAGAAGCTTGCGCTGCTGCCTGGTTGTACTTCACATGCAGTGTGTGCGTGAGGCGTGCTGTCTGCTCCATGCGCTGCACTGAGCGCAGGAGGAGGGGCGTGTGGGCGTGTGCGCGTGCGCACGAAGCTTGCCCCTGTGATACAAGTACACACCGTGACCCTGTTCTCTATGCGAGCAGTGCGTGCTGTGGTCGCATGTGCAGTTCCTGCTGTTTCTGAACAAAGCGTGCAGTGCTGCAGCTGAGCCAGGGGCGTAACACAGGCCCCGCAGCCCCCGCGGTGCGGGGGGGGGGCAAGCTCCAGGGCCCCCCTCAGCACAGCACTCGGGCTGCAGAGCTCCTGTTTGAGCCCGGAGGGGGCCCCTCCACGTGTCTTGCAGGGAGGCCCCCTCGAGTTTCGTTACGCCAGTGAGCTGAGCTAAAAAAAACCTAGAGTGAATCTGAATCATGTGCTGACCTATCAACCAGGAAGCACTCTGAGTATATCTTGGAACCTTCCTGGTGGGGAAACCCCAGACATATATGCGTGAAGTCTTGTCATTCATTGCCAGGCATACGTTTATCCTTTTAATCTGCTCCCGCTGGCGAATAAGGGTATTGATGTGGAGGAGAGCCGCTGGGTGGACACGGAAGGAGTTCATGCCGCATACAATTTGCTCACTTCCGGTTTTGTAAAAGGAATGCAATCAGAGGTCTTTTTCTACCTTTTAGAAGGCGGGATTTCGCTCTAGAAAGGTGTTGTTTTTTTTGTGCCTGGATGCCAGGGACCTCGACTTCAGTTGGCAGATTGTGTTGTTTTCTATCAGTGTTGTGGAGAGTATGAATTTTTGGGAAGCAAGTTTTAGGGGTCAGAAATCTTTTATATCATACTTCAGCTGTTCCAAGTTTTCTAGAAGGCCCCGTGAAGTTCATTCTTTGTTTAATGTTTAAGGTTTTTTTTAAAATCCAGATTAATTAATGCAGAGAGTGTATCGCCTGATGTTCATACATTTATTTCTGTAAATCAGATGCCAGTCTATGTTATAGATATATCACATTACATATTTAATATATTTATGTTATAATTGGTAATAGCTACACATCTGAATATCCTGAGTACCCTGAATATGCCGTAAATGTTAATTGTATGAAAAAGCTCTCACAGATTTTTTTTTGTGTGCAGATTTATATAGCGCGAACTCGACCCGAAGGTATTGGAGCACTTTACATGAGAACCGGTTATGTTACACAAGGACACATTAAATTTTTTGGTAGGCACATGGAGATTAAGTGATTTGCCCAGAATCACAGGATGTGGACGCGACCCCGAGGCTCGACACTGATGCTGCCTTGTATACAACATAGAGTCCATTTCTCATCAAACCTGCTCAGGAGTGTGAAGAGAGGCCCATGCTCCATGCCCATTCAGTATCGGTCTCTTTGCTGAGCTTGCATAGGCTATCAGCATTGCACTGGTGCAAGTATATCATCTCCACAATGCCACTGGCCAAGAATCAAACTGATCGTCGAGGAGGAAAAACTGGAACCAATAAATAAAATAAGGTGGGCGATAGAACATCAAGGTAAGATTAATTCAGAAGTGGAATCTCTCTTGAATAAAGTAACCCAGGTCAATGGCGAACTGCCCTCAACACAATCATGGGAACTCGTCTTGGAAGAAATAAGAGAAAAAGTAGCTACTGTGACGAAGCGAAGACTGAACCAATCTCCCCCCAAAAATGATCGCCTCACAAAACAAAAACAACTAATAGTGACAATAAAACATAAATTCAATAATCTCATGCATAAAACCACCAAGGATATGTCTGAACATAGATCTGTAAAGGCAAAGCTCACAGCTATCTGTCGGGAATAGAGGAAAGCAAGATTCTCATGAACGAGAATGATTGAAGAAAACCACTGGGATAAAGCACATGAAATAATAAAGTCACGAGATCAGAAGCGATTTTGGAATTGGATGAAAATTGTTTCAGATCCAGCCAATGACTTATAACCACAAATATCTCGCCTACAGCATGGGAAAACCACATAGAAGTCCTCTATGTAGAGTCATTCAGCAATAATGGCGCAAACCTCATTATGAGGAACATTAACAATGCACTTAGGATCATGGAGCCACAAAATCGCTCCCATGATCGAAAAGAAATAACACACGACGAAGTTCTGCACAGAATAAAAAAAATGCGATCTGGAGGGGCGCCTGGCCCCAATGGTATCCCGCCTATGGCGCATAAAGGGACGTGGTGGAAATGGGCAATCATTATGGCGCCTTTATTCTGGGAGTATAGGTTGGGAAGAAGTATCCCTGAGTCATGGAGGGGATCCCTTTTTGTCCCAATACATAAAAAAGGCTCAAGATCCATCCCTCAAATCTATCGAATGATTGCTTTCCTAGATGTAGACGG
The DNA here is from genome assembly GCF_964204655.1 of Triturus cristatus. Classification (NCBI taxonomy): domain Eukaryota; kingdom Metazoa; phylum Chordata; class Amphibia; order Caudata; family Salamandridae; genus Triturus; species Triturus cristatus. The sequence continues at coordinate 1,040,319,999 of NC_140584.1, read as the reverse complement.
GAACACTGCTACAAGAACTGACGGCATGGGCAGAAACGTGTAAATTAATCCCTCACACGCAAACAGGCTTCCAAAAGGGATCACACATCGAAGACAATTTGTCCCACCTGATTGAGACAACACTTGCAAAAAAAGTAGTGCTCTGTATCTTGCATACATTGATTTCCAAACTGCCTTCCATAGTGTATCCCTCCCGAGATTGTGGATGAAAATAAAAAACTGGGGTATTGACAATACTCTTTTAAAAGAATTGGATGCTCTACACTCGGAAACCTTGGTTAAGATTGGAGTCCCTACAGCCTGGTCTACCACCAAAAACATACATACCAACAAAGGTTTGAAGCAAGGATGCTTATTGCCCCAATGCTTTTTAATCTGTACCTGGTTGATTTACCAGATTGTTTGGCTGAAGCCCGAGCTTTCCCTCCTAAACTAGCTGGAACTAAAATCCAATCAGTCCAATATGCGGATGACACAATATTGCTCGACCAAACCCCGATCGGATTACAGCGGCTACTAACTGCATTGTGTCTACATTGCAGAGAAAACAATCTAAAAATGAACATGGCAAAAACAAAGGCAATGATAATTTCCCGACAAAAGAAGAGGAAAGGTGCATGGTACATTGAAGGTAAGCCTATTGAGATAGTCACCACATACAAGTATTTAGGAGTGTGGATCGATCACAAAGGACGGCAGTCTGCTCATAACACTGCAATGCAGGGAATGGCTCAATCTTTAGAGGGGGCATTTTGTAGAGCAAGGAAAGCCATAAACTCACCAGATCTCATCCCCTTAATCCGAGTAATGGGGGCTACATTTCTACCATCAGTAGGCCATGGTGCAATAGCCTTTAAAGATAAAATGACAACATGGATAGAGTCCAGTCAGCTTGCTTCCGTAGAATTCTCTTTTTACAGATTTCTACCTCCCATACACAAATACGTAGGGAATTCAACCTTTCATCTCAAAAGTGGATCCTAAAAGCCAGGTTCATAGCCTACTCTCTAGAAGCCAAACAAGCGCGGGACAACACGCTAAAGAAAAACATCTGGACAATGATAAACAGCGGAGGGTCAACATGATGTGAATATTTGGCACACTGTGCTGAAGCAGTGGAAGCTCAGGAAATATGGTCCCTGCTACACCTTCATCGGCAGAAGCAAAACTCTTAACAAAACAAGCGAAGATAATGTTGGCCAATAGTGACGCCCAAACTCTGAAAAATTAAGTCATGGAAGCTGGGCATCAAAACTTTTCAACATTGGGGCCAAGCCACATTACCTGTCCTCCCCTTTAAAACCAATAATGAAGCGCTAACTAATGAAATTACGGTTCGGCTTGATTCCAGTGTTGTCTTACAAGTATGGACGAGGGTATAAAGAGACCGTGTCCACTCAGTGCCGTAAATGTGGGAATAGGCACTTTGGGAATATATTGGCTTTGCCCCATTTGGCACATTTTAAATATACGGACATGTAAAGCTGCCCGGGTTGAGTGTATGAAAGGTGAACCCGTGCAGCTGGTGGCACGCTTCATGAAATACCTGTCTGCAGTAAAAGCTGTCCTGGATTCCGATAATCACATAGAACTATAATTTATAACGTTGTGACAATTTTTTAAATCCCCATGTCTATAGTTACCTAAATGCTGTCTAAATTTGACATTTTCTGAAAGTTAGTGTGATAAACCATCACAGACCCTTTTATAACATTGGAATTTATGCAGTTTATATTGTTTTTAATATATGGCCTGATTGCAATGATTTTAATTATTTGTGCACTAAAATATCTATCTACCTATCCCAGCTTAGAAGTGATGATTCTGCTGAATGTAAAGAATAGGGGTTCTGCTGGGTAGTTCTGCCACTGTTCAATTAAGTATATATCTTATATATAATGTCTGCTGAGGAGAGATGGGACACTGTCCATTTAAAGATATAACAGCTATGCTTAGAAGATCTGATGCTACTCTCTTTCCTGTACATCATTCCAGTACCAGTACTGTCCCTTCAAATTACAGCAGCACCGCTGAGTGGTAGTGGGGATGCCCCTCTACAGTTACAGCAGCCCTGCTTATGTGTTTTGTGTAGGAAAGTTTCTGGTGCAGTAACCCCCCACGTTTGATGTGGACATAACTTCTGATAATTTAACTCGCTGGCTGAATGCCGCCAACACTTTATATTCACGGTTCGATCCCCGGCTCCAGCGGCAGGTTAACCTGGCACCATGTGACTCTGGGCAATAGCTTGCTTAATCTTCCCGACGGCTCCCAGCGCCTGAACACCTCTCCGGAGGTAGCTGTACGCTTAACAAATGCTGGCATTTACATTTATTTACATGACCCACTATAAAAAAAAAATTATTTGCATAAGATAATTAAACCCATTGGATAACAGATAAAATAGTAAAAAAATCATGATACTAAACCACATAAATGAGTACGTTAGATTATAAAACTCCAATTGCTTCCATGTCCAGTTAAAAAGGTTTTTAAATAAAACGTTGCGGCGGGCCCTTGCGTCAAAGTTCAAGAAAGGTCGGGTGATTTCAGGTAATGGTACCCCTCTGCAGTTCCCTGCACAAAGTGGTAGGCACCGCGTGGCAGTACCGTCCGCAATGGTAAAAGGCCAGGATGTGCCCGCCAGTATGATGGCGCCGCCGTTATGGTGGCAGGAGGACTGATGTCCGATCGCCATCATAATGAGCCCCTTTGTTTTTAATAATCCATAAACTCTTAACCCCTTCTTCTCTCTCTGCGCTTTACTTCTGAATATACCCGACTCATAAAGCACTCCTCTTCTCATACACCCAGACTCATTCAGAATTCCTTGCCAGATGTTGCTGCGTTTTACCTCGTGATTAGAGGGACTCGATGAAAGCAAGACATCAAAGCACTGGACGTTGCCCTTCTTTGGTGTGGCTTTGAGGTAGTCAAGGTCTAATTTTATATTCTTCACCATCCCGTCCAGGATCCCGCGTGCCCCGCTTCCTTTTTTCCTTGTCTTGATAGAACTGCATAGGTGCAGACACCTTCTGCCGATCTGGCTGCAGATTTCCAAGGAACCCATCTCCTAAAGCCTGCCCATCCCTGATCCGTATTTTAGGAGCCCCTAAACATTAAGCCTGTGTTCTACTCTCCTACGTTACTGCTTCTTAGCTCGGTGAGAACAACAACATGTTCAGGGCTACCAGCTTTTGTCCATAAAATAATTAGTACTGGAGATATGTGAACTGAGTAGAATTGATGTACAGATCACTTCTTTTCTTTGCGAAGTAGCATTCTGCCCTTCCTGGGCGATTCAATAAAACCAGGAGCTATTTTTCCCTTTGAAAAGTATTTGATTTTTATTGATGTATTTCTTTTATTTAAATGTATTGCTCTGTAACTTCTACAATTTCGTTTTAAATGCATGTAAACCCTGTATTTCTCAAAGTGTCCTGAAAGAAGTCCTATGCTTGGTACAATAGTGATGTTACGGTATCACGCTAGGCATTTCCTTTTGGTGACTTCGAGATAGCTGTTGTGGCGGCTGCATGAGGGTGGAAATCCTCCCACGGTGAAATGGTGATGGAGGTTGGCAGCAAGGACAGCGTAGGAGTAATGACAGTGGTGGGCTTGTGGGGTGACCTACCAGACATTGTATAATAGACTCTACCATCTTGTTGTGTGTGAATGCCTCCTGCTTGTGAGGTGAATGGAATGAAGAAGATGGGATGTTCTGGTGACCATCACAGCAGGTGTGACTGTGGAGAAACCTGGCAGCATGTATTACAAAGAGCTCTACAACATGACAGGTACCTAATAAATAAATATTTTCCAGTTTGCCACGCGTTGTGATCCTTCTTCATGCATGACCCCGTCGCCGTTGTTAGAGCCTGTTAGCTCTAGTTTTGCCTACGAGTGTGTGGGGAGTAGCTGGTTATGGCTAAAGGAGTTAGGGGAGGAGCCTGGGCATGAGAGACATTTTGAAGGTTGGCCGTAAGGCACTGTGTGGAGGCTGTAAAGGATGAGGCTTGGCTTGGCTATGATACCATCTCTACAGGCAAGGCTCTAAGAGGTTTCTTGTACCAGCAGGGGGGTACTGTAAACTATGGTGTGGGATCCAGGGCTCTGAATGAGGGTGCTGGAGAATGACGGCGACAATTGGCGGAGCAGGACACAGTCTCCAATGGGTCAAGAGATGACGTGCAAAGGTTGACTGTGAGGCACAGTTTAAGATGTGGATCACGGGAGCGTGTGGTCTGAGGCAAGGGGATGCCCCACAAACATGGACGAGTGTGGGGGAAGTTATTGTGTCAGTCCGTCTGAATTTGTTGGTGGAGAGTAATCTACATTGGACTTTTTTTCAAATGTGATGTATAACTTGAGAACCATTGATTTGTATAACTGTCAACTCTTCTCCTGTAATGTAATGGTTGTGTGCCAGTTGTTTTATTGTTGCCACTCCCGGTGGCTTAAAACCAATAAAAATGCGTTTATCAAAAGAAAGATGGGACTCGCAAGGTGTGGTGTGGCATTGAGAACAGTTACACGTACTCTTCAACACCATAGGACCAACACTTTGGTCCCCACGCTTGAGGCAAGACTTTCTCCATATAGGCCATACTATAAACCCACCTTCTTTCAATAAAACACAACCGAGCAGCGTGCCGCTCATTCATCAAAATGTGCTTTGCGGCTGCTAGCAGGCGGATAAGGAGTGACCTGCAAACCACAAAGAACGATGCCACTGCCCCCTATCTTAAGCACACCCAGCGCACTTTGGCGTATTTGTTGACTAACGGCTTGGCAAATAGAAGATTTCGGCAGCTAGTCATGGTTTGAATAAACTCCGGAAGGTAAACCTGACTCTGTTGCGGGGCTAACGGCGCATAGAATGTTGCAGGGACTCAGAGAGGGGCCAGAAGAGTGGAACAGTTATTTTTTCCAGAGGAAGTCTTGGGACTCAGAGAGCTCCCATCAGAGTAGTACAGTTTAAGCTGAAAGTAGTGTCACAGAGGCTCAGAAGAACAGTGCAGTGGCTTGGACTGCAGATGTGAAGTTGGGTGGTTGCTTGGGTATGAGGCCGAGTGTAGTGGCTCAGGACTCCAACGTATGATGTGAATGTTTATCTGTGGGACTCATTGTAGGGGTCAGGACTTCAAGACACTATGGGGATGGAACAGGGACCTGTAGGCTGCAAAGAGTGAAATGGTATGGGTTGGGTGCATAGCAAAGTGCAAGGGCTGGGGCTGCAAGATCTGATGTTGAATGGGTGGTTTTATATGAGGCATTTTGCAGGTTTCTGGTCTCCAAAAAATGATGTGGTATGGTTGGCTGGGAGGCACACTGTAGGGTTCTGGGATCATAGGTTTGATATTTGGTGTCTTGGTCCTGAGTGGTTTAGTGTCTTTGAAACTGAGCGACATAATAGTGTCTTTCAAGAAATGTTAAGAAATATGCTCTGCTTGGTTCTTTGACCTATTTGGCCAATTGTTCAACATAAGACATGTACCAGCGGTCCGGAGGGGTCCTGCTTTAGGTACCCATGAGTGGTGCACCTTTTGATGAATGTGTGACCACAAAGGATACCACTCCCTCAGTGACCAGGAAGCCGGAATCCCCTAAAATGTCGGTAGGAGTCAAGTTATCCTTGTCCAACCCCAGGTAGGATTCACCAGAGTTTATAAAGTAGTTCACACTCTTTTAGCATTGTGTATCAGTGACTAGTATTGTCACAGTAAATAGTCTTAGGGATCCTTGAGGCCGAAGAATGCCCAAGACCGTATAGGCTACTAACTATTGGCAGAAGCATGTTGGCAGATAGGAGATGGATCTGAGCCATTGATCTCAATATACTCGTCTGAGATCCATTTTTAAACATATCCGGTGTCCTTCTGAATAAACGTAATAACCTAAGAACACTGAGATGTTTTTTGTGCAATCTGGATCAGCTTTTTTTTTTCAGTAGAATTTATATAAGTACTCCCTCCTTCCAGTACAGTCTTTGAGGAGTCTGCCTGGTGGCATTTTCCTACCAGGGAGGGGAGAGGATGCCGATGGTGAAGCATGCCACTATTATGTGTGTGAGGTTTCTTCTTCCATGAAGGATGACTTTCCTTATGAAAGGAGGCAATTTTTCAGTGCTATCCGAAATTTGGATTCCTGCACCGTACACGAATTTTGAGATAGAGCACATTAATTGTTTTGCTGTAATAGCCCCAGTAGCCTTGTTTGTGACAGTCAATGATCTATTCTTGTCGTTGACACCATATCTCTAGGAACCACATGCTGCTCCAAACATCCTGTATTGTGCACTGACCAGAAGCTCCCTATAACTTCTAATCTTGAATGTATTGTAAGAGATTGGGTTTTTTGCTTAGGAGGGTAGGTACTCAACTCAAGTATTAATAACAATCCTTGTCAGTGTGAACCCTTAAAGCCAATGTCAGCTCCTCTGCTATGGCGAAGGAGCGTCGTCGCACAGGAAAAATAAGATGATAATAACATAACCTTATTATCATTGAATTTTACAGTACTGGCAAAGTATTGATTAAGGGGTGGGCGGGGCGGTGCTGGCCTTTTAGCCAGCAGGGGGAGGAGTGGTATGCACACTTTGCATGTTTTCCACCCAGGCTGCATTACAGCCTGGGTACAGAACATGCCCAGGGTCCCACTGTCAGTATAAGCGCTGAGACGAATCACGACGCAGCGTTGTGATTGGCTAGGGGAGCGTGGGTGCTTTAACTGCCTCGTCTCAGTAAAAAAACGGAGGAGAGCCTGCGGCGGCGGTGGTGGTGGTGGCGGCCAGGTAAGTGCATTTTTCTTTTTTTAAACACCCTTCACCCCCGCCTGACCCACCCTTCCCCAGCCACCTCACCACCACGGCCCCATAGCGCCACCCCTGCTTAAAGTCACTAAATTAATCTGAGCTCAACCCCCTGGTAGCTATGGCACCAAGCAGATATCCTTAATTTAAAGACAACGTGTAAAGTATTTACGCAGTACTAAAACAGTAATAAAGTCAAAATGCAAAAACATAAAAATACAAAAATGATAAAAATCACTCTTTGTGGATTTTCGAGCAGAGCTTTGGGTACCACCACTCATTCTATAATCCAACTAAGCACTGACTGTTCCTGTCTCAATCACTCAGCTAAGTCACCAATAAAGATATTAAATTATGTGGGTGCCAGCACACAACTTTGGTGTACACTTTGTCTTGTGAGAAAACTGTCAGTCATTCATCCAATTTGGCCACAGAGAATACAAGTGCAGTTATTGATTTACAGTGATTTAATAACTGGCAAAAGGTATGTAGAAATCCCTAACTTTTTTTAACCCATCCATGTAATCTGTCTGTTCACAGTATCTAATGTTGAAGTGTGTGAACACTTCAAACAGACTCTCTTTGTAAATGTCTGTGCTTCACTTTTACTAGCTGTTGTTGAAGAACTTGGTGTGCCACCCATACACCATATGCTAAGCCAGCTTGAAGATCAGAAAAACAGTCATGAAGACACATTAGCAGTATGCATTATAGCTTTGTCAATTAGTATATTCAGGACATTGGTCTATAATCAGAGCCACTGAAATAATGGATTCTGCGGTCATTTTTGCATAATTGCAGATATGCTACATCTGTCACATAAGCCATCATCTGCAGATTTTAACAAAAACAATTTTCATTTCTAGCTCAAACGGTTCAAAAGTTAGTAAAAATGCAGCAACGCGTGCTGCTGCGTAGGGGAAGGCCTTTTACAAAGTTTGACTGGTCACCCTGAAGTAGCTTATTGCTATAATTGGGTGTTAAACTGGAGCTAATGAGGTGCAACTAATGGCCATACAGTATTAACAAGTTTAAAAATGTCAAAATAATGAAGTAATACTATCACAAAATGTGCCGCATAATGCCGCATAATTTGCCTTTTCTTCCAGCATAATTTACTCAACCCTGCTGTATAATTCCAGTGGCCCTGTCTATAATTTGCAAGCATATCCTCAGGGCCCTTTTTGTAAACTGCCACAACCATATTCCCACTCCATGATAAGACTTACCCATACCAGCACACCATTAGCCAGTTTGCCTCAACTGACTCCTCTTTCCTCCTGTCATAATCCATGGCCCACATTTATCTCAAATGCTTGGCTAGTGCATAAGTATGAGACTTCCTGCCTGATGTTGTACACATTCAGAAGCAGGAAAGGCTGGCAGTGTGCACAGAGTGCTGGCGGTGCTTGGACATAGGCTTCACATTTTTGCTAGATGCATAGCTTCAGCTTAGCCAAAACACACTGCATGACTCTCATGAGGTTTGCAAATGGCAGCCAGCATATAAATTCCTTGTGGTGTGGTGTAGCGTATCCTTGCTAAGCAGTCGAGATATATAGTTGCTGCATCCAGGACCAGGTTGCCAAGGTTAAGAGAAACGTTGAAAAGTGTTTAGATTACTTTGAAGTCAACAGACGTGATCTTCATACTGTGAAGTATTCTAGGAACCCATTAGTGTTCAAAGATTGAAACTGCATTTTTAAGAACTGCTTCAGGAGATATCCTATAGGGATTATGAACTTTATTTTTGCAACTCTAGTTATTCATCTCAGACGCAGAAAAGATCTTCACGCCTTCAAAGACTTTGATATTATTTATTTTTGACACATCTATTGTTTTAAGGTATTGATATGGGATGTGGAACTGAATACTTGTTGTCATGTGACCTTTACAAGCCTAATGCCTTTTTATTATGTTGAAGCTTATGAACCTGTCACTTTGAACATTATTTGAATCACCGAGCATGATCTTGTCATACCAATGCTAGTTGTTTATACCAGAAAAGAAAAATACCTCTGAATATTTGTTTGTACTTTTATTTTCAAGATTGACATCTCTTGCCTTCGCATGTTTGTGTAGGTGTTTCACCTCCTGGTCAGCTGTCTCGATACATTCTGTAAAGTTGGTCCTTAGATCAGCTAAAGTGTGCGTGTTGTGATTTTTGAGTGACCCTTGACCCTGTCACCAGGCAGTTCGCTCCCATCGCCGCCACACGGCTCCACCTGTGTGCCTGAGCCCGCTGCTGCCGTTCACTAGCTGGTTCGTGCCCCGCCCATTCTACCGCGTTACAGTCAGTGATATTGTCTGTCTCACCGTATCTTGCACTGTTGTCTTTCCCTTCTTTAAATTATATCTGTTGTCTTGCCCGTTTTCAATCCCACAGTTTGTGCTGTTGTTTTTGTCCTTTTTTGGCCCTTGTGCCCTCTTTTCCCTTCTGTAAACCCCCACCTCGCTTTTCCTGCCACTGCGTCCCCTGCGGCCCCGCCCCCTCGCATTCCCATTTGCCGCCCCGCTCCCGCCTCCCAGCTGCTCCTCCCTCCCACATCCCCTCATATGGAGGCCGCGCAGTGGTGAAGAGAGCAACCCTTGACCCTGTCACCAGGCAGGTCGCTCCCGTCGCCGCCACACAGCTCCACCTGTGTGCCTGAGCCCGCTGCTGCCGTTCACTAGCTGGTTCGTGCCCCGCTCATTCTACCGCATTACTGTCAGTGATATTGTCTGTCTCACTGTGTCTTGCACTGTTGTCTTGCCCATTTTTTAAATTATATTGTTTGCACTGTTGTCTTTCCCGTTTTCAATCCCGCAGTTTGCGCTGTTGTTTTTGTACTTTTTTGCCCCTTGTGCCCTCTTTTGCCTTCTGTAAACCCCGCCTCGCTTTTCTTGCCACTGCATCCCCTGCAACCCCGCCCCCCGCATTCCCATTCACCGCCCCGCTCCCGCATCCCAGCTGCCCCTCCCTCCCACATCCCCTCATATGGAGGCCGCGCAGCGGACGTGCGCAGCGGGCGTGCCACTGGCATGCTAAAGGCGTGCCTAAGGCAAGTCCGTCAACGCCCGTCTGTGCCTGGACCGCGCCCAGCGCCAGGACCACTGGCCCCCGCGAACCCCACGATGCCTGCCTCTGCTTCAACTCCAGCACCCTCCACGCACTCAACGCCAGACGATCACGCACCTGCTGCCTGGCTACCCCGAAGCACACCCAAGGACCCTTTTCCTGCCAGAACTGCAGCTTCACCAGCATCCGGCCCACCAGCCCACCTACCGAAGAATCCAACATGCTCAGATACATCCTGCTCAACAACCGCTCTGCGCACAAACATGCCGTCGAACTCTGGGACCTACTCGACACCAATGCCCCAGACGTCGCCTTCCAGACGGAGACCTGGCCTAACACCTCCTCGGCACCCGACATCGCCATAGCCATCCCAGAAGGCTACAAGATCACCTGCAAGGACCGCACCAACAGAGTAGGAGGAGGAATTGCCATCGTCCACAGGAACACTCTCAAAATCTCGACAAACACCGACGACACCCTTAGCACCGCCAAACACCTGCACTTCCAGATCCACACCGACCCCAACACCACCCTCAGAGGTACCCTCGTCTACAGACCCCCCCGACCCCGACTGCAGTTCAGCGACTCCATCGCCGACTTCATCAGCACACACGCCCTCGCCTCCACGGACTACATCCTCCTCGGGGACCTGAACTTCCACCTCGAGAATAACAACGACTCCAACTCTTCCACCCTGATCGACAACCTCGCCAACCTCAGACTCAGACAACTCGTCACAACACCCACCCATTCCGCCGACCACACGCTCGACCCCATCTTCTCAGCAAGCTCCCACGTCTTCTTCAATCGCACCACCGAACTCCACTGGACCGACCACCGCTGCATCCACTTCACCTTCCGGAAACCCACTACACACCACCACACCCAGCAGACGCCTCGCCGCCGCTGGAGCAAAGTCACCGAGGACCAGCTAACCACCGCCCTCGCCCAGAGCCCACCCGCAGACTCGACCGACCCCGACGCCGCAGCTCATAGCCTCAGACAGTGGATCAATGACTGCACCAACACCCTCGCCCCGCTCAAGAAGCCCTCCAACACCCACACCAGCAAGAGAGCCAGCTGGTTCACCGAAGACCTCCAGGCCTCCAAGCGAACCTGCCGAAAACTCGAAAAAAACTTGATGTGTGAACGAACACCGGAAAGCTACACAGCCCAAAAGAACGCCACCCGCAGACACCACCACCTCATCAGATCCGCCAAAAGGACCTCCTTCGAAAACCGCCTAGAAAACAACGCACACAACAGCAAAGAGCTCTTCAACATCGTGAAGGAACTCTCCAACCTCAGCTCCAACACCAACGACATCCCACCGTCACAAGACCTGTGCGACTCGCTGGCCACCTTCTTCCATCGCAAGATTGCAGACATCCACGACAGCTTCGACGCCGTCACCACCCCGGCAACCGCTGAGACCCCCGCTCCCACGACCACCACCCGCACCAACCGCCTGCTCACCATGAACACCGTCCACTCTGGATCCCCGGAAGACCCCTGCCCACACCACATCTTCAACAAAGCCAGCAGCACCATCGCACCCCATCTCCAGAAAACCATCAACATCTCCTTTGAGACAGCGACCTTCACGGAGAACTGGAAGCATGCAGAGATCAACACCTTACTCAAGAAACCCAAGGCGGACCCCAAGGTCCTCAAGAACTTCCGACCCATCTCCCTGCTCTGGGTTCCGCAGCAACCACAGCACCGAAACTGCCCTCATCGCCGCCACCGATGAAATCAGGATCCTGCTTGACAACAGGGAAACCGCAGCCCTCATCCTCCTGGACCTGTCAGTCGCCTTTGAGACGGTCTGCCACCGCACACTACGAACCCGCCTCCACGACGCCGGAATCCAAGAGAAAGCCCAGGACTGGACCACCTCCTTCCTCTCCGGCAGAACACAGAGCGTCCGCCTCCCCCCCTTCCGCTCCGAAGCCACCGATATCCTTCAGCCCAACGTTGTTCAACGTCTACATGGCACCGCTCACCCACGTCGCACGACGGCACGACCTCAACATCATCTCCTACGCCGACGACACTCAGCTGATCCTCTCCCTCACCAAAGACCCCCACACCGCCAAAACCAACCTCCATGAAGGAATGAAGGCCGCCGCCGACTGGATGAGAAACAGCCGACTGAAGCTTAACTCGACAAGATGGAGGTCCTCATCCTCGGATCCACCCCCTCGGCCTGGGACGACTCCTGGTGGTCGACTGCACTAGGACCACCCCCTACACCCCCTTACCACGCACGCTACCTAGGGGTCATCCTCGACTCCACCCTTTCCATGACGAAGCAGGTCAACGCCTTCTCCTCCTCCTGCTTCAACACCCTCTGCATGCTTCGCAAGATCTTCAAGTGGATCCCCACCGAAACAAGAAGGACAGTCACCCAGGCTCTCGTCAGCAGTAGACTGGACTACGGAAACGCACCCTACGCAGGAGCCCCGGCCAAACTCCTGATACGGCTCCAACGCATCCAGAACGCCTCCGCACGCCTGATCCTCGACATCCCTCACCGCAGCCACATCACACCCCACTTGAGAGACCTGCATTGGCTCCCCATCAACAAGAGGATAACCTTCAAACTCCTCACCCACGCACACAAGGCACTCCACAACACCGGACCAGCGTACCTCAACAGCCGACTCAGCCTCTACACCCCCACCCGCCCAGCTCATCTCCGCAGACCGCGCCTTCGCCACCGTCCTCCGCATCCAAAGAGCGACCGCCGGCGGCATATCATTCTCCCACCTCGCCGCCAAGACATGGAACACCCTCCCCATCCGCCTGCAGCAGACCGAAGACCTTCTAACCTTCAGGAGACTTCTCAAGACCTGGCTCTTCGAACAGTAGCAGCTTCCCCCCCAGCGCCTTGAGACCCTCACGGGTATGTAGTGTGCTCTATAAATGCTATGATTGATTGATTGATTGATATACCTCAAGAGAGGAAAGTTCTAACTCAAGTTTATCAAGCCACTCACAGAGAGCCTTCCGTATGTCATCCCACATACATAGGCCCTGAAAGCCTCTCAGAGGCTTCCCACAGAGTTTACAGACAGCACATTGAGCTCAAAGTAATGTATTATCTCTGTCTTTAGCCCTTCATTAAACAAAGTGTCAAGGAAAGCTGAGGGCGATAACCATCAAGTAAATGTGCAGTGTCGTGATGCGGGCACCATCAATCTGGCAGGCGAGTGATCTGAGAAGGTACGTGACAAGTGCTCAATGGATGTTTCACAGTTGCACATATTATTTGTGCCTATCCAAGAATCTAGTTGTGCCCTATAGCCTTGTGCACATGAGGGCCCTCTTTAAGGGAAGGGTATCTTTGTCTCCACATATCAACCGGGCTACTCCCCTCCATAATATCAGCCAGCGCCTGTGCGGCTGAAAGATGTTTACAGCTCGTAGAGTAGGACCTACCCATGTGCTTTTTAAGTACTACATTGAAATCCCTGCCACATAGTATGGGCTGACGTGTCAGTCAGGACACTTGGACCACACCTGCTGAAGAAAGACAGGATCATGTTGGGGCCATAACAGCGCAATGCGTTTGGCATACACTGTTGCCTGAATCAAGTGCTTTATAAAGACGGCAGTGTCTCTAGCATATGAGGAGAATATACCGAGTGCTCTAAAGCAACTCCATTCTGAGGTAAATAAGAAAGCTGTAGAAGCGGTAAAGTGTGTTTCCTGTAGGAATGCCATGTCAATCTTATGACGATCTAAATACGCTAATATTTGTTACCTCTGAATATTTTTGACATTCATTTAATAGATAATAATTGTGTTTCAGCACTTGGAAGTCTCAGCATTTCATCATCAAGCCTGTTAGAGGTGGAAACATAGAGATGTTTGTAAAGTAGATCAGGTGCACCGTCAGAAACTAGACTCTGTAGCAACATTGGGAAGACACTGGAGGCCTCCTCTTATCTTTGGATGGCAACCCTCCTCCAGTTGAAAGTAGTGTCTACCTGATTGTTGTGTCTGAGTTGAGAAGAAATATGAGTATGAATTTATAGAGCACACTGTCACCTAATAAGGGCATCCTGGCACTAAAAGGATAGCTGATCTTGAAATAATCAGTGTCTTTGTTTTCTCTCTTATCCCACTCCCCTTTACCCTGCTTCTAACCTAATGTGGGTGCTTTCTGAAACTTCCTTCCAATTAATCTCTTATAATCCTTTCTTCTCACACCTACTTAATTTGGATTTTGTGTGTGCCTTAAATGCCCTAATCAGGTTTGCTTTTCATTTTTCACATTCTTAATTGTGCTCTTTATTTTCTATTTGAAAAGTCTTCTCACACTTCTCAAAAGGAGTGGTCTGTAAATGTAAATTTGATACTTGTATAGCGGACTACTCACCCGCAAGGGTTTCAAGGCGCTTGTACAAATACCGCTGTGGAACCCATCCTGGCTTTCCCTGTGAGGCGTCCACTCTTGGGCACCCCCAAGGTGGAGGCCAGGCATCCTTAGCGTTGTGGGGGCTGTTGTGGAGATTAAGCAAGCTATTGCCCAGAGTTGCACTCCATGATTGGAATAGGCACCGAGGCGAGAATTATCAGGTCCGTGGAATTTTTGAGCCCGAGACCCACCGAGGCGGGGAATTGAACCCTGGTCCCGGGCTAGACCTCTGCATCAGGGTCTGCCGCTCTAATCATTGAACCACACTTCTCCAGTCTGTGTGGATCAAATTCTCATGTCAGTGGTTAAAGTAGCTTCAGTAATTCATTGGGGGAAGGCTGCCTTAACATACTTAATAAAAGCTGCATGATAGCCTTTAATATTATCACTAACCAGTTTTCCATAAACGGAGAAGTCCATCGGGGATTTTTAGTATTAGCAACGGTTGGGTCCATCGTGGGTCCTACTTTTCTGGCCACTAAGCACTGCACTTAGGGGTACAATTAGAAGATTTATCTTCCTGACACAAACCAAAAATCACCTTCATTTCCCCCAGTAGCGACGCTATTAAAGATGTAGACCAGTAGACTCAAGGAACTGGTTTGGGATGATTTTTATAAAAGTAATTTTAGTAAAGTTATCAGATTTCATGTGTCCACACTTGCCCTCAATTATTGTGAAGTGTCTAATCATTTCACTCATTTTCTAGGTACAGGATAGTTTCAGGGTGCAGGATGTACACTTGGTGGAACCTCCCAAAAACACGTTCTGTGGGCGAGGACAGCGGCTCCAAATCAATAGTAAAATCTCCTAAATTAGGAGTGGATCATTCTCCTTTCAGAAAGGGTGAAAGATGATCTAAATTTAGGAAACATTGGGTCAGATCTACTAGAAAAGCTGGCTGAAGTACTAATGCAAATGAGATTACACTGTGCTCCATTCACATAGCAAATAGCTGGATATATATCAGCAGGAAATTTAAAACAGGTAACCTTGCAGTTGTAAATCATTTACTCATGCATATTATCACACCACAGCCACTTAATATTGAGCCTGAGATAATCCCACTCGAGCGGTGGAAAGTGGGCGTTTCAGGACTTTTGGGAGCAGCCTCAAACAGTAGAGCCTCTCTGATGACTTTCCATCATGGAAGTGGTTGCAGACTTACTCCTTTTGGGGGGGGTGGGGGATAAATATCTTTCCAGGATGGTGTGCAAAGGAAAACATATCCCAATGTACAAAGTTGTGGAAATTATGGGCATATTATTGTACAATGAGTACAGTTCCGAAGATGGAAATGGCTACATTTAAGGGAAAATAGGAGATATCTAAAGATTTCCAGAACTACGCTTGGAAACCTACAAATAGAGCAGCTTTTCAGCGTATGTCTGGAAACTTTTGAGAATTCCCAAAAGTTGTAATCTGTACCCTTGTGAGATTGTAATCATTGGATGCAGATGCATTCTTTTTTGTGAATCTGTTGCTCTGCATCTACGAGGCTCCTTGTCCCGCTACTGGTAGCAGGCTAAGAGGAAAGTATCTGTTCTGGAAACTAATGGCTGGCTTTAATCAGCAGATCAATTAAACATAGTGAAGCCACAATAATCAATACACAGGCGTTCCTAAGTAAAATGAAGAAAATGTGTAACACATACAAACCCAAAAAGACACTTAAAAGCAAAATGGAATGTACAGTGACCTCTGAAATGAACTTCTTAAAGATTAGTTCAAGTCAAAAGTTCCCTCTAATCAGCACAAGAAAACCCTAACTAGAAATAGGGAAAGATGGAGAGTGGGCAGAAGCTAGAGTCAGAGAAGGTTGAGTGAACTAAGAACAAGTGCAAAGCTGAGATTAGGACAGATGGGCAAAGCAAGTTCTGGAAGGAAATGAGAGACCAGGGGATGATCTCTGTTTCTCCTGCTTTAACTACTTCCTTGTGTCGCTGCAGTGGTCATCTCGTGTGCTAACTACCGCAGCAGTGCCCATAGGTGCCTGCAGCCAAAATATTGACCATGATTTAACGCCTCGTCCTTGGCCTGCAAGTAGTGGACCACATGTCATCAGCACCGATGGCACCATGCTGGTTTTCAATCAAAGAGTAGAACTAAAAGCCCCTGCCCTACTTCACAAAACAGATGATGCCCAGCAGTTCACCAGACAAAGAAGGACGGGCATCTGAAACAGACATTCTTCTGCCCGGTAAGAAAAAAAGGTTTTCTGGGTAACTTCTTATGAATAAAAGGATTCCAAATCTGGAATTTCTCACCAGACTCTGCCATGCAACAGATAATATAACATGTTTGAATAATTTTACAGTTTACCTAGTCCAACAGGGTTACACACTAAACATAGGCCTTAGACCAATCGCTATTAAGCACTGTTGGTTAGTCATTATGCTGTACCTATCGCCCAATACTGTGCCTCTATAACTATCCCTCACTTTCTCCTGAGGTGTCTGCCAGGTGGCATGAGCATCAATCAAAAAAAACCGAAATAAAATAAAATTCCTTGGGATGTCTTGGATTAGGTGCGCAGTAGCCATATTTGTAGGTCGGCTGATTGGATTTGTGCCATTGCGTTAACCACCATCGGGGACAAAGCCAAATTGCACTGCGATTTGGGAGTTCCTCTGAACCACTGCAACATAGCTTCAGCCTATCGCTTGTCTTCCTAGAGAACTTAGGGAGTTACTTCGCTTTTGGTGGATAAATGTCTGCCAAAGTGACAGTCCACCGAGTTAGATGGCCCAACATGTTTCACCAGAGGAGCCCCCACTGGCTCTGCCAGTGGAAACCTTAGACCGGCAGCCCCATGGACGCGTGCCATCACTCTAAGGACCACAGACCGCCAGGATGTTCTGGTGTAGTTTTCTTCATGAGATCCCAAAAAGAAAGAAAGAAAATTACCAGTAAACCCTGGGAGTAAACTTCTATGATGTCAGAGTCATTGTTTTTTGTTTTTCAAAAACAAACTCCTGCTTGTTTTAGAAAAAAACAAAAAGGGTTGCTGAATTGCTACTTGAAACATGGTGGCTTCTCAGCAAATTTACAGTGCCTACAGAGGAGTGGCAGTTGATCTATTGTAGGCACATAGATCTCTGATAGGTGGAGATCTCTAAATACGGAGGAGGTTGTGACCTCTGCTACCCTGGCAGGATGGTGGCCCAGGAAGAGGTTGTAACCTCCTTCAGGAAGAAGTTGTGTCCTCTGCCACACTGGCAGGATGGTGGCCCACACGCTAAACTTTAAATAAGCCAAGCAGTCATAAGAAGTGCATTCTATACCATGCAGGCTCTTCACATCTTCCCACATCGAAGCTTACCATTGCCCTTGTCCTACCTTGCGTAGGCTATGCGTACTGACTGCAGGGGAAACCCACTCTTCCTATTCTGAAGACTTCATAGAATCCAAAGTACAGCAGGAAGCAGGTTATGCGCGTCTGTGAACCATCACAACAGCCTTCTAAGGATTTCACAGGCTAGCCATGGCTAGAATCTGCATAGTCCACAAGGCAACCTATGATATAGGTCTAACCTTCATCTTGATAAAACTTTAAATCTCCTTGCAGAACAGCATCCTTTAGTTTCGACTAGCGCTCCTGCCGACTGTCCCTCCCTTTAAGAAGTCATGCATCGGTGGAACCTCATTTTCCATACAAACAGCACAATTATGAAATTCCATCCCAGAAAAAATTAAAGACCAACCTGAATTCAGGAAGGTTATAAAGATCTAGTTCATACCCAACAGGTGACTTTGGATTGGACCAACCATGAACCAGATCTAATCTCTCACACACGGTTGGCCTGGATGACTGATACTTCAGAACCATAGCTACCCAAGAACAGAGACGTTTTAAGGCATGGGCAAAGTGGGCTCTGGCCCAGGGCCCCAGCCTTTCGAGGGGTGCCCCCTGATAGAGACAACTCTGTTCTACAGAAAGTCTTGTCCAAATTCTGACCTTGCATAATTCTTAAACAGATTCAGTAACGGTTGCTACCGGACACAGGTGTTGAGGCGGGGACATGGGGAGGTGGGTTAAGAAAGATGTTTTATTAACCACTTACCTGTGACGGCTGGCTGGCCTCTGGCTCCCGATAACACGTTGTGATTGGTCTGAGCGCCGTGGATCGGCGCTCAGCCAGGGAATGGGGACTGGAGATGTTCTCCATACATGCTGTAATGCAGCCTGCATGGAGATTATGGGAAGTGTGCATGACTGTTTTGGGCAGCCCGAGAGGGCTGACCAAACTGTCATGAGCACTTAGGAGTGGGCAAACCACTCCTCCCCTGCTCCTTCGTCCTCCGAGAAGCCCCGCACTGCCCAGAAAGCTGCTGCAGCAGAAGGAAACTTAAAATAACGTGAGTTATTATCATTTTGTTTTCTGCTGCCGAGCAGTGGGGTGACGCTCCTCCGCCTTGGCGGATAATGTGTGAAAATCTATTACAAACATTTTGCTGAGAAATGTTGTGTTTATGTTTCATGCAACATCCATAAAAAAAATTTCTTTTAGATCAAAACAGAACCTACTATATGAGACTTGGGAGAGTGTCACAGAGATTATTTGCAGTAATATTAGTGAGCTGCTGCTGTGTTACAATATTGAAAACACATGTCACCATCCCCGAATCTTAGATGTAAACACATTTAGAATTTGGACAAGTGTGTCTGCACACTGTCAGTGATCTGGCCAAAGTGGGCATGAAAGAGATGAAACTGGATCATAAATTCAAAGCTGTTCCAAACAGGGCCCCCAAAATATGTTTGGCCCAGTGCCCCCAAAATCCTTAAGATGTCCCTGCCCAAGAACTGAGACTAATTGCCATTAAGAATACCGAGAGATGAAGGGTACTCTTGGAGGGTGGTAGTAATGGTATCTGCGGAGAAAGAGGTAATTGGCAGGGCACCAAAAAAAAGACTTTCGCACTAGCGCTAAAGCCACCCCTGTCATGGCCTTTCTGTTTTTCTTTAATTAGAAGTCAGGTCATTAGGGCAACTGTGGAACATATTAAAGTGTGTTCTTATTATATTTCCTGCCATATTCTATGTTTTAAGTTTGAAGGTGATTTTACTAATGTTTTTTACGGGAATAATGAAAGTGGAGCTGTATGGTGGCTGATATGGGGCTGGGGCCAAAGGTCAGCTGTGAGATAAGGTGCACAGGAGAGGTAAAAAAGTCGATAATCGGGCCTGGAATTACTTGTTTTGAAGCCTGGCCTGTTGGAATTTGAGGGTTTGCACTTAGGTCCAGACATTGCTCTTACTTCCAAATAACTCTCCACGTGCTCTGCATACACACAGAATCGATAGGTTGTATCATGGTGACTGTTTGCAAGTAGATGATGTAATCTACGTCTTGTAGGCTACCACAAGAAGCGACAAATTGGGCTCGCAGTGGCCCACCCAAATGAACCCTTGGCTCACCCCCAAAAAAATTCCTGCCGACGGGCCTGGCGTGATGTGTGCGGCTCGGGTAGACTCTTGCTCCACACCTGAGTGTGAGCTGCGTGGCTCGGGTAGAGTCTCGCTCCACACCTGAGCGTTAGCTGCGCGGCTCGGTAGAGTCTCACTCCATACCTGAGCATGAGGTGTGCGGCTCGGGTAGGCTCTTGCTCCACACCTGAGCGTGAGGTGTGCGGCTCGGTAGGGTCTCGCTCCACACCTGAGCGTGAGCTGCGCGGCTCGGGTAGATTCTCGCTCCAAACCTGAGCACCAGCTGCGCGGCTCGGTAGAGTCTCACTCCATGACTGAGTGTGAGCTGCGCGGCTCGGTAGAGCCTAGCTCCACACCTGAGCGTGAGCTGCGCGGCTCGGGTAGAGTCTCACTCCATACCTGAGCGTGAGGTGTGTGGCTCGGGTAGACTCTTGCTCCACACCTGAGCGTGAGCTGCGCTGCTCGGGTAGAGTCTCGCTCCGCACCTAAGCGTGAGGTGTGCGGCTCGGGTAGAGTCTCGTTCCACACCTGAGCACGAGCTGCGCGGCTCGGTAGAGTGTCACTCCATACCTGAGCGTGAGGTGTGCGGCTCGGTAGAGTCTCACTCCATACCTGAGCGTGAGGTGTGCGGCTCGGTAGAGTCTCACTCCATACCTGAGCGTGAGCTGCGCGGCTCGGTAGTGTCTTGCTCCACACCTAAGCGTGATGTGTGCGGCTCGGTAGAGTCTCGCTCCACACCTGAGCGTGAGCTGCGCGGCTTGGGTAGAGTCTCACTCCATACCTGAGCGTGAGGTGTGCGGCTCGGTAGAGTCTCGCTCCACACCGGAGTGTGAGCTGCATGGCTCGGGTAGAGTCTCGCTCCAAACCTGAGCACGAGCTGCGCGGCTCGGTAGAGTCTCACTCCATGACTGAGCATGAGCTGCGCGGCTCGGTAGAGTCTCGCTCCACACCTGAGCGTGAGCTGCGCGGCTCGGGTAGAGTCTCACTCCATACCTGAGCGTGAGGTGTGCAGCTCGGTAGAGTCTCGCTCCACACCTAAGCGTGATGTGTGCGGCTCAGGTAGACTCTTGCTCCACACCTGAGCGTGAGCTGCGTGGCTCAGGTAGAGTCTTGCTCCGCACCTGAGCGTGAGATGCGCGGCTCGGTAGAGTCTCGCTCCACACCTGAGCACGAGCTGCGCAGCTCGGTAGAGTCTCACTCCATACCTGAGCGTGAGGTGTGCGGCTCGGTAGAGTCTCACTCCATACCTGAGCGTGAGGTGTGCGGCTCGGTAGAGTCTCGCTCCATACCTGAGCGTGAGGTGTGTGGCTCGGTAGAGTCTCGCTCCATACCTGAGCGTGAGGTGTGCGGCTCCAGTAGAGTCTCACTCCATACCTGAGCGTGAGGTGTGTGGCTCGGGTAGAGTCTCATTCCATGCCTGTGCGTGAGGTGTGCGGCTCGGTAGAGTCTCGCTCCATACCTGAGCGTGAGCTGCACGGCTCGGGTAGAGTCTCACTCCATACCTGAGCGTGAGGTGTGCGGCTCGGTAGAGTCTCGCTCCACACCTAAGCGTGATGTGTGCGGCTCGGGTAGACTCTTGCTCCACACCTGAGCGTGAGCTGCGTGGCTCAGGTAGAGTCTCGCTCCGCACCTGAGCGTGAGATGCGCGGCTCGGTAGAGTCTCGCTCCACACCTGAGCACGAGCTGCGCGGCTCGGTAGAGTCTCACTCCATACCTGAGCGTGAGGTGTGCGGCTCGGTAGAGTCTCGCTCCATACCTGAGCGTGAGGTGTGTGGCTCGGTAGAGTCTCGCTCCATACCTGAGCGTAAGGTGTGCGGCTCCAGTAGAGTCTCACTCCATACCTGTGCGTGAGGTGTGTGGCTCGGGTAGAGTCTCATTCCATACCTGAGCGTGAGGTGTGCGGCTCGGTAGAGTCTCGCTCCATACCTGAGCCTGAGGTGTGTGGCTCGGTATAGTCTCGCTCCATACCTGAGCGTGAGCTGCACGGCTCGAGTAGAGTCTCACTCCATACCTGAGCGTGAGGTGTGCGGCTCGGTAGAGTCTCGCTCCACACCTAAGCGTGATGTGTGCGGCTCGGGTAGACTCTTGCTCCACACCTGAGCGTGAGCTGCGCGGCTCGGTAGAGTCTCGCTCCACACCTGAGCACGAGCTGCGCGGCTTGGTAGAGTCTCACTCCATACCTGAGCGTGAGCTGCGCGGCTCGGGTAGAATCTCACTTCATACCTGAGCGTGAGTGAGGTGTGCGGCTCGCTAGAGTCTCGCTCCATACCTGAGCGTGAGCTGCGCGGCTCGGGTAGAATCTCACTCCATACCTGAGCGTGAGGTGTGCGGCTCGGTAGAGTCTCGCTCCATACCTGAGCGTGAGGTGTGCGGCTCGGTAGAGTCTCACTCCATACCTGAGCCTGAGGTGTGCGGCTCGGTAGAGTCTCGCTCCATACCTGAGGGTGAACTGCGCGGCTCGGGTAGAATCTCACTCCATACCTAAAGCGTGAGCTGCGCGGCTCGGGTAGAATCTCACTCCATACCTGAGCGTGAGGTGTGCGGCTCGGTAGAGTCTCGCTCCATACCTGAGCGTGAGCTGCGCGGCTCGGGTAGAATCTCACTCCATACCTGAGCGTGAGGTGTGCGGCTCGGTAGAGTCTCGCTCCATACCTGAGCACGAGCTGCGCGACTCGGTAGAGTCTCACTCCACGCCTGAGCGTAAACTGCGCGGCTCGGGTAGAATCTCACTCCATACCTAAAGCGTGAGCTGCGCGGCTCGGTAGAGTCTCACTCTACACCTAAGCGTGAGCTGCGCGGCTCGGTAGAGTCTCACTCCATACGTGAGCGTGAGGTGTGCGGCTCGGTAGAGTCTCGGCGCCCCTGCGACACAGAGAGGGAGCTGTGCAACGGAGCCATATTTACCGTTCTAAAGTTTATTCAAAACCATGAATAGCTGCAGAAATCTCCTGTTTGCCGCGTGGTTGGTCAACAAATAAGCCGAAAAGCGCCGGGTGTGTTCAAGATAAGGGGCGGTGGCACAGGTCCCTGTGGTTTGCAGGTCACCCCTTATCCGACGGTTTGCAGCAGGGTCATGTGTGACCTTATCGTGGTGAGGCAGGGCGCGACCAGCGGCTCCTATCGTTTGTGTTAATTTGTTTTTAACTTGTGGATAGATAAGTTCATACACCAAATACTAAATCTGCATTTATTCGTTTTGTGTTACTTTCACCCCTGACAATAGCGTGGGCCCGGAGCAAAGAGCAGGGCCACATTATCCTCACGGGCCAACTCCTAGAGACATAATTTTTTAAAATATTACATTTCACGTACAACTCATGAGTAGCTCTAAGACGCTGCGAAATAAATAAATGAACATGATTTGCACATTCAGCTGTGACAACAAATCACTTTTTGAGTCCAGGGCGTTTGATTATGGAAGCAGGAGACAGTTTCATTTTCGCTGACAAGGTGTGGCCATCATTTCCGGTAGAATGAAAGAGAGAGACTGCAGACCACCCTGGCCGCGGGCATTGAGAATACGAACCCGTACGGGGTGTCCAGACCAGGCTAGCGTCTCTTCTTTCCGTCCCCGGTTTCTTCCTTGGTATAACAGCTCCCGAAGCCACTGGTGTCTCTAGAGGGCGGACAGATGGGGCCCTGCCCGGCTCTGTCTGTCCTGGCCCCTCCTTGGGCCCCACCAACCGCAGCAGTTCAGTGTGCGAGGAGGTGGCACAGAAAAGCAGACGCTGCATTTTCACACACACATTCTTTATCCAAATATCTTTCAATGCACAGCAACTCCTTATATTTGAGTTTGTTCGTTTGTGTATGTATATAACCACATATGCATATATATGTAGATAGACACATACAAAGTTCAGATTTAAACAATTTAAGCAAACACGTGTATAATGGGAATTATAAGAAGAGTATATTATAACATGTTTTATTAAATAAAAGCCTGTTAGTACAATGCTGTAGCTGTTTAGGAAGGCTTGTTCCATGGTATGTCAATGCGTATACGAGGCAAGACAATGGCGGAGGGGGCGGGAGAGTTAGGGGTGTAAGTGTGTAAATGGATCTCCAGAATGGGGAATAGGAACATATACCGAAAAAACGCCCGCCACCTAATCCCGCTTGGTAGGATTTGGGGAGTTGTAAAAATAAGTATTCAGATGAACACAGCGTCCTCCTAGAATGACATCCATTCATTCTTTAAAGCAGGGGGCTTAGAGGTGGACCATTGATGGTTGGATGACAATGTTGGATTGACTGGAGACGATGAATGAGGGTGTTATCATATTAAAGCAGAGGCTGCTGCAGTAGTCTAGTCCCGAGCCTATAGTCACAGCAATAACCTTAATGTTGACCTCTGATGTGAATGAAGACAGAACCGGGTGGAGGTAAAAGATAAAAAGTACAAGATGAACCAACTGCTGATACCTGGGCATCGCCTTGTAGGGTGGCATCTCTCTGAACCCCTAAACTCTTTATGGATGCTGAAGACCATGCGCCGCAAGGTGGCCGCAAGGGGGTGTTTAACATGATTGCAGGGGCTCAACCAGCAGACTCTCATCTCGGTTTTGTCTGTAGTTAGTTTGAGCCAACATTGACTCATCCGAGTGTGGACCTACAATGCACCACTCAATGTTAACACCTAAAGTAAACACAGGTCCCTGTCTTCCTACAATGCACCACTCAATGTTAACACCTACAGTAAACACAGGTCCCCGTCTTCCTACAATGCACCACTCAATGTTAACACCTACAGTAAACACAGGTCCCCGTCTTCCTACAATGCACCACTCAATGTTAACACCTACAGTAAACACAGGTCCCCATCTTCCTACAATGCGCAAGTCATTGCAACACCCACAGTGAACAAAAGTCTCTCCTCGTTCTACAGTGCACCCCACATTGGTAACATCTGCAGTTAACACAGGCCCTCGTCTTCCTACAATGCGCCCGCATTGGCAACACCTGCAGTAAACACAGACCCTCGTCGTCCTACAATACCCCACATTGGTAACACCTGCAGTAAACACAGTCCCTCGTCTTCCTACAATGCGCCCGCATTGGCAACACCTGCAGTAAACACCGACCCTCGTTGTCCTACAATGCACCCCACATTGGCAACACCTGCAGTAAACACAGGCCCTTGTCATCCTACAGTACACCCCACATTGGCAACACCTGCGGTAAACATAGGCCCTCGTCGTCCTACAGTGCACCCCGCATTGGCAACACCTGCAGTAAACACAGACACTTGTCGTCCTACAATGCGCCCTGCATTGGTAACACCTGCAGTAAACACAGGCCCTCGTCGTCCTACAATGCACCCCGCATTGGTAACATCTGCAGTAAACACAGGCCCTTGTCTTCCTACAATGCGCCCGCATTGGCAACACCTGCAGTAAACAGACCCTCGTCGTCCTACAGTGCACCCCACATTGGCAACACCTGCAGTAAACACAGTCCCTCATCTTCCTACAGTGCACCCCTCATTGGCAACATCTACAGTAAGCACAGGCCCTCGTCGTCCTACAATGCACCCCACATTGGCAACACCTGCAGTAAACACAGGACCTCGTCTTCCTACAGTGAACCCCACATTGGCAACACCTGCAGTAAACACAGACTCTCGTCCTCCTACAGTGCACCCCGCATTGGCAAAACCTGCAGTACACACAGGCCCTCGTCGTCCTACAGTGCACCCCGCATTGGCAACACCTGCAGTAAACACATGCCCTCATCGTCCTACAGTGCACCCCGCATTGGCAACACCTGCAGTAAACACAGGCCCTCGTCGTCCTACAGTGCACCCCGCATTGGCAACACCTGCAGTAAACACAGGCCCTCATCGTCCTACAATGCACCCCCCATTGGTAACACCTGCAGTAAACACAGGCCCTTGTCGTCCTACAATGCACCCGCATTGGTAACACCTGCAGTAAACACAGGCCCTTGTCGACCTATAATGCACCCCACATTGGTAACACCTGCAGTAAACACAGGCCCTCGTCGTCCTACAATGCACGCCGCATTGGTAACACCTGCAGTAAACACAGGCCCACGTCGTCCTACAATGCACCCGCATTGGTAACACCTGCAGTAAACACAGGCACTTGTCGTCCTACAGTGCACCCCTCATTGGCAACATCTACAGTAAACACAGGCCCTCGTCATTGGCAACACCTACAGTAAACACAGGCCCTCGTCGTCCTACAGTGCACCCCTCATTGGCAACACCTGCAGTAAACACAGGCCCTCGTCTTCCTACAGTGAACCCCACATTGGCAACACCTACAGTAAACACAGACTCTCGTCGTCCTACAGTGCACCCCGCATTGGCAAAACCTGCAGTAAACACAGGCCCTCGTCGCCCTACAGTGCACCCGCATTGGCAACACCTGCAGTAAACACATGCCCTCATTGTCCTACAGTGCACCCCGCATTGGCAACATCTGCAGTAAACACAGGCCCTCGTCATCCTACAGTGCACCCCGCATTGGCAACAACTGCAGTAAACACAGGCCCTCGTCTTCCTACAGTAAACCCCACATTGGTAACACCTGCAGTAAACACAGGCACTTGTCGACCTACAATGCACCCCACATTGGTAACACCTGCAGTAAACACAGGCCCTCGTCGTCCTACAATGCACCCCACATTGGTAACACCTGCAGTAAACACATGCCCACGTCGTCCTACAATGCACCCCACATTGGTAACACCTGCAGTAAACACAGGCCCTTGTCAACCTACAATGCACCCCACATTGGCAACACCTGCAGTAAACAGTAAACACAGGCCCTCGCCGTCCTACAATGTGCCCCCCCCATTGGCAACACCTGCAGTAAACACAGACCCTCGCCGTCCTACAATGCACCCCGCATTGGTAACACCTTCAGTAAACACAGGCCCTTGTCGACCTTCAATGCACTCCACATTGGTAACACCTGCAGTAAACACAGGTCTCCGTCTTCCTACAATGCACCACTCAATGTTAACACCTACAGTAAACACAGGTCCCCGTCTTCCTACAATGCACCACTCAATGTTAACACCTACAGTAAACACAGGTCCCCGTCTTCCTACAATGCACCACTCAATGTTAACACCTACAGTAAACACAGGTCCCCATCTTCCTATAATGCGCAAGTCATTGCAACACCCACAGTGAACAAAAGTCTCTCCTCGTTCTACAGTGCTCCCCACATTGGTAACATCTGCAGTAAACACAGACCCTCGTCGTCCTACAATGCACCCCACATTGGTGACACCTGCAGTAAACACAGGCCCTCGTCTTCCTACAATGCGCCCGCATTGGCAACACCTGCGGTAAACATAGGCCCTCGTCGTCCTACAGTGCACCCCGCATTGGCAACACCTGCAGTAAACACAGACACTTGTCGTCCTACAATGCGCCCTGCATTGGTAACACCTGCAGTAAACACAGGCCCTCGTCGTCCTACAATGCACCCCGCATTGGCAACACCTACAGTAAACACAGGCCCTCGTCGTCCTACAATGCACCCCACATTGTGAACACCTACTGTAAACACAGGTCCTCGTCGTCCTACAATGCACCCACATTGGCAACACCTACAGTAAACACAGGCCCTCGTCGTCCTACAATGCACCCCACATTGTGAACACCTACAGTAAACACAGGCCCTTGTCGTCCTACAATGCACCCCACATTGTGAACACCTGCAGTAAACACAGGCCCTCATCGTCCTACAATGCACCCGCATTGGTAACATCTGCAGTAAACACGAGCCCTCGTCGTCCTACAGTACACCCCACATTGTGAACACCTGCAGTAAACGCAGGCCCTCGTCTTCCTACAAAGCACCCCACATTGGCAACACCTACAGTAAACACAGACCCTCGTCGTCCTACAATGCGCCCCGCATTGGTAACACCTGCAGTAAACACAGGCCCTCGTCTTCCTACAATGCGCCCCGCATTGGCAACACCTGCAGTAAACAGACCCTCGGCGTCCTACAGTGCACCCCACATTGGCAACACCTGCAGTAAACACAGGCCCTCGTCGTCCTACAGTGCACCCCTCATTGGCAACATCTGCAGTAAACAGAGGCCCTCGTCGTCCTACAATGCACCCCACATTTGCAACACCTGCAGTAAACACGGGCCCTCGTCTTCCTACAGTGAACCCCACATTGGCAACACCTGCAGTAAACACAGACTCTCATCGTCCTACAGTTCACCCCGCATTAGCAAACCCTGCAGTAAACACAGGCTCTCGTCGTCCTACAGTGCACCCCGCATTGGCAACACCTGCAGTAAACACAGGCCCTCGTCGTCCTACGGAGCACCCCGCATTGGCAATACCTGCAGTAAACACATGCCCTCGTCGTCCTACAGTACACCCCGCATTGGCAACACCTGCAGTAAACACATGCCCTCGTCGTCCTACAGTGCACCCCGCATTGGCAACACCTGCAGTAAACACAGGCCCTCGTCGTCCTACAGTGCACCCCGCATTGGCAACACCTGCAATAAACAGAGGCCCTCGTCTTCCTACAATGCACCCGCATTGGCAACACGTGCAGTAAAAACAGGGCCTCGTCTTCCTACAATGCACCACGCATTGTCAACACCTACAGTAAACACAGACCCTCGTCGTCTTAAAATGCACCCCACATTTGCAACACCTTTAGTAAACACAGGCCCTCGTCTTCCTACAATGCACCCCACATTGGCAACACCTGCAGTAAACACGGGCCCTCGTCGTCCTACAATGCACCCCACATTGGCAACACCTGCAGTAAACACAAGCCCTCGTCGTCCTACAATGCACTCCACATTGGCAACACCTACAGTAAACACGGGCCCTTGTCAACCTACAATGCACCCCGCATTGGCAACACCTGCAGTAAACACAGGCCCTCGTCGTCCTACAATGCACTCCACATTGGCAACACCTGCAGTAAACACAGGCCCTTGTCGTCCTACAATGCACCCCGCATTGGCAACACCTACAATAAACAGAGGCCCTTGTCGTCCTACAGTGCACCCAACATGCACCCCACATTGGCAACACCTGCAGTAAACACAGGCCCTCGTCATCCTACACTGCTCCCCGCATTGGCAACACCTGCAGTAAACACAGGCCCTCGTCATCCTACACTGCTTCCCGCATTGGCAACACCTGCAGTAAACACGGGCCCTTGTCAACCTACAATGCACCCCGCATTGGCAACACCTACAGTAAACACGGGCCCTTGTCAACCTACAATGCACCCCACATTGGCAACACCTGCAGTAAACACAGGCCCTCGGCGTCCTACAGTGCACCCCACATTGGCAACACCTGCAGTAAACACAGGCCCTCGTCGTCCTACAATGCACTCCACATTGGCAACACCTGCAGTAAACACAAGCCCTCGTCGTCCTACAATGCACTCCACATTGGCAACACCTACAGTAAACACGGGCCCTTGTCAACCTACAATGCACCCCGCATTGGCAACACCTGCAGTAAACACAGGCCCTCGTCGTCCTACAATGCACTCCACATTGGCAACACCTGCAGTAAACACAGGCCCTTGTCGTCCTGCAATGCACACCGCATTGGCAACACCTACAATAAACAGAGGCCCTCGTCGTCCTACAGTGCACCCAACATGCACCCCACATTGGCAACACCTGCAGTAAACACAGGCCCTCGTCATCCTACACTGCTCCCCGCATTGGCAACACCTGCAGTAAACACAGGCCCTCGTCATCCTACACTGCTCCCCGCATTGGCAACACCTGCAGTAAACACGGGCCCTTGTCAACCTACAATGCACCCCGCATTGGCAACACCTACAGTAAACACGGGCCCTTGTCAACCTACAATGCACCCCGCATTGGCAACACCTGCAGTAAACACAGGCCCTCGTCTTCCTACAATGCACTCCACATTGGCAACACCTGTAGTGAACACAGGCCCTTGTCGTCCTACAATGCACCCCGCATTGGCAACACCTACAGTAAACACAGGCCCTCGTCGTCCTACAATGCACTCCACATTGGCAACACCTGTAGTGAACACAGGCCCTTGTCGTCCTACAATGCACCCCGCATTGGCAACACCTACAGTAAACACAGGCCCTCGTCGTCCTACAATGCACCCCGCATTGGCAACACCTACAGTAAACACAGGCCCTCGTCGTCCTACAATGCACCCCGCATTGGCAACACCTGCAGTAAACACAGGCCCACGTCGTCCTACAATGCACAACACATTGGTGTCTCCTCTTCCTACAACGCATCATATGCTGTTAATACCCACAGTAAACACAGGACTTTGTCTTCATATAAAGCACTGTCCTACAGTGACTACCAGCAGGACATACAGGGTCACACTTCCTATAATGCTCTGCACTGCCACACAAGTCACAGAGGACTCTTCTGTCTGTAATGCAAACAGCGTGTTGAGTAATGTCAGGGCGCGCATGCCTACATAGAGCAGTAAAGGTCGTATATGTGGTGATGTCGGAGGAGATTTTCTACAATGCAGCACCCTCTGATGAACCTGAACATGAAACACATTCCCTCATTTCTATAATGCCCTACACTGTGCAGTCCTGCAAGACACACTACAGACTCTCCTGTGAAACGCTCCTCAATACTTTGCTGCGGAGGAATGTGATGCCAAAGAGCCCCCACAGTGTGGTAAGCACCAGCAGGAGATACAATGTTTCATGTTCCTAAATGTGATATGAAGAGCCTACAGGAGATGTCTTCCTACAGTTCACCACACTATGGTGACGTGCAGAAGGTACATGGCGCCCTCTTCAGGCCCACACTGTCATGAGCACGTGTAAGAGACAGGAGTTGACTGTTACACTGTTGTGATCACGTCACGTGCAGAGGCACGAGGAGCTCCAGGCTCCCTCACTTTGCTGCACTCCAGGCCACCATCAGCAGGATGCAGGTCAGTGCTCATGTCACTCACCCATACAGCTCACCCTCTACAGTCCTCAGTGCGGGAGCCTAGGTGCAATATCACTGGTGCGTGGGATCTCTAAGTCCAATACCCTGGCTCTTCATGCCTTGTGGTCAATCAATGCTAGATATGAAAGGATGAGGAAGCAAAACAATGGATGACGGCAAGGTGTGTGTGGGAAACTTGATGCGCTCCAGGCACCGTGGGCGCACCTTGCTCTACTCATCTGCACACACCCCAGCACGTGAGCCTTGGAGGCGCGGAGCTTCTGAGAAGTGCTCAGGGAACTTGGAAACAAAGAAGTAACTCAAGAAGACATCCCCAGTGAGAGACGCGTGTGAGACGCAAAGAGGGGGCGTTTAGCTGAAGCGCCCATTCTTGAGATGAGGGGGCGGGGGGTGGGGCTGGCAGATTTAGACCTGCTGATAAATGTCACTTAATGGTTCCAAATTCAATCTGTGTCACAACCAACCCTTCCAACTTGTGGTAGATATGGCATGCTGATTGGTAACCCAACCTTTGTTGCCATCAAGTCTGCCAACTTGGGTTAAATGCCACCAATGGCACAGCAAGGAAGCCATGAGCCCTGGTGCAAGGGAATGCCTCCTTTGTGGCTATTGGGGTAGTGAAAACAGCATTTTTCAGGATTCGACGGGCCCCTGCGAGCTCTGGTCATGGTGCTACTACACCTGCTGCACCGTTTGTAAGATAACTACACCCCTAAATGCCACATGCCAGTTTTAAATTTAACTAGTGTCACAAACAAGTCTTCCAACTTGAGGTGATGTCATAGGCCGGTTCCATATTCAACCTGGGTCGCACCTGGACTTCGAACTCAAGGAAGTTCTGAAGTTCATCCTTGCTCTTCCTGGAAAAAGCTTGAGACTGGTCCACTCGCCCACACCTACCCTCAAGGTGCACTCAGCGAAGTATGGAAGCGCGAGATAGCTGTAAGATGCAACGTCATGCAATCAATGGGTCACGTGCAGCTGCGGGTCCGTCTCGAGGAGGAAATCGGGGTCACGAGGGAAGGAAGGAAAGAAAAAACGAGTGAATTCACAGAGGTATGGAAACTAATGTTTAATTGCTTGCAGGATGACGTGTTCCTTTTGGATTCAGAAATAGAAGTTACGTTTACAATCACATTAACTTAAAAAAGTAGGATAATGTGGGGCCCACGTGGATGCCACTGCAAGACAAGAAAATGGCGGAGTCGAAGGGAGTGTTAGTGGTGGAAGTGTATAAAGGTGTCTCCAAAATTGGAAATGATAAAGACACGACCTTGAAAAACAACACGGTGTGAAATGGGTGGGGATTTTGCGTGGTGAAAAAAAGGGGAGTGCTCAGGGACACACACCCTCAGCTGTGCAACGCCCAACTTTGCAACAGTCTCCAAAGCAACACACCTGATCCACGCTGCCACCCTGCCAACAGCAGCCTGCACTTGCAAGCAGATCACCTGTCTAAACTAGCCAGCTAGATCCAGGGCGGCTGGAATTATGCTGCAGGGCCAGATCAAATTATATGGAGAGTTGCCTAATATATGTGGCAAGAAAATGCTAATTATGCTTTCCATTCAAAAACGATTCTGCCGAACAGAATTGCACATTTCAAATGTATAATGTTCTCAAGCAATCAAATCATGTGACCTTAAAATAGAGAGGCACCATGTGTGTTCTCTTCCAAACTCTGAGTCACCAGTGGAGTAAACTGCCGCTCTGAGAAGAGTGGCTGTGATGTGAACCTAATGTATATCAACCTTTCCACTGAGTCTAATTGGATCTGTGTAAGCTAAAAACATTTTTTGTTAAGATGTTATGTTATGTTATCTTATGTTTACTTGTAAAACTCAGGCATGTTGGTATGCTGGTTCTTAGGGAAAGGGAATCTGCCCCATCTGGGGCCTTTTGGAAGTGCCAGGTTGTCAGTTTCTTTTGGAACTCTAGGTCTGTGCTGGCCGCTTTCATGTGGGGTGGGAGATAGTTTCAGGATTTGGGAGCCGGGTACGAATAGCTGCAGCCAGCGGCTCTGGCTCTTCGGATGCGAGGGACATAGGCGAGCAAAAGGCCGGTGGAGCGCAGGTGTCTGGCGGGGGGTGGAAGCTGATGCGGCTGTTCAGGTATAGGGAATCTAGGTTGTGCAGAGCTTTGTGTGTTTCTAAGAGTAGTTTGAAGAGGGTGCAGTTGTTGATGGGAAGCCCATGGAGGTTTTTGAAGTGAGTGGATTGGCGTGTGTGGGGTGAGAGGTTGAGTGTGAGTCTGGCTGCTGCGTTCTGGATGATCTGGAGTCTCTTGGTGAGTTCAGCGGAGATTGCTACAAAACGTTTGTTTGCGGAGTCAGGATTACTGGTGATTAGAGATTGGGTGATTGTGCGATGGTTGTTGAGAGGAAGCCATCGGAAGATTTTCCTGAGAAGCCTCAGGGTGTGGAAACAGGAGAAGGCAATTGATAACAATCCCTAGATTTCTAGCGTGGTTGTGGGTTCTAGTCCCGATGGCCAAGTACCAGAGAGAGTGTCATTTCCTAACATTACCATCTCCATCTTTTCCGAGTTCAGCTTCAGGCACATGGACATCATTTCGAGGGTGACTTCTGACATGCAGTCGGCAAACTTTGCTTGGGTGCTGGGAGTGTCATCGGAGAGGCCTGGAATGAGCTGTATGTTATCGGAGTTTGAGATGATCTTGAAGCCATGAGCAATGGTGATGTGGCAAACAGGGCTAGGTAGATATTGAAGAGCGTGGGGCTGCGAGATGAGCCTAGGGAGATGCCATAGATCATTTTGAATGGATCAGAGGTGTAGGGCGCAGGCTGATAGCCTGCGAGCACCCTGTGTGGGTTCAAATTATGCTTCCGATGATTAATTATGGTTCAAATCCGGCTAGTTCATATTCGTGCAGAAAATGCCATGTTTTTTTCCAGTGGCTGTGACTGCAGTGAACCAAGTTATGTGTGTTCTCTTCTTAGTACTCCAAGGGAGTGATGGGGGAAAAAAACATATTAATGCACTCAAACTACACAAGAGGGAATAGAAGGAGACAAACGGATTTCAATAAAGGTATCAGAAGCATGCAAAGCATTTCAAGTTAACTGTTTGTGAGAAGTTGGCCTGGCATATGCTGTCTCCTAGTTATAGGGGACACCTTGCACCAGTCCAATTCGACTCTTATTGATGATAGGTTTAAGACAACCTTTAAAGAAAGCTATCCTAGTGGTAGCTGTGGAGAGCAGCCTTCAGGCTAAGTCTTGAAGGAGTGTTAAGCTTATTGTTTTACCATAGATAACCTCTTGAATGACCAAATGAAAGAGTAGCCCACACAGGTATATATATAAAATATATGTATTTATTCTAAACAGCATCCCACAAGTCTCTTTATGAGGCTAGAGGCAAAGTTACAATTCAAACAAGCATTGATAGATACAATAAATAGCACTGGAATCACAGGGCCTCAGGGGGGGACCAAACCATATATTAAAAAAGTGGTATAAGAACCACGACAATTCTACAGAAAATGCGTAGGGCTTTTAGGATCGCTGGCCCCTTAAGAATCAACCCCAGGTTATGAGGAAGGGGACCCACGGGAGACGCGTGCAGTGGAAATAACTGCTATCGGGATCTCTATTATAGCCTATGGAGAATGTCGCGGTTTGATTTAAACAGATTAAAGACACTTCTAGCAGGAGTTCAAAGTTAAGGGCTTAGAGTTAAGCCTTTGAGGAGCCCACTACCACAAGAGTACCGAGGTACCACTGTTACCTGCCCCAGGGAAGCTGGGTGCATAGGTCGTTTTCGATGTCGGGTCGCTGGCTCATTTTCAGTGGGAAAATGTACAAAACTGCTGCTAGCCAAAAGCGTCGATGATGCCGTGAAGAATGAAGTTGTAGATCTTGTAGAGAGGAACCTGAAAGCAGAGGGGACAGAGTCTGGGTCACGGCACAGTGACCAGGGAGCTCGAAGGAAAGAGCCCTTCAATGTCGGGTGCTTCAAGTGGAAAGAGGTGTGCTTGGATCTGCAGCCACGGACTTCGGGAGGCTTCAAGGAAGGCCAGCTTCTGAAGGGCGACTGTCACACGTCAGATGTAGGTTGCTGCGGTGTTAGTGTCCGGATTGGATCCACTAAGCCTTGCCAACCGCAACCCACACAAGCTAAACAAATCAGCTACTGGTGCAGACCCACGAGGTCTGTGAGAGGTCTCCTTTGGAGAAACTGTAGAGCAGGCCTGGAGCAACAAGAGGAACTCTTAAATGTTGAGATTGTCCTCCACTAGGGCCCGCAAGTCGAGAGACAAGGGACCACGGAAGGAAGCAAAATGGAGTGCGTAAAAGGGAGCCCACGGGCCACTGGAGGGGGCTAGGCCGCTGATCTTTGGCACAATTGCTGCTTGGTGGTTGGCTCAATAATGGGCCAAAGCACAACTTCCCCATTGGTCAGGGCCGTGTGCTATGCAAGAGGTGGCCGGTGTCCTGGGGGTATTGGGAATCTCAGCACCCACGCGGTCCACGGTGCTCAGACTTGCTGTGCACACTCACTGGCCTCTGGGATGCTTAAGAAACCCACCTCAAGGTTGCTGGGAGTCAACAAAGTCCGTAGGAGCAGCGAAGTTCCAACCGGGTCACTTGCAGTGTTTCAGGTGCCTGCCAAGCAGGGGGGTAACTCATTTACCCCAAGGGAGATTTCTTCAGTCAGCTGGGCAGCAGCTCGTCGAAGGTCAAGTCTGTGAAGTCCAAGATTAATCTGAGGCTCTGGGGACACAGTATTCACCTTTATCTCCAAGATTAGGGGAGGGTCCTGATCAGAGCCTACCAATGAGAGTTGAGGCGGGAAAGGGTGGCTACACCCACTCCCCTTTGTGTGTTTCCCGCCTGGGCGATGGGCAGGATGCCCCTGAACCGGTTCCAGGCGGTGTATGCAGAATGTAGGCGCTGTAGCTGCCTACGTGCAACTCTGAAAGGCATAATATGGTGCACCCACCCAGTTCCAATCCACATATCCTGTCTGGGGAGATGCTAGCACCTCCCTGCCACAGGAGCCCTATTGTCCAGCTGGCGAGGCTGGGATTTTCCCCAGCAACAGCCAGCCAGAGCCGTGTCGGTGGCGGGTAGTAGCCATTTTGTACTACGTGTGCACTTTTAAATTGGTGTCTAAATTCTGCCGCTTTTCCCATATTGCCCCTCTAGCAGGGGGGAATCGTGCCCTCATGCCCATGGCTGGACTGGGGGTATGATTCCTACATGTTTGACATCAAACACGATATGGTTCAGTGTAGCCAATCTCAAGTTATCACACTATCGCGATAACTTATAATGCGGTTAAGAGTACATGGTATGGCTACACTACAAAAAACCCAGCAATGATTTTACGTAGGTTGCAGAGGGACCCTACTCAGGTAGGGGTCCCCCCTCACACATACCTCAGCACCCTGCCTTGTAGGATTAGCAAGGCCTGCTATAGGGGTGACCTATGAGAGTACATGTGTTGTAATGGGGTGGGATATAGGGTACCTATATCCCTGTAAGGGGTGCTAGCACCACCCTATCCAGACTACAGTAGTGGTCTGGTGGTGTCAGTTTGTATGGCTGTCCCAGGGTGGCACAATAAGTGCTGCAGCCCTGGTAGGCCTACTGAGGGACCCATGCCCTAGGTACCTAGGGTACCATCTACAAGGGACTGTCAGGGCATCCTCAGCATCCAATTGGTGTGTACCTAGGGTACTCAAATCGTTTAAGAGAGGAAGCAGATAGGCTGGGGTCCTGGATAGCAGGGCCACAGCCTGGCTAGAGTCATAAAAACAGTCAAAACATCAGCAAAAATTTGGGGGCAACTATGCAGTCGATGCCACTCTCCTACATAACCCCCTCTCCCCAAATGCAGGGACACTAAACTAACCATTACCAGTTGAGTCTTCATGTTCTAAGTGGAAATATCTGGAGAGGCCATCTGCATTGGCATGGTTGCTCCCAGGTCTATGTTCCACTGTAAAGTCCATACCCTGTAGGGAAATGGACCACCTGAGTAGTTTAGGGTTTTCACCTTTCATCTGTTTTAGCCATAGGAGGGGCTTATGGTCTGTTTGAACTAGGAAGTGAGTGCCAAACAAGTATGGCCTCAGCTTCTTCAAGGCCCAGACCACTGCAAAGGCCTCCCTCTCTATAGCTGACCAGCGTTTCTCTCTGGGGGTCAACCTTCTGCTAATAAAAGCTACTGGTTGATCCTGGCCCTCCTCA
Organism: Triturus cristatus; assembly: GCF_964204655.1. Taxonomy (NCBI): domain Eukaryota; kingdom Metazoa; phylum Chordata; class Amphibia; order Caudata; family Salamandridae; genus Triturus; species Triturus cristatus. The sequence continues at coordinate 1,040,283,103 of NC_140584.1, read as the reverse complement.
TTCAGTTGTGATAACACAGCACCTACCCCCACCTCTGAAGCATCAGTTTGAACTATGAATTCTTTGGAGTAGTTGGGGCTTTGGAGCACTGGAGCAGAGCACATTGCCTGTTTTAGGTCATCAAAAGCTTTCCGACAGCTGACAGTCCACTGAACCTTTTTGGGCATCCTCTTAGAGGTGAGGTCATTCAAGGGGGTCACAATGGATCCATATCCCTTTACAAACCTCCTATAGTAACCAGTCAGGCCCAAGAAAGCTTGAACCTGAGTCTGGGTGGTGGGAGCAACCCAGTCCATTATGGTCTGGATTTTGCTCTGAAGTGGTTGAACCTGGCCTCCACCTACAAGGTGACCCAGGTACACAACCTGACTCTGCCCTATCTGGCACTTAGTAGTCTTGATAGTGAGCCCTGCCTTTTGCAGTGCTTGCAAAACTTTCCTCAGGTGGATCAGGTGATCCTCCCAGGTGGAGCTGAAGACAGCAATATCATCTAGATATGCTGCACTAAAGTCTTCCAGGCCTGAGAGGACTTGGTTCACCAACGTTTGAAAAGTGGCAGGTGCATTCTTCAAACCAAAGGGCATCACAATAAATTGATAATGCCCACCAGGGGTAGAAAATGCTGTTTTGGCTTTTGCAGATTCAGCTAACCTTATCTGCCAGTAGCCTGCTGTCAGATCAAATGTGCTCAGATACTTGGCTGAGGCCAATCTATCTATGAGCTCATCTGCTCTGGGAATTGGGTGTGCATCAGTCTTAGTGACTGCATTGAGTCCCCTGTAGTCAACACAGAACCTCATCTCTCTCTTACCATTCCTGGGTGTGAGGTTTTGGTACAAGGACAACTGGGCTAGCCCAAGGGCTATCTGAGGGCTCAATCACTCCTAATTCCAACATCTTTTGGACTTCTGTCCTTATGCAGTCCCTGACATGGTGAGGTTGCCTGTAGATTTTATTCTTAACAGGCAGACTGTCCCCAGTTTCCACTTCATGAGTGCACCAGGGGGTCTGACTTGGAGTCAGAGAAAACATATGTCTATAAGACTGAAGAACTTGTCTACAATCTGCTTGCTGCTGGTCAGTGAGGCTGCCTGCCAAGGCTACTCCATCAACTGACCCATCGCCAGGGTTCTGAGAGAGCAGGTCTGTGAGAGGGTCACTCTCTTCCTCCTGTCCCTCATCTGTTGCCATGAGCAAGCCCATGTCAGCCCTGTCTACATATGCTTTCAACCTATTGACATGAAGTACCCTATGGGGACTTCTGGGAGTGCCAAGGTCTACCAAGTAGGTAACCTCTCCCTTTTTCTCCAAAATGGTATGGGGTCCACTCCACTTATCTTGGAGAGCTGCTGGGGCCACTGGCTCCAACACCCATACCTTCTGTCCTGGCTGGTACACCACCAGAACAGCCTTTTGGTCATGCCAGGCTTTCTGTAATTCCTGACTTGCCTCCAGGTTTTTAGTTGCCTTCTCCATATACTCAGCCATCCTGGAGCGGAGACCAAGTACATAGTCCACAATATCCTGTTTAGGGGGTTTGAGAGGTAACTCCCATCCCTCCTTCACTAGACAGAGTGGCCCTCTAACAGGATGGCTAAACAAAAGTTCAAAAGGGCTGTAACCAACCCCCTTCTGTGGCACCTCTCTGTATGCAAAGAGAAGGCAGGGCAGAAGAAAATCCCATTTTCGTCTAAGCTTTTCAGGGAGCCCTTTAATCATACCCTTTAAGGTCTTGTTGAATCTCTCAACAAGGCCATTGCATTGAGGATGGTAAGGGGTGGTGAACTTATAGTTAACCCCACACTCCTTCCACATTGCCTTGAGGTAGCTACTCATAAAGTTTGTACCTCTGTCAGACAATACCTCCTTAGGAAAACCCACCCTGGAAAAGACTCCCAGGAGGGCCCTTGCCACCACAGGTGCTGTGATGGTCCTAAGTGGAATAGCTTCTGGGTATCTGGTGGCATGATCCACTACCACCAGAATGAACCAGTGCCCAGATGCTGTTGGTGGGTCTAGGGGACCAACTATGTCAATCCCCACCCGCTCAAAGGGCACCCCCACCACAGGTAATGGTCTCAGGGGGGCCTTTGTGGACTTGCCTGCCTTGCCACTGGCTTGACAGGTAATGCAAGAGCTGCAAAAGCTCTTACAGTCCTCACTCATCTGTGGCCAATGAAAGTGAGGGACAATTCTGTCCCAAGTGTTGTTTTGGCCTAAGTGTCCTGCTAAGGGAATATCATGGGCCAGAGTGAGTAGGAAGCCCCTAAACTTCTGAGGTATGACCAACCTCCTGGCTGCACCAGGCTTGGGGTCTCGACCCTCAGAGTATAGGAGCCCATTATCCCAATAAATCTTATGGGTCCCACTGGCATTCCCTGTAGCCTCAGCAGCAGCTTGCTGTCTGAGGGGTTCAAGAGTGGGGCAGCTCTGCTGCTCCAGGCTCAAGTCTGCCCTAGAAGGTCCCCCTGCCCCCAAGAACTCAACCTGATCAGGTTCCAGTTCATCTGGGGCAGTTCCTTCTTCAGGAGATAGACCCTCTTCTGCTAAAAGAGTCTCTACAGACTGTTCCTGGGGGGGGAGGCTCTGCCTTACCCCTTCTACTCCTCCTCTTGGAAGGTCCTTGGTCCATTCTTCCAGGATCCAATGCCTGTTCAGTTCCTGTCAGCTTTGCTTTTGACCTTGTCAGGGCAAATACTTCTGCTGGTATACCCAACATTGCTGCATGGGTACTTAGCTCCACCTCAGCCCATGCTGAGGCCTCCAAATCATTCCCTAGTAAACATTCAACAGGTAGGTCTGCACTCACCACAACTTTCTTGAGGCCAGTTACCCCTCCCCAGGAGAAGTTCACAACTGCTAGAGCATGGTTAGTACTAACGTTGCTTGCATTGGTCACTTGGTAAGTTTCCCCAAGTAGTATCTGGTTAGGGTCCACAACGTCCTTAGTCACCATGGTGACACTGGCTCCTGTATCCCTGTAAGCTAATGACTCCCTTCCATTTATTTTAGGCTGTTGTCTGTATTTGCCCAGACCACTGGGGCTCACAAACAGGGACAAGTCCCCATCACAAACTAGTACAGCCTGAGTAGGAGTTCTGACTAGGCCAGAGTCCTCTCCAGATCCCAGGGCCAACCCTACTATGCCCTTGTTCTGAGTACCACCACCTATAGCAGGACTAGGGGGAACAGGTGCCTTAGGGGCAGGTGTGGTACTTGTGGAGTCTTTGGCCTTATTACAATCTGAAGTCCAATGGGTTTTCTGTTTACAGATTTTACACCATGGCTTCCTTGGTTGTTTAGCTTTAGTAGCTTGGGTATTACCAGATGCAGATTTTTGGGGGCCTGTTGAAGACTGCTGGTCTTTTCCCTTTTCCCCACCCTTCTCAGAGTTCTTGGCATCTTCCTTTTTAGTTGCACCCCCCAAGGGCAGGACCTTCTGCTTAATCCTGGTTCTGACCCATTTGTCTGCCTTCTTTCCCAATTCTTGGGGAGAGGTCAGATCTGAGTCCACCAGGTGCTGATGTAAGAGCTGATTCTGACAATTATTAAGGATCTGCTCCCTCATTATAATATTATACAATCCTTGGTAATCATTTACCTTACTGCCAGTTAACCAACCTTCCAGTGCCTTGGTAGCACAATCCACAAAGTCTACCCAATCTTGATTCTGTGCTTTCTGGGTGTCTCTGAACTTTAGTCTATACTGATCAGTGGTAACGCCAAACCCATCTTTCAAAGCATCTCTCAAGATATAGTAATCATCTGCATCCTCTTCTCTTACAGAGAGGAGCTTGTCTCTTCCTTTGTCTGTAAAGGAGAGCCACAGGATTGCTGCCCACTGCTCTACTGGGACCCTTTGTACTTTACAGGCCCTCTCAAGAGCAGGGATCCATTTGAGGATATCATCCCCTGCATGATAGGGGGGCACAATCTTATGGAGGTTCCTATTGTCAGGAGCTTTCTCTCTAACTCTAGGGGTTTCATTACTGCCACCAGGGGTCTCTAGACCCCATTTTCTTGAAGCTTTCTGAAGCTCCAGGGATTCCCTGTCCAATGCTAACTGTTCTCTCCTGAGCTGTAGTTTAGCCTGCTCAAACTGGATCAGTCTGCATTTCCTCTCTTGGGAGGATTCTCTTCTCTGAGAAGAGGCAGACGTCCCTTTGGATCTCTCAGAATGGTTGGACCCCTCTGAGGGGGATCTGTTCCTTCTGTTTGGATCCACCATTCTCCCTCATGGGATGGAGAGAGTGCCTCTTGGGCCATCACCTCCATGTTGTGAATGGTTTTGTTCATCCAGGTTAAGGTCATCTTCCTCTTCCTGGTCTTCATCAGAGTCCACCCCAGGGGTGTCCTCTTCTGGGGGATGCCCACCCAACCTGTCTACCCCATCAGACATTAAAGTCTGCTTAAAGTCTGCTATGAGCAGGATTTCCCTGAGACGTTGAGTATTGGCACCTTTGTTTGTCTTAAGTTGCCTAGTGGTGCACATCTCCCTAAGCTCAGCAAAGAAGAGATGATCATATTTGTCGACTGGGACCCTCTGGGGTCCTTTCAGAGCCTTATGGGCACCTGAACTTAAAGACATTTCTACTGTAGTGGTACTGGTGTATCTACCTACACTAGGTGTGGCCTACTGAACCCTTTCTTGAGTTGTAGTCAAGGTGTGCTAAACCCTCTACACACAACTCCTAAGTTCAGTAGAACTTATTATATTCTAAGCTTGAATTTATATGTACCTTTGGTACCAAGTGGCTTTCACTTTAGAAATTCAATTTGTTATCTGGTAAAACAATGGCAAGCTTGAATCCAACCGCTGCACACCAATGTGAGAAGTTGGCCTGGCATATGCTGTCTCCTAGTTATAGGGGACACCTTGCACCAGTCCAATTCAACTCTTATTGATGATAGGTTTAAGACAACCTTTAAAGAAAGCTATCCTAGTGGTAGCTGTGGAGAGCAGCCTTCAGGCTAAGTCTTGAAGGAGTGTTAAGCTTATTGTTTTACCATAGATAACCTCTTGAATGACCAAATGAAAGAGTAGCCCACACAGGTATATATATAACATATATATGTATTTATTCTAAACAGAATCCCACATGTCTCTTTATGAGGCTAGAGGCAAAGTTACAATTCAAACAAGCATTGATAGATACAATAAATAGCACTGGAATCACAGGGCCCCAGGGGGGGACCAAACCATATATTAAAAAAGTGGTATAAGAACCACGACAATTCTACAGACAATACCTAGGGCATTTAGGATCGCTGGCCCCTTAAGAATCCACCCCAGGTTATGAGGAAGGGGACCCACGGGAGACACGTGCAGTGGAAATAGCTGCTATCGGGATCTCTATTATCGCCTATGGAGAATGTCGCGGTTTGATTTAAACAGGTTAAAGACACTTCTAGCAGGAGTTCAAAGTTAAGGGCTTAGAGTTAAGCCTTCAATGTCGGGTGCTTCAAGTGGAAAGAGGTGTAGCTTGGATCTGCAGCCACGGGCTCTGGGAGGCTTCAAGGACGGCCAGCTTCTGGAGGGCGACTGTCCCACGTCGGATGTGGGTCGCTGCGGTGTTAGTGTTCGGATTGGATCCACTAAGCCTTGACAACCGCAACCCACGCAAGATGAACAAATCAGCTACTGGTGCAGACCCACGAGGTCTGTGAGAGGTCTCCTTTGGAGAGATTGTAGAGCAGGCCTGGAGCAACAAGGGGAACTCTTAAATGTCGAGATTGTCCTCCGCTAGGGCCCGCAAGTCGAGAGAAAAGGGACCGCGGAAGGCAGCAAAATAGAGTGCGTAAAAGGGAGCCCACGGGCCACCGGAGGGGGCTAGGGCGCTGATCTTTGGCACAATTGCTGCTTGGTGGTTGGCTCAATAATGGGCCAAAGCACAACTTTCCCACTGGTCAGGGTCATGTGCTATGCAGTAGGTGGCCGATGTCCTGGGGGTATTGGGAATCTCGGCACCCACGCGGTCCACGGTGCTCAGACTTGCTGTGCACACTCACTGGCCTCTGGGATGCTTAGGAAACCCACCTCAAGGTTGCTGGGAGTCGACAAAGTCCGTAGGAGCAGCGAAGTTCCAACCGGGTCACTTGCAGTGTTTCAGGTGCCTGCCAAGCAGGGGGGGGTAACTCCTTTACCCCAAGGGAGATTTCTTCAGTCAGCTGGGCAGCAGCTCGTCGAAGGTCAAGTCTGTGAAGTCCAAGATTAATCTGAGGCTCTGGGGACACAGTATTCACCTTTATCCCCAAGATTAGGGGAGGGTCCTGATCAGAGCCTACCAATGAGAGTTGAGGCGAGAAAGGGTGGCTACACCCACTCCCCTTTGTGTGTTTCCCACCTGGGCAATGGGCAGGATGCCCCTGAACCGGTTCCAGGTGGTGTATGCAGAATGTAGGCGCTGTAGCTGCCTACGTGCAACTCTGAAAGGCAACATATGGTGCACCCACCCAGTTCCAATCCACATATCCTGTCTGGGGAGATGCTAGCACCTCCCTGCCACAGGAGCCCTATTGTCCAGCTGGCGAGGCATGGATTTTCCCCAGCAACAGTGTGAGAAGTTGGCCTGGCATATGCTGGTCACTAGTTATAGTGGCCACCTTGCACCAGTCCAATTCGACTCTTGGTAGATAGATTTAAGACAACCTTTTAAAGAAAGCTATCCTAGTGGTAGCTGTGGAGAGCAGCCTTCAGGCTAAGTCTCTGAGGAATGTAAAGCAGCTTGTTTCACCTTATAATCTCTTGAATTACCAAATGAAAAGGACACCACACAGGTATATATATCAAATATATATGTATTTATTCTTAGATACACTCTACTAATCTCTTTATGAAATTAGAACCCAGATACACATTCAAATGTCAACACTTCTCAATAAATTAAGCACAAATATGGCTGTAGCCCTAGGGGCGTACCAGACCATATACTAAGAAAATGGTTTAACAAACTCGACTTGCAAAATGAAAAGGCCTAGGGCCTTGGGAATCGCTGGGGCTTCACTTCTGCAGTGTTAGCAGGTAAGTAATCAGCCCACGGGAGACGCGTGCAGTGTCTAAACACAGCCGCGGGTTTCCTATTGGTTTCAATGGCACAAGTCGCGGTTTGTAATTTAAAGTTTTAGGGCACTTCGGAGAAGTCAACAAGCAAGCCACTTACAGGGTAAGTATTTCGAGGGCCAACACACACTTGGGCACTGGAGTGCATGAGTTACCTCACCCACGAAAGCCGGGTGCATAGGTGTCTTTTGGTGTTGGGTCGCGATGCTGTTTTCAATGGGGACCACTGAAGACTTGCTGCTTGTGACGACTGGAGAGGTGTCCGCTGGAATCCGAAGATGGATTGAAGTTGAAGAGGACCTGAAAATTTAGGGGACAGAGTTCAAAGTCACTTGCCAGTGACCGGTGGCCAGCAGGATGGATGACCACTGATGTCGCGTCGCTTCAGGTCGTCGATGGTGATTTGTCTCTTCGCTCACGAGGTCCAAGAGAGATCGATGATAACCAGCAACTGGATTCGGAAGGTCCTACAACGTCTGCAGCTGATGACGGTGTTGGCAACCGGATTGGAGCCAACAAACCTTGGCAACTGCAAGTCTTGTGTGGGGTGAAGATTGAAGATGGTGCAGACCAGCAAGGTCTGATGGACTTACCCAGTGAGGGTAAGTGAGGACAGGCCCGGAACATCCAGGAGAGCCCTTGAAGTTGATGAGAAAGTCTTCGGGTGAGTCACTAGCCAACGGGCAAGCAACCGCAAAGATGCCTTTGCAGGAAAAGTTCTACAGAAGCCCACGGTCACTCGGGACGGGGTAGGCCGCTGATTTTCAGTACTAGACCTGCTAGGGACTTGGACTACAGATGGTCCAAAGCACAAGTTCGTAGAACGTTGTTTAGGGTTTGCACTCGAAATCAGTGCACGGTTCCCTGGTATTGCTGTTCCTCGTCATTCGTGGGGTCCAGACGCCACAGCTTCACTGGGGACTCAAAATGGATGCCGAGAGGTCAGGAAATCCGCTTCAGGGGATGCAGGAACTTCGGACTCCGGCGGGAGCGGTGAAGTTTGCAACCGTGATCAAGTTACTGGTGCCTGCAAAGCAGGGGAGTCACTCCTTGACTCCAAGGGAGATTCTTCAGTCTTCCAGAGATAGTGGAACATCGAAGGGCCAGGATTCTTCTTTGTAGAGCGTCGTCCAGGTGTAATCTGAATTGCATTGGCAATGCTTGGTATCTTATAGTGAAGATAGGGGAGGGACTAGCTCTATGACCACTCCTCTAGGAGGGTCAGGGTAGTGGGTGGTTACACCAACTTCCCTTTGTCCAGTTTCGGGCCAGAGCAGGGGCAGGTAGCCCCTGAACCGGTTTGAGCTGGCATATGCACAGAGGAGCCTACTGCTCCCCCAGTGAAGGACTTCAAAGGCACTTTAAGAATGCACCCACCCAGCTCCAATACACTAAATCCTGCCTGGGAGGTGGTAACACCTCCCTGTGACAGGATACCCTTTGTTGGACTTCCTCCACTGCGAGTTTCGGTCAGCAGCAGGAGGGCAGCCCGTGTCTGTGCTGGTGGCATCCATTTTGTGATGCCAGGGCTCTAGAAGATTTCTACCGTTTAGTACAGTGGGTACATGTCGTCCCCTCTAGAAGGGTGGGATCCTACTCCCACACCAGTTACTGGTGTGGGTGTAGGATTCCAAGTTGTTTGACACCAAACACGACATGTTTTGATGCAGCCATTCCAAAGTTAGCATTTACCGCGAGGTTATAATGCACTTAAGAGTATATGGTTTAACCGCATCCACAAACAGCAGTAGAGAATAGACTCTGCTAGCTGCAGAGGGGTCCTGCTCAGGCAGAAGCACCCCCTCACATAGTAAACCAAGCACCCTGCCCTCAGGATTGTTAGGGCCTGCTAGAGGGGTGACTGATAGATTTATATGTGTGTGTATGGTGAGATATAGGAACCTATACCTCAGTGAGGAGTGCTAACACTACAGATTGTGAATGCTTCCCAGGGGTGGCATAATACATGCTGCAGCCCCTGGTAGGCCTGTGAAGTACCAATGCCCTAGGTACCTAAGGTACCATGTACTAGGAGCTCATAAGGTACCACAGTATCCAATCACTAGTGTATCTAATATGCACACCAATCTTTTAAGGGAGTAAGCAGATAGGCTGGGCTCCTGGATAGCAGAATTCCAGCCAGACTAGTCAAAAACCATTCACACACCAGGAAAAAAGTGGGGGCAACCATATAGTCAGATTCCACCTTCCTACAAACAGCCAGCCAGAGTCGTGTGGGTGGCGGGTAGTAGCCATTTTGTACTACGTGTGCACTTTTAAATTGGTGTCTAAATTCTGCCGCTTTTCCCATATCGCCCCTCTAGCAGGGGGGAATCGTGCCCTCATGCCCATGGCTGGACTGGGGGTATGATTCCCACATGTTTGACACCAAACACGATATGGTTCTGTGTAGCCAATCTCAAGTTATCACACTATCGCGATAACTTATAATGCGGTTAAGAGTATATGGTATGGCTACACTACAAACAACCCAGCAATGATTTTACGTAGGTTGCAGAGGGGCCCTACTCAGGTAGGGGTCCCCCCTCCACATACCTCAGCACCCTGCATTGTAGGATTAGCAAGGCCTGCTATAGGGGTGACCTATGAGAGTATAAATGTTGTAATGAGGTGGGATATAGGGTACCTATATCCCTGTAAGGGGTGCTAGCACCACCCTACCCAGACTACAGTAGTGGTCTGGTGGTGTCAGTTTGTATGGTTGTCCCAGGGTGGCACAATAAGTGCTGCAGCCCTGGTAGGCCTACTGAGGGACCCATGCCCTGGGTACCTAGGGTACCATCTACAAGGGACTGTCAGGGTATCCTCAGCATCCAATTGGTGTGTACCTAGGGTACTCAAATCGTTTAAGAGAGGAAGCAGATTGGCTGGGGTCCTGGATAGCAGGGCCACAGCCTGGCTAGAGTCATAAAAACAGTCAAAACATCAGCAAAAAGTTGGGGCCAACTATGCAGTCGATGCCACTCTCCTACACTGTTAAAAAATGATACATAGGAAAATGGCCAGCATGTGTTCAAACATTGGAAATATGGGAAAAACATTGCAATCAAACCGTGAAATGAAAAGGAAAACAGTGACAGGGGTTTAGTCATAAAAAGGGCCAGTAAAGTTACAAAATAGCCAAAATGCATCAATCACAAAAAGGAGGCCGTGACAATGGAAGAAAGTATTGTCTTTGATAAAGGATGCTAATTCAATACATTTTCTGGATATAATTAATTTGCTCCGGCTGTGACTAACCTCTCTTCTTAGGGTTTAAAATTAAATTAGAGTGGGACATTCGCTGCCCCTGTAAAGTGTATTTGGACTTGTAGAGTTGTCTGATCTCTTAATTGTCACTGCATAAACAATTGTCACTTGAGCATTTATGGACATTTATGTTGATGAGATATTTAAAAATGTCTTTCTTCAATAAAAAATGAATGTTAAAATCACCCTTGAGGATACTTTTAAGTCTGGATGCTGTCAGGACATTATTATGGGGACATGGTCCCTTCTTCACCCTACTTATTTTTGCCTGTTCTTGACTGCAAACTGACCTGTGGGCATGATAGTCGAGGTCCTTCATGGGGAGACTGTACCTGCTCCCACGCTGAAACCCTGCCTTTGGGTTTGCGTAAGGGGGAGCGGTGGCAAGGAATCCTCTAGACAGGGGTGCAGTCCACTTGACACTCCAAAGCCATCATCCTTTAAAGCCAGTGGCTCAGTAGTCCAAGGCACTGCACCCCCAACGCACCCTCCAAAACCATGCCATCAACATAGATCTGGAGGCTAATGGCGTAACAGTTAGGAACAAAAAACTATAAAGAAACAATGGTGGTAGTAAGATAATTAGGGAGTTCACTCACTTCCCACATTTGTAAGAGTGCCATTTATGAAGGTAGGGTGTAGCAATGCCTCCCATCCTACATCAGGCTCATGGACTGCTACCTTGTCTAGGACTGAGATACTGCCTGGTGTCTATCTGCACCCAGCCCATGCCTCCCTCCAGTGAGAGTGTCAGGGGAATGGAGCCAAAAGCCCCTAGCACTTGGCACTAAAGTCTGCACTCTAATGCATCATATTGCTGTGGGAGCTTAATTTACTGTACATCCTGGCCTCTGGGCTCCTCCTGATGGGTTCTTGACTCCACCAGTCTCCCTGAGCAACACAACCCGTCATGCTGACCGAAAGCAATCCCCATCCACAAGATCCTACTGTCTAAGCAGCAGTGTGAGCAGCCACTACCTGGCTGTCTCCACCAAGACTCCTAGGAGGCCCCAGGCTTCCCCATGGGTGCTCCAGTAATGCCTATAAGGGTACCCTTTGGTATTGACATTCATAATAAAATAATTACATTACTATAACACAAAAGAACATTGGCAGGCCATGCCCAGGGCGCGGTCAGTGGAGCGCCATTCAGAGTAATGGGAAGGGGCAGGGCTGGCTCACAGTGCACTGAGTGCAGGGGGTGGTAACAATTACAGCACTCCTTTCGCCTCCGTAAATGAGGCTTTCTCATTGGGTAAGGCTGAGGCGACCGGGAGTGGCTATCCATTTAGTTTCAGTTTGGCAGGCAGCTCCTAATTCCGTGAGGGGTGTGTTTGTTGCTGGAAAAAGGCACCCACAGCCGTGGTTTCAAACGACACGACACGTGCAGGTAAGCCTTTTCCCTTTTTTTGAACCCCAGGACTCACCAGACCTGCTGTTAAATGTCGGATCCTGAGCCCTCTGCTTGATGCGTACCTAAGCACACACTCGACATTGTAGGGTACTTAAACGTTCCAGCGCATGGTTTGGCTTCCTTTCATCCCCCCTGCCGACAAGACAGAATAGTTTTCCCACCCACTCATATCTGTGTGATATAACTAGGGAATAAGTTAATTTCTAAAGATGTATTTCATTAGCCAACGGTTTAATTAGAGGATTAACAACCGCTGCAAAGGGCTATATCTGTTGTTAACGGCCCTCTCCAGTTGTGGGCCTGAGCGGCAGCCAGGGCCTATAATGAGGAAGATAACCTTTAGCTACCAGTCTAGCGTGAGACTCAAGGGCTGTAATGCTATTACAAGATTATGAACCGTGCACCCTTTCCTTACATTATCGGGATTGTAATGTGGGGGTTGAGGCGCGGGCGGGGTCGCCTCTAAGCTCGTCCCCAAGTTTGCTGACTGGCCAATGAGTCCGGAGCCCCTCACTGCACACAATCTATTCAGGAGCCCATCACTGCACACACGCTTCATCCTGCATGTTCCCCTGCCTGCTCTCCTCATTCACCGTTATGTAACTTACCAGCAATTTGTTCACATTTTAGGTTTCTGGAAAATCGTCTATTTTCATGTTTACCATTGCCTTTCTATCTGTATCTGCTTTAATTATCAGTCCTTGGTCATTAAGACTGCTTCAGAACACATTTAAAGGGCTTTCCTGAAATAATTACTGTAATTTTTGATTGCCATTTAACCTTTCTGACTCCATTCCTTAGCTCATGCAGTTGAATTTAGATGATGACATTACTTAAAATCCTGTACTACTAATGTGTTGTATTGCTATCTGCAAAGCTATCGCTGTATAGAGGCATGCTGTCATCTCTTGAGTTTTTTTTTTTTTTTTTTTACAGAGTTTTATATAGCGCAAACTTGACCCGAATCAGGTATCAGAGCGCTTTACATAGCACCAGTTGCATTACATGAGGACACATTCATTTGTGTTAGGCACAGGGAGATTAAGTGATTTGCCCAGAGTCGCAGGGTCATTGCCGAGGCTCGAACCCAGTTCCCCAGATTCGAGGTCAACCGCCGTAGGAGTTAGGCAAACTCCTCTCCCCAATACATTGCTTTGACCAGAAACTGACATGTAGAATTGTAATAAAGACACTTTATCTCTTTAGCGCCTCACCTCTTTTTTTATCCTCTCAAATTTCCCCTCTAATAAATAGAAGTTTTGCCTAAGCAGTGTAATCCCCAAATTGGGAGTGAACCTGCCATTATTGATGAGCTGAAACCAGCCCTGCAGAACACAAGACTCATGCTTGTCATCCGTAAGGGTGTAGTATGTTAATGGTGGTCGTGCCGTTTGGAGCACACTGTCGCAAATATATTACTAGAGGATAGTGCAGTAGCGCACTGTCATTCATAAATAGCACATTTCCACTGATATAGGCATTACATTTTCTCAATCATGCAATTCTATGGCTAAATATTATAAACAATAATTTCTCCACTCTTTTTTAAAATTTATATTATAAAGAACTCTCCCGTATGATAGTCGGTCTCGCTCACTTCATGACGTAACACTCATCCCTGACTTTTACGCCCTACCACTTTCAAATGTCACCAGCCGCCACTGGGTCCTAGCTCTGCTATGACCCACGAATACTGCATCTGCGGGATAACGACATCCATGCTTTACTTGTCAGAGTGAAAAAGGCACCCTCTAGTCGTGATTCTCATGCAGACAGCCCTTCACGTTGGCTCGCCTCGGATGCACCGCAGGTTGCATCTCCTGCAACACCGAAGGGACAATAAATAGAAAACAGATGCGCGGAGCTTAGACGGGAAACGCGCACCGTGTAATGGTGAAAAAGAGTCACTGCTTTCTGTCATTTCACAGGTACTCGCGTCGGGGGAGGGGTGGGGCCATTTTGGTGGGGTCCGTGCCTCACCTGTAAATGTCTTGACGCCCCCCACACCACTAGCGTCAGCAGCAGCCAGCAAAAACAGACACTGCCTGTCAGCCTCGGAACAGCGACGTTCCCGTTTCACATTTAACTTTTTACTGTTTATTCTCCAAGAGGATTTGCTGTTTCCGTGATAGTGTGTTTCTGATTTTTATTTTTTTATCGCAACTTTTGCTCTTGTACCGGCCCCTACAAGCGGGCGCCGGCACTTAGGATAGCTGCGCATTTAAAACGAGCAGAAATCAGTCGTTAAATATTTCTACACTGTGCGAAACCACTAATACCTGCCACCCAGACAGTTCTTATAGCTTGGGGGGTTCGACCAGTCTTAATTGTCACACTGGTAGCAGTGTGATGGTTAGTAGTTGGGTACGCTCTGTCATTGGCAGCCCTGGCAATTTGCGGTGGCCTTAGCACAAGGGCTCAGGCACTTATTCCTTTACAAATTATGCTCTGATATGGGGCCATCGGGTGACTGTGCCACCAGATGACATCGTAGCGCAGCATATGTTGATGGTCGGCTGGCGAAGCAAAGACGCGCCTGGTGTTGCCGGGGGCACATTGATTGATTAATACCTCCTCTCTGGCAATGCTCAGCCTTCGCCAGAATGCGTTGGGGGCCCTGGCGCCTTTAACATGGCATTCTGAAGGTTGGAGGTCAAGACTGGCCACCCCTCTGCTGTCGGATCGAACTGCAAATCTTGTCAGCGCTCACTTGCTCAGTTAAGATGTCATATTTAGTCGTTGTAAGGCCAGTCTGTGGATCTCTCTTCTCCGCTTGAAACGCAGTATTATTGATGGTCGGACGGGGAAGAGAAGAGGTGCTTGAGGTTGCCTGGGCGCACATTGATTCGTTAATTCCTTTTCTCTGTTGGCAATTCACAGCCTTCTTCAGGATGCGTGGGGCGGCTTTGGCGCATTTTACATGGCATTTGGAAGGTTTGAGGTCAGGAGGGCACACTTGTGCACGACAGCACATGTGGTAGTATTAGCAGCTGCCCTTGGTAGAAACGTATTCGGGGGCCCACGTTTGGAATAGCTTTGAATGTGAACAGTCCAGCCCTTTCTTGACCATCTTGGGGGAAGATACTGACGGTGCACGGACATACTCTTCCAATTGCTAAATGTGTTTGCATACAATATTGGGGGATGGTGACGTATTTTAACACAGTAACACAGCAACAGCTCACTAATATTACTGGAAATAATAGGTGACTCCATCACTTAGCAGATAGGAGGTTCTGTCTCAATCTAAAAGAAACATTTTAGTGATGTGGTAAGTGTGGAACACATGGCCCTAGGGGCGCAGGGTGAAGATTTGAAGGTAGGCACACCGGGGTCGGCAAGCGGAGCGCTGTGGGTCGGTAGTGTGACCGTTGGATAGTTTTGCTCTCACACTGAGAAGAATAAAAGGAATTTGCACCTGTGCACTTCACTTGACTGTCACACCGGCGCTTGTGACAGCCTGCCACAAGTTGGCGCTGTCTGTCTATTTTGAGATGACCGCAACTGACATTGTTTAATTCAACTTACATTAAAATCACTATGGCCTGCTGCTCAAGCCATTCTTATAGCTTCGAGGGCCTTGGAATAGGCGGACTGGTCACGCTTGCACGGGTGTCAGGGTTAGTAGTTGTGGTGATAATAGGAGGGGCAGCACGGCAGGAGCAAGATATGGTGCAAAGGAAGTGGCCGCCTGACGTGAGTCAAGGCATATAGTGGCACTAGTGTCAGGTTGTCTGTTGCACTACCTTGCTGTAGGGTAGCGCATGCGTATGCTGATTCTAGTTTTGCGCAATATTGGGCGTCTATGTAGGCGTCACCGCGAGCAGCTCTAGGTCCGAACTTGTTATGCTGCCTTCAGTTGGCGTTTCGGTGCGTCCAGGGACACCTTAAGGATGTTGGGGGCCCTGGGCCAAACATATTCTGGGGGCCCGTGTTTGGAACAGCTCTGAATTGATGATCCATGCCCCCTGCGGCCAGGACATTCCTAATGTGTCTACAGCTAAAATCCGGGCATAGTGAGGGATGTTTTCAATTTGGAAACACCAGCAGCACCCCAATATTACTGCAAAAAATTTCTTTGACACACTCCTATTTTCAAGGGTGAGGTCCTGTTTTGAAAAAAAAATTACATAAAAAAAGTAATTAAATAAAAAAAATAATAATAATAAAAAGTTTTATGGAGGTTGCATGAAACAAACACATTTCACGGAACAAAGTCTAAGTCTGCCTTCAATTGGAGTTGCGGTGCGCCTTCCTTGGCGGTAATTGGACAGAGTGCCCGGGGTGGGGCTTATTCATTTATTTAGCTGTCTTGGGTGCAGTCCATAGTTTTTTCATTTTCCATTAGGTTCACAGATGATGCAAAGGCAGGTAAAGAAAGCACCTCATTTGAGGTTCGCTCTTATAGCATAAGCCTTTGCACCGCGGGGAGCTGTCACAGTGATATGCCTCTTTTAGGTCACAGGCATTCTGTTAATGATTATCGATTTTCAGATGGAAGGGACAGGTTGCCTGGTATCGGTTACGTCTCTACAATGCCCCAGACAAACTACGCCTATGGTTTCGTCTGGCCGTGGCTGGGTTTCACACACATTTTACCTGTTTTACAGGGTGTTAGGGTTGATTTACGTTGATTGGTGGTGTTGCTTAGTGTAACGGTCCCATTTGCGGTTGAGATTGCGATTCATCGAATGCGTTGTTCAGGGGTGGATCCTTCAGCGGTGCCTCGGTGAGTGACTCGCGCAGGGGTTTGGGTTTGGGGTGCCTTTTCTTTGGAGTTGGGATGTTAGGTGTAAACCTCGGTGTCCTGCTCGGCGCCTGGGTGGTGTGCGCCGTGAGAAGTCTGTTTCGTATTGTTGCATTGAACGAAGATTTCGCTGCTTGGCCAGCAAGGTCCTTTGGCCACCAGGAGTTATGCATGTGGCCCTTCTCAATGTCCTATTGATGAATAGGCTACTGATGACAAATGGTAAAATGGTTTTCGGTTCTGGCCGGGGCTCGGCAAGTATGGTTGCATCTTCCACACCTAAGACTTGTGCATTACCGGCATAGAACCCAAGTATACTACACGGGACTCTGGTCACACCAAAGTGGGCCAAGATCACACAAAGCACAGGCTGAGAATGCGGTGTCAGTCATATATGGCGAATTATGAGAAACATGCCAGAGGTAGCGAAGAGGACATCACAGACGTGGTCAGTGATAATTGCATGGTCATCTTTTGTCTCTATACAGGCAAAAGATACGGACAGACTGTTTTGCTAAGAATAGTTATTTTGTCTCCGCATGTGCCTCTTTTGCAGTACAAAGAGATCAATTTTGTTTCCAACGAGGGGATTGTGCACCGCTATTCCGTTTCCAAAGGGCTCCCGCTTTCGGTACCTGGCTCACGTGCAGGTGACCTGTCTGGCTGTTGCGGAAGTTGATTAGTGGAATGGTCCCAATTGCGGGTAAGCTCACTACTCATTGTAGGGAGACAATTCATGCTTGTTCAACACGTTAAGGCGACAGTCCCACCAGTTCTGAATGGAGGCATGTTCAATATGCTACGCAGCGAAGCCGGAATTGTGACTTCAGTTACCTTACGCAACTAACAAACATTGTTAAAGCCAATGGTACTGGCGTGTTGTAGGTGTACTGTGGTTTTGTAGTAGTTACACGGGGGCAATGTCAGAAGCCACAAATTAACAGTCTGCCTTTGCCACCGGTTTCCTGCCCAATGGTGGGAAAGTATAATTTTACACTTACTCAGGAAATTCAACGCAGAGAGAGGCACTTACAAAATAATGACTGCATTGGGCAATTGGCTACGAGGGCCTTCATGGGGAACATCTGCGTGCACCTTATAGAAGCGGGTACCATGTTCACGGGGTGGGGATTCGGCTGCAGCCAAAGGCAGGTATCAGATCGCTTCAGTTAAGATATATTCACCCACGCGTTAACCAGGGCAGCACACGGGTGGTGGTAGTCAGCTAACAAGTGTGCTGTGGCGCAGTAAAGTTTGTTTAACACTGAGTTAGTGCCAAAGGGTGACAGGGTATCATAGACCTTTTGGCATCCCAATATTCAGGAAAGGGCAGGGTTTTGCACAGCATGTCCCCCCCCTCCCCCCTGGTTCCCACAGACTTGTCCGCTCTCTGGTTATCCTTCTAGGGGCTAGAACCTGAGTGAAGGGTCATCTTCTGCGACCGGTGTCCCAAATATGTTGATAGTCATTGCTGGGGTAGATGTACCTTGAAGGGCATGATTTCTTCTTGGCCTGTCCCAAGTTTTGGGGTCTAACTGGGTTGGAGTAATAAGTCCGCAGTCCTTAAGAATCATCCAGCTTTCCTACTATCCAAATAAGGGCAGTTAGCGATACATCAGCGAGTGGGTAATATACCCGGTTATTTTATTTTATTTTATTTATTTAATATTTATAAAGCGCAACATATACCCTAGGGCGTCTTGGCGCTAAGAAACCAATTAATTATGATGAGAAACGTGGGAATGGGGAATCATTGATCGAACAACCAGGTTTTTAAGATCTTACGAAAGTGAAAGAGGGAAGGGCTCTGTCTGATGTTTAGGGGTAGAGTGTTCCAGAGCTTTGGGGCTGCCACCAAGAAGCGTCGATCACCCCAGGATACCGTCTTTGTACGAGGAATGACCAATTGGCCGAGAGTGGCTGAACGTAGCGTTCTGCTCGGTTATCAGAGACTGCATGCCCCCGGGGCACGCACACTCCACATAAACACAGAGCTGCAACCAGTAGGGTACCAAGTGGCAGAATCCAGTAAATAGGTTGAATATTGTGTCTCTCTGGCCTACAGCTGTGTGGAGCCGGTCTCATTGAGGAGTACGCCCAGGTGGTAACTGTGTGCTTCTTAAGGTTCTTATTACCAATACGGTTTGTGGCAGCACACCACGCGGATTGTTTAACCCCTTCGACACGCATGACGGAGCGGGTCCGTCATGCACGTCGGTTGCGCTGTGCGCATGACGGAACCGTTCCGTCATGGCCCCGCCCGCGCACGGAACCTTCAGCGTGGCGCGGAAATCCGCGCCGCGCTGAAGGGGTTAAGGGTCCTCCTGAGCCGCAGTTACTCAGTCCAGCAGGAGCGTTACAGCTGGGTGGAGCCAGTCCCATTTAGTGGTACGCCCGGGTGTTAATGGTGTGCTCCTTAAGGTTCCCATGACCTAGGCAGTGTGGGCATCTCCCACATCAAGTGTTAGGCACTGGATTTCAGACAGTGCGTTCTGTATCGGGCCTCACCAGAGGGAGCTGAGTGTTCGAAATTCCCATAAGGAATAAGGGAGCCAGGACAAGGGCTGGAGGGCAGCCGTGCTCATTGTCTCATATGCCTGTTATGGACAGTCCTGTGCGCATGAATTTAGCAAGTAAAGGGACCGTGCCAGGGTTAAGCATAATCCCCCTCGGCCGTATAGACCAAGCTGGCAAGCGGGGGTAGGAACGGTCTTCTAACATGTGAGCTGGTGTCCCAGAGATGGGAGACACATGTGTACAGTTACACACTGTGCTAGATGTGCGGCTGCCAGTGTGATCAGCAAACAGGTGGGGCATCGTGTGCCAGGGTGTCTGAAACTGTCCTGCCCAGAGCGGGACGGGGCTGAGTCATGTGACGCAGTGGAACTTTGCGGCTCGAGGTGAATAGTGCTTGGCACAACTTCACAGGCATAAAGGGCATTTTTGTTTCATCAGCCACTAGCTGATCCATGCTAACGTCTAGGGCTATTGGGATATAGATGGGGCATCCATAACCAGTAGGGATGTTCTCTTTCATCTAGATTTGCAGGAGACTCTAGACAGGAGAGTTAGCGGGCAAGACTATAGCTATTTTGGTGGGGGGCTCCGGCGGCGACGGTGGCCGCCTCCAGAGCTGTGGCGGAGTTACAGGGCGATCTGGAAGCAAATGGGTACTGAAGGGTACCTCTGCGCGGCACCATAGGGGGTGCCAGAGCCCAGGAGCCTCATGGGAGGTTCCTGGAAATCCGTGTTGGCGCCCCGTTAGTCCTTCGGATGGTTGTGGGCATGAACAACCGGGGGCTTGCCTTGCTACGCTCCGCCCTGAAAGGGGCGTGAGTAATAAGGGACCGTGATCCGGGAAGAGGATCACCGAAGGGACAGCACTGATGGGGTTCGCCCCGGTGCTGCTTGGCTCATCAGGCGGGCAGGCGGCCCAGATGGTTGTCTGCCCTTGGATCACCCGTAAGATAACCCACTATATTACATAACGGTGTATGTAATAAACCTGCAGCAGTTTTTCCCCAAACAAAAATTGTGTGGTGTGTTTTATTTATGCGTAGAACATGCATCTTATTGTGGTGGGGTGGGGAGTGTTGCCTACTGCTGGTGCTATGAGCCCCACACTGCGAGCATTCAAGCCCGCACTGTGCCGGTGACTGTCTCTGCATTATTTTCTTTTGCCCTGTTTTTGCTGTCTGGTTTTGCCTCTCTCTGTATAGTGTGCTTTAGTTTGTTATGTTTTTTACCGTTCGCTGCCACTTTGGTTACCTGATACCTATGCCCATACTTGTTTCACGCACTGTTTTTCTCGCCGTTCCCGCCCCCCCGCTCCCGCCTCCCAGCTGCATGCCCCTCCCCTCCCCCTACTTAATGGCGGCCGCTACGGAGGAGCGCGAGGGGGACATTTGACCCTCGGTCTGAGGCCCACTCTTCTCCCCAGCTCCTCTGTTCTCTGCTGTGCCGCGGACCATGAGCCCCACCCTGCGAGGGTTCGAGCCCGCACTGTGCTGGTGACTGTCTCTGCATTATTTTCATCTGCCCTGTTTTTGCTGTCTGATTTTGCCTCTCTCTGTATATTGTGCTTTAGTGTGTTTTGTCTTTTACAGTTCGCTGCCACTTTGGTTACCTGATACCTGTGCCCATACTTGTTTCGTGCACTGTTTTTTCTCACCGTTCCTGCCCCCGCCTCCCAGCTGCACACCCCACCCCCTACTCAATGGCGGCTGATGCACACTCGCTTAGCTGACGTGCCGCTGGCACGCCAAAGGTGTGCCTCAGCCAAGCCCGTCTGCGACCCGACCGCGGCCACCACCAGGAACCCTGGATCTCCGAGACTCCGCCGATATGACTCCACCGCCTTCCACACTCTCAACCCCGGCAGACACACCGACTGCAAAAGATCCACACCCAATACCACCCACAGACATTTCTCCTGCAGACACTGCCAACGATCCTTCACCATCGACAGCACCCCCACAACCGCCGAAGACCCACGCCCCGCACGCACTACCAGAGCCCTGATGTGCATCCTCCTCAACATACGCTCCCAATACACAGACACGCTGTAGAGAGCTGGGTCCTGATCGACACCCTCACGCCCGACGTCGCCTTCTTCACGGAAACCTGGACCAATGCCTCCTCCGGCCCCAACATCGCCACCGCCATCCTCGACGGTTACAAGATCCAGAGAAAGGACCTCCCCCACTGTCCAGGAGGAGGGCTCGCCATCGCACACAAGACCTCCCTCCAACTCTCCACCTCCAACAGGAGTGACCCCCACTCCAACACAGAACACCTACACTTCCTGATCCAGTCCAACCCCAGGACCACGCAACGTGGCACCCTCGCCTACCGACCCCCTGGACCTCACACCCAGTCCGCTGCCACCATTGCCGACCTCATCGCACCCCACGCCATCACTTCCACGGACTACATCCAACTCGGATACCTGAACTTCCACCTCGACAACCGCAGCAACCCTGACTCCATCACCTTCCTTGACAAGCTCGGACTGAATCAGCTCGTCACCACCCCCACTCACAGAGCTGGACACACCCTTGACTCCATCTTCGCAGGAGGGACCAACATCCACTTCAGCCACACCTCGCAGCTCCTCTGGACGGACCACCACTGCGTACACTTCACCTTCAACATCTCCTTTAGACCCAAACCCACCCCACACCCACCTCGAAGGAACTGGAGTAAGATCACAGAGGAGCACCTAAACACCACCCTCCTCCTAGACCCACCCTGCGCCAAGACCGACGCCAACTCCGCAGCTAAGAATTTCACCGCTGGATTTCCAGCTGCACCGACAAGCTCGCACCCCTCCGCCACCCCGGCAAACAATGCCCCTTGAAAGCCGCCTGGTTCACCTCCGAACTCCAAGAAGCCAGGCGCTCCTGCAGATGCCTCGAGAAAACCTGGCAAAACCGGAAAACTGCGGAAGACCTGAACAGCTACAGAAGTACCGTGAAGGAATACCACCAGCGCATAAGGAACACCAAGCGGACTTTCATCAAGAACAAAATCCACACCAATGCAACCAACGCTAAAGAACTCTTCAACGTCATACAGCAATTCACCAAACCCCGCAGCGAAGCCACAGATGTCACACCATCCGAGGAACTCTGCAACAAGCTCAGATCCTACTTCCATCTGAAAATCAAGACCCTCTACGACAACTTCAGTGAACAGACGCCGAACACCACCACCACCACCACCACCACCAGCAAAGAGCCCACCATCACAACCTGGAATCCTGCCACCGTCGAACTCACCACTGTGACCATGAAGAACACCCACTCATGAGCCCCCACGGACTCCTACCCTGCACATCTACCACAGGGCCACTGCCGCCATCGCACCTGAACTAGGACGGACCATCAACGCCTCCAGATGACTGGAAGCGGACGGGGGTCAAACCACTCCTCAAGAAGCCCATTGCCGACCCGACGGACCTGAAAAACTACCGACCCATCTCTCTTCTCCCCTTCGCTGCCAAAGTCACCGAGAGACTAGTGATCTAGTCTAGTCTAGTCATCAAAGAGAACTCCATCCTAGATGCCTCCCAGTCCGGATTCCACAGCAACCACAGCACCGAGACCACCCACTTCGCTGCTACCGATGACATCCGCATGCTACTCGACCAGGGACACACTGCTGCCCTCATCCTACTAGACCTCGCCGCAGCCTTTGACACCGTCTCACATCGCACTCTCGCAGCCAGACTCAATGATGCTGGGATACGAGGAACCACCCTCAACTGGCTCCGTTCCTTTCTCTCCAGCAGAACCCAGAGGATCAAACTCCCTCCCTTCCTCTCCGAACCCACAGAGATCAACTACAGAGTACCCCAAGGTTCATCGCTCATCCCCACTCTCTTCAACATCTGCATGGACCCCCTCGCCACCATCGTCAGACAGCATAGACTCAACATAGTATCATACGCCGACGATACCAAGCTCATCCTCTCCCTCACCCGAAGACACCAGACTCTGTTTCCAGGGAAGGAATGAAGGACGTCGCAGCCTGGATGAAAAACAGTTGCCTGAAGCTCAACTTGGAGAAGACTGAGTTCCTCATCCTCGTACCATCCACCTCTGCCTGGGACAACACCTGGTGGCCCTCTGCCCTCGGGAGTCCACCCACCCCTACAGACCATGCACGGAACCTCGGCATCATCCTTGACTCATCCCTCTCCATGACCTGCCAGATAAACTCCATAGCCTCCACCAGTTTTAACTGCCTTTGCATCCTCCGCAAGACCTTCAAATGGATACCCCCTGGAAGGAAAACCGTCACCTACGCACTCATAACCAACAGACTAGACTACGGCAATGCCCTCTACGCCGGAATAAACAGAACTCTCCTACACAAGTTCCAAACCATCCAGAACACCGCAGCCAGACACGTCCTAAGAACCCCAAGGCACGAACACATGACCCAACACCTAGGAGACCTCCACTAGCTCCCCGTCGAGAAGAGAATAACCTTCAAACTGCTCAACCATGCTTACAAATCCATCCACAATATCGGACCCAAATACCTCAACAATAGAGTCTCCTTCCACGTACTTAAAAGGAACCTCTGCTCCGCTGACCTCGCCCTCGCAGAGACCCCCTGCATCCACAGAACCAGAGCAGGCAGTAGAGCCTTCTCCTACATCGCAGCCAAAACCTGGAACGAGCTCCCAGTCAACATCAGACGCTCCCCTACCCTACACACCTTCAGTAGGAACCTCAAGACCTGGCTCTTTGACTGCACCCCCAATCCCCCCAGCGCCTTGAGACCCTCACAGGTGAGTAGCGCGCTTTATAAACCCCTGCTTGATTGATTGATTGAGTGGGACCCTGAGTTAGACTGTCTTGTGATTTGATACATTCTCTGTCCTATTCCTGGCTGCGCATGATAATGGGTCTCTCTTAAGGATCGAGTAACAGGTCAGTGGCACAGACCCTTAGTGACTTCACAAAATAATCCTCCTAGTCCTTTAAGACCTACGCTTCCACAAGAAGAAATATATTCAGTTTTGAAGAGGATCAGTCACTAGACCACTACTTCACATGTAGTGTCAATAGATTTCACCAATACCTCAGCCCCTTGGCTTTGATAATCAGAAAGATCCACTACTGCTACATGCTCTCTGTGGGGCATCTCCAGACAAACCCATTACTTGGGTATGCCAAAAACAGGATGGATAGCCGTGTGGCCGTAGCATGGGATCATGAAATAGTACACATCGTGTGAAGGTTTTGTTAGTAGGAAAGAATAAACTCATCCAGTGAGCTCATTCTGTGATTCTTGCCTCAGTCGGTCAGATGGATCTGGACTCATTTGACTTGCATTTTGGTGACCATTTCACCTATTCCAGACTCTTGATGTTTCATTGTTATGCACAATGGAGACATCCCATAAACAGCTTGGCCTCTTCTCAACTCGCTTTTTAGGTCTCACCTGGCGTTAGCAGCGTGCATGCGCTGCTCTCGCCATGTGAGGGCCTTTTGGAATCAACACGGATTTCAAAGCGTGCACGCGGACGGATAGAAGATGTGCACGCGCGGCGTGAGATTACACGTGACATCAGATAGGTGCCGCCGTAGATTTACTGCCAAAGCGTGGACGGGCAGAAGATGTGAACTCGCGGGTTTTCTGCACAACGCGCGCATGGCTCTCTTTCGCTTGTTTTTTTTTACTGGGGATTAACGTGACATCAGATAGGTGCTGCCACAGATTTACTTCCAAGGAGACATGCGCCTTTCGCGACTCGCTCCCTCATCCGCACAAAGTTTATTTTCATCAGATAGGTGCCGCCACAGATTTATTGCCAAGGAAATGTGCGCGCCTTTCGCGACTCGCTCCTTCATCGGCACGAAGTTTCTTTCCTGGAGGGTTCAGGGAATAATTTACAAAATGGGAGGAATAATAAATATTATGCCGGAGCGGGAGCGCCGGCGGAGAGAGCAGACAGATATTTCTCTGCTGTCTTGGGGTGTCAGGGAATATCTCTTCCATTAGCCTGAGGACCCATCTCAATTAAAACAAGCATTAAAAATGCAATAGGTCTCGCCTTTCATTAAGTTAAAGCCATTTGCTTTGCTATACAATACCATTAGCAAAGCAAATGGCTTTAACTTAATCAAAGGCGAGACCTATTGCATTTTCAATGCTTGTTTTCTTATGCCCCGCTCACATGTTCAATCTCCTTCTCGGCCTTCTCCATTGTCCAACCATCTCCATTGGCCATATGTAGCATTTTTTTCTTTCTCCTTTTCCACTTTTTGCTTTTCCTGCCTGCTGACCGCTTTTGCCTGTCCCTCTGCTTCAAAATATATTCATGTCCTCTCCTCTGTAACCAGCAGGCTATCACTCTATGAGTCTCCCCACGGGCAGCTCATCTTACAACAGTGCTACCCTGTCCTAAACAGACCATCAAGGATCCTAGACGTTCTTGTAGACAGGTTTTATGGAATAATCATCACTCATGTGTAGGAAGCTGGCTCTGTATATACTATACCAAAGTAAGGTATAGTGTCACTGAGTCCAGTGGAACCCCAGATGCTTTACAGAGGTTAAAGAAGATAATACCTTACTCTTTTGTGGAAGTGTGGTTGAGCAGTCAGGCTTATCAAGAGGCTGTGTTAAGTATTTGTAATACACACTCAGGCAAGAAATAATTATACACAAATCAAAGACTGAATCCAAGACCAATTGTGCTGTATAAAAATATTACTTTGATACTTTTATTTCTAGAACCAAACGAAATTCTGTTGCAGGTAAGTAACAGTTTTAAAATAGCAATTGTTGGACCCGGCCTCGTGGCGTGGTCCCGAACCCTCCTACCCGACCCAACGTGGGCAGCCCCCACCCTTCGGGGTCCCCCTGGATTGTACCCCGCTACCCGCACCAGCCTTCGCGACGCGGCCCGCCCCGGCCTCCATCCCAGCGAAGCCCCGACATCGGGGCGCCAAGACCCGACCAAGGGGGGGGTCGAGTGGCCACTCCACAGATCCCGGAGGAGGAGAGTTTCGATGGGGCACCCAGCCGTCCCCCGACGCCTGGCTCCGATCGCCTGGATCCACCCCCCGCTGGGTGTCTGGACTCTCTCATCCCGGCCCCTCTGACCCCCCCAGGCGCGAGGGTCCGGACATCAAAGGGCTCCAGCCCTATATCTGAGGCCGCCCAAAACCTGGACTGCAGTTGTATCCTGGAGTCAAGAGCCCTGCTGATCGGATCGCGGCTGACCCTACGGAGAGAGACTCATTACCTGGGACTTGGAACTCGGAGCCCTGCTGACTGCGTCGCGGCTCCCCCCTTGCTGAGAAGAAGACCCTCACGGAACATCGGAGCCCTGCTGACCTTGTCGCGGCTCGACCTCGCCGAAGTAAACCATCGGAGCCCTGCTGACCTCGTCGCGGCTCGACCTCGCAGAAGTAACCATCGGAGCCTGCTGACCTCATCGCGGCTCGACCTCGCAGAAGTAACCATCGGAGCCTGCTGACCTCGTCGCGGCTCGACCTCATCGAGGCAATCCCCCGCGCCCTGCGGACGACGTCCCGGCTCCCGGAAACCCCCCAGCTCGAGGATTGAGAGCTAGGCGCAGGGTGTTCCCGTACCAGGCTGGTACTGAGACTGTCCCGCTACCCCATCCCTACAAGACTTTGAGACTCTTTTGGATCCCGCGATCCACCTGTAAATATTACCACAGAAATCTGCCTTGATTACCGATAAAGACTTGTGAGAATTGATACCCTGGTTGTGTCCCTTTGTGGTGGGGGGGGTTGCTTGACTGATACGATCATAGGAGAAGGACCTCGCCCAGGAGGCTTCTCAGCGGCGCTCGGCTACTCGCCTACGGAGCGGTGGCTCTCGGGGTGGTCAGTCCGACACCATCTGGCTCCCGGAGAGCGCCCTTCTAACATTGGTGGCCAGCGGTGCGATCCGAGCCCGACGCAGATCGTACAGCGAGTAACTCACCCACTACTTACCTAGACACAGAGTAACCATGAACGACCAACAGACCACCCCAACCGCAGAGTTCCAACAAGAACGGTTGGAGGAATATACCCATAAGGAACTAAAACAGTTTTGTAAAGACAAAGGCATCGCAACCACCGGATTAAACACAAAAGAGGACCTGCAAAAAGCCCTAAAGGCCTGGGTGGAGTCCGAAGCGGCCTCCCCCCAAACAGAAGAAAACCCGGTGCCAAACGTACACCGGCAACCAACCGCAGCCCTGGCAAAGGGGAGAACAACCAGCATAGAGACCGGCCTCTCCCCGGAAGAGATACGAGAACGGGAGAGGGTCAGGACCCACGAGTTGGAGCTTGCCCGACTCCGCCTGGACGGCGAACTCCTACTAGCCGAAAAGAAATTGGCCCTAGAGCAACTGCGGCTGCAAGAAGAAATAGAGGAGAAAAAGCGGCACCGAGAACTGGAAGAGAGAAGGCTAACCCTTGAGCATGAGCGGGGCCTTAAAGAACTTGAAATCAAGTCCAGAAATGGAGAGACCGGCACCCCGGGAAACCGAGACACCCCTCCGCCGGCCGAGGCGAAAGTACATATCCCCAAGGATGTCGTCAAAGAGTACTACAAGAACGACGACATCCAACAATGGTTCAAGGCCTACCAGGTAGCCATGACCGCCCATCGGGTACCCCGGAAAGATTGGGGTGCCGGCCTATGGGGACGGTTCCTCAGCGAAGGCAGAGACACCCTGCTACAGCTCCCAGACGCAGTGATGACCTCTTATGACAATATGAAAGAGGCCCTGCTCACCCGCTATGGTCTCACCCCAGAGATGTACCGCCAACGCTTCCGGGACTGCAAGAAGCTCCCCGGTACCACCTGGGTGGAATACGTAGACTTTTTTAGCAGAGCCCTGGACGGTTGGATCAAGGGCAGCAAGGTCACCTCCTACGAACAACTGTTCAACCTCATTGTATGGGAGCACCTCCTCGACAGCAAGCTGACCGAGCCACGGAAGCTCGCCGCCGAGGCCGATCGATGGGTAAACACCCGGGTCCCTCGGAACTCGATGGGGGAGTACCAACGGAACCCCACGGGGCCCCCCCGCCAGCGGGGCGGAGGAGGCGGATCGAACAGGAACAGAGACTTTCCAGCGGGGCCACCCCAGAGTCCTCCCCGGGGACCACCCTCGAACCGCACGTCCCCGTCCCTCGCCCAAGAGGGGCCCCCCCAGCCCGACCAGGGCCTCGACCGACGGTGACGTGCTACAACTGCCAACAGCCAGGGCACTATGCCAGTGACCCTACCTGCCCCGTGAACCGACAAGCGGGGACCACCGGGCCACCCCCCCGCCAGTTGGCGGCCACTGCCCTGGGGGAAGGGGGAGAAGAGGAAGAGAACTACGACGCCGGGCCAACCGAGTGGGAACCCACTGCCATGTCATTGGTATGCCTGGGCAGCCGGGAAATGGTAGCCCGGGCTCCCATCCCGAGCAACACCCAGAAGTACCAACAGTGGGTCACCATTAATGGACGCCGGGCCGAAGCCCACCGAGACACCGGAGCCAGCGTGACAGCCGTCCGCTGCCACTTGGTGACCCCCGAACAGATCTTGCCTAATGTACTGTGCCCCATCCGGTCGGCAGACAACACCGAGAGCTTGTGCCAGATGGCCCGGATCCCCTTCGAGTGGGGGGGAGTGTCGGGCATGCTGAAGGTAACCGTCCGCAACGACGCCCCCGTGGACTGCCTCCTTGGGAACGACCTGGAAAGTTCCCCCTGGGCCCACGTCGAGCGCCGAGAGCATCTGGGGATGCTGGGACTGCCCGAATGGGTCTGCGCAACCACCCGGTCCACGACCGCCCGGGCCATCCGGCCGAGCGTAGATGCTCCCCCCGAAGAGCCGGAGGGGCCCGAACCACCACCTCCCTCCATCGAAGAAGCCGACGCCGAGGCCGGGCCGCCAGAACTCGCCCCGGACGAGGTCGCCGCGCTCGGCGACCTTCCCGAGCTCGCCCAATGGCGCCAAGAAGGTGGCCCCACAAGGGAGCAGTTCCGCCAAGAACAGAAGACCTGCCCCTCCCTCGAAGGGACCCGACAGCAAGCAGCCGCCCAGGCCGCCGGAGACCAGACGGGGACCCACTGGGTCTATTGGGACAATGACCTCCTCTACAGCGAGCAGAAGACCGCAGAATTGGGGGCCAGCTGCGTGCTGGTGGTCCCCCTCAGATTCCGGGACTTCCTCCTCAATCTGGCGCATGATGTGCCCCTCGCCGGGCACCTGGGGCAGGACAAAACATACAGCCGCCTGGTGACTCACTTCTACTGGCCCCGAATGCTGAAGGACGTGGACAATCATTGCCGAACCTGCCCGACCTGCCAAGCCAGCGGGAAGAGCGGGGGAAGGGTCAAAGCCCCTCTCCAGCCCTTTCCGATAGTAAACACCCCGTTCGAGCGAGTGGGGATCGACATCGTGGGGCCCCTGGACCCCCGAACCTCCCAAGGACATCGCTTCATCCTCGTCCTGGTCAACCATGCCACCCGATACCCCGAGGCCATCCCTCTCCGAACAGTGACGGCCCCTGTGGTGGGCCGGGCCTTGATGGGAATCTTCTCCAGAGTAGGTTTCCCACGGGAGGTTGTGAGTGACCGAGGCACCAACTTTATCTCGAAGTATATGCGGTCCCTGTGGCAACAATGCGGGGTCACATACAAGTTCACCACCCCGTACCACCCCCAGGGGAACGGACTAGTCGAACGATTTAACCGGACGTTGAAAGGAATGATCAAAGGCCTGGAGGAGCCCCTGAGGCGCAAGTGGGACGTCCTGCTGCCCTGCCTCCTGTTTGCCTATCAGGAGGTCCCGCAAAAGTCTCTGGGGTTCAGCCCCTTCGAACTCTTGTACGGACACCCTGTCCGAGGCCCTCTCAGCCTGGTCAAGGAAGGCTGGGAGACCACCATCCCAGATACTCCCCCCGACGTCTACCGGTACCTCCTGACCCTGCGAAACCAAACACGGAAATTCCGGGAACTGGCCGAAGCCAACCTCAAGGCCATCCAGGAGGATATAAAACGCTGGTATGACCAGAACGCCTCCTCCATCGAGTTCGAGCCAGGCCAGCAGGTCTGGGTCATGTCGCCCATCGACCCCTGTGCCCTCCAAGACAAGTGGACCGGGCCCTTCAAGGTGGTCGAGAAGAAGAGCCCCGTCACCTACCTGGTCGACCTGGAAACCCCCAGGAACCCTCTCCGGGTCCTCCACGCCAACAGGCTCAAACCCCACTTTGCCCGAACAGAACTTAGCCTGTTGATGGCTACGGACGATGGGGCCGAGAACGACTCCGAGCCCCTACCCGACCTCCTGAAAACATCCGAAAAGGACGGCTCCATGGAAGGAGTCATCCTCTCCGCCACCCTGACTCCAGATCAGCGCCGAGATTGTCAAGGACTGCTGCATCGCTTCGCTGCTCTCTTCTCCCTCACTCCCGGAGTCACCCGATGGTGCGTCCACGACGTCGACACCGGGGACAGCCCCCCCGTGCGACACCGAGCCTACCGGGTCCCCAGGCGAGTGTGGGCCTACATCCACGCCGAGGTCGCCAAGATGTTGGCCCTGGGGGTCATCGAACCCTCCGACAGTCCCTGGGCCAGCCCTGTGGTCCTGGTGCCGAAAGCTGCCACCCCCGGCACCACCCCGGAGCTCCGGTTTTGCGTGGACTATCGGGGATTGAATGCCGTCACCAAAACCGATGCCCATCCCATTCCTCGGGCAGATGAACTGATCGACCGCCTAGGAGCAGCCCGCTACCTTAGCACCTTCGACCTCACCGCCAGATACTGGCAGATCGGGCTCACCCCCGGCGCCCAAGAGCGTTCCGCTTTCTCCACCCCCGATGGCCATTACCACTTCTGCGTGATGCCCTTCGGCATGAAGAATGCCCCGGCGACCTTCCAGAGACTGGTAAATAAGGTACTGGCCGGCCTAGAAGCGTTCAGCGCCGCCTACCTGGACGATATTGCGGTGTTCAGCAGCCACTGGGCCGAGCACCTGAGGCACCTCGGGGAGGTACTGACCGCCCTCCAAAGGGCCGGACTTACCGTAAAAGCCAGCAAGTGTCAGATAGGCCAAGGATCAGTAACCTATCTGGGACATCAAGTGGGGAGCGGCCATGTGGCTCCCATCCAGCCAAAGATCGACGCCATCGTGGCCTGGGAGCCCCCAACCACCCAAACCGCTGTGAGGGCCTTCCTGGGACTCACGGGCTATTACAGGCGGTTCATTCAGAACTATGAAAGCATTGTGGGCCCCCTCACGGAGCTCACATCAAAGAAGCAGCCAAAGAGGGTGCACTGGACGCCCCGCTGTCAGGCGGCCTTAGAGACCCTCAAGACAGCGATGTGTACCGCTCCCGTGCTACAAGCCCCCGACTACAGCAAGGGGTGCCGCTCGCCGCATTTGAATTCTGGACATCCTGGAGCTGGTCTCTTTGCCTGCCTGAGACACTCGAGTCCAAAGGACGCCGCGTTGAACTTGGAGAGGCCGCAACAAACCTTACATCCCCGGGACTGCGAGGACCAGGGTGCTTGCTGCTGAGTTGACCCAGCACACCTGTCTCCTCTTCCCGGCCCCGCCTCCATCGACCTCTTTACTTCTCGCGGCCCCCGCTTTGCGGGAGCCGCTCGCCGCATTTGGATTCTGGACATCCTGGAGCTGGTCTCTTTACCTGCCTGAGACACTCGAGTCCAAAGGACGCCGCGTTGAACTTGGAGAGGCCGCAACAAACCTTACATCCCCGGGACTGCGAGGACCAGGGTGCTTGCTGCTGAGTTGACCCAGCACACCTGTCTCCTCTTCCCGGCCCCGCCTCCATCAACCTCTTTACTTCTCGCGGCCCCCGCTTCGCGGGAGCCGCTCGCCGCATTTGGATTCTGGACATCCTGGAGCTGGTCTCTTTGCCTGCCTGAGACACTCGAGTCCAAAGGACGCCGCGTTGAACTTGGAGAGGCCGCAACAAACCTTACATCCCCGGGACTGCGAGGACCAGGGTGCTTGCTGCTGAGTTGACCCAGCACACCTGTCTCCTCTTCCCGGCCCGGCCCCGCCTCCATCAACCTCTTTACTTCTCGCGGCCCCCGCTTCGCGGGAGCCGCTCGCCTCATTTGGATTCTGGACATCCTGGAGCTGGTCTCTTTGCCTGCCTGAGACACTCGAGTCCAAAGGACGCCACGTTGAACTTGGAGAGGCCGCAACAAACCTTACATCTCCGGGACTGCGAGGACCAGGGTGCTTGCTGCTGAGTTGACCCAGCACACCTGTCTCCTCTTCCCGGCCCCGCCTCCTCTCTGACTTTTTCTCCATCATAAGAGACCCGCCCTCACGCGCCAGCGGGACACGCCCGGAGCGAAGACCGGGCAAAGAGCGGGCCGTTTGAGGCCGTTAGAGGACGAGTGAGGACGGGACGGGCCACCCTCTTAACCTTTACTGCGCGGTAAGAGCTGTATTTCCATACTGTCACAAAGACCCATAAGCCTCGGACTTTGTATCGTCGTAATCTTGGACCTGTTTATGTATTGTTTTCCCTTAGTATTGTTGTGTAGCTCAAAAATATGCCATCAGACGCAGGAAAATCACGGTCTTTAACTGTTAACACATCTAATGGCCCTGTCTCTGGCACTATAGATCAATTCTTCAAACGTATAACCACCGTTTTAGAGAAGGAAATTGCAGAGACAGAAAAACGTTTATCCCTTGACCTGTTAACTGGCAAACGTTCCTCATTGGGCCGATTGGAAAAGCACTCTCTCCGGGGGTGATGAATGAGGGAGTAGGCTCCATTCCCGAAAGGGACAAAATAGCCTTATGCACAAATTCCCCAGGTATGGTTCCCTCTACTGACCACACAATTAGCTTATCCATATCAGGGTTATCAGATTCACCAAGCCTGGTAATATCCTCTCCACCGACAATAGGGCCTTCCGATATCAGACATATCTCAAGAAAGAGACAAGGTTCTCCTGTTATACCATCTCTGCCTAAGAAGGAGAAGCCCAAACCCATAGCACAAACCTTGACTCCTACTGGGCTTGTAGCAATAAATAACCCCTCCTTAAATACCAACAACATAGGGTTATCTACTGATACGGACTCCCTGGGTGAACTACTTATAAAAATAGAGACTATGGTTAAGTCCCTCTTACTTCCCCTCCTTGAGAGGACTAGACTAATAAGCCTACACCTGGATGATTTGGGCAAGCAAATGCAAGGGAATAATCTGACCTTAACTGAACTTCTAAAAACTCAGACTAAAACTGTCACTGTCGATCTAGCCACCTCTCTCCCTACTTTGCCAGAACAACCATCAACTAGTGGCACTTTAAGAACAACGCATATGGTATTGGGGGAAAAATCTGCGGGAAAGTTACCAAAAAAAACTGCAGACAATAGTAAAACCAATCCCCCACTAAATGACAAAGAAATAGATAGGGATACAAGGGTGGCCAGTAGTTCCATATTTGAAACGAGAGGAAATGATGAAGACCCAAAAAATAAAAACATAAATAATTCTGAGGGAAAAAATAGCACATCAACAAAATATACAATGGATAATGGAAATCGGGAACAGCTCACTCAGCGCCAGTATATTCCACCAACTAGAAGAGTGGGCCTACCCCCGGAATCAGCTCCATATACGATCATCATGACAGGGGTACCTGAACTCCCAGAGGGCTCCAGGGAGGACCATTATGCCCTAAAAAATAAAACCATCTATTGGCTGAATCAAAATCGACCTCTTCCCGCGCACATAAATGGGGAAATTTTAATGGTGAGAAGAACGAGCTGGGTGGGAACAAGACCAAAAGAAAGGAAGGAGGATGTGATAATCATAAACTTCAGGGACCATAGAGCTGTTAGATGTATTGGCGACTGGTATGAAGCTAGAGGAAGGGATGTAATTTCTACACACTATGTCAACTACTTTTATCCACAAGAACTGATTTCCCACCTTAAACCTCACTCTGTAAAAGATTTCTTCCAAGACTGGAGGGAAGCAGACCAGCAATTTTTCTGTCGAAACGCTCGTAAACATCTGTCTAACCCCCAGTCTTGGAACTGTTCGACTAACAATCAATACCCATTTCAGACCACAAATTCAATATATCAGAATAGTTATGCCCAGCCACAACAGAGGTTTAACATACCTACTTATAATTGTTTTTCAGCTCTGGGTGGTCTAGAAAACATAGATTGACTCAATTTAGAACAGGCCCGAATACAAAATTCTACTGTGAGAAATCATACTGTCTCTAACGGTATTATTCCCCCAAGTGAAAATATAGAAATACAAGGAATGGAAAGTAGCAACCTCTCCCCAGCTCCAATTTTAACATCATTTAAAGGAGCTGACACCTTTACTCTTGGGAATAATTGTAGTAAACAACCTATGCAGATGGCTGACGAAGTGCTAAATCCCCCAGAGTATGTACCAGTAGTAGAGGCAGCTTGTATAAATAAATGTTTAGACTCTAGAAAGGATGACATTATAATACAAATTATATCATGGAATATTGCAGGATTACGAACCAAAATAATGAACGGAAGTCTGTTGGATTTCACCCAAGATTACCACGTAATCTGTTTACAGGAGACATGGTCTACCAATGAACAGCATTTAATGGGCTATAAAACTTACTTCTCAGCGGCAGTGGCAGGCCCTCATGGCAGGGCCAAGGGGGGCCTGACGGTATACATAAAAAATACCATATCCGGCCTAAAAGTAACACCACTTAGCCTATACCCTAATTATCAGATATTGAAACTCTCATTTCCGAAGAATGGGACAATAGTTCTAGTGAATACATATGATAATGTCCTGGAAAATGAGAGAGTAAATTTACTTGGGACTCTTCGCAATAAACTCTCTATCCTGACAAAAAAAATGCAAGGATCAGATGTCCCAAACATCGTTTGGGGCGGTGATTTTAACCATCACCCCTGCGAAGTAAAAAATAGTAATATCTGTGGTATGGCAGAAGAAATAGATAAGTATGTGACCCACTTCTGCCACACTAAAGTAGGCGACCTCCTAAACGAAACACTGTCAGAGTTAGGCCTAGTAATCTTGAACGAAACTAACACTGCATCTGGCCAGCTACAAGCCACATATCTGGGTAGAGGATGGGAGTCAACGATTGACTATATATTGGTTTCAGCAACACTCGAAAGCAAAGCTCAGAGTTTTAGACTGATAGTCAATACTTTAAGCGATCATGCCGCTTTGGCTTTTGATTTGGTCATTGACCAGGGGCAATATACCTCGCACCCGATAATGGCCACACTTACCCAGAACAATATCTACCTCACAAAAATAAATGGCTATGCCATAGGCTGGGGAACGATAGACCCAGTGGCCATGATAAACAAGGTGGTCCACGCGGCATATCCCGCTATTGTGAAGTGCCTCGATAATAATACTAGCGAAGAAGAACTTTTGCATAATTTTAGTTCAATTATGGAGAAGGTAAAGGAATTTTTAACTCGAAATATGAAAGGGAATAAGGCCAGAAAAAAAAGGTGGTTTGACCATAAGTGTACTCTGGCCCACAAATCCTTAAAAAAAGCGCTGACGAAATCCGTAAGAGATCAAGAGGAAATACGTAGACTAAGGAGGCTCTATCGTCTAGCCTGCAAAAGTAGAAAACAAGAACTGAAAAAAGTGCTCTGGGACCAACCATATGAGAGCTCCCGGAACCGGAATAGTGAGCAGTTCTGGAAGGTAGTGAAGACCCCCTTCTTGATAGATACCAGCGACATGCCAAGAGTAGAAGTAGCGATTGAGGGCTCAATATGGGCAAACCACTTTTCCAAAGTTTTTGGCAAAGAAACGGGAGTAGATTTATCAGAGGAGAACAATCAGAGTCCACAAGAAAGTTTATTTCCGATCCCCTTAAATTTTGAATTAAATGAAGTCATAAATGCGGTTAAAAAGAGCAAAAGTGGAAAAGCCCCTGGTCCAGATGGTGTACCAGTCGATTTTTTAAAGTTTAAATTAGACCTGTGGGCCCCAATTTAAAAAAAAGTGTTTGATGCAACAATGAAGTGTGGTCTAATTAAAACTTGGTCCCAATCGATTATGGTTCCCATTTTTAAAAAGGGAAATAGGGAAGATGTGACCTGTTATAGGCCAATTTCATTATTGGACTCGCTTGGTAAAGCCCTGGGCAGAGTGGTTCTCCAGCGCCTACAGGACTGGGTAGATGACCGTAATATATTATCTGACATCCAGTTCGGCTTCCGAGAGGGCTTCGGAACAACCGAACAGGCTTTGAACCTAGCGCTACTAATGGGTAAATATGTTTCAGCAAAGCAAGGAAGGTTATACATGGTTTATGTTGACCTCTCCGCGGCCTTCGACTGCGTCTCCCACTCGAAGCTGTGGTCAGTCCTCATGCACATGGGTATAGACCCAGCCCTCGCACATCTTCTTCGGGCACTATATTCTAATGCCTCATCTAGGGTCCGCTTCGGAACGCAGGGCGAATTATCTGACTCCTTTAACGTGGAGAGTGGCGTGAGGCAGGGGTGTGTCCTGGCCCCCTTTCTTTTCTCCCTTTATACTAATGGTCTTGAGGCAGAGATGTTGAGAGGGGCTCAGGACCTCTTACGAGTGAAAAATCGCCCCGTCCCTGCCCTTCTCTATGCGGATGACGCAGTAATATTGGCACGTACCCCGCGAGAGTTGGAGAAAGCCTTAGATAGATATTCAAAGTTCATGGGCAGCTTGGACCTCAAAATAAATATTGAAAAAACATACGTGATGGAGGCAGGAAAGGGAAAGAAAAGAGGAAGGTCTATCTATCTTGATAAAGATAAAGTGGATTTGACTACACAATATCCATATCTTGGAGTCATGATAGATGACAAACTTAATTGGAAAGCGGCTATTGAAGCCCGCAAACACCAACTTTTGCGAGCAATCATTGCCCTCATAAAATTCTCCCAGAAGCTTGGAAAGAGGCCACCAGTAGAGCTCCTCCGCATCTATAAAGCAAAGTGTCATTCCATCGCACTTTATGGGCGGGGTTGTGGGGACATAAAAACACCAACGCCCTCCAGGTAGCAGAGAATACATTTATGAGATTCCTACTGATGGCACCCAAGCGAGCATCTACCTTCGCCTGCCATGCAGAACTTGGTCTGCCCCATATTGAAGATTTGGCCAAAATCCAACCTCTTTTGTTGTGGCGCCGTATTTGGACGTCAACAAAAAACTCACTCACAAAAGAGATAGTGGCCGATTGCATGTCTTTGGAACATGCGGGGAAAATCGAGTGGCTACTTTATGTGAAAAACCTCCTCATAGATTTGGGGCTCAACAAATACTATGCTAACCCTGAACAAATTGCTGAAATCTCGAAGAAAGACCTAAAAATAAGGGCCCTTAGCCATATGGAAGAATTACGGTTGAGCAAGGAGATAAATAAAAAATCTACTCAACACTCCTTGATAGCCATGACCACATTGGAAATGGAACCATATTTGACCTATGTCGAGTCACAATTTGAGCGTTTTTTGTTGACACGATTTAGATTGAATGTTTTCCATAGGCTTGTAGCCTTCCCAAAAAATCATGACTGGAAAGAGGGTCTAATGGCGTGCCCATGTGACGAGTTGTCGGAACAATCAACAATGCATACGGTATTGTTCTGCAAATTTTACTCCACACATCGCAAACTATGGCTAATTCCATTGCTGAGAATTCTTGGTCTCAGAAGATGTCGTCCCGCCATGTTGCATCTGCAATTTCTGAATAATACACTGACTACGAAATATGTTAGTACGTTTTTAAAGTGTATTTTTAAACACAGAGTAAATCTTGATTGAACTAATTTTTTGTTTTCAAGGAGTCTTTTAAACTGTGTATATTGTGTATGATATGTCTTTTTATGTACTTTAATGGTTATTATTGCTTTTATAACCGAATAAAGATTTACTTACTTACTTACAGCAAGGAGTTTGTGGTGCAGACGGATGCCTCGGAGTACGGAATCGGGGCTGTCTTGTCCCAAGTGAACTCTGAGGGGGTTGACCAGCCGGTGGCCTTCATCAGCCGGCGCCTGCTG
This sequence comes from Triturus cristatus, assembly GCF_964204655.1. Lineage (NCBI taxonomy): Eukaryota > Metazoa > Chordata > Amphibia > Caudata > Salamandridae > Triturus > Triturus cristatus. The sequence continues at coordinate 1,040,245,025 of NC_140584.1, read as the reverse complement.
CCCCGGGAGCAGAGATGGAGCACCATTGAACGGGAGGCCTTCACCGTGGTGTGGGCCCTCAAGAAGCTCCGGCCCTACCTCTTTGGCACCCACTTTCGGGTCCAAACCGACCACCGACCCTTGCGGTGGTTAATGCAGATGAGAGGCGAGAACCCGAAGTTGTTGCGATGGTCCATCTCTCTGCAGGGGATGGACTTCACCGTAGACCATCGGCCCGGCAACGACCACGCCAACGCCGACGGCCTGTCCCGCTTCTTCCGGGGAACAACCTTTACAACGCAACTTTTACAACGCACTACACTTACAACGCATTTTTTACAACGCACAATCCATTACAACGCATGACATTACAACGCAGGACACTACAACGCATTTTTAAAAACTACCTTTACAACGCATTCCATTACAACGCATACTACCATTACAACGCATACCATTACAACGCATAATATAGTAATTTTTACCCCTATACTATCCAACACTTACCCTACTGTTGCACCCCCTGGAGTTAGAATAGTAATTTTTACCCCTATACTATCCAACACTTACTCTACTGTTGCACCCCCTGGAGTTAGAATAGTACTTTTTACCCTATACTATCCAACACTTACCCTACTGTTGCACCCCCTGGAGTTAGAATAGTAATTTTTACCCCTATACTATCCAACACTTACTCTACTGTTGCACCCCCTGGAGTTAGAATAGTAATTTTTACCCCTATACTATCCAACACTTACTCTACTGTTGCACCCCCTGGAGTTAGAATAGTAATTTTTACCCCTATACTATCCAACACTTACCCTACTGTTGCACCCCCTGGAGTTAGAATAGTAATTTTTACCCCTATACTATCCAAAACTTACCCTACTGTTGCACCCCCTGGAGTTAGAATAGTAATTTTTACCCCTATACTATCCAACACTTACCCTACTGTTGCACCCCCTGGAGTTAGAATAGTAATTTTTAACCCTATACTATCCAACACTTTCCCTACTGTTGCACCCCCTGGAGTTAGAATAGTAATTTTTACCCCTATACTATCCAACATTTACCCTACTGTTGCACCCCCTGGAGTTAGAATAGTAATTTTTAACCCTATACTATCCAACACTTACCCTACTGTTGCACCCCCTGGAGTTAGAATAGTAATTTTTACCCCTATACTATCTAATACTTACCTTAAATGCAATTTAATATTATGCGTTGTAATGGTATGCGTTGTAAAGGTAGTATGCGTTGTAATGGAAATGCGTTGTAAAGGTAGTTTTTAAAAATGCGTTGTAGTGTCCTGCGTTGTAATGTCATGCGTTGTAATGGATTGTGCATTGTAAAAAATGCGTTGTAAGTGCATGCGTTGTAAAAGTGTGCGTTGTAACGACATACATCTGCTTCTTCCACCTCGGCGAGGAGAACACCCAAGACGATGGGTGACACTCCCTGCCTTCAGCTGGGGGGGACGCCTGTTGGACCCGGCCTCGTGGCGTGGTCCCGAACCCTCCTACCCGACCCAACGGGGGCAGCCCCCACCCTTCGGGGTCCCCCTGGATTGTACCCCGCTACCCGCACCAGCCTTCGCGACGCGGCCCGCCCCGGCCTCCGTCCCAGCGAAGCCCCGACATCGGGGCACCAAGACCCGACCAAGGGGGGGTCGAGTGGCCACTCCACAGATCCCGGAGGAGGAGAGTTTCGATGGGGCCCCCAGCCGTCCCCCGACGCCTGGCTCCGATCGCCCTCCGGCCTCCCTAGGTGCTGGCTCCACCCCCCGCTGGGTGTCTGGACTCTCTCATCCCGGCCCCTCCGACCCCCCCAGGCGCGAGGGTCCGGACATCAAAGGGCTCCAGCCCTATATCTGAGGCCGCCCAAAACCTGGACGGCAGTTGTATCCTGGAGTCAAGAGCCCTGCTGATCGGATCGCGGCTGACCCTACGGAGAGAGACTCATTACCTGGGACTTGGAACTCGGAGCCCTGCTGACTGCGTCGCGGCTCCCCCCTTGCTGAGAAGAAGACCCTCACGGAACATCGGAGCCCTGCTGACCTCATCGCGGCTCGACCTCGCCAAAGTAAACCATCGGAGCCCTGCTGACCTCGTCGCGGCTCGACCTCGCAGAAGTAACCATCGGAGCCTGCTGACCTCATCGCGGCTCGACCTCGCAGAAGTAACCATCGGAGCCTGCTGACCTCGTCGCGGCTCGACCTCATCGAGGCAATCCCCCGCGCCCTGCGGACGACGTCCCGGCTCCCGGAAACCCCCCAGCTCGAGGATTGAGAGCTAGGCGCAGGGTGTTCCCGTACCAGGCTGGTACTGAGACTGTCCCGCTACCCCATCCCTACAAGACTTTGAGACTCTTTTGGATCCCGCGATCCACCTGTAAATATTACCACAGAAATCTGCCTTGATTACCGATAAAGACTTGTGAGAATTGATACCCTGGTTGTGTCCCTTTGTGGTGGGGGGGGGGGGGTTGCTTGACTGATACGATCATAGGAGAAGGACCTCGCCCAGGAGGCTTCTCAGCGGCGCTCGGCTACTCGCCTACGGAACGGTGGCTCTCGGGGTGGTCAGTCCGACACCATCTGGCTCCCGGAGGGCGCCCTTCTAACAGCAATACTTTTCAGGTACAGAAAAATGTGGTTGCAAAAGCAATAAAAATACTTTACAGTAATACTGTAAATTACTTTGTGGTGTTAAATCATCAGTAGCAGTAACTTAGCAAAGTACAAAATAGACACTTAGTGCAACATAAAGAAATGTAATGCAATCCTATGTGAGGAAATCAGTTATGTACATGTACAGGTAAGTACTGAACTTACGCATCCAGTCGTCGGGGGTTTAGACCAACACTGGGCAAGGGTCAGATCAAAGTAGGTACTGCACCACCAACTGGTACTGGGGTGACCGGGTGTAGAGGTCACTGGGCCAATGTTAGTCAATGGAGACTGGGTGCACCACAAGAGGTGCTTGTTGCAGGCAAGTACCCGCGGTTCAAGGGCACAGGCTCCGGAGTTTAAGGCAAGCACAGAGGAGCCGCAAAGAAGCACCAAAGCTACACCACCAGAGCAGAGGCAAAGGTCCGGATGGGTGCACGGTGCAAGCACAGCGATGGGCGTGCAATGCAATTCTATAGAGATTCTTCTTTGTGGACAAAGGCTGCATGCGTCGAACTGGAGGGTGCAGGCAGAAAACCAGCATCAGCACAGGCAAGTTGGGATGTTGGAGGTCATGGGGCACCCCGGTCAAGCTCCCCAAAGCCCAGGAGCTACGGGTGCAGGAGTGCCTTTAGATGTCAGATTTCTTCTAACCAGGCCGACTGCAGTTAGGAGGACCCTTTGTATTCACACTGCATGCGCCATCAGGGAGGTCAGGAGAGGTCAGGCAACACTGGATTAGAGGTCAGGGTGGGCGAGGACACTTATCTGGACAGGTGAGCCACTCAGAATCGGGCCCAGGGCGTCGGCTGCAGTGTGGGCCGGACTCACGGTTCCAGATGGTAAAGGAGTTCTTGGAGTTGATTTCTTCGGGATAGGTCCACTGTCCACAAGAGATTGGAGTATTTTTCGAAGGCAGCAGTCCTCCAAGGGTTTTTAGAGGCTGCTGGCTGCAAGACAGGTTGTCTTTTTGTTGCTGGTTCTTTGAAGCTGGAGACAGGCCGATAGGGCTGGGGCCAAGGCAGTCGTCGTCCAATGCAATTCTATAGAGATTCTTCTTTGTGGACACAGGCTGCATGCATTGAACTGGAGGGTGCAGGCAGAAAACCAGCATCAGCACAGGCAAGTTGGGATGTTGGAGGTCATGGGGGCTCCCCGGTCAATCTCCCCAAACCCCAGGAGCTGCAGGTGCATGAGTACCTTTAGATGTCAGATTTCTTCTAACCAGGCCGATTGCAGTTGGGGGGACCCTTCAGATTCACACTGCATGCGCCATCAGGGAGGTCAGGAGAGGTCAGCCAACACTGGATTAGAAGTCAGGATTGGTGGGGAGACTTAACATGACAGGTGAACCACTCAGCATCGGGCCATGGCCGTCGGCTGCAGTGTGGGCCGGACTCACGGTTCCAGATGGTAAAGGAGTTCTTGGAGTTGATTTCTTCGGGACAGGTCCGCTGTCCACAGGAGATTGGAGTATTTTTCGAAGGCAGCGTTCCTCCAAGGGTTTTCAGGAGTCGCTGGCTGCAAGACAGGTCGTCTTTTTGTTGCTGGTTCTTTGAAGCTGGAGACAGGCCGCTAGGACCGGGGCCAAGGCAGTGGTTGTCTTCATGCTTCTCTGGAGCGTTGGCTTCAAGGATGTCTTCTTTCTTCTTGGGTCGTCGCAGATCTTAGGATCAAGATTCAGGGGTGCCCCTAAATGCTGAATTTAGGGACGTTACAGGCCCTGGCAAGTAGTAAGCAATAGGCTATTTACTTTTAGGGTGGCTACACCCTTTGTTTGGCCCCTCTCTTTTGGGCAGACGAGACCCCTAACCTGATTGGATAAAATCCTTCCATCCAACATGGAGGATTTTCAAAGGAGGGGGTCACTTCAGCTCAGGACACCATATGGGTGGTCCTGGCTGAGACGAGTCACACATCTCCTAACTACTAATTTTTTCATCGACCATGCCGCCAAAATTGGAGATTGGTCAGGGGGGCGGCCACCTCCACTGGCTGGAGAGGTCCTGGCTAGCATAAAGAAGGGCAGGACGTCTTTTTGGCTCACAGACCTGAATGCTGTTCCTGCTTGGGGGTTGGTGAGAAGTACCACCACCACAAGCAGGCGTTGTTCCTGAGCCACGAGAGCACAAGGGCTCTCAGGGGGGTCGGAAACATGTCTGTGTGTAGCAGGTCGGTGCAGACCGGTCAGTCGTACACCTGTGAGTTGGTCATTTTTCAGGTGGCATCTCTAAGTTGCCCTCTGAGTGCATTTTACAATAAATCCAACACTGGCATCAGTGTGGGTTTATTGTGCTGAGACGTTTGATACCAAATTTAACGACAAACTCCCAGCCTGTGTACTCAATATGGCTTCACTGCACTTACAATGTCTAAGAATGGACTTAGACACTGCAGGGGCATATTGCTCATGCAGCTATACCCTCACCTGTGGTGTAGTGCACTCTTTCTTAGGGCTGAAAGGTCTGCCAGAGGGGTGACGTACCTCTGCCACAGGCAGTGTTTGTGGGCATGGCACACAGGGATGTGTGTAATGCCAACTTTCAGGTTTTGTCTCCACCAAAAGACACTTTCTGCAAACTGTGTTAGGTAAGGGTTCGCTGATGGCGGCACAATGCATGCTACAGCTCTTAGCGACCCTCTCTGGTCACAAGGCTCTTGGTACCACTATTACCTTTTACAAGGGACTTAGATATGAACCAGAGGTGTGCCAATTGGGGAAACAAAGGTACAGTTTGGGAAAAGAACACAGAAACTGGGATCCTTATTAGCAGGGACCTAGTGCACATTCAGTCAAAATGCATCAGATATCAGGCAAAAAGTGGGGGTAACAATACAAAAAGGAGACCTTTCCTACACCATGAAATTTCAAGCAGATGAGAAAACAGCACCATGTGGGGACTCTGGCGCAATTAAATTCAACTGTACACAATCTCCTTCCAGCACCCGCATGAATACCGCTCCACCATTGGAGATACAAGTGTTTGTGCAGAGAAGAGTAACATCTATTGACAATGGATAATATGTAACTAGTTTCATGATTACACTATGCCTATGCTGGTATAGTGCCTCCGCATGCACTCCTTGTGATCCCAATGAGGGTTCCTCTCTTTGTTAACAATTTGTTAGATCAAGTTTTATGTTAGTCTCAAAAAGTTTCTTTAACAATAAAAATTCATGCAAAAATAATCTCGCTGTTCAACGTTTTGTTTGCTTCTTTTTTGTTATTGTACAGAGTTATCGACTTATTGTGGCTCCATCCCACAAGTATTCAGTTGAATATTATGTATACCATGGAAATACAAAATCCTCAATTTATTTCGGACCTCTGGTCCTTTATCAGGAGATCATTAAATGCTATGGAAAGAAAGAAAATGATATACTCAAAATATTCATGCAATGTTTTCGGTACTAATAATTCTGACTACTATTGATCGGTAAGAACAGTTTGTTTCATTTCACCATTATTCGCATAAACGTTTGACACATCATCAAAATACCATGACAATAACTCAATAAATGCATTAAATATTAAATGAACAACCTTGTATTTCCATCAAAGTAGTAACGTAGTCGTTGTCAGCGATCAAGGTTAACTTGCGATATTCACAAATGTCTAAGTGCCAATACATTTTACAGAATGTAAGCGTTTGCAGTCAAAATTATTGTAATCTCTGCTGTTGTTGGTCTGAATTGACAAATCACATAGTGCATGAAATTAAACATATGCATTAGTCTTATTCAAAAGATTGTTATTGGCATTTCAAATCTCCTTCCCCATCTATTAAATGAATTACGTATTATGTATGTCTCATTGTTTACTGCTGACTTGAGTGTATGATTATTTGTGCATTAAGGATCCTCATGCTGTGCTAAAGCAAAGCAAACATTGCCAAAAGAATCAGGTCAATGATTCGAAGTATTCAGTGCCTGTGTATGTGAGTGATATCACACCAATGTAATCTTAATCCAAATGTAAAAATAATGGATGTCCGAATAAGCTAATTCAAATTATGGTGTAAAAAAGCTTTTCTAAGATGTATTGAGAACATCAAGAGCTATGAGTTGGATTATACAGCCCTCCGCTGTGTTTTGACTATGTCAATATGAATACGTTATACCACATCTTTGTGATCTTGATTCAAAGAATTACCTTTATCAGGGTCGAAATAAACTAAGCCTAAGTATAAAGTGAATCGTGCCTGTTAAGGAATCCTCTGAAATATATTTGGACATATTGTGCCCACTGATGTACATGCAATGCTCAATAGTGTTCACCTATGCGTGTCTTTCAAAATGAGTCTAAGATTCATGGGGGCATATTCTCAAGGACTTCTCGCCGAGTTATCGACACTTTATTGCAGCCAAAGTCGCAATAAATGTATTGCCCCTTTCACAAGCTGGTGCTAACAGCCCATATCACCAGTTTTCAGCTGCAAAAAACATCACCACAGATGACCTCGGCAACTAACGCTAATGAGATGCAGAGTAGGCGTTCCCGTGCAAAAAGCCGCGACAACACCACACCTCAACATTCTCAACGACCAGCCAGATCGGCGATAAGATCCCAAAACAGGCGTTAAGGCGCGTTAGCAGAAGGAAATTAACACCTGCTCTGACCTGGTGTAAAGTCGGACGACAACTGGCACCAGACAAGGGAGCACAGCCCAGAGCCACACATGAAGAACAACAGATGCCCTGGACCAACTGAACATGCAGCCCGGAGCCCCAATAGGGCAACAACACCCACCGCCACCCCCCGGGCCCTACCCCGGGCACCCTCCCCCTTTGGACAAAGATATTGCACATCAACGCTATGAAATCATGAACCAAACAATTCCCCTTAAGTCGCACAATCACAACACCTAACATACATGTGAGGTCAGAAAAAGGAGAATCATACATTAATCTCAGAATATCCAAATAATCTGTTTTTTACAGAATAAACCCAAAACAACAATTCTGAAGAGTCATGACTGGTCTTCTCAGGACATTCTGTAAGTCACAGCCTGCAAGACAAAAACCTAGATAAGAAGTTGTGTCATGCGCTCATCAAAGTACAGAGAGAGAGAGCGAAAGAGAGATAGAGATAGAGATAAAGAGAGAAAGAGAGGGAGAGAGAGAGAGAGAAAGAGAGAGAGGGAGAGTGAGAGAGAGAGAAAGAGAGAGAGAGGGAGAGAAAGAGAGAGAGAGGGAGAGAGGGAGAGAGAAACAGAGGGAGAGAGGGTGCCGACACTGTGGACCTAGGCCTCACTGCTCACCTGCTGCCACCGGTGTGTCTCCAACCACGTACCGGTATACACTGCAGTCCCCCAGGTCCCTTATCTGAAACAGTTTCCAGAGACATGAATGGCAGAGGCCATACAGTTGCACATGCCAACATCGCTTGCCCACCTCTGCGCACACAGGCTGCTGCATCCCAGCCCCTCCCGCCGCCCAGCGGTGATTGCCCACCCCTGTGCAACCATGCCTCACTGCTCACCTTCCGCCACTGGCATGTCTCCAAGAGCGCCCATCACGTGCCGGTGGGAGCTCCAAGCCCAGTGCCCGGACCATGGCACCCTCCATATCATGCAGCCCCCTACCGCGGGCCATCAGGTCACATACTTGATTCTGGGTCTTGATTTCGCTATGGCAGAGAACATGTCAGTCCACACACGGCCTCATCGCAGGCTGCACACCCGCTCAGCTCTTGAGGTGCCACTAACTCTGTGTACCACGAGGCGACACCACGTGGTGATAGGCCCACACTGGCCGCTGGCTCAGGCCTACACTGCTGTCCAGCAGGGCTCACACTAATCCTACTAGTCTGGACCCCCAGGACGCCGCATCATCGCAGGCTGCACACCCGCTCAGCCCTTTCGGTGCCCCTACCTCAGTGCACCAAAAGACACCGTCCCGTTGCGGTGTGCCTGTGCCTTCCACAGCGTATCTGGTGCCACCAAGTCTGTGCACTGCAAGCCATGGACCCTTTATGATTGAGTCTCGTGGTGCGGACGCCATCATGTCACCCCCGGCACTTGGCAATGTGAGGTGGCAGGGCCCTAGGCCCTCATGCATAAATGATAACCACACAGAGACACCCAGTTGCAGAGTGGAAATGGCGTCCAGCACGTGCGCCAGGACCTTTTTATTGGCAGGGTCACATGTCCTGTGACGGCTGTGCTGGATGGGTGTGGTGTGGGTGTAAACCAGCTGTGAGGGAGTGGCTGTGGCATGCTGACAACTAGACCTGTGAGCAGCAGATCCCTACAGGGAAGACCTGGGACATGTAGAGTTGATTTCCCCCCCGGTGACCGTAAGCAGAGTGGGCTGGCCTGGCTTATTCCAGTAAAGCGTAAGGGTGTGAACAATGACCCCGGGGCTCTGGGCATCATTCCGTCCTGGGCTGGACAAGGAAGTAACTAATGCGTGTGTCTCCGTGGAAATCGGCAATGTGTCACCCTGTGACCCAAGTCCCACAACATGAGCAACATGTACATAAGGGGGACTAACTGACCCTACATTCATCCATACTTCCACACTTGAAAGATCATAGACATGACACATCTTTGTGAATATGAATGTTTAATTCACATTCAGTGGAGCATTGTAGCTGGAGCAGTACAGGGCCATGCAAACCCCACTTCACATTGTTGGCCCGTGGAGGGTCAGCCAGAGTCCTTCAGGGAATGACAAGTGCATCAGATGAGGAGGAGTTCAGTCTGCAGTCTGATTGCTGTGTCATTGGTGACCAAACAGAATATGGCAGTCCATGTCGAGGTCCAAGGTGTCTATCGCAGAGTGCATCGGGGACAGTGGAAGGTGATGATGCAGTGGGCAGAACCAAGAAGAAACAGGCTAAGTGGCGGAGATGAATGCTACTGCGTGCTTCTGACCACGGAGGCAGATTCATCCACATCTTCGTCCTCTGCTGTTGCATGTGCCTCACTTGTTCCTGGTGGTGTTCTGTCTCTTGCACTGTGTGGCAGTGACACCTCAGGGGCAAGAGGTGGAATGTCTGCCGTACTGTGTGGCACTGACACCTCAGGGGCCGGAGGTGGAATGTCTGCCGCACTGTGTGGCACTGACACATCAGGGGCCAGAGATGTGGATGGATTGGTAGCAGCAGCATGCATCAGCGCCAGGGCTTGTGGCAGCAATGCCATGAGGAGGGTCTTTGGGGCATTGAGGGACCCAGCTATCTCTAGCTGGTGTGCAGCCGTGGCAGCCGCTCTTTCTGCCTGCGCCCACTCCATGTTCTCCATGATCCTCCGCATGTGTCTCAAATCCCGTGCGAGATAGCTGGAGGCACTCTGACTAGACAGTCGTTCTTATCGCAGAGTCAGGACTCTAGCGATGTCAACCATGGTTCGTTGGAGAGCACGGAGCAGACTGGTGGTGTCTGTTAGGGACTGTGAGTGGTCCCTGATGGGACTTAGACACCTACGTATGGCGTCTAGTTTGGCTGTCATGCAGTTGAACCCCACCTGCACTTGTTCAGCCAGCTTCTCCTGGCACTCCAACACACTGTGTTAGAAGGCCATGTGTTCGTCATGGAGGTCCTGAGAGGCAGCTGTGGTGGTAGGTGCTGCCTACTGTGTGTTCTGTGGTCTGTGCAGGGGGTGGGTTCTCATCGTAGCAGCTGGGCTGCCCTGCTCCTGGAAGTGGGCTGCGGAGGCTCTCCACGAGCTGTTGGAGGACGTCGGAGTCGAAGGTGTGGTGGTCCTCTTCGTCTTCAGAGAAGAGAGGTTCGGCCTGCTCTGTAGGATGTGTTGGATTCCCCCTGCAATGTGAAGTCTGCATGACAGTGTACATGGTGACTGTTTGGGGGGAGCTGTCTATTTGATGCGGGACAGTGGACATTTCGACAACATCACGGATGTGTGTTTGTACCTGTACATTGTCAACTCACATTTCCCTGCAATGCCAAATGTGATTGGCCTGTTTCTACACACATGCGGCACCAGTTGTGTCCTCTGTTCTGTTGTGGATGTGTTGCGGTTTGTACCACATCGTTGTCAATGTTGATGTGCTCTGCATGTAATGTGTGTGTGCCGCATTTTTGGGGAGTCGCCCCTGCAGCTCTGATTTAGCTGCCCCTTATACCTTACATGCGGTGTGCCTTTGATTTCTGTGCTTATACAGTGCTGAGATGTTGCATATTTGGGTGCATTGGTCTCTTGGTGGGAGTTGGGGGTCTGGGGTATGGTTTGTCCGCAGATGTGCTATGCTTAATTGTGCATGTGTGACATTGTGCCCATCTCCCCCCGTCCCCGGTCGTCACTCACCCTGTTGCTGTTGTGTCCGGTCATGTTGAGCAGTGTCCGGGCCCCCAACTCCTGCAACCGTCTCCCCACTGATGACTATGGACACCATTTCCTCCATCTCATCCAGCTCCTCCTGTGGCGCTGGGCTTCCACCTCCAGTCTGCATTGCTGCCTTCCGGTTGTTTGCGAGTTCCTGCTTGGTTTTGCGCTTCACATCATTCCAGCACCTCTTGACCTCTTCCATTGTCCTCTTCTGCACTCCAACTGCATTCACCTCCACGATTGTCTACCATATTCCATTTTTAGTTGCCAGTGACATAGTGGAGGTGACGAACAGTAGTTGATGGTGTTCTATCACCTCCGTTATCAGGATCCTGTTTTCCTGTGGACTGAACCGTTTCTTCCCACTCTTCCTGTCCTTGCCCTTCCCTGACCCCGAGGTCCCAGGCTGGTCCTCCGGGGGGCTTGTGGGGTTCTGGTTGTCCTCTGTACTTGCTCCGGCTCCCTCCATTGTGCTTCACTGTTGTTTGGCTTTTGTTTGTATGGTTTTTTAGGTCTCGCTGAGCCCAGCGCATGTGCTGGCTCGGAGAGACATTTAGTAGGTGAGTTTTCAAAGTGCTACTGGCTGGCCTAGCGCTTGCGTTCATGCGAGCGTGCATGCGCACAGCCGCCATTCATGGGTCATTAGCACCACTCGGCCGCACGTCTTTCGCTTTGATCGCGATCAATGCTTGTTACTCCTGATGCAAGCTCTCTCCCCCCCCTTTGTTCATGATCGCGATCGCGATCAGTTTCATGTCACTTTTGCTTGTTTTTATTTACTTTTCTCCCTTCTCCCACTCGTCAGTTTAATTTTCAACCTTCTTCCCGCCCCCCTTTGTTCATGATCGCGATCAGGTTCACGTCTCTGTTTTTTTTGTTGTTAAACTTTCAGCGTGCCACTAGCGGCACGCTGCATTCTTTTTTTTTTTTAACACTTTCCTTGCGCCACTCACCAATCTGCTCCCTCCTGCAGTGCTGTTGGATCGCCGCATCGGCCAGTCAGTCCCCGCTGTTGATCCCCAGTCGATTACTTTTGGGATCCTTCACCCATGCACATCTCTGGGAGCTTACGCAGCACCCCCTCACTCGCTGCTGTTTGTCCTTCCACCCGAGGCTCACTGCGACATTTGCGGCAGCGCCCCAAGCGCACTCCACCAGGAATCGCCATTTCAAGTTGAGTCTCAAGCCTGCATGGAATATAAATGTTAACATGCCCATAGCCTCGACCCTCAAGCATGCCGTAAAACCGTCCACAAATCAGTCTCGGCTTCTACCTCTTGCACAGGGGCAACTCTGGTCAGTAGATGACATAGTCTGTAGCATCCATACATCGCTGGCTGCAATGTGCATGGTCTGTTGCTATATTACCATCTGCTTGGACCTCTTTCTGCCAAACCACAGGATCTTGTGTAAATGTAAAACATTGATGGAGGTGACAAAGTGCACACCATTTTTCTGATACCTAAACTGCAATGCAATAGTAGGGCCTAGGTTTGACTCCTACAAGTACCTTGGGGGCAGAAATTCTGCGACATCTGCGGCAGCGCCCCAGGCGCACTCCACCAGGAATCGCCATTTCAAGTTGAGTCTGCAAGCCTGCAAGGAACATGCCCGCAGCCACGACCCTCAAGCATGCCCGGCGGCCGCCGCTGCTCAATGTTGCGGGCGGGGTACGAGTGAGTTGGGTTGCCGGAGGCCGGCCAGCACTGCCTCTCGCCGGCCCTCGATGCAGGAAGTGCCCAGCGTGATTTTAGAGTTTTGCGGTACAATGTGCTAGCACGCAGAGCCTGTGGGGCGCAATACATTCCTCTTTATTTACGGGCCTGTTTCACAGCTCATTCTAGGCACACCAGGCGCCGCCGCGTGCTTGCTTGCAGAGAATACAGCTAATTATAGGCGAAGATTGCCGTTTCCGTTGTGGCCATGCTTCACTGCCTGTGTTTTGCTGGTGTTGTTAACGTGACGATTTTGAGCAGGCCTACGACTGCGTCAAAGTTGTTATATTCATTAATGTGTGGGGAAGAGGACATACTCCTTTCGTTCCTTGCTCTCGTCTTTGTTTAAAGCACAGGAAGTACACCACACATCATGCTCCTCCCACACTGACAAGGGTTGTCTGTTGTTGCAGCACTACACGCCAGCGAAGTCACGTTACCACCTGGCAGCTCACAGTCCTTGCACGACCCCTGTCACCTTGAGCCGTCTCAACATGGCATCCCAGCCTAAAAACATCGTCATCTTCGAATCCACTAGAATGACGGGGAGGACGGTACTGGACCAAGCAGTCCAGGCAGGTGAGTAGCCGTAAGGGACCTTACACCAGCAGAGACAGGGAGTGCACATGTGTGGGAGCATTCATTGCACAAGAGACAGGGAGTGCACATGTGTGGGAGCATTCATTGCACAAGAGACAGGGAGGGCACATGTGAGGGTGCATTCATTAGACAAGAACAGACAGGGAGTGCACACAGTTGGGTGTCAGAGTGGCTGTAATAAAGATCCTGCTATATGCTTCAGCAACTTATAGTTACCTGGCGATGAACTCTTCATCTATCCACGAGAATCACGTAATATGCTTGGGATCACACAATGTGTCAAGTGGCTAAGCTAGGACTTTAGTTCACGACCCCAAACTTAATTTTGCCCATGGTAACAGTCATAGAACCTACCAAATGCAGCTTTTTTCCCACTCGGCGAAAACCCGCTCGCATAGTTGAAACAAAACAGCTGCAGGCAGAGTTTTATCGCCAAGGGAAATGTGAAACAAAATAGCTGCAGACAGAGTTAGTATCATCAAGGGAGGACATATTGTATTGAAATTGAATTTATCTAGTGCTTTCTACCCCTGATGATGTGTTAAAGTGCCTTATGGTGGGTAGTACGCTACTTCACAACCTAAGGTTAGTGGTCTTCCAGTGGTGATTGCTCATACATTTCGACTCACTGTCCCATATTTAAGAAATGTAATACCACCTTGACTTGTGAAGTGTTTTGTTTGTACAGGATCGGCAATACATCATCACGTAATTTACAAAGTCAAAAAAGTCATTGCGTATGAAAGCACTTCCAGATATACACGTTCAGACTACCAGTTGTACGAATAAAAAAAACCACTTTAATATGTACTTCTCCATGCAGTGCTATAAGGTGTCTATTAGTGTCAAAGTTTCTTTGTTAAAGAAATACACTTTTTTTTAAGAGACTGTATCATATTTTCAATAAGCATGGAAGCCCATCCATAGGTGTGTGGCCATTCACCAGTGGCACACGAAGTAACAGTAGCACATGAAGTAACAGTAGATGTTGTTGCACCAAGGATAATGAGCTGCATGGCTAAACACTTATAAGGTCCCAGAGGCGAGACCTATTGGCTATGCCAATGCTTGTTCTACTTTTATAGTGCATTTTCCCGCTTGACGTGTGTGAATTGCAGGCCTGTGGCTGGTTTTCGATGATTTTTGTATTGCGATTGGCGTCATCGCAACTTTTTTCATGTTCGTGTTCCGCATTTTTACGGTGTCGCGTTGATTTTAACGCGGTCATTTGACTAATTATCGAGGGACTATCGCATGGTGCCGCCGTGTTGAGACTACTACGTTAACATGGCGTTGTTTTCCCGCAATATGCAAAGTTGTGTTACGCTAATTTTGAGATGTTTACACACGTTCTTGATAATATTCCCCATGGATTCATAAGTAATTTCAGTTCGTATCTGAATGTGTACTGTATTTTATTACAGAAAGTAGGTTTTCACAATGTATGTATCGCACCATCTAAACCCTAAAAGACAGTATAAATCAAATGCATTTCTAGTGAGCAATTGCATTCCGCACTCTAGTTATTCCATGTCCACATTGTCGTTCTCATCAATGTGCTTAGTGCATTTCATTCATTGGTCATTCGTCTTCTTTGCGCCCTTCTTTATGTGAATGGTACCCCGGTGGACTTCACACATACTCCATTGTGTTCACTAAATGTTTGACCCCAATCTGTTGGGACATCACATCTCTTATGAACTGTTCTTATCCCACACAATAAGTTAATAACTCTTTACAGTAATGAAAAAGAAGAAAATAAAACTTTAAAGAACAACTTTATTTTTGCATTCGTTTTTATTGTTTAAGAATCTTTTTGAGACTAACATAAAAACTGATCTAAGAAATTCTTAGCAAAGAGAGGAACCCATATTGGGACAACAAGGAGTGAGAAGGAAGACACTGTACCAGCATGGGCGTAGTGCAAACATGAAAAAAAATGTAGGTAACCCAGGATCAGTGGTTGATAACTCATCAGCACCCAAATTATCTACCTCGTTTATTTATAATTAACAAGGGAGTGAACGGATACATTTACACTAATATGTAACTTGGACATCTATTAATTTTTGTTTTGAG
Organism: Triturus cristatus; assembly: GCF_964204655.1. Lineage (NCBI taxonomy): Eukaryota > Metazoa > Chordata > Amphibia > Caudata > Salamandridae > Triturus > Triturus cristatus. The sequence goes on along the minus strand of NC_140584.1, from coordinate 1,040,229,693 downwards.
GGGTTATTGAAGAAAGCTAAAGAGGGCATCCATGTTGGAATGGAGGGCCCAAGTTAAAAGTCCTTCAACACCAAGGAAAAGAGGTGAAAGAAAACTTTGCAGGCTGAGAAAAGATTTGGGAGGTGATCCAACTCACAGATTAGGTGTGTTATTCCTTTGCGGTTAGTGACGTAAAGCCACACATTCACACAAATGACGTTTCCTGTCCTCAGATGAAGACATACTCATCCATTTCCAAAATGAGAACCACACTCATGAAAACCTATAGCACACACGCACACCAGTACACAAAGTATGCTTAAAAAACCAACAGGATGCTGATCATAGCATCAACATGTTGTTTTGAAGCAAATCTGTACAGATGGAAAAGTAACCCCATGGTCTAACAAATACTCTGAAATACGTCACAGTATATATCTGCAATGGTATACAGCACGGTGTATGAGAAATGCGATTATTTCAAGATGTACAGGTTGTCTTATACTCCAGAAAATATGTCCTATGTCGGTCTCCCAGACCAGGTACCCATTCCAGTTTTGAATCCCATAAGCTCAACACATGCTGGAAGCATTTAACCCAAGGTCTATCCAGAATAATAATGAGCGCTCTTGCATTGAAACATTTCTAGACTACCCTCTAGAACACAGCCAAGGATTCTGTTTTATTCTAGACCTCCTGGTACTAAGGTCTTAGTCAATATGCCAACCCGAGACAAAAAACATATTGGACTACAACCACCCCCAACCCACAGAGCAATATTTGAGTGAGATGTGTTTCAAACAATCAATTCTATAAGCAATCAGAGAGCTTGTTAGTAGAACCCAGACCTCCTTTCATCAAGGAAAAGCACATGCATGCATACTGGGAAATGGGGAACATATATTACAATTATTTATTTCAAAATCAAAATCATATTCTAGACCACGCAATATGAATTTCAACTGCTGCCATTGCTAAGAGTATGAACAGCAAGAAATATTTTATTATATTGAAAGTGTATTTTATAACAAACCTGCCCTCATTTCTTTACTTACTAAGGTAACCTTATCGCCAGATGCGGGCCTAATTTGAGTTTCAGATGGTTTCACACCCGCAAACCTGTTTGAACAATAATACTGTATGTCCAGTATAGTAGCAAGGTCTGCTGTCCTCATCTGCACTCCTGGCAAGGGTTGGTAAGCTGAGCAAGTGAAGGGTGAATGCCTCCTGTTATCCTTCAGCAAGAGTGGGTGATGCGATTCTGCAAGCCCTCTCTACTCTTTCACACTCTTTGCTGAGCATATATGATTATTTAGTTGTTGTTGAATCTTTCAGTATAAACAAAAAGAAGAAACCAGTCTAGTGTCCTTTTACTTATTTGCATTCTGTAGTTAGACTGTGCCGAGCTACGTTTCCCAAGAACCTTAATGCTGTATTGTTATATACTTTTGTGACTTATCATGACTACCTCAATGCTGTATTGTTCTATACCCTTTTGTTGCATGTTCTGACCCACACGAATCCTCACATGTAACTCGAGTAAACTTATTTGCATAAGATGTAAGGCGCTCTGATACCGTCGGGTCTAAAACTCAAAATCAACAAATAAACAAATAAATAATTATCAACTTTCCATGATACTTTGTTCACATCTTAATAATTATTTAGATTAGAACATTCAACTCTGATTTAATACGGTGAATATAATTGAGTAGACTTGATTATAATGTTACCAAAAAACAGAACTTAAAATACACTGTACATTAAGCATTTGCATTTGTGTCTTAATGGTTAACCTGTGTCCCCTAAAAGAGGACTAACTACATGAGAAAAGACATGATAATAATAACAGCACTGTCACTAAGTGTGGCATTGTCAGCATTTCTAAACTCGCGTCTCCACGCTTACAGCCACATGCATCAAACTTTGTAATTGCGGCAAACAAATTGCAATTCCTACACATTCCTTAATTGCAACTCGCAAATTGCAAATCACAATTAAAGACTTGCTTTCCATTCATTCCTATGGGCCTGCAGGCCCATAGGAATGAATGGAAATTGCATACACAATTTCAAGTGCGAAAGGGTGCCAAAAGGACACTCTGATGCACCCCTGAAATTGCCAAGTTACCACATGTTGCGCGCACACGTGCCCCAAGGGCATGTATGTGTGCAATATGGAACTTTGAAAAATGCACTTTTGTGCATTTTTCAAAGTTCTCGCAAATTACCATCAACGTTAAAATAATGGTGATTTGTGTTTCTCAATTGCGAAATCGCAAAACTTTTTGGGTTAATGAATTGCATTTAGGGAATTTCAATTTGCGATTCCCTAAATGCAATCGCAATTTAAGTCATCACAAATGTAGCGATTACTTAAATTGCGATTTTCGCATTTAGGATGATGCATCCCAAATGCAAAATTACCGGTTGCAAAGGGGCAGATTCTGCGAATCTGCCCCTTTGCGACTGGTATTCTGAATGATGCATGTAGCCCTTAATCTTTCCAGAGAAGACACCAGGAAATATGCCGCCTCTATATTAACGAGCTTGTTTTATGGCTCCGCGTGAGCGACACTCCTGCATTTTCAGTGCACAAGAACAGTTACACGCGTGACCATTTGCAATATCAATATGTCAGAGAGACATCCAATTGCGGGGCTGCAAAGACCTCTATTTTATAGAAAACGAATTGCAATTTCTTTTCTTAGACTCTCACGCTGTACTCACCTGCTCGAAAATCTTGGATTAGGTCTACGCTATTGAAAAGCCTGAAGAAATAAAAAATTAAAATAGATTTTGGACCCTAAAATAGACCTTTATTTTGAGAATATGGTAGGGAGACCTGAACAACTGTTTATGCACTGGGGCGTCTAATTGGAAGGGCCAAAGCGGTTGCAACACTTTGTGTTACACGTTGAGTAGGATGTTTTAGTTGTTTTGGGAGTGTATTATAAGTAGGGGCTTAGGGTGGTCCTTTCTCACCAATAACAAAGCGTTTTTAAAATGGTCCTGTTCACAGGAGGTCTCCTTCTGAGGCTGAACAGGCAAAATGACTAAACTGTCATTGCCTCAGTCCTATAGCTTGATCCTATGTGCTTCTCCAAATAGCTTACATGAAGTTGAACAGTGGCTTATAGCTCTATACATAAACCTCAAAATACAAAATTCTTCGTTATTGCAAAATATTTCTATTAGAAAATGCCCAGATGAATTAAAGCTGGAGGGAAACTGTTAAGTGGACTCTTGACTTTGTAGGGAGTTTTTATTAAAGTATGAGGGTAAAACACAGAGGCTGTTTGGTTCAATAAGGGACGCGCCTATTCTCATATCATGGGGTTCAAATGCCCGAGTAGAAAACTAAAAGCTAAGAAACATAAGTGTAGTCGCTGTTTTCTATTCCAAACAATGCTCATGAGCCCTTGACACAATGGGATCTCCAACTCCTTATTGGCTACTCGTGTTCATAGATGAGGCGCAGCCCACGAAAAGGTGTTTTCACGTTTGACAAACATCCAACTGTATGAACACAACTGTAACAAGCATTTGCAATGCAACAGGTCTCACATTTACGCAAGTTTGAGCTATTGGCATTGTTAATGACTGCCTTTTATTTATGTTTTGGTTTTTGAAACATCATTAAAACGCATTGTCATTTACAATGCCAATAGCTTAAACTTGCGTCAATGCGAGACCTATTGCATTGCAAATGCTTGTTATGTTGGATGCTGCGTTGAGGTTGTGTCTCAGGCACAACCCCAGTCCAGACACACCAGACACTCACGTTACATGGTGTTAACTGAAGTGAGGGCCTGAGCCACAGCTCCACTTTACTGAACCAGTCACATGACCAGTGACACAGGTGGTGGAGGGGTGCAGAGTCAGGCAAAGTATACGCGACAACCCTCTAGGAGATGGGGCTGTCCACAGAACTTGTCCTCATGGACCAAACAGTTAAATAAATTTACATTTTGGGAAAACGGCATATAGATAATCAATAAATACAGAATTTAATAATGAAGCAATGGATGTAACTCCTGCGGCTCAAACCACGCCTTGTCTGTGACTGCAAAAGGCGTGATAATAAAATGAGTCAACACATCATATGCTCACTTAAGCGCCATTGCGCCATTTGGTATTCATTGATTTTGCAGGTACAAAAAAAAAGCCACCAACCGCCCTTTTTCCACAGATATTGCTGGCTGCTGGTACATTAACGGTACGAACACGAGAACGGCGCGAAACCATTTAAGTCTGTAATGGAATCAACATACAGCTCAATGGGCTCCGTTGTTTTAGCCCAAGGAAGTTACACCAACCTCAAATCGCAGCTGTGCAGTCTGCAAGTGTGATTAATTCCGTTAGGAATTCTGGAGAATAAAAAATCCACGCATCTCGCGTTACCCTGATGTCGCCTCTGTTTGCCCCCTCCCTACCCATGGGCAGCCTTATGGTTTTTTTGCTCGCTCCTTCGCTTCCTCCCTTCACAGCTGAGTGCAAAATTGCTCTCCCCTGAAATAATCCTGTTGCTTCTAGCAGCCTCGCTTCTGCTTTCTAGAAGACACGTCACCACCTCTGGCAGCAAAGGCACGCCCGCCTGATTCAAAGGGAACGTGCGTCTGAGCCCATCAAGAAGCCATTAGGCAGCTGCCACTGGATGCATCTTGGCACATACATTTCACCAGACTGCCAGGTGCACGCACATCACATACATACAAGGCGGCAGAGCGCGTGTTAGGCTTCGGGAAAAAAACACAAAGGGGCGTGGAAAAAGGAACACTCTTCAGAGATATTCGCAGACCCTTCTTCGCAGGAACGGTAAGAGACTTGGCAAGGGGGGAATCGAACAGGGTGTCAGTAGTAGGACTGAAAAGGCGCAATCTCCTCAAAAGTTTTGCTACTGTGTGCTGCTATCTGTGGCGGTGTCTGCTGCAATAAAGATTCTAATGCAAGGGGCGCTTTTGTGAGCGTGACAGGCGTTTCAAATTGAACATTCAGCTGCCAGCTCTAAGCCGTTGACAACGCTGAGAATAGTCTGTGGCGACGAGAGAGAAATATTGCATTTGAAATATTTGGGGCAGAAGGGAGGAAATGGTGGGTGTGCAACACAGACGCCATGGCGTCCTGAAGACGCAGATTTATATATTTCGTTTGTGTGCCAATTGTCAGGAATTCATTTAAAAACAAGCGCACGCCATGACGTGACGTATTTGCTCTGCTTTTTCTGCCAAGCCACTTGGACGGCCTCGCCTGCCAAAAGGTTTCTTGTCTTTATGGGGCCATGTGTTTGGCCCCATAAAGATAAGAAACCTTTTGCGACCAACGCAAAGCAGGCGAGGCAGTCCAAATGGGACGGCTCAAAAAGCCAAGCGAAAACGTCACCAGCACCTCTTTCCCAATGGCTGGCCGCCGTTTACCATAAACGGTGACACTGGCCAATGGGAAAGAGGAGCGGGGCTTAATGCCCCTTACTGAAAATACCCTGTCAACACTAAATCTCGCCAGCGAGACTGCGCATGCGCACAGCCTTACGCTAGCGAGATCTGAAAATAGAATATTTAAATCAAAGGTACACAACATAGGCCAACATTGCCATTGTTGTGCAATGTGGGACCCAATGTATCCATCCCTTAACTACAGGAGGGGGAAGGAAACAAACTCATGTTTAAACATATAAACATATATGCATGAACACATTTTCTCATAGAGACAGAATGGGCAAAACCCTTTGATGCATCTGGCCCATAGTTTCCAAGAATATATGCCATGTTGGGATAATGCACCTTTCGGCTTACACATGCTTTTTGAGTGAGGTGCAATGAGTGCTGCTGCACCCATGCTGTAGTGGCCTTCTGCATCCAACATGTTCTATAGATCTATAAAACATTGATACGTAAAGTACTGAAACACATAGATCCTTACATTACCAACCATGGGTACATCATCTCCGCATTTAGATTCTTCGATTTGTTCACCAAAGATTAGCAGATCTTCTGCTTTCGCTTGCTCTCATATAGAGTCCAATCTAGAATTTCAGAGTTTCTTTATGCCACCTGGACTTTTTTTTGTCTACTTTAATCTGGACCATATGGTCCTCTCATCCTTGATGCTTAACTGCACAAAAACAGGAATGATTTACCTCCCAGTGTCATCCACCTACACCGTCACCTTGCCGCTCCCATCTACTCTCCTCCAGACGCCTCGCACTCCCCATCTCTGCCAGAGAACTGAGTCCAATACAGTGCCAACATGTTCGTGTAAACATACATGTCCTCCACTATCTCAGTGGATAGCTTCCAACTGCTCAAAATCGAAAGCATATGCTGACACTTTCCCTTCTCCATGGCCAACCACGTATTCTGTAGACTCTCTGGATAACTACAATAGTCACCTAGCCGTGATACGCCTCCTAGTCCAATTGACTCTTGACCACCAAAATAATGCACAACCTGCCCTGACACTGATCGACCTCATCTTATCAACATCAACTAGGCTGGCTTTCTTCCAAACACAGGGCTCGTTACGAATGACTCGCATTTGTGTTCCAAGGTATGTACAACATATCAGGCTGCCTCTCAGGCTTAATTACATCACAACATCTTCTTAGAGCATTACGATCAACCAACCTCCACTGGATAGTGGTACTTAGACCCCGATGTGACCCTTTGCATCTTGGATCTTCGCAATGCAGACGCTCATTAACCCTAACTTTGGCCACCTTTCCAGAAAACCGGGATACATGTATATATCTTAAAGTTTGTACCTATTCTATCTTGTGTCTGAATTTAATGCCAGGCACCCATTCCATGACTCCCACTACTCAACCCCCTGCAGCAATCACTGTTTCAACATGTAACCACCTAAGCCATGCATGACCTTTTGTACTGATGTGCCACAATGCGTGGCACTCTGTTTGCAGGACTTCTCATTTTAAAATCATGCAGACCAATACAAACACAAAATGAAAGAATTCTCCGAGCACTCCAAAAATGAGTTCAGAGGTCGAGGTCGTGGTGTCCATTGTTCTTTATTGGATCAGCCAAAATATTTTCTGCCTTTTCCTGCCAACGAGGTGTAGGCTGAACTCATTTTTTGAGCACTCGGAGAATTCTTTCTAATTTGATTTGGAAAAGCTTCTTTCCAATAAGCAAGATCAGGTGTCTCTCTCTCCTCCAGAGCTCCAAATGATATATGGACATCGGCATAAGGGACTTATACATATACCTACTTTTGTACAGTTTAAGTTGTGTGCACCGACTACTCCAGCCGCCACCTTGTCTGTGTCACAAACATATCATGAGGCATTTTCCATGGGTGCCGGGGCAGGAGAAGAATACTGAACAAAGCCGGCGGTTAGCATTTTTTTGCTCACTCTACTTGTGACCTGATGTTAGTGCTCTCTAAGTGGATAGCCAATGGGTGCAGTGCCTTTGTATTCTTGGCTCTGCAGGTGTACTTGGAGGATCAGTATCATTTTGCAACTCAATTACAGTATGACAAAGAAACCACACAAAATAAATATCAATATTTAGACAGGGTTGCTCTTCATAGCTGGAGATGCCTCAATGAGTTGAACATTTACCACTGGAACAAGGTCATGACTGGTCACGAGCTCGTATCCCGTTGCTGACTCAGCCTTACATCATCCCGTAAGTCAATAAATTGAGGACCATAAATTGGGTCACGGTAGAATCTGTTATTTACATCACTTAGAAACGGCATAACTGAGTTATACATTACTATTTAAAAAAACAAGATAATGTTACTGTAATAAAAGGAATTTTCCATGTACTTATCACCATGGTAGGACAGTTAAAATTAGGAAGAACAAAGTAAACTCAAAGGTCCTATGACCTTCAAGAGGTGACATCTGATCTAAAATGTCTGAAAGAGATTAGCGGTAAGTCATCACTAAGAGGTTTATTTGCAGTTTGGCTGAGAGGGTACTCTGTCGCAAGAGTGACGGAATATCCTCTCGACAAAATAGAACGTCCGCCTGTCCAATTTACAGTTGGGCGGACATTAGGTAAGTCAGTGATGGAGCTTACTTCGAATCCATCCCTGACATCATCCGCCGATAGCCGGACAGAGTAAGGGCCATCAGAGGTTTGGCCATTTGACCACCTGCCTGATTTAGAGTGAGCAGTTAAATGGCAACTTTTTACTATCCCTTACCGCTGTAAAAAGAATCTGATGGTAAGGGACAGCAAAAACGTTTAAATGACACCCACACCATGGAGAGAACTCCCATGGTGTGGGGGGTAATTAGTTTGTTTCTTCGAAAACAAACACCATTTTGGGATTTTTTTTTCTGTTAAAAGTCAGCAGTCATGTTTGATGGCAACATCCATCAAACTTTTAACTCAGTGGCAGGAACCTCCACAAAGACTGTCTCTGACAATTACCAGAGGTGTCCACTGGGTCAGCCGACATCTCTAAATTCGGAGAATGGATACTCAGGCAGGGGTACAGAATAATTTACTCTGCCCTGACAGAGCGTACAATCCATACACCAAACTCTAAATCATGCCCTAAGATAATTGTTCATTCAGTAGGATTTAAAACAATTGTATCCATACGAATCTGCTCCTTTCCCTAGTTAAGACCACAGCTCCATAACCAGTGCTAAGGTAACTCGGTATACTAAAACTGTAAAGCGTGTCCCAGCCACCACCCACTTGAATTCACGTCAACTAAAATAGTATGGTGTGTCTCTAGCTGGCAAAGGAATGTCGTGGAAGCAACAACAGAGCACTGTAGCCTTCTGATTCTCAAAACCAGATGTTGGTGCACCCAGGCACTTTGGCAATCAAAGAGGGGTCTTTCACCGGTTGTCTGTTGTGTCGGTGACCGTGTCCCACTTGCCAGCCTGGGCACACCACACAAGTCCAACACCAAGTCCAACATTGTACAATTTCAATTGGGATAAACTAGCAATGAGAGTAACGGCTTCCCAGGCTCCCTAGGATAGCCCGGGCGATGCTAAAAAAAAACTCTAAAATGACTTAAAATATTAGACTACCAAGTCCAGCATCACTTTTCAATCTGGCTGCCAGAGCCGATCAAACATAAGCAGTATTGATAATTTTAGAGATAGGCACACATACATTTCTAGTTCCAGCACAGATCAAATGCTTTTGAGTACACTGTCTCTTGATGTCGTTCATGACATGATTTGAACTTGGCCTATAGGAAAAGATGTGCCATTGGCACCTTCGAATGAGGTCCTCGTGGTAGGGCGCAGAGGAGGCGGTGGAAGAGATTATTTCTCCACTGTCCACTTATGGAAGATCTTCTTGAAAAGTGATGCATTTTGGAAATGTCCTCCACACATACTTCAGATACACTATGCATATGAATGGTTGGAGGAGTTTCCACCAACACTTGGAGAAGAGATCTGCTTCCTCATCCCCAAGGGGTGATGCATAACTTCAACAACTCAACACGTCCTGATTACTCACTGCCAACATTTGGACGGCGCTGCTAATAAACAAAATAAATAAATAAAAGAGTTCAGCTAATTACATAGCACTTGCCTGGATTGCTACTGGTTTGGATTTTGGGTTTGGTGTTGAGATTAACGAGAGGCTGGTCCAATGCTCATCTTGGCCTGGACTGAGCCCTGAGTTGGGCTCTCCGTTGGTCTAGGCTGGCCTGTAGGACCGGACTGACCTATCGGGCAATCTGGCAGTGTCAGAAGAACATGTCTGACATGTCAGTGTGTGGCCAGTTTTTGGCTGCTTCTGGTCCTGTTTTATAGACTTGTGGGTCTGGTTTTACTGTTTATTTCACTGAGATTACCATAAGCATTGCCTGCAGCAAGCACAAATCTCTGCAGTCTCCCATATGCTTCAAAACACCTCTACTTTGTGTCATTATAAATTCAAAACTGCCCCGGTTTGCAAATGTGGTCCCTTTCTTAGTTAATTTGCTAATGGGGCACTTTATTTTGGTGCCTAGTCCTATTTTCTGTCGCAGTCCGACCCTGCTGCTCTATGCCCTAAGGTGGGCCATAGATATAGGTTATCAGGGAGACCCAGAATAACCCTAAAGAAGAGGGGCTCAGACATAAATATATTGATTAGAAATGGGTTCTCTATAGGAAAAAAAGCGACCGAGTGGTAATTCAAATCCAGTTAGGGTTCAATCATTATTGGATGTTTGCAAGCAACATAGTTTGCACATCCTATTTAATATATATGATTAGGCACGAGTACTCCTACATAGTGGCAACAGTACTACTCATTGATCTAAATTTAGCCAAGGAACAAGTTAATTAGAATCTATAAGGAACAAATTAATTGTTTTTGCATACTACATAGAGCTGACGTATATATCATAAATCATGATTCAACGTGAGTACGCAGTTCCGGTACAATTTTACATGGGGTTGTTTTCATATGGTTATAGTGTCCATCTTGTACTCTGAAGTAGTTCTAATAACAAAAACCACAAGGTAACAAGACATTTTTTGTTGCAGACTGTATTTTTACTTGTTTAGCAATTGACACATTTGCAGTGGTTTATATTGAAACTCCTCTTAGAAGAAGGTCACTAAACTGGAATAAATATGTTTTGCTATCTGCGAAGATGACAGGGATATTATTTACTTGCAGTCCCCAAAGAATTGTATTGTTCTTAAGTTTCTTGTAAGACGAGTTTGTTAGACCTGTCAGCCCTTTGGGTGGTCCCTCCTCATCATTATTTATTTTGTCCCACTTTTGCCTCAAACCCTGTTTGAATTTTTTCCTTTTTGGGAACCACCAGACTTTTTAGTGTTGCTGCAGATTCAGGGAGCCATTTTAGCTACCCCTGAAACTTCTGTCTGAGGGCCTGGAGCACAAAATGGTGGCCACCTGTGACATCACCAGCATCCACTGGAACCTACCAGCACCTTCCAGAACATTCCAGAACCCTGTGACAGTTGGAGGCGGTTTGGAATGTTGGGGAGTTAAGAGAGAGAGTTGGCAGTTGGAGCTGGCAGTTGGCACCTGACTGGTGAAGAGAGAGCAGCACAACAGTGAAGGAGGAAGGAGTGAAGCAGCAGGGGTGGAAACTTGTGCCTGGAGTGGGGTCCATAAACCCACCCTTGATACTAGTCCCTACTGATGGATCCCAGCCTGTAGCCCTGTGTGGGAAGAAGCCAGAAAAACTCATCCTAAGGACCTGGACAGCAGGAACAGGCCTTAGAAGCAGAAAGCAGCAAGATCCTGACCTGGAAACTGGTTTCCCTGGAGTCCGGCGTCGAGTAGCCTAAGACCTGGAGCCCGAGGTGGAGAAGCGGCGCTGACTGAAGAAGCAGACGTCGTACCCGGAGCCGCCTGAGGTCGTGAGAGGGCGCCGACGGAGGTCGTGAGGAATACCAAAGGTCGAGGAGGAAGTTAACCGAGGTCGAGTGAGCGGCGTCATCGGAGGAGTGAAGTCCGCCCTCCGGAGTCGTCGGAGACCGAGGGGAAGTGTACCGGAGGTCGGGAGTGAGGATCGCACTCCGGAGTCGCCCGGAACCTGAGAGGAGGAGCACCGGAGGTCGGGGGTGAGGATCGCACCCCGGAGTCGCCGGAAGTCGACATCGAGGCCAGGCCGGCCGACGTCATCGAAGCCGAGAGCGCCATCGGACCGGAGCCGCCCGAAGTCGACATCGAGTAGAGACTGCCCGACGCCGTCGAATCGGAGGTCGAGATCGAACCGAGGCCGCCGACATCGGACCGGAACCGCCTACCGGCGTCGTCTAGAACTGACATTGTGCCGAGGCCGCCGAGACCGAACCGGAACCGCCTCACGGCATCGACACGACTCCAGCGGCGTCGGAACATCAGAAAAAGGGCAGTAAGTGGAGTAGAGGGCGCCTAAGGCCCTGTGGAGACCTGAGAGACTGCTCTAAGGGGCTAGGGAGGTGCTGGAACCAACCTGACTGTGCCAGGGGTGAATTGGGACTAACCTAGAGAGGTTGTGTGGAGAGAGAAAGCCAGGGCACTGGTATTCCCCCCTTGATCTACCTCAGTTTAGGCCTCAGCCTTGTCCCAGCCAGGGAGTAGAACCCCTCAAGCCTTCCACAACCCTACAAGCTGTGCCTGGGCCAAATCAGCCCTTAGGAATTGAAAAGTGATCTGATTACATGAGTGCTGCTGTATACTTTTAATTATTTATTGGGGGCACTGTATTTATTGTGTTAACCTATTTATTGCTTCACTATATTTATTGGTCTACAGAACTTGTTGGTGTACAATATTTATTGGTTCAGTATTTATTGCCTCAGAATATTTAATTGCCTGTATTACCTGCACTTATATTTATGTCCCTTGTATTTATGATCATCCCTATTTATTGAATCTCCAGACAGTATTTATTTGACCTGCACTATTTAAATTTGTATATTGTGATTGTCTTATTCATTTTTCCAATCAGCAACTAAGAGAAAAAGATAAAGAAAGATATTTTCATAATTTTTACGGTGTAGAGTCGTTTTTGGAACGGATGCACGCATGGTTATTGTATGGGTATATTGTATGCTTAGCACGGTGCCTGTTTCCTGACCACTCGAGCCAAGCTACCACAGTGTGTTCGGGGAGTCCACCACCACCCTTCGGAGTGGGAGTGTGGTTTTCCAACATAAATTGGTGTTCAGTGGTGGGATAGAGCTGTGCCTACGTATACTCAACAATAACTGTGGGTAGTCCATAGGCCTACACCGGGAGTTTTCTCAAAGCGGCCTTCCTAATTGTGGGTTTTTGTTTTTTCCAAATTTACTCTGGTGGTGGGAGGAGGTATTATTAAAGGTACCCCCCTGCATTGTTACTGCACAACACCTGTCCTCTAACCTGAGTGGGCAAGATGGAGTTTGTACTAGAAAATCTAGAAACGTACACTGTGGCCCAACTCAGGGAGTTTTGCCAGCGGGAGGGGGTGTACTTCCCCCCAGGAGCAAAGAAGGGTGCACTCCAAACCAGCTTAAGGGCTTGGGGGGAGGCACGCCGAGAAAGCAAGGCTGAGGAGGAAGACAGGGATGGAGAGCCTGACCCTGAGGGGGCTGAGATGTACCAACCTGAGGTGGGGAACCTGTCAGCAGGGCCCAGAACCATTTCTAGGAAGGGCAGCAGTGCCTCTAGCGGTGGCTTGTCTGAAGTGGAGCTAACAGACCGGAGGGAGAAAAGACAGCTCACATGGGACTTAGCAAGGCTGGAAAAGGAGAAGGAGGAGCAGAGGATGGCCCATGAATTACGACTGAAAGAAATAGATCTTCAGATCTTGAGAATCGGGGCACAACCTGTTCCTAATGGTGGCAGCCAAACCCAAGAGATCACCAGGGAACCTAAACCATACCTGCCAAAGGACATAGTAGCTAGCTATGGAGTGGGCGACGATATCGCCAAGTGGCTAGCGGCCTATGAGGTCTCATTGAGGGCCCATGGGGTTCCAGAGAAGTACTGGGGAGGGGGATTGTACAAGTACATGCCTCCAGCGGGTAGGGATGCTTTATTGGCCCTCGAGGAGGATGAGCAGACCCACTACCCCACCATGAAACTGGCGCTCATCAGAAAGTTTGGACTAACACCTGAAAAGTACAGACAGAAGTTCAGGGGTAGTCACAAACTGGGCACGCAGAATTGGGTGGACTTCCTGGACTATGCGAAGAAGGCGATGGAAGGTTGGATTCAGGGCAGTGAAGTGAGGAACTACGAGGGGTTGTTTGACCTGGTACTGAAGGAACACCTGCTCGAGAAATGTTTCCCTGAACTGCGGCAACACCTGGTGGATAGCAAGCTGACCAGTCCCCGGAAGCTTGCTGAGGAGGCGGACATTTGGGCTAGTACCCGGGTGTCCACAAGGGGGACTGGAGGGGATACTCAAAAGGCCGGACAGGGCACCCCCCAGAAGAAAGAGGGAGGGGAAAAGAAAAAGGAGTTCTCCAAAGGCCCCCAAAATAACTTCCAAGGGAAGGGAACAGGATTCACCTCTAAGGCTAACCCACCCAGAAACCCTAATCCTGGCCAGAGTCAGCAGCCAAGGGTTGTCCATTGCTACGAGTGCGGTGGCGTTGGACACTATAAAGGAGATCCGAAGTGCCAGAAACGACCACCCCCTCCCACTGGAGGAAAGACCCCCGGAGTAGCTAGTGCAGTGCTCGGGGAGGAGATGCCCTTAACTAAGGGAAGGGAGTGGGCGGGTGTCACTTTAGTGTCCCTGGGAGAACGGGAGATGGTTCCTAAGATCCAGGTGCCCGCAAATACCGCAAAGTATGGGCAGTGGGTCACCATCAACGGCCAAAGAGGGGAGGCTCTGAGAGACACAGGAGCCAGTATGACTATGGTGCGTAGTCAACTGGTGTCCCCAGAGCAGGTAATTCCCGATGTACTCCACCCAGCCGCGATGGCTGACGGCAGAACAGGTCACTATCCCGTGGCCGAGGTTCCCTTTGAATGGGGGGGGGTTGCAGGTTCACTTCGAGTTGCCGTAAGCCCTGCCGTGCCAGTCGATTGTCTGCTGGGGAATGATATGGAGCACAACGCTTGGAAGGAGGTGGAATACCGGACTCACACCGAGATGCTGGGTACACCTGACTGGGCCTGTGTTAGCACAAGGTCCGCGACTACCCGAAGAGGGAGTTTATTACGGCTGGAGCCTGGAACAAAGGCCCAGCCAGCTGCCAGTCAAGGGAAGAACCGAGGACAGGAGGAGCCTGCCTCGGCGTCTCCACCCCGTAGGACGGATAGGCCACCGGAGGTGGTGGACCAGGAGTCTGCGGAGGGGGACGTTACCAACCTGGAGGACCTACCCATCCCGGCCGAGTGGCACGTGGAGGGAGGCCCGTCCAGGGAGGAATTCTGCCAGGGCCAGAGGGAGTGCCCTACCCTTGAGGGGCTGAGGCGACAGGCCGAAGCCCAGGCAGCAGGGAACGTTGAAGGGAACTACAGTGTTTACTGGGAGGATGGCCTCCTCTACAGTGAACCCAAGGCACCCCTACATGGATCGTCACGAGCCTTGGTAGTTCCTCAACGTTATCGAGCCTTCCTTCTGGAGTTGGCTCACGAGATACCATTGGCAGGACACCTGGGGCAAGACAAGACCTTCGCCCGTCTTGTCCCACACTTTTATTGGCCTCAGATGAAAGTGTCGTCCGATACCTACTGCCGGACATGTGTGTCTTGCCAAGCCAGTGGGAAAACAGGGGTGAAGCTGAAAGCTCCCCTGGAACCACTTCCTGTCGTTAGCACCCCCTTTGAAAGGGTGGGCATCGACATTGTGGGTCCGTTAGATCCGCCAACATCAGCTGGTCACAGGTTTATCCTGGTCCTGGTGGATCATGCCACACGGTACCCAGAGGCAATACCTCTGAGGACCATAACAGCACCTGTTGTGGCTAGGGCCCTGATGGGAATCTTTACCCGAGTGGGTTTTCCCAAGGAAGTTGTGTCCGACAGGGGGACCAACTTCATGTCAGCGTATATGCGGGCGATGTGGAAGGAGTGTGGAGTGACCTACCGGTTCACAACTCCTTACCACCCCCAGACCAATGGTCTGGTGGAAAGGTTTAACAAAACCTTGAAAGGCATGATCAGAAGTCTGCCTGAAAGCCTGCGGAGGAAATGGGACGTCCTCCTACCCTGTTTACTTTTTTCTTACAGGGAAGTGCCACAGAAGGGAGTGGGCTTCAGCCCCTTCGAGCTTCTGTATGGGCACCCTGTACGTGGACCTCTTAACCTGGTGAGAGACGGATGGGAAAGAACTCCCAGAAAGCTCCCCCAGGATGTGGTGAGCTACATGCTGGCCTTCCGGAGCCAAATGGCTAAGTTGTGGAAGCAAGCTTCTGACAACTTGGAAGCCAGCCAAGCAGTAATGAAGGCGTGGTATGACCACAATGCTCACCCGGTGGAGTTGGAGCCTGGCCAGAAGGTGTGGGTGATCGAACCCGGAGAGCTTAGCGCCCTCCAGGATCGCTGGTCAGGACCCTTTGAGGTGTTGGAGAAGAAGGGTAAGGCTACCTACTTGGTGGACCTGAAGACCCCTCGTCAGCCCCTGCGGGTGCTGCATGCCAACCGCCTCAAACCCCACCACGAGAGGCCCGAAGTCGTCTTGATGATGGTGACTGACGGAGGAGAGGACGTGGAAAGCGAGCCTCTCCCTGATCTGTTTGCGTCTCAAGAAAAGGATGGGTCGGTGGAGGGAGTGATTCTCTCCCCATCTCTAACTCCTGAACAGCAGGAGGACTGTCGCCAGGTCCTGGGGCAGTACTCTTCGTTGTTCTCCCTTGTCCCGGGTAGGACTCACCTGTGCGTCCATGACGTGGACACAGGAGACAGCCCACCTGTGAAGTCCAAGATCTACCGGATGTCAGACAAGGTGAAGGCCAGCATTCATAGTGAAGTCACTAAGATGCTGGAGCTAGGAGTGATTGAACCTTCTAGCAGCCCCTGGTCTAGTCCGGTGGTGTTAGTACCGAAAGCTGCACCACCGGGTGCCCAACCAGAACTGAGGTTCTGTGTGGACTACCGGGGACTGAATTCAGTGACAAAAACTGATGCTCATCCGATCCCTAGTGCGGATGAATTGATTGACCGGCTGGGAGCTGCCCAATATCTAAGTACCTTTGACCTTACTTCAGGGTACTGGCAGATCTCGTTGACTGATGGAGCAAGGGAAAGGTCAGCCTTCTCCACGCCCAATGGCCACTACCAGTTCTGTGTGATGCCCTTTGGGCTCAAGAACGCACCTGCCACGTTTCAGCGCCTGGTAAACCAGATCCTCACCGGAATGGAGAGTTTCTCTGCTGCTTATCTGGATGACATAGCCGTCTTCAGTAACAGCTGGGAGGATCACTTGCGTCACCTGCAAGCTGTTCTCCAGGCCCTGAGACAAGCTGGATTGACGATCAAGGCCAGCAAGTGCCAGATCGGGCAGGGGTCGGTAGTGTACCTTGGACACTTGGTGGGTAGGGGAGCGGTGCAACCCCTCCAGGCGAAGATCGAGGCCATCATGGCCTGGGAACCCCCCAAGACACAGACTGAGGTCCGAGCATTTTTGGGCCTCACGGGTTACTATCGCCGCTTCGTGAAGGGGTACGGTACCATCGTAGCCCCCCTCACGGAGCTTACGTCCAAGAAACAACCTCGACGGGTAGTCTGGACGGAGGCCTGTCAGCAGGCCTTTGTGAGATTGAAGAAAGCCATGTGCGAGGCCCCGGTCTTAAGGGCCCCAGACTTTTCCAAGAAGTTCATTGTCCAGACAGATGCATCAGAACATGGCATTGGGGCAGTGTTATCGCAACTCAACGAAGAGGGTCTGGATCAACCCGTGGTCTTCCTATCCCGGAGACTACTTCCCAGGGAACAGAAGTGGAGTGCAATAGAGCGTGAAGCCTTTGCAGTGGTATGGGCTCTGAAGAAGTTGCGGCCATACCTGTTTGGATCGCACTTCCTAGTTCAGACCGACCACAGACCCCTTCGCTGGCTGATGCAGATGAAGGGGGAGAATCCCAAGTTGTTGAGGTGGTCTATTTCCCTACAGGGGATGGACTTTCAGGTGGAACATCGGCCTGGAGTGGACCACGCCAATGCAGACGGTCTCTCAAGGTATTTCCGCCTTAGTAATGAGAACTCCCAAGGGGTTGGGTAGCTCTCCCCACTTTCAGCTGGGGGGGACGCGTGTTAGACCTGTCAGCCCTTTGGGTGGTCCCTCCTCATCATTATTTATTTTGTCCCACTTTTGCCTCAAACCCTGTTTGAATTTTTTCCTTTTTGGGAACCACCAGACTTTTTAGTGTTGCTGCAGATTCAGGGAGCCATTTTAGCTACCCCTGAAACTTCTGTCTGAGGGCCTGGAGCACAAAATGGTGGCCACCTGTGACATCACCAGCATCCACTGGAACCTACCAGCACCTTCCAGAACATTCCAGAACCCTGTGACAGTTGGAGGCGGTTTGGAATGTTGGGGAGTTAAGAGAGAGAGTTGGCAGTTGGAGCTGGCAGTTGGCACCTGACTGGTGAAGAGAGAGCAGCACAACAGTGAAGGAGGAAGGAGTGAAGCAGCAGGGGTGGAAACTTGTGCCTGGAGTGGGGTCCATAAACCCACCCTTGATACTAGTCCCTACTGATAGATCCCAGCCTGTAGCCCTGTGTGGGAAGAAGCCAGAAAAACTCATCCTAAGGACCTGGACAGCAGGAACAGGCCTTAGAAGCAGAAAGCAGCAAGATCCTGACCTGGAAACTGGTTTCCCTGGAGTCCGGCGTCGAGTAGCCTAAGACCTGGAGCCCGAGGTGGAGAAGCGGCGCTGACTGAAGAAGCAGACGTCGTACCCGGAGCCGCCTGAGGTCGTGAGAGGGCGCCGACGGAGGTCGTGAGGAATACCAAAGGTCGAGGAGGAAGTTAACCGAGGTCGAGTGAGCGGCGTCATCGGAGGAGTGAAGTCCGCCCTCCGGAGTCGTCGGAGACCGAGGGGAAGTGTACCGGAGGTTGGGAGTGAGGATCGCACTCCGGAGTCGCCCGGAACCTGAGAGGAGGAGCACCGGAGGTCGGGGGTGAGGATCGCACCCCGGAGTCGCCGGAAGTCGACATCGAGGCCAGGCCGGCCGACGTCATCGAAGCCGAGAGCGCCATCGGACCGGAGCCGCCCGAAGTCGACATCGAGTAGAGACTGCCCGACGCCGTCGAATCGGAGGTCGAGATCGAACCGAGGCCGCCGACATCGGACCGGAACCGCCTACCGGCGTCGTCTAGAACTGACATTGTGCCGAGGCCGCCGAGACCGAACCGGAACCGCCTCACGGCATCGACACGACTCCAGCGGCGTCGGAACATCAGAAAAAGGGCAGTAAGTGGAGTAGAGGGCGCCTAAGGCCCTGTGGAGACCTGAGAGACTGCTCTAAGGGGCTAGGGAGGTGCTGGAACCAACCTGACTGTGCCAGGGGTGAATTGGGACTAACCTAGAGAGGTTGTGTGGAGAGAGAAAGCCTGGGCACTGGTATTCCCCCCTTGATCTACCTCAGTTTAGGCCTCAGCCTTGTCCCAGCCAGGGAGTAGAACCCCTCAAGCCTTCCACAACCCTACAAGCTGTGCCTGGGCCAAATCAGCCCTTAGGAATTGAAAAGTGATCTGATTACATGAGTGCTGCTGTATACTTTTAATTATTTATTGGGGGCACTGTATTTATTGTGTTAACCTATTTATTGCTTCACTATATTTATTGGTCTACAGAACTTGTTGGTGTACAATATTTATTGGTTCAGTATTTATTGCCTCAGAATATTTAATTGCCTGTATTACCTGCACTTATATTTATGTCCCTTGTATTTATGATCATCCCTATTTATTGAATCTCCAGACAGTATTTATTTGACCTGCACTATTTAAATTTGTATATTGTGATTGTCTTATTTATTTTTCCAATCAGCAACTAAGAGAAAAAGATAAAGAAAGATATTTTCATAATTTTTACGGTGTAGAGTCGTTTTTGGAACGGATGCACGCATGGTTATTGTATGGGTATATTGTATGCTTAGCACGGTGCCTGTTTCCTGACCACTCGAGCCAAGCTACCACAGTGTGTTCGGGGAGTCCACCACCACCCTTCGGAGTGGGAGTGTGGTTTTCCAACAGAGTTCCAATGTAAATCACTGCAAATGTGTGGATTAGGAGGCTGGCTTAGTATATAGTGCACATTTATTTAAGTGATGCACCTTGAACTACTCCAGGCAACCTTTATGGTGATTTTAGTGGGCTGTTATAACCATAGAAAGCTCTCAAAGTGGTAGCTGTGGAGAGCAGCCTTCAGGCTTATCTTGAAGGAGTGTTAAGCAGTTTGTTTTACCAGTTTAATATGTAGTGTTGGTTAAATGAAAAAGAACCACACAGTGTTTATATAAAAATACTTTTATTTATTACACAACAATCACTAACACACTGGTATATCTCCTACCTGGAGACATCAACACAAATACACAACAATAGTTAATTTGCAATAAAGTAAGTTGCACAAAATACAGTGATCGCAAGGGGAAGACCAAACCATATATTAAGAAAGTGGAATCTGAACTGCAGGAGAGGATGGGACTTGGACCAGAAGACCCAGAGGCGCCGTGGACACAAGGAAACACCCATGGTAAGTACCCAAGAACCCAACGGAGGCTGTGTGCAGAGTAGGAACACAGCCGTATGACCAATGGAAGTCAATGGAGAAGTCGTGGTTGCAGTTTTGCAGAAGAAGGACCCTTCCCAGAGGACTCCGAAGAATTCCCTAGGAGGACAGAAGGTTGGAGAGCCACCCCACCCATGTATGCCCTGGAGACCAGGTTATCTACACCTGGGAAACCAGGTGCATACGGGTGAAAAGACATCGGAAACCTCCGTAGATGACAATGGCAGACTTGGAAAAAAATGCATCTGGAGAAGAAGGTGAAGAAGTCTGGTGGAACCCAAGGGTAGCTTCTGGAAGTGAAGACCCTGCAGGCAAAGGGTACATAGTCTATGCCACTCAGAAGTGACCAGTAGGCACTGAAGAGCAATTCCCACTGATGTCGGACGATTCAAAAGAGTGTACGGTGTCCTTGTTGCTGCAGCTCTGAGGACCAGGCAATGCTGAGGAAGACCGGGAGCTGTGCACAAGTTGTCCCACGTTGGATGTTGGTGACTAGGTGGTCAGTGTCCGGCGGGAGCAACAACAAACCTTGGTAGCCGCAACTGGCGTGGAGAACGAAGTAGGAGCAACGGTGGGACCAGCAAGGTCCAAGGGAGTCACCAACAGCAGGAGTGTCTGATCAGGCCCTGAGCAAGCAGGGTAGCCCACTAAAGCAGGAGAAGACCTCAGGAGGACCCCCAGGCATAAGGCATAGGACTCACAAGAGGACCTCAAGCAGCTCACCAAGAAGTAAGGCCCACGGTGCATAGGATGCAGTGAGGATGCTGTACTTGGCAGGAAGAGATGCTGGAGGTTAAAGCTTCCTGTAGCCCGAAGATCTCTGGAGTGCAGAGCCAACAAGCCTTGGCAACAGCAAGTCGATGCGATGCCAGGGGTTCAGTCCCAGCTGTTCCGACGAGAGATACTGGCCTCAAAATTGCAGAAAGGACAGGTCAGGCCTCAAGGGAGTTGCAGAATCACAACCTGTATTGCTGAGCATTTGGAAGTCCGTGGGACGTAAGCTGCAGCAGACTATCCAGCTTTGTTGCGGTGCCTGCAGATGGTAGGGTGTGACTCCTTCACTCCAAGGTAGATTACTTTGGGTGTACTTTATGCCCACAGGTTTGGTGAAGAATAGATTCTGGAAGAAGCAGAGACACAGACAACGAAGAAGGCTTGCAGAACAGCCATACCAGTAGCAGCAAGAGTCTTCCTTGGTGCAGTCTTGGTTCTAGGCGAAGTTCAAGTGTCCATACAGTCGAAGAGTGATGTGGATTAAGTCTTGTACCATGACTAATCTGAGGACTCACTCACAGGTAAGTCCTCAAGTACCCTACGGTACGGGTTGGAACAACTCAAGGGTCGCTCTCACAGGTAGGGCCGGACAGAGGGGAGGATAGCTCCATGTCCTTTATCTAGTTTTGCACCAGAGCAGGAGCTAAGGTCTCTCTGAACTAGCTCAGCTGGAGTATGCAAGGCATCACCAAATGTGCCCTTCAAAGAAGTCTGGTGGTGCTGGGTAGCACCCCCACCCCAGCCCAAAATACTAAGTCCTGTCTGGGCGTCGGCCACACCTCCCTGCGACAGGAAACCTATTGTTCTACCTTCCCCTGCTCAAGCTTGGCGCAGCAGGAACGCAGAATTGTGCCTGTGGTCGGCAGAAGCACTAGCTTGCTGTCAGGCCCTAAAAGGCTGGTACCGGTAGGACAGAGGTTTACCCCAAGGGAGCCCCCCCAGTACATGGAATCATACTTCCAACACTGAAATCGGTGTTGGGGTATGACTCCAAATATTACCAGGTTCAGTGCACCCACTATATAGTTTGACATCTCATAATGAATGATAGCTGCTATATGTATTAAAATAGCTGACCGCACTTACAAAGCCTGGAAAATTGATTCCAGGGTTTGTTGGGGCATTTTGCTCATGCGGGGCACCTTCACATAACCAAGCACCCAGCCCTCAGGACTGAAGAGTACAAAAGGGGGTGGTGATGGACGGAGCATCAGAACCAATCAAACACTCACACCCAGTCAACAGATCTGGGTTTGATCCATCACCGTTCTTTAGCCCACTCTGCCACCCCAGTTCAGACATGGCCATATGCAAATCAGTCTGACCCTGTGCCTCATGGGAACAGTCCAGCCCGAACTGCCAAGCCATGCCTTCCCTGGACCAGAAACAAGCTTCCTAGGACCGGTTTCTGGCATTTCAGCTGTCTTCAGCCAGGCTTGCTTGAATCCAGTGGCATGTGAATGTATGACATTGTTCTGCATTCTGTCCATCAAATGTTGTTTTTGCATTTGTCACCCCGAGTGGGACGGGTATGCTCAGACGTGAGTCCCGTGCTCTCCATGCCACTGGAATCAAGCTATCCTGGCTGAAGAGGGGTGAAACCCCGAAACCGGTCCTAGGATGCTTGGTTCCAGTCCAGGGAGGACATGGCTTGGCAGTTCGAGCTGCACTGTTCCCATGAGGCACAGGGTCAAGACTGATTTGCATATGGCTGGGTTCAAACTGGAATGGCATGGTGAGCAAAAAAACGATGGATTTAGGCCCAGATCTCTGTACTGGGGTGAATGTATGACATTGTTCTGCATTCTGTCCATCAAATGTTGTTTTCGCATTTGTCACCCCGAGTGGGACGGTTATGCTCAGACGTGAGTCCTGTGCTCTCCATGCCACTGGAATCAAGCTATCCTGGCTGAAGAGGGGTGATACCCCGAAACCGGTCCTAGGATGCTTGGTTCCAGTCCAGGGAGGACCTGGCTTGGCAGTTCGGGCTGGACTGTTCCCATGAGGCACAGGGTCAAGACTGATTTGCATATGGCTGGGTTCAAACTGGAATGGCATGGTGAGCAAAAAAACGATGGATTTAGGCCCAGATCTCTGTACTGGGGTGAATGTATGACATTGTTCTGCATTCTGTCCATCAAATGTTTTCGCATTTGTCACCCCGAGTGGGATGGGTATGCTCAGACGTGAGTCCCGTGCTCTCCATGCCACTGGAATCAAGCTATCCTGGCTGAAGAGGGGTGATACCCCGAAACCGGTCCTAGGATGCTTGGTTCCAGTCCAGGGAGGACCTGGCTTGGCAGTTCGGGCTGGAATGTTCCCATGAGGCACAGGGTCAAGACTGATTTGCATATGGCTGGGTTCAAACTGGAATGGCATGGTGAGCAAAAAAACGATGGATTTAGGCCCAGATCTCTGTACTGGGGTGAATGTATGACATTGTTCTGCATTCTGTCCATCAAATGTTGTTTTTGCATTTGTCACCCCGAGTGGGACGGGTATGCTCAGACGTGAGTCCCGTGCTCTCCATGCCACTGGAATCAAGCTATCCTGGCTGAAGAGGGGTGAAACCCCGAAACCGGTCCTAGGATGCTCGGTTCCAGTCCAGGGAGGACCTGGCTTGGCAGTTCGGGCTGGACTGTTCCCATGAGGCACAGGTTCAAGACTGATTTGCATATGGCTGGGTTCAATCTGGAATGGCATGGTGAGCAAAAAAACGATGGATTTAGACCCAGATCTCTGTACTGGGGTGAATGTATGACATTGTTCTGCATTCTGTCCATCAAATGTTGTTTTTGCACTCAGGACTGAAGAGCCAACCATAGGGGTGACTTATAGGCTTTAAGTGGAGTGACCTCAGATATAAGCAAACTTATATCTGTCTTGAGAGGGGCAAGCACCATCTCACACAGGCTGCTATGGCAGACCTGTAGTCAAAATTTAAGTGGACTCCCATGAGTGGCACAATACATGCTACAGTCCATGGGTGACCCCTGGAGTACCTATGCCCTGGGTACCGTGGTATCATATACTAGGGACTTACAAGGGTACACCTGCAGCCAATTGTGGATGTACAGAAGTACTTACCATGGTCAATTTAGGGTGAAAGCACAGTGACTGGGGTCCTGATTAGCAGGATCCCAGTCAGACTAGGTCAAAAACATACTGACATCAAGCAAAAAGTGGGGGTAACCATGAAAGCAGATCCTACTTTCCTACAATTGAGCTAGCAGTATTTGGGGGAGCTGGGCAGGTCAGGTTGATGTGCTCTCCTCTTAGGGTGGCCTCTGTGTTGGACTAATTATGGGTTGGACTGAGATGAGCATCAGAAAGAGCTGTGCTGTAGGGTGAGATGTGTACAAGGCAGGGCTGTGGACAATGCCGCAAGATATTGTTTTAACAACCAAACCATGCGGGATGAATGACGGATAAGACAGTCTATTAAGATCCGCACAGGGAGCCGAATGAGTCCTTTTTCCTTTCATTGTCGATAAAAACGGTGTCAGTGAGTTTGATATTAATAATTTAAACATGTACATATAATATAGTTAGCGCTGTATCAAAAAGTCATTATTACTATTAATGTATAAATAACGTGGCTGTGTTCATTCAAGTCAATGAAAGAGGCTAATTCATTTTTGTACCAGTAAACATGACCTTTGACAATGATCTTTAAGAACACATCTGTTTCTAATGATGCTAGATAATGGATGCTCATCTGCAGTAGATAAGGGGGGCCAGCTTGCAGCGGATTCCTGCGGCACTGCCCTTTCTAGTCCCGTTAGTTAACAAGGAAGCGGCAGCAAGGGAAAGAACAGAGGCTCTTAAGTTTCCTCTCCTTTCCCTTTCCTTGTCCCCTCAGCTGCAAACAGGAGTGAGGAAGTGAGGGGTCGACAAAGTGTCAGCCTGTGATATCAGCAAGGGTCAAACAAAGGGAGAGTGATATCACTTCCGCTACCCCTGGCATGTTGGTGACCCAGCATCAATGGAGGGGAGTGACAGCAAGTGATAGCCCAGATCTTCATAGTGCTGTGCCCTCCGCAACCAAGCACTGTAAAGGCGAGGCTTCTGGTGAAAACCTGACCTCTCTCTAACCCGTTACCACTACCTTGCCATTTGAGGGCTCCTGGGGGTGGCATCCTTAGGATGTCCACCACCCGGTAACTTCAGGTGAATGGTGAATTCCAGGCCCTTGTGGTGACACTATTGGTTCGTTTTGCGCGGTGGGCGGGTTTATTACAACCATGAGGGCGTTTTAGGTTTTTTGCTTAATTCGACGCTGTGGTCCTACAGGTTAGGGGTAATTTTTTTGCTCTTCTCTAGTTAGTGGGCCGTAGGCTGTTCTTGTTAGGATGAACATGTCAGATAAGATGGAGGCTGTGAGAGAGGCTTACAGGTGCTGTGTGAAGTGGGCAGGGAGGTTTTAATTCAACCCGGCGTGCTTTCACAGGCCTGCTTTGGTACGGAGTGTCCTTAGCAAGTTGCGGCTAGTGGAGTGACAGCGGCTCTATTGACGTGCTCACCGCTACAACACAAATTGAAAGGGCAAGGTGCTTGTTGTCAAGGGGAAAGACGCGAGCAGACACGTGCTGCCTAAGCGGTTATCTCACTTGATTGTCTGCTGCTGGAGCTGGCCGCATCAGTCAGAGGAGGCAGAGATAGCATGCAAGCGTCTGTTGTAAAGCACCCAGCCGAAAGGCGGCCCACCGGGGATTCTTCCTTGATTTGTGGTGACCGCATGCAGCGCACTGTCTCTGCTCTGCCTGCGGGTTGCGCGGTAGCGACACAAGGCCAGCAGGGGCGGTAGAGTGCGTACGCGTACTGTATATGAATATAACAAAGTGCCTATTTTTAAAAGCTTATTAAACAAGCATTGGCATAGCCAATAGGTCTCGCCTTTGGGACCTTATAAGTGTTTAGCCATGCAACACTTGATTTTGTTGCACCAAGGATATTGTACTGGATAATTAAATACTTATAAGGTCCCAAAGGCGAGACCTATTGGCTTTGCCTGGCAAACCTAACATCAATAGGCCTATTAGAATGGGCAAGGTTAAAGTTTTTTATAAAGCTTTTAAACTCATTCTCAGGCCCCAGCCACCCATGGTTTTGGAATGTTGTGTAGCTCACCTAGCGTAACTTCGCTAGTAGTGATCATGCGTACTAACACCTGCTCGCATGCTCAACCTAGACAGTACCCAAAAACCGGGACATTTATACAATTTAAAGAAAAGTGTTGTACACTTCTCCAAAACCCCGGTCCGTCCGGGGAAAACATGGACATATGATCACCCAAACGTCTCTATAAGACCTATCGGCGAATGATTGGAGGGGGCAGCGAGGCAGCGATGATCCCGCCAATAACAAGGACAAAGGAGGTTGTGTGTGCACCCCTGCAAACTAAAGCCCCTACCATGGGCATGGGGGTCAGGTGAAACCTAGGGACGGCACAGAAGAAAGGAACATCAGCGTGCGCATGCGTGCACTTTCCACTCGCGCGAGCAATAAAAGTGAGGGAAGGATATGTGGATAAAGGATGATGATGATGATGATGATATATTGACAGTAAAATGAAAGGTTGAAGTTTGAGAGGGGTCGAAATTAAAGGAAAAGCGATGGCAACTATGTTGGAAAGGACAGTTTAGGAAGGAAAGGGCTGGAGGAGGCAAGGAGTACGACTGAAGAAAGCATGTGGGTGAAGAAGCGTTTTGAGGCTGGAGTAAAGTAAGTGTTGTATTACATACCCATAACGATGATGAGAGTGATAGGTTCTGTGAATTTATAGTTGTGATTTAGTGGATAGAATTGAGGTGGCAGAGTCGTAATCCCTCACTCTACGCTCTTCGAACCTTGCATATTGCTGGCACAGCTGCAGACTCTCTGGTGCAGTTGAACTTATGTACCCAGTTGAACAGCCTTCACATTATCCAGTACAATGCCACAATCATGAACATGAACGTGCGAAACGGGAAAAAGTCCAGAGAAGATGCCGCTCAATCGAGCAAACAACCAGATGAAAGGGATGGTATGTGTAAAATCCATGCAAAGATTTGAAATAACACACTCTTAAGAATGAATAACCAAATAGCAAAACAAAGTATTAACGTTTTTGGCCTGAGAGGAACAAGCAAAGCAAGAAATAAACAAGCATTGGCCACGAAAGTCATCACGATCGCTATGAAAGCGAAAGTGATCGAGATGACGCGCTAAAACACGCAAGGGATGCGCGCGCAAGCGCGTGTGCTTGTTGCGCGTTCTAGCAAGCTGGCTAAAAAGCTGGGGGGAAAAATGCTACCATCGGCCACAGCTTGCCCGCGCACATGCACTGAAAGCTGTAGCCGGCTGTAGCATTTTTTGAAGCCCCACTTACTAAAGTCTCTCCGAGCAGCGCATGCGCGCTGACTCAGCGAGACCTAAAAATAAAGCCAGTCAGTTGGTTGAGGGGGTAATCTTGATAGAACATTACCAGCTGTCAAGTGCTTTGTGAAAGGTAATGTTCTGCTACACACACTGAAGTCACACTGGTTAGATGGTGAGCAAAGGCTGCAAGGTAGTTAAGAAGGCAAGTTGATTGAGGTTGGGAACAGGAACAGTCTTCCACAAGTTGAGAATGTTGTTATGGGGAACAAGGGGTTAGGTAGTGATTTTTTAACTAGTGGCAGTGACCATAACAAAGTGTTACCGGTGGGTAAATGGGTTTGGGATACTGGTGAGGCAGATTTGGTGCAAGATAGGACAGATCAAGGTGAACACAGACCACAGCCTCTGCAGGTTGTGGAGGCCTGCAGAGCACCGGTGGGTGAATGCTACATGGCACTTGCAGATGCAACAAGGTTCAGTTGGTTGTGTTTGGAACGACCTAGGGTGACCGGCCTGAAGAGAGGGCGAGGTTTGGTGTAACCATCCAGACAGCGCAGGTGAAAAGAACTTCATATGCATCAGTTCCAGTCTCCTAAAAAGTAGATTGGAATAATTTTGATGGAGGTGTGGGTGATGGGGAACGTCCAGGTGCGAGTTTTGCATTTGTGGAAGAGCAGTTGGAATGTGAGCTGCATTATGATGATGATGATGAAGAATTGGAAGAAAGGGAAATACCTTACTGGCAGGATAATAAAGACACCAAAAAAGGAGAAGGGGTGGAAATGAGTGGGAAACTAATATTATTCCCAAAAGTCATATTTTACAAAAGAGGGTCTCACAAGTTGAATCACGGGACAGAAGAAGGGGTGTTAAGATGCCACAGCAAACAGGTGGTAGACATGGGCTTCTTTAATATTTGCCATTGTCTACTGTGAAACATTTCCTGAGAGGGCGTTGTCCATATTTAATTACATAGATACTATTCGTAAGGCCCACACAGTTTCGGGGTTTCACATGGTTACACTATAATGAGTAGTTTTGGGCTTGTATGGTGCATATACCAGATAAACCTTGGGGGTAAGTAGAAAATGGTATATGGGTGCAATTAATGTATTCGCAAAGACCTCCTCCTGCTATGCATACTGCAAGTGGTTTAGTAGTTCCACACCGTCCCTTTCTCTGTATGCCCCCCTCGGGGTGGGAAGATGGGGTAGAGGCCAAAATTCAAATTCAGGTGCCTGCTGGAGCTTCAACAGGAGATATTGTCCTAGAAACCCTTTTAAGTATAAGCACGAATCTTCCAAGCGTGCAGTCAAACACACAGTTCTGCAATATTTTGGGAAGCACGCAAACTTTGGAGTTAGGGGACAAGGTAGGGGCAGGTAGGGTCCTTTCAATCTGGTTTCAAAGGCTTTTACTCCAATTAAAGAGGACATTTTGAGTCATTGGCTAAAATTCTATCCTTACAGAGACGAGGCAACCAGGTTAGAAGGGGGTTTCAAAGAAGGTTTCAGGCTTGGTTCTCAGGGCCATAGGACAATGCAGGTTTGCAGAAAATTTCAAGGAGTATCCCCAGATAGTTAGACAATAAACTGGAAAAAGAGCTTTTTTTGCCAGATTTGATGATCTCTCCATTAGGTGTGGTGCCTAAAAAAGCTGAAGGGGAGTTTTGTATCATTCATCATCTTTCATGGCCTCAAGGTATGTCAGTGAATTACTTTATGTCAAGGGAGGATGCTGCAGTGCACTTTGCTTCTGTGGATGTAGGCATGGCCTTGGTTAGATCTGTAGGGCCAGGGGCAGAGTTGGCAAAATGTGATATCAAGTCTGCCTTTCGTTTGTTACCTGTGCATACATTGGACTTTTCTTTGCTAGGCATCCATTTTCAGAATCAGTTATATGTAGATAAAGTTTTACCAATGGGTTGTTTCATCTTTTGCAGTTTGTTTGAGTCATTCAGTACATTTTTACAGTGGTGATTTAGCTTTAGAACTGGCTATGCAAAGATTACTCATTATTTAGATGATTTTTTCTTTGTAGGGGCAAAAGACACCCAGGATTGTGAGAATGCACTACATCATTTTCATGGCAAGGCAAAGAAATTGGGTGTGCCTTTGGCTCCTGAAAAGATGGAGGGTCCTAGTCCATCATTGGCTTGTCTGGGAATTGATTTGTACATGGTCAAAATGGAGGCGGAGTTGCCTAAAGTGAAAGTTCAAGAAATTGTGGGGTTACTGGAAGAAGCCGATTGGCACCTAAACTGCAGTTGAGTCAAGTTCAGCTTCTGTTGGGTTATTTGAATTTAGCTTGTTATGAGAGCAGGCAGAACGTTTTGCCAACCACTAGGTTTTGCCATGTCAGGAGCCAAGTTGCCACATCATAGGATCAGGATTTCAGCAACGATGAGAGTGGATTTTTAAGTCTGGTTAAAGTTTTTGAACAGTTTTAATGATGTTACTATGTGGTCTCTGGAGTTCGATTTTGTTTGGATGGTCCAGATAAACTCAGATGCTGCTGGATCTAGCAGCTTTGGATTATTCTAGGAAGGCAGATGGTGTGCAGAGAAATGGCCCTCAAAGTGGGTGAATGAGAAGAGGAGCATTGTCTTTTGCAAATTTTTATCGCTGTTGGTGGCTTTGTCTGTATGGAGGGTGAAGTTGACTAACAAAACTGATATTTTAATATAGACAATCAACCAATGTGGACTTGGGCAGAAAGCCAAGGACAAGCATCTTTTGAAGCTATTGCAGAGATTTATGTTAGGTTGCTTGATGTTTAATATCATTTTTAGAACCAGGCATGTACTAGGTCTGAACAATAATATTGCAGATGTATTGTCTCGTGTACAGTGGCAGAGATTCCGTGGTTTGGCGCACGGAGCGGTTGTTCAGAAAACAAAGGTACCGCAAGAGGTATCGGAACTAATGTATTGAGAATGCTTGAGCTTGTTGAGAAATCCCTGACCGTGAGCACTAGAGCATCCTGCAAGAGAATTTCAAAAAGACAGCCAGCAGTGGTGTTTCTGGATGGTACCGGTCAAATATCCCAATCTTATAGTTCTCTTATGCCTAGTCATGGAGTTCCTCAAAACTCAATCCTTGGTAAATGCTTTCACAATATTAGGAGGGTAACCTCATTTCCTTGATCAAAGTGAACTTTCCAATTTGAATTACATGCAGATAGGACTAGGAGACACACGCTGAAAGGCTGCTCAAAAGGAGCCCGGACATTTAAATGGGGAATGAATGGAAAAGAAGAATTCTGAGAAGGAGGATAATCAAATTGCCCTGATGAATTCCCTATAAGGGATGTCACCCGCTGGCGGGATCTGTTTTAAGTGTGATGGAATTGGATACTTAATAAAAAGAACTTTATGGAAAAAGACACCAACGTCTAGAAATTAATTGAAAAACAAGATATGGAAAGTAACAGAAACAATGGGCTCCATTACAAAGGCGAACGGATCACCACCGCCGGGCCGGCGGTGGCGATCCGCCTGCCAAATGTCCCTGGTTCTCCCCCCGCCATATTAGTATGGCGGGGGGCACCGCGGCAGACGGAAACACCGTCCGCTGCTTTGTCGCCATGGAAAGGCATCCGGTCTTTGATGTTGGGGGCCCGTTGCGGGCCCCCAGGGTGTTGGGGGTGCACATGAGGGGTACATATGGTACCCCCCCCTCATTGCAATGCACTACGTGGCAGGCACCACGTGGTGCCTGCCATGTTGTGCATGGCAATGCTGTGCACAATCCTTTTACATTGCTAGCGGGGCTGCAGCCAGCAGATCCACCTGCAATGTAAAAGGCCTAGGATGCACCTGACAGTGTGGCTGGCCCATCCTTATTTGCATGGCGGGACCCCCGCAACATCGGCGGTCGGTCCCGTGCTCCGTTGCGATGGTGGGCGGACAAGGTCCGTCCTCCATCATAATAGAGCCTCATGTGTTGAATTTTATTATGAATAATATTGATAGGAATGATTCAGCTACTACACTAGCTGGTAAATTGGCTGGTCTAAGTTTCAATGGCAAATGTTTCTAGGGATACGAGGCATCAGCTGGTGAGCTAGGAGGTTGTTACAGGGTTGGGCTAAAGAGAATCAAAGCGGTACATTTACTAGGGACCCAGATTCTATGAAATTGTTGTTGCAGATGGTTAAGGCAAAAAGAACAGGTGATGGACAGAATGCTGATCAATGTCAAACATTCACCCGAGAACAGAGATCTGGGCCTAAATCGATGGTTGTTTTTTCTCCCCATGCCATTCCAGTTTAAACCTAACCATATGCAAATCAGTCGACCCTGTTCCCCATGGGAACAGTCCAGCCCGAACTGCCAGGCCAGGTTCTCCCTGGACCAGAAACAAGCATCCCAGGACCAGTTTCGGGGTTTCACCCCTCATCAGCCAGGCTAGCTTGATTCCAGTGGCATGGAGAGCATGGGACCCACGACTGGGCATACCCGCCCCACTTGGATGACAAATGCAAAAAGAACAATTGATGGACAGAATGCTGATCGATGTCAAACATTCACCCAGTACAGAGATCTTGGCCAAAATCCACCATTGTTTTGCTCCCCATGACATTCCAGTTTAAACCCAGGCACATGCAAATCAGTCTTGACCCTGTTCCTCATGGTAACAGTCCAGCCATCTCTGAGCATTCCCGTCCCACTCAGGTTGACAAATGCAATAAGAACAATTGAAGGACAGAATGCTGATCAATGTCAAGCTTTCACCCTAGTACAGACATCTGGGCCTAAATCCATCGTTTTTTTGCTCCCCATGGCATTCCAGTTTAATCCCATCCATATGCAAATCGGGCTGCCCAGACCGAACTGCCAGGCCAGGTTCTCCCTGGACCGGAAACAAGCATCCTAGGACCGGTTTTGGAGTGTCACCCCTCATCAGCCAGGCTAGCTTGATTCCAGTGGCATGGAGAGCATTTGAACCACGTCTGGGCATACCCGTACCACTTAGGGTGACAAATGCAAAAAGAACAATTTGCCACTGAATTCAAGCTACCCTGGCCGATGAGGGGTGTTACCTCGAAACTGGTCCCAGGAAGCTTGTTTCCGGTCCAGGCTTGGCAGTTCGGGTTGGAGTGTTTCCCTGAGGAACAGGGTCAAGACTGATATGCATA
This sequence comes from Triturus cristatus, assembly GCF_964204655.1. Taxonomy (NCBI): domain Eukaryota; kingdom Metazoa; phylum Chordata; class Amphibia; order Caudata; family Salamandridae; genus Triturus; species Triturus cristatus. Next base: position 1,040,197,314 of record NC_140584.1, on the reverse strand, counting down.
TGGCTGGGTCGGAACTGGGGTGGCGAAGTGAACTATAGAACGATGATGGATTCAACCCAGATCTGTGACTGGGGTGAGTGTCTGAAAAGTTTCAGCGCTCTGTCCATCATCTCCTTATGTTTGCAAATGGCTAAGGGCCTTCCTTACATATGTTCTTCTTGTTTTGAACAGTTGTTATTCAGGCTGTGCATGTGTTGGTTATTTTTTAGTGCATTTAGGATATCTGAATTGTTAGGGTCAGGCCATTCTGGGGGTTTGAGAGTTGAAAATATAAAAGTATCAGGAGTAACATTACAGATTTTCTTGGAATGATCAAAGACTGACCAGAAAGGTAAGGTTGCGAAAATAGTACTAAACCAGATCAATGGTATAGTATGCCTAGTGGTGTTGTAGCAAGAGTTCCAGGCAGTGGGGGCTACCTCAGGTTTCTTTTTTTCCTTATCAGAATCGGTCAGGGCTGCTGGTGTCACAGGTATTAGGGGTAATGAGAAAAGTTTTGTGCTATATTGGAGAAGATCCTTTCTATTTTGGAACCCATTCCTTTAGGATTGGTGCTACTTCTGCAACAGCGCGACTGGGGTTTTTCCCTCAGCGAGGTAAAAAGATTGGGTTGTTGGTCTTATTATTATTGTATTCAGTATATCACAGAACTTGAAGGTGCTTAATCTGTATATGGTTGGTAACACATTTTTCCTATTTCAGGTTGTGTGGCTGGACCTGCAGCGGCTTTCTTTTCCAATTGGATAGTCAGACACTGGTTCATTAAGTGGGCAGCTGAAAAACGTCCTTTTGGAACGAATTTGGGTTTCCGCAATGATGAGATCAGCATTCAATGGTGGGGGAGAGAGGGCATGAAATAGGGTTCATTGTTATCATCTTTATCCAATTTGGTGTGGGTCAGAACATGTCCAGATGTATTATTTCTACATTTAGGTGAGAACGACCTGGTGCAGTTGTCAGGTTTGGGTTTGATCAAAGAAATGAAGAAAGATCTTGACATTATTGGAAATGTCAAGATAGTTAAATAGTGTTAAAAGCTTGGGTGCCCAGTAGAGTCTGGCAAGGTGAGGTTAAATTTACTGCAAGTGAAAGAGCTAGGCGCAAAGTTATTCGAGAAGTGCAGCGTTTTTGTAGGAGTAGCAGTATAGGTTGTCTAGATCATTCTGATATAATAAAAAAAAGAGGATTTTCAGTTTTTCAGGCAGGATGGAGTTAACATTTCCTTTGTGGGTCATAAATTGCATTTACTTGCCATTAGGGAAAAGTTAGCGGACATATTTTTAGGCTGTTCGGGCGACAGCCTAGTTTTTTCTAGCGTCGACTGATTTTTTCAGGTGCTAGCTGTTTTGGCGTCAGAGCTTTTTTACAAAGTTGAGGTATTTGGTTTTTTTCAATACACATTTGAAGGGGAAACAGGAAAAACTCCTTGCCAGGGTTTTTTCCTGCTGGCAGAAATTGAGGAGCTCGACACAGGCAGTGGCGTAGCTAGACCTTTTACCGCCCGTAGCGGTCCCTGCGTTTGCTGCAACGCGAAGGTAAGAGTGGGTGGGGTGTACTGGCGATCCCTGCGTTTAGGCAGAGGGGGTGCTGGTGATCCCTGCGTTTGCCGCCCCACGACAGCTGCTGGTAAGAGCCGGGGTGGGAGGAGGCTGCCAACGCCAAAACTTGTGCCGCCCGGAGCAGACCACACCCCCTACCCCCTTTTTACGCCACTGCCGGAAGGGTTGGGGGCATTGCAAAGGGGGTTTTGGCAGAGGGAACACAGGGGAGCGATGGAGTCATGTGTGAAGGTCAGTGGATGAAAGAAAGGGGATGGTGAAGATTGAATGTTGGATGATTTATTTGGGGATTTTATTGTTAGGGGGAGGTTTTATGCGTGGGGGGGGGTTAGGTTTTTGTTATTGTATTAGTGAGGCAATTAATTCTATATTGTAATGCCAATGAGATTCAGAACTGCATACCTGTCCTAATAAAGCGGCCTTTTACTCTCACTGTGGCCTGGTTTATTTCACCCGAAGTAGCTCATGTCACTTAAACCCCCAAATCCAATCCTACACTATTAAAAAGTTCAGATGCTCACGAAATATCAGTGAGCTGAATCTGGGCGCCTGAAAGTCTGGGACTTGGGCTCTGTCCCAGCACAATCCAAGATGGCGTCGAGCTTTTGAGGTGAGGTGGAGGAAGGGGTTCAACACACAGAGACCAAATTCAACCCAGTTTCTGACTATTGCGTGAGCGGTGCGGGGGGGTGGGGGGTGGGGTGGGGGAGGGGTGGGGGGGTGAAACGTTGGCTTTAAAAATGTTTGTCAACAGAAATGCTCGCGGCATCTCCGGTTTGTATTTACGGAACTGATGCATCCCAAAATGAACGTGCCCGACGCCAACTTTGGGGGAAGTTTGGAGCGTCAGTGTCATGATGTAGACAATGACTAAAACTGACAGCATAAGGCCGCGAGTGCCACCTGTGCGGGACATCAACAACGCCTGCCCTGGAACAGAAAACCAAACAGAGAGTCGGCCTGCCGGGTCAGGTGCCGTTGCATCAGCATCCTGGCCGCTGTTTGCTCTCCGTGTGCCGTCTCCAGTGGCCACCTCGGCCCTTCCTTATATGGAGTTCCTGCGAGCGCTCCTGCCGTCGCCTCCCTCGCTGCACCTCAGGTATCCGCGCCGCCCCGCGGGAGCATCCTCCTCCCACCTGCCCGCAGGTGAAACTATGCAAATTGCACTCGTCTCGTTCGCGGCGCCCGCAGCTACCAGCAGAACCTGTTCAGGTAAGCAAATTCCGCTCATTTCGCCTGCTGTCCTGGGGGAGATAAAACTGCGAGTGTGGCGTGACTAAGACAACCCACTGATAAGCATCTCCAGAGCAGGAACCTCTGCTCGCGCCAAGGGTTTAGGAAATATCCACCTGCAATCCACCAGCACACACAGCACCAAGTAAAGACAGACTACCTCCCCTCCAAGCCTCCGTTAGTTTCACGGTGCTCTTGCCAAAAACCGGGACAGCGACCAGAAACCCTCTGTAAAATATTTTTATGTTGCGTTACATCGCACAGTTTTTGGCATGTGTGACTGGTTATGTGGTGTTACGGGACTCGCAGTATTAAGATGACGATGCTCAGGAATGTCGTCTGTTTAGCAAGGAAAGACAAATTATTGGTGAAAGTGATTGGTTATTGTGGCCCAGTGCCAGCAATGGTTTATTGCCGATGTTGAGTTTTATTTTTTTATTTTCTTACGGCTAGATATGTTTGGTGTAAGGGGCTGGTCTTGGTGCCACAGTGCCAGTGGGTGATTGCTGACGATGCTCTGCTATTTCTGTTTGTTAGGGAAAGAAAAAGTATTCGTGTAAGTAAATGTGTTGTACTTGTATAGTGCACTGTTACCCTAGGGTGTCCTGGTGCTGTACTCATACCGCTGTGGAACCCTTCCTGTGAAATGTCCACTCCTGGGCGCCCCCAAGGTGAAGCCAGGCATCCCAGCGCTGTTGGGACCGTTGTGGAGATTAAGCAAGCTATTGCCCAGAGTTGCAGAGTGGGACCCATGATTAGAATATGCACCGAGGCGAGAATTAACAGGTCCGAGGAAATTGAGCCCAAGATCTGCTGAGGCGGGAATTGAACCCTGGTCCCAGGGCAGACCTCTGCATCAGGGTCTGCCGCTCTAACCATTGAGCCACACTTCTCCACATGTGATTGGTTGTGGTGTCCCAGTGTCAGCATGGTTTACTGCCAATGTTGTGCTGTTTTTGTTTGTTACGGATAGATACTGTTTTGATGAGAGGGATTGGTCTTGGTTTTTCCAGTGCCAGCGACTGATTTCTGACGATGTCCTGTTGTTAATGTTTAGTAGGGAAATAAAAAGTGTTGGTGTAAGTGATTGTTTATGGTGTCCAATGGTTTACTGCCTATGCTGGTTTTCTTTGTTACGGATAGATACTGTTTTGATGAGAGTGATTGGTCTTGGTGTTCCAGTGCAGCGACTGATTGCTGACGACGTTATGTTGTTTCTATTTAGTAGGCAAATAAAAGTGATTGGTGTATTATTGACTAAGGTGTCCCGGTGACAGCACAGATTTACTTCTGATGTGTTATTTTTTTGTTTCTTACGGCAAGCTCCAGTGGTTCATTGCTGACGATGTTGTGGTATTTTCTGTTTGTTAGGGAAAGCAAACGTATTGGTGTAAGTGATTGGTTATGTGTCCCAGTGCCAGCAAGGCATACCACCAATGTTGCGTTGTTATAGGCAGATAATGTTTTGGTGAGAAGGGTTGGCCTTGGTTTCCCATCCCATAGATGGTGATGGTTTGGGGATTATGTTCTGTTATTTTTGATTTATTGAGACTGTGTTTAGTTTGCATAGTTGATTACGGTGTTCCAGTGCCAGCGATGGTTTGCTGACAATGTTCTATTATTTTTGGACTAACAGGAATAGTTGTATTTTGTAGTGTCCCCCTGTATTAATGATTGTTTGCTGTCCATGCTGTTATTAATGATTGCTGGGGATTTATAGTATTTAGGTGTGATTGGCTGGTCATGACATCCTAGTACCAGTGATATCTTGCTGATGATTTTCTGTTCTTTTCAATTGGAGGGGATGCACTCGTTTTTGGTTTGAGCGGGACCGGTCTTGAAATCATTTTTTTTGTAGTGCATCCATGTTATTCCCGATTGATAGGAATATATATTGTTCTGGTGAGTGATTAGTCATGGTGTCAGAGTGCAGGCAATGATATACCATTAACGTTCTGTTGTTTCTGACTTACGGGAATAGATGTGTGTTTGTGTTTGTAGTTGGTCATAGGAACCTACCATGCAGCAGCAATTGTTTTATGAAGAAATTCAATAATTTGCGACTGATGGTTATGGTTGAATTTTGGTGTTAGTGATTGGTGATGGATCCTGGTGCCAGTGACGGTTTGTTGATGATGTTATGTTAGTTATTGTTGATGCGGGCAGTCAGTGTCCGATGTCAGTGGTGAAATAATCCTGGTTTTCCTGGTTTTATTGAGGTCTGCAGTCAATATTTGGTGAGGGTGATTATCATTTTACTCATATAGATTTGCTGTTAATAATTGAAGGCACATTTGTGTGAGGTTCTGGGTAACAGTGCTACATTGTCAGATATAGTTTGAGGCCTACTGAAATCCTAATGGCACCAGAGCAGCTGTCTCAAAACTACTGGCTGTAAGACCTGCATGTACACAAAAAGGGGGCTGCCCTATACTCCAGAGGGAGTTGGGTAATCAAAATAGTGGTAGCTCTTAAGGAAACGTTTAAAGCAATTTTTGGTAATTCAGTGGCTAGAAAGCAATAGTACCTGGTCTCAACATATACTGAACATGAATAAGATATATTATGTCAACATAGACTAGGAATACACTACAAAGGCATGAATGTATGTGCATAGATGTAATTGCAAGTGAAGAAAGTGCAACAAAAGAGTGTATACTGCAAAGTTATTTTGTGCTCCAAAGGTGACACAAATAGGTGAGTGTACCATCAATGATGTGGAACATGAGTATTTGTTCGGCAATTGTTGAGTTGTTACATATTATACCATGTAACAAAGAAAGCATACATTTCAATGATGTTATATCTATGTTTCGTAAAGGATTTTGTTTTAAAAACAGTTCAATTGTTATATCACTTAACGTTTCAACCCATGGTGTAAATATGTGGTGTCTGCATCAGGGCAGGACAAGAGACTGGTGTCATTCTTGTAGAACCTCTATGAGGATAATGAAATCACACTAGGAGGGAATAGCAATTAAAAATCTGCCACAGAATACATTGACAATTTCAAAATGGTGTCAAAAGTAGATCGCTCAAACATTGTCAAATGTAAATGTCAAAAAGCTCACAAAGTATGTATGTCTTGTATACAGCATCACTTCTTAGACAAAATGTCTGCAAAGGCAGCTCATCGTCAGTTCGCAATAGAGCGGGTAAGAGCTCAATGATCTCTCTAACATTATGGATAGGCCTGTTGGCTGAATCCAAAGCTTGTGTCTGTGCTCCCTGTAGGGTAGTTTTGCTTCTGTTCGTTTGGTGTCTCCATACTCTTACAATGAGTTCATTGTTTTTCTGGTGTGATGGCAGGTGGGAGGAGCTCACCTTAAAATGAGGACTCTCAAGGAAACCATTTCTTTGATATCAGATCCCCCCCTTTTACGATCCTGTGTTTGGCACTAGGCTGCTATGCAAAACTTCCTGACAAGGTGTCACACATTTAATTAGCACAGAAATCTCGCATTTCACTAACTTTCTCTTAGAAAACATGATTGCAATGAAATACTGAGCATTAAAACCGAGGAACTTCATAGCAGTTTATGAAGCGCTCTACACATCAGCAAGTCACTAGCATGACACTCCACGAGCAATGGAGCAGGTCTTTCAGCCTGTAAGTTCAGCAATGAGGTAGGTTGGAGAGGGCAGTCAGGCCATATGTGCTTGGGTGCTTCCCTCTGATGACTGTAACAAAGTTCCTCTCTGTACTATCCATGTGCCTTATTTCTTGCATTTCACATGATACCCTGCTCACCTCAAATGTAGTTCTACCATTTTTTAGGACCAGCCTGGGCAGCACATGCGCTACTCTATGAGGCTTGCCGTATTCAGGTATGGACTAAAGCTCCGCCTACTCTCCGCCCATCTTTTCAATTGGCGCCTGCTACTGTCCTTTCTAAATCGTTGCTTCTGATTAGTTGATAGGCTTGTTATTCCTGCCTTAGTAACGCCTTGTCACATTTGTAACCTCCCATGAGGAATGGACTTTTTACTTGTGTTGTTACACAGTCTGTTTTAGCTACAGTCTGTGAGCACTGTTTTCTTTAATGTCTTTAATCTAGCTGCTTTTGCAGGCACGACAGGCTTCCCCTACCCAACCCTGTTTTTATGACAATGCGGTGTCCGAACATGGACGCTGCCCTTTATCTTTCGAAAATTATCCTTGCACAGCACTTCTGCACGCGCTATGTCACTTAACAAATGCTTTTTATGTTTAAATGCACTCCATACCGTGCTTTCACTTTAATGGCGGCCGCGCACCTTTCTTTACACAAGCCGCTTCTAAAGAAAGGGGTGTGGCCGCCAATAAAGTCAGAGCGCGGCATGGGGCACTTTGGGCACTTTTACAACAAAAAAATCCTTTTGTTTGGCAACTTAAACAAATGCTTTTTTTTTTGTAAAAGCGCCCCTGCCGCACTTTGACTTTAATGGCAGGTGCGCACCTTTCTTTAGACGGGGGTCGTCTAAAGAAAGCGTTGTGGCCGCCATTAAAGGAAAAACACGGCATAGGGTGCGTTTTACAAACAAGCATTTAGAGTGCAATAGGTCTCGCAGTTGCGAGAGTTTAAGCTATTAGCACTGTGAACGACAATGCCTTTTACATATGTTTTAAAAACAAAAACATAAATAAAAGGCATTGTCATTTACAATGCCCATAGCTCAAACTCCTGTAAATGGAAGACCTATTGCATTGCAAATGCTTGTTTTTACTTGGCGTTCCTTTCAGCAGCAGCAGCACAGGGCAGTTCAGTACTGTACACTGTGCTCTCACATGCTCACCCGACGCCCTCTGCCTTGCACAGACCAGAAAGCGCCCTTAAAAGCCCCGTGTGCCTTTGGTCCAATCAACAACAGAGGGCGCCAGCAGTGCAGGCAGGCAACGGAATGGGGCAGACGGGCTCTGCGGTCCTAATCAGCTAGAGGCCAATTAATAACTCTAAGATACAGGCGACTCAGGGGCCACGTCACGTTCTCATGGGGGCCCTAGCATTTTGTGTTACGACTGGGCTGCATGGAAGTGTAGCCTATGCTGTTGGTGCCTTGTGACCAGAGCCAGCTCCTCAGAGAAGTCACAGAGGAGGGCTATGGTAGGAGAGGTCTAACATTTTTTCCTTCTGGTAGTGGAAAGCGCCTGGCTTCAAACACTTAGAACAACACCCACCTGTCCCTCGGCTTTCTAAGTTCATGCTGATAGGGCTTCTGAGACCCAGTACAAGCTCCTTCTTTCATGGCTGATTCCACGCAGCGCTGTGAGGCAGCCTCAATATGGCGTTAAACACTATACAGACACCGGCATGGTGTTCTGTTCCTTCGCTTCTCTAACTCTACCCACCTATCCCTTCCCACTACATTCCACTTATTACTTCTCAGTACTCCCCTTATCCCTTCTGTTCCATGATGAATTCCCACCACAGGTATACCATTTTTAGGTCCAGTCTGGGCAGCGCATGCGCTGCTCTGCGAGGCATGCATGCACTTGAAGCTCTGCCTACTCTCAGCCCATATTTTTCATTGGCTTGTGTCTTTGTCCTTTGTAAATGCTGGCTTCTGATTCAGTAATTGGTTTAATATCGCGTTGTCTTCATTTGTAACCTCCCATGAGCACTGGCCCTTTTACTTCGGTTGTTACACGTCTGTGTTTAGTACTCTGTAAGCACTATTTTCTTTAATGGGTTTTGCCCTACTGCAGGCACAATCTGCTTTCCTTATAGTCAGCGTGCCATGCGCACTTTCACTTTCCAAGCAGCCGGGAGAATGGCAGCCGCTTGTTTAGAATGACATAGGTCTCGCATTTAGGAGAGTTTGAGCTATTGGCACTGTAAATGACCATAGCTTAAATTCTCACAAATGCAACACCTTTTGCTTTACAAATATTTTTTGTGAGTTGTTTCCGCGCTTGCCCTTGCTCTCTTTGCCACTGGATTCAAGCTAGCCTGGCTGATGAGGGGTGTTACCCCGAAACTGGTCCAAAGATGCTTGTTTTCTGTCCAGGGGAGACCTGGCTTGGCAGTTCGGTCTGGACTGTTCCCATGAGGCACAGGGTCAAGACTGATTTGCATATAGCTGGGTCTGAACTGGGGTGGTGAAGTGAGCTAAAGAACGATGATGGATTCAACCCAGATCTGTGACTCGGGGTGAGTGTCTGAAAAGTTTCAGCACTCGGCCCATCATCTCCTTGTGTTTGTATGGCACTTAATATTGACCACACCCCCTTTCTTTAGATGTGGCTCGTCTAAAGAAAGGGGCGTGGCTTCTATTAATTACAAGCGCAGCATGGGGTGCTTGGAAACGAACAATATTTGCAATGCAATAGGTCTCATATTTGCGATAATTTAAGCTATTGACATTTACAGTGCCAGTAGCTCAAAGTCCCGTAAATGCAAGATCTATTGCATTACAAATGCTTATTATACAGGCGCCTGAACTGACCATACACCTCTGAGCTCATTTCAGACTCATACAAAAGGTAGGGCGCTGGCTCGAACCTCCTTAGATAAGAAACAATAAAACATACAGGAACCTCCACCCTAATGCTTTATCTGGACTCTCTCACCTCTCAATCTCTCTTAAATGTCCCTGATGTCAGTGTTTCTATATCATAAATGTTTTGTGAGTGTCTGTAATTGTAATTATATGTATATAGATAGCGCTTCCTACCCAATCATCAGATGCCGTATCTAATCCTCGTGTTCTATACTTTTTCAAATAAAAACTCTGATAAGGCTTGTTGCCGTTCACAGAATTGCTTGCGAAACTGCTTTTGTTGATCACAATAAATACATTAAAAGTATATTGAGAGTATAAATTTAAGACCTGTTTCGGTGGATTTAAGCAATGGCCAAGAGCAAGTCTTGAGTTTCAAGTATGAGGGTGCAATGCCTCCCACAACACTAAGGGGGGAACTTGCTGGTAAAAAGGTTCCTTGTTCCTGTGATTGAAAGAAGAGAATCATCTGAAATATCCGTTTCCCGATGTCCAGCTTATCTGAGGTTCCAGCCCCAGTAGGGCCAATTCAGCCTTTTATTCTTCAGAAGGTAAGAACATGCGGCACAGGGTATTACACCTGATATTTCTACAACAAAAATGTTGCATCCAGTACATAGATCTAAATTATTACTGGTAAGTCTAGTGTAAGTATGTAAGCATGTATGTATATGGTATGTGGAGTTAAGTGATGCAAATATCAATCAATCAAGGTAACTTTTATTGTGTGATTAATAAAAATCTTTACAATATATATGTGGATTCAGCAATGTTAAAATTAAACAAACATGTTAAAAGGCGTTAAAATACATTAGAATAATCATTTCCCCATTGTCAGAATTAGCAGCAAACCAAATCATGCTAGATGGTCGCCCGATTCACTATAAGTCCAACTGTCCTTGGAAGGGGATGCTTAAAGACCATAACAAATGACACCATTATAGGTGAAAGTTAAAAAAAAGAGAAACAGATTAAATTAACAGCAGACAATATGCTTTATAATCATAGAAACGACTGTAAAGTGCATACATTTTGAAAAGTGACTAGAGTCCATAGCAGCAAGGTTTGACTAGTGACGTCTGTGGCAAGGACGTGTCCATGTCCAAGTGCTACACGTGTGCAGACAGCATTGGAGTAATGTCTGTGGACTTGCAAGTGATAGGCACTCAAGACTGAATGCTACTTAGGTCTTCATGAGAATAGATTTAACGTACTCCATTCTTTTAGGTTTGGGCAGTCTGTTAAAAGGCCCTATACCACTCCATTACCAAATTTAGCTAATTCGGTTGATTCCATTGTGGTAAGAAGAAAATTCAATCAATCAATCAGTCAGGAGTTTATTATGCACACCCGTGAGGGTCTCAAGGTACTGGGGGGGTTCGCAGATCCATTAGCCAAAGAGCCAGGTCTTGAGTGCCTTTCTGAAGGTGTTCAGGGAGGGGGTGAGTCATGTCTGCTGGGAGCTCGTTCCAGGTTTTGGCCGCAATGTGAGAGAAGGATCTTCCACCCGCTCTGGCTCCGTGGATGCACGGGGTTTCGGCCAGTGCGAGGTTGGAAGATCGGAGGTTTCTTTTGGGTACGTGGAAGTTTATTCTGTCGTTGAGGTATTTGGGCCCGGTGTTGTGTAGGCATTTGTAGGTGTCGGTGAGGATTTTGAAGGTGACTCTTTTCTCCAAGGGGAGCCAGTGGAGCGTTCGAAGGTGTTTGCTGATGTGTTCGTGCTGGGGCATGCCGAGGACGAGTCAGGCTGCGGTATTTTGTATTGTCTGGAGTTTTGGGAGTAGGGACTTGTTTGTGCCGGCATATAGTGCGTTTCCATAGTCCAGTCTGCTGGTGATGAGTGCGTTGGTGACTGTCTTCCTTGACTCTAGGGGGATACATTTGAAGGTCTTGAGGAGGATGCGGAGGATGTTGAAGCAGCTGGAGGTGACAGCGTTGATCTGTCGGTTCATGGAGAGGGATGAGTCGATTTCGATGCCACGGTTTTTGGTGTGGTTCGAGGGGGTCGGTGGGCTTCCGAGGGCTGTCGGCCACCAGGTGTTGTCCCATGCTGAAGGGGTGGTTCCGAGGACTTCTGACCTTCCCAGCGTTGAGCTTGAGGCAGGTGTTGGTCATCCAGGCAGCAACCTTCTGCATTCCTTTCTGGAAGTTGAGTCTAGCGGTGGCGGGGTCTTTGGTGAGGAAAAGGATGAGCTGGGTGTCGTCAGCATAAGAAACAATGTTGAGGCCGTGTTGTCGGACGATGGCGGCTAAGGAGGCCATGTAGATGTTGAAGAGGGTCAGGCTCCGCGATGGTCCCCGTGAGACTCCGCAGGTGATTTCAGTGGGATCGGCGAGGAAGGGCATTAGTCTGATTCTTTGGATTCGTCCGGTGAGGAATGATCGGATCCAGTCTAGGGCTGTTCCTTGTATGCCGGTGTCGTGTAGTCCGGCGTCGAGTGTGCTGTGGGTAGGAGACGGTGTCGAAGGCTGCTGGTAGATTGAGTAGGATGAGGGCTGTGGAGTGGCCTTGGTCCAGCAGGTTGCGGATGTTATCTGTGGCGGCGAATAGGGCGTTTTCTGTGCTGTGGTTGCTTCGGAATCCTGATTGGGATGGGTCAAGGATGGCATTATCTTCGATGAACCGTGGCAGTTCCCTGTTGACTGTTTTCCCTGCAACTTTGTCCGTGAAGGGAGGAGCGTGATGGGCTGGTAGTTCTTAAGTTCTGTGGGGTCAGCTGTCGGCTTCTTGAGCTGGGGCCTGACTTCTGCGCGTTTCCAGTCATCTGGGAAGGTGCCTGTTTCGAGGGTGGTGTTGATGGTGCGTTGTAGTTCGTATACAATGGCGGTGGTGGCTCCTTGGTAGATGTGTGGGGGGCAGGGGTCGGTGGGGGACCCTGAGTGGATGCCTTTCATGGTTGAGGTGGTGTCTTCAGCTGGGATTGGCGTCAAAGTGAAGATGGTAGGCTGGATGGTGCGTCTGGGGGCGGGCCGGCTGTGGCATCCGGTGAAGTTGTCGTAGAGGTTTTTGATCTTGAGGTGGAAGTACGTTCCAAGCTTGTCGCAGAGGTCTTGAGAAGGGGTGATGTCTGTGGCTTCGCTGTGAGGGTTGGTGAATTCCTGGATGACAGTGAAGTGTTCCTTGGAGTTGGTGGAGTTGACGAGGATTTTGGTGTGGATGAAGGTCCTCTTGGTGGTTCTGATTTGGTTGTGGTAGTCCGTCATGGCATCCTTGTAGATGGCGTGGTTTTTGGGTGTCTTGGTGTTTCTCCAGTTCTTCTCCAGGCGTCTGGCTTCCTGGAGGTCAGTGGTGAACCAGGCGGCTTCCCTGGGGTGCTGTTTGTCGGGGTTTCGCAGCGGGGCAAGCTCGTCCGCGCATTTGGAGATCCAGGCGCGGAGTTCTCTGGCTGCGGTGTTAGCGTCGGATGCCAAAGTGTGGTTGTTTTGGGTGAGGGCGGAGTTGATTTGGTCATCGGTGACCTTGCTCCAGTTTTTTCGGGTGGGCGTGGGGCTGGTTTGGGTGTCCTAGCCTTGTTTGAGGTTCTTATACTGTGGCACAGAAAAAGCGGCTTTAAAAGTGCGCGTCTGGTGTGGAACAACATCGGGCAGCTGCACAATTTTTGGTTAAAAGACTTTGGTTCATAGTCACACAGCCTGCACATCATAATCTGAGAGAGGTCGGGCCATTTTGGATTTGTTTCTTTATCTTGCAGGCCCATCATCCTTGCAACCATTTTTTTTAAGGCATGCTTTTCCAATTGAGCAGTGTAGCAGTCCTGGCCGGCATAACTCGCGGGTGGGGGGAGGGTCATGCGGGGGTTCGCAGAGGGGGTGGGGAGGTGGGGGGGGTTTGAACGTACCTTACTGGGTCCCGCGCCGCCTCCGCTCCTGGTCGGGTCCCGTGTTTTCCTGCTGCTTTCCTGCTCTCCTGCCCCCGGCAGGAACAGGAAGCAGGCAGCCTCCCTCCCCTCCCCTAAGCCAATCACAATGCTCCAATGGCAGCGTTGTGATTGGTGGGGACAGCACCCAGCCGGGTGCCTATGGGGAGGCCATTGCAGCCTACATAGAGGAAGTGCGCATGTCTAGTTTGTTCGGCCCCAGAGGGCCGACCAAACAATCATGGCCTACAACATTGGGCAAACCACTCCTCTCTGACCTGCCCATCTGCCCACCAGGCATACCCATCTGCTTTCTCGCAGCGTGAGAAGCAGAAACATACATTTTGGTATTTAAAAGACCATTTTATGTTTCTGCTTCTCACATGGCGAGAAAGCAGTGGAGTGACGCTCCTCTGCCTTAATGGAGGAGCCGCCTCTGCAGTGTAGGCATGGATGTGGCCTCAGACAGGGTGGATGGTTGTACGAGGTTGCCAGTGCTTCAACTATCGGCGTGCACTTCAATTTAGCCGTGTCACTTTTCAAAATAGCCTTGAATGCTGTGTGCAAGAGAAGTAGCTTCTTTAGTACCAACAGATCTATTTGGAGGGTATCTGATGACTCCTGTAAATAAATGGACCAAGGACTACTCCTGGTTTTAAAAATGCAAATGCAATGCAGAGGATGCAGTATTTTTGTAGCTCTATATTGTTAAGCTCAGTATAGTGACATACAACCGAACACGGGGCCAAATAGTGTGACAATATCATCATCTATTGTTGGAGTGCCTAGAAACTACTCAGAGGCTTATATAGCCCCTGGTGGATGGTCCTCCGGTCTTGCGTGGGTGTGGAGGTCATGACCTCTGGCAATCGACTATCCGCCGTATTCAGAGATCCCTGCCTGCATGGCGGGGTTCTCTATTTTGTGAAGGGAGCCGCTGCCTCGACAGTTCCCTTCACCGCATGAAATGTTTGCTGAGCGGGCGCCCTGTTTAAAGTTCCTGCTATGTAAACTTTTTTGTTCAGAGAAAACAAATTCTGTAAGTGCGCCACGGGGTTAGGGATTACCGCCAGCGGAGAAAGTGAAGATTTTGCCAGTAGTAACACCGTAGTGCTCCTACTCTAAACAGAGTGGGCAAACGCAGGTTTGGCAGAGTCGGAGTGCCACTTTATGCCAAACCCTAAATAGGGCCCTTATGGTCTGATTTAAGGTTTGGCGGACGGAGTAAAGGCAGACAGCGTTGCAGATGACTTAATGTTCACCACCCTGTCTTTAGTCTGTCCGTTAAATTGAGGGATGTCTGTCATTCCTGCGGACATCTCTATACATTTGCAGGAATGACTGTCATGGCGGTTCCTGTCTATGATGGAAAAGTTTGGTGATCATCTCTGTCAAACATGATGGCCAACTGTCAAACTTTTTCAAAGTTTTACATTTTTCGAAAACAAACTCGCAATGCAGGAGTTCGTTTTTGAAAAATGTAAAACTATTGTCCCCTACACCTTGGGAGGTTTCTCCCGTGGTGTGGGGGTAATTTTTTTACTCTGGTGACAAGCAAAAAAATAAGCCATCTGACCGTCCACTCTAAATTGGGTGGATGGTCAGATGGCTTACCTGAATGGCCCATATTCCGTCAGGCTTTTAGAGGAATATGTAGGTGACGACGCAGATGTGGGCTACATCGTTGACAGTATGCGGGTCCACCCAGCCCTAAATCGGGTGAACGAACCAAGAGGATGGCAGAGAGGGTACCCATTTGCCATTGTGACAGAGTGCCCTCACCTCCAAACACTAAATTGAGCCATTAGTCTGTTTTGCATAAATTGCTTTTATTATGGTTCACTGACCAAGAGTTGCCTTGGGCCCAGAGAATTTTATTATTCACATAAGAAAATTATACTAAATAGCCACTGGTGTACTGGCATACTAGGAAGTGCAAAGAATGTGTGTAGGCCCAACCACAGTTCTCCAAACAGTACAGAAGACAGTTTACACTTGTGAAGAGAGACTATGCCCACCGGATGGTCCAGACGCGTGGCCTTTGGAGTAGGTGTTTTGGGGAAGCGAACTGAGCTCCAGGCGGCCTGTGCAAGTTCTCTCAATGTGAAATCTGACAATTCATCCTGTATATCTGATGTTGTAGGAAGGGCACTCCATGCAGACATATTTGATAAACCCAATCAATGGAAAACCCACAAGATACAAATAGGGAAGCAAGTATTGGAACTCCAAGGCTTACAGGGGCTACTGAGAAGAATGGGCCTTGTGGCATCTGCCAACATAGCATTTTCCACTGTATATTATGTACCCAGAAGCTCTACCAATCACAAAGAGGTGCACATTATGGACTGGAGTAAACACTGAGAAAGGAATAGAAATGAATGCCTAGAGAACTAAAAATCCATGACAGGGATGCAAGGGAAACTTTGGCATTGGGAACACAGTTATCAGACAGGTTCTGCAGGCAATGGAAGGCCAAGGTCCATCAATAATGGTCACCATCTGGGCCCACGGTCACAAGCAGAGAAGCAGCGCCAGCACCAAGGAGTAGGACCAGTTTCATACACAGCATCATTGCGGTAATGGACTGCAGCACAGAGTCTCCTTCAGCAAGATAGCAGTACTTTAGCAACATCTGGGTACAACTTTACATTTTTTGTAAGCTTCCCCCAGACATCAAAGGTTAGTTCCAACCACAGAAGACTATGCCCCCCCCCCCCACTCTTCCTCTACACCAGTTACCTCACCCGGATCTATAACATCTCAGAGTCAACCTGAATAGGGAATCGGACTGAAAACATAAAATAAAAATTACTAACACAACAAGTGACCTGTAGAGCTACTTATTCAGGAAACCACAAACTACAAAAATTCACGTCTGTCTTTCACACTTCCTCATCCATCACTCTGCCAAGTGCAGTGTCCCATAACACAATCACCGCACCTCGGTGGTCACACTGAACACAAAAAGACTTCCCAGTCTCAAAGCAAAGACAAGTCACTTTCAACCACACACCCACAAACACGGCAAAGCATGCTGTCTGTGGGGTTACACACATCGCCTTACCCACACTGGATAGGAAGTGCTATGCAAAAGCTGCAAAACAAAATGGAAAATATATTAATGGCAAACCCTAGTGCTCAAGCCTGCATCTGCTACTAAGACGCATATCTTACTGTCCACTTCTGCTAAGTCCCTTGAGCAGAGACTGTCACTACAAAACGCGTGCCTGATAACCCAATATAGAAGCAATACTCTTGGGATGGACGAGGTTAAATTCTCATAACTATGAAAACAGTAGTAACCCAGGTTCTCTTATATTACACATATTTATCCTCTATACATTGCATCATTGAAATGGTCTTGTGCTTTCAATGGTGTAGAGCATTTGGTCAAACACCAGAGCTTGTTCAGCTTTGAGCTGAAAATGCAAATAGTGTACTAGTGGTTCTGTTGTTGCTTACAATACGTGCCTTTCATTAACTGTGGGGTGAGAAGTTTCACAGTTCCTAGTGTGTTATAAAGATGCTTCCTCAACTCTTCATGTGTTGCATTTTCCGAGTGTTCTGAGAGATTATCTCTGGAGCTTGACGTCCTTGGTCAGCTTCATCTCCATAAATGGTTTCCTCTGGCTTCGGCAGCTCAATCCTACCCTCACATTCACTTTCAAGAGCCTTAGCCAAACCTTGATAACCTGGAAGCTTCCCTGTGCCACTGCCCTCCACATCAATGTTTCAGAATGGATCCACACCTCCTCTTCTGCAATTACATCTTCCACCATCACCATGACTTGTTCACCTTCTCTGCTATAATCTCATCAGCCGATTTTGTAAATTTAAAGTGAGCACTCTATTGGCTCCCTGATTTTGACCTATACTTCATTCTTAATGTCTAGCCTTAGCCCATCCATTACTAATAATTGATATTCAGATTTTTTTCAGTTAAACAAATTGTGTGTAAATAGACTACATTAGATGATGTACCCCAACCCGAACAATAAACCTAACTCTATCCCTAAGCTATTATAAATATTGAATTATTTATATTTAGTTATAGGTAATTTATTTTCGTTTAATTAAACCGAATTCAATTTGGGTTATTTTGTTTGCCCTAACTCTTACGCCAAAGTTTACCTATAAAGATGCATGACTATTTTTATATTAATTGGATTATTTTAAATTCACTTATGAAATCATTATACCAATTCTAATGCTAAGGTCAACCAATTTAAATATTAAGTTAAAAAATAGAGTACGCTCAACCCTACCGCTAATCCCAACCACAACGCTAACAAATGTTTATTAGTTAATTTAAATGTAATTGAACGTACAATATATTGCTTTATAATTATTAAATAGCGAAATCTTACCCTAACTATTATATTAATCCTAATCCAAATTATAATGATAATCTTTTTTTAATTAATGCCCAATTATGTAAATTAACTCAATAATTACATGCAAAATTGTTTTTAAAAAAAGTATAGCCTTAACCGTAACACTAAGCCTTATCCCTGGTAGTTCTTGCATTATCTACATTTTAATTATATTTTATTAAATTATGGCAAAATCTGTTTAATTGCAATAAAATAAACGAATGTCAGAAGTTCTCAACCCTTTTACTCATTGACATCATCATGATGCAGAGTGAGATGCCACGTGCGGTAGTGGTATTGTTGAGGAGATGGTCAGTAGCGGTAGTTTTGGAGAGGTAATGCTGTGCGTCCTTCACCCCCAGAATATTAAGTGAACCAGAGTATTCAAAACTGCAGCCCTGTGACTTGTGGGTGGCATCAAAACAGGGTCCCTCCCTCAGCTAGCCAAAGGAGTCTCTAAGGCTGCCTGCCCGGGCCAGAGGGATGGTCTGCAGCATTGTCCCACTCACCAACACATGGCCAGTCTGACACCTGCTTATCCTACCTGTGGAGAGAAAGCACCACACACCTTCCTCCTGCCTGGAGCCCTCACCTCTTATCCACCAGTGCCACTTCCGGTTTGTAAGAAGAGGAAGTTATCCCCAAGCTGTATAATGAGCTTCTCGTTCACTGTGGACCTCTGCCCTCTCTCCTTGCTGTCATAGAGGACTTGAAAAAGGCCTTTCCTGCTTTCCGTAACCTCTGATTAAGACTACTGGTTTGCGATTAGAGATGATATAATCTCAAACCTTCCAGTACATATGGTGTACCATGTGCCACATGATTTCGGCTCCCTTCACATGGTCACCTGGCGAGGAGCTGAAATCACATGGTGGGAGGGAAGACAAGCTGAAAATCACTGCACAAAGAGACTTTCCTGCTTGTCTTTGGTAGCTGTAAGCAGCAGATGTCCATTAAGAGGAAACACTCCAGGAGATCAGCAACAGCCTCAGCGCCCCGCCCACTCCAGTGCTCAACCCCTCCTTATATGGCACCAGTTATTTGTAAGTATGTCATTTGTAGTGTGCGCTTTATCGAATTCATAAATAAAACACACAAATCAAAGAATCCACGTGGCTGGGCTGCTCAGCCATCTGGTGGATCACTGCAATAAACCACTGCAGGGACATGCGTTTGACTCCGGAATCAAAGGTTTACTGAACTTTTCCTCCTTCAGCGGTTGATAAAATGAGTGCCATTGAGTTGGGTTACAATACTCATCCGATACCTGTCAGTGGCACCAGGGCTGGACTGGCCGTAGCGGGCATCAGGAGGCTGGAAGTGTGGGGCTGGTTTTGGAGTGGTGGGGACCGATTTGGAGCAGTGGGGGGCCAATTTTTTACTGGGACCGGTTTTGCAGTTAAAAAAAAAGCAACAGTATTGGGGCCGGTTTTGTAGGCAGCAGTGCTTAACAAAAATTTGCCAGGGCTGCTTTGGATTCCAGTCCGCATTAGTACCCGATAGAGCCTTCGAGTGACCGTGCGGTCTACGAACACGCCTTTGTTAAGCACTGGTTACGCACAGCTTACACGTTAGTTGGGTGAGTGACTTTGTTTTTACAAGTGCACTCACATCCTGTGTCTGAATTTACATTTGAACCCTCCCATATTAATAGTTGTTTTGGGCCCTGGGCCCTGAGATACCCGTGTGTACACACAATGAAAAAATAACAATTGATAGACAGAATGCAGAACAATGTCATACATTCACCCCAGTACAGAGATCTGGGCCTAAATCCATCGTTTGTTTGCTCACCATGCCATTCCAGTTTGGACCCAGCCACATGCAAATCAGTCTTGACCCTGCACCCAGAGCTCTAAAACGCAAGCACGTGGGCAAGGTTCAGAGCAGGGCAAGTTGTCTGAAAGTAAGCAAGTCACTTCCTGCACCGCACTTCCTGGAGTGTAGGGAGGGGGGTAATACGTCTGACAGGCAGACAGGTGAAATGCGGGTACATGGCATGTAATGCAATATAGGAACTGTGGTTAGGGGATGTAACGTGGATTGCATTGTGATTGAATTTATGTAGCACTTCCTACTCCTATCAAGGCACTCAAGTGCTTATGCGGATAGGTAGCACATTACTCCGTGGGAGTGCTATGGATGGATGCATGTGCCTGACATAAGGCCCATGTGGATAGTATAGAAGCCACACGCGAGGACCAGGGTGATACTCTTGTCGCAGCACCTACACATGAACAATAAGTGGTAAAGAGGTGAGGAACGGGTTTCTTCAGCGCAAGTGAGACCTCTTCATGCAAGTACTTGTGCAAGTGGTCACCTGTTATTTGATTTTGAAATTTGGCAACAGTGGTACAGCACTCTTCAGGAGAGACATTGGCAGTTCAGAAAAGACATAGACACTTTAATTACATTTCAGCTGTAGTGGGGCTTGGTAACTGTTAGAACTGGGGGTCTCTAATTGGCAGAGGTAGGTACCTTAGACCAAATAGGGACCCTTGCTTCTGGATAACCCCTGCTCCCCCCCTTGGTAGCTTGGCACGAGCAGACAGGCTTATCACAGAGGCAGTGTGTAAAGCATTTGTGAACACATACAGTAATACAGTGACAACACTACAGATGGACACCAAACAGGTTGTATTATAAAAATAAGTATTCTTTATAAAGACTTATCACAAGACCATAAACGACAAAAATCCACAATACTGTAATCAATAATAATTCTTCAAGATGGTAGAAATAGTTCAAAAACAGGTTATTCACTTAAAAGCAGTCTTTAGCAACAGATAACCCCAAAGTACGGCGCCGACTGCATGGTGTGCTGCGCCGGGCCCAGAGTCAAAATAGACCAACAAAGAACAGTACCGTGGAAAAGTGAAAACAAAGACAGCTCACGGCATCGGGGAGATGCGGTGTCGTTGGCGCGAACCGGCATCGGTTCCTTGCTTTGGGGGAGATGATGCGTCGGGACCTGGATGCTTGCGCAGGCAGGGGAGGCGTCGGTTCCTGACCGGAGAGGAGGTGACGTCACGAGGGTGCCGAAACCACAGTTCCGTATGATGACAATGGATGCTTGACCACCTACGTCGACGATCGGCTCTGCGATGATGTCGGCTTCGGAGTCGATGCGACACAGCAGCAGGAGTTGGGCCGGAGTCGCAAGTCGGAGCAACGCTCACGGCTATGGCAGGGTTACGATGTCGTTCGCTGGCATCGATGTGGCACGGCGGCCGGCGTCGGGTCTACATTGTAAGTCGGAGCAGCGCTTGCAGCTTTGTTGCAGATTACGGCGTCGCTCGCCGGCGTTGGTATTGCAGATTCCTTCTGTAGCACTAGAACAGCAAGTTCCAGATGCAGGCAAACTGAAAGAGTGAAGTCTGGTATCCCTGAGACTTCGGTCAGGAGGCAAGCTCAAATCAAGCCCTCGGAGTAATATTCTGCAAGATGATGAAAGTTCTTTAAAAGTTCCTTCTCCTCTCCATGGCACTGAAGACACCACTGTAGGCCAACACAGCACACTGGCAGGGGGGCAGTCCAACTCCTACAGCTTCCTCTGGTACTTCTCCTTGGCAGAGGTTTGTCTTCTTGTTCCAGAAGTGATCTAAAGTCTTGGGGTCTGGGTCCCCATATTTATACTACTAACTCCTTTGTCCTCTGAAGGCAGAGGGGCCTGTACCTAGTCCAAACCAGTTCTGTGCAGTCCTGGAGCACTTTGCTTACAGGATTCCTTCCTTCCTTTGGCAGGGTGGGCCAGAGACATTAGACACACCACAGGGGGTGGAGCGAGCATTGTGAAAGGCAGGCACAGCCCTATTCAGACCCAGGTGCTATCTCCTCCCACCACTCTACATGCAGATAGGTCTATTCGGCCCTGTGCTGACTCACCCTGTCTCCTGGAATCCCCCAGCCCCTGTCACTCACAAAACCAGACACACAATACACAAGCTAGCAGGGACAGGCTGGATGGTTAGGTAAGACAATATCTACTTTCTAAAAGTGGTATTTTCAAACACAGAATGTTAATACCAATTTCACTAAAATATGTATTTTATCATTCTGAGTTTAGGCACACTAAACTCGAATTTCTATCATGTTCCCTGGGTCAGTTAGGATTATATGGTGTTATAATTAAACTGCCCATTCTGGCCTATGGGGACTGGTGGCCTTGCAATAGTTAAAAAACTAAAATGGCTGTAATTCACTATTAGGACATGCCACACACACCAGGTCATGTCCTACCTTATACTTAAAATGCACCCTGCCCTTGGGCCTACCTTAGGGGTGTCTGATATGAAGAAAAGGGAAGGTTTAGGGACTGGCAAGTGGGTGCACTTACCAAGTTGACATGGCAGTACTAGACTGTACACAGGCTCTGCAATGGCAGGCCTGAGACACACTTTACAGGCTGCTTCTGTGGATGGCACAACCAGTGCTGCAAGCCCACCAGCAGCACTTGATTTACAGGCCCCGGGCACACATGGTGCACTGTACTAGGGTCTGACAAGTAAATCAAATAATCCAATCATGGAGTCACTAATCAATACATACATTTACAATAGAGAGCATATGCACTTTAGCACTGATCAGCAGTGGTAAAGTGCCCAGAGTCATAAAACAGCCAACAACAGGTCAGCAAAAATACAGGAGGAAGGCAAAAAGTTGAGGGTTGACCCTGCAGAAAGGGCCCAGTCCAACAGTAACTTAGACTGAAGGCAGTGTATACAATTACACAATGTAAGTATAAGCACCCCCTGCTGCTAATAAATGTCCATAGGGGAGAGAAAATACAATTGTTTAAGAAAAATTGATATTATGTGTTTTTTTACAGACCAATATAACTCTTTGTAGTCAGTTTAAATCTCTTTATATGAAAAAAATGAGTTCTTAATATAATTATGGTACATTGAGTCTGTACCTATCATTATAGAATTATAAATCTATTAAACTCTGTAGACTAACTGTTGCCTAAGGATTTTTTTTAAACAAGTGTATAAAATTACAACAGAGAGCATGGGCAGTTCAATTCAATTTCAGCTCTAGTGGGGCTTGGTATGTTAAACACACAAATGCACTCATCAAGAGTTAATGGATAACTTCCGATTCCTGTTCAAACAGGAGGAGACTGCTAGATAGATATAGACTAGGGGGCTTATGTACAAGCCCCTTGCGCCAACGACGCATCACTTTTTAGTATGGAAAAAGTGACGTAGCGGCTGTGTAAGAGGCTGGTAAATAATCCTTTTGGTCCATTGGTCCCCCAGGAGTGGGCTGTTTCTGCCCACAGGAGTGAGGCATGCAATGTTTGAGGTGTTGGGGCTATGGTGACCTATACTGGGGAAGAATGAGGTTAGGAGACAAGTGATTCGAGGAAGGGAGGAGGACAGGGATAAGGGAAAAAAGGGCAAAGGCCAGAGGTCAAAACGGTGAAGCGGCCTCTTGTATTATACGACCAACCTAGGAGTCGTTTATCGTGAATGTTCATGTATGTGTAGATTTCTTTTTTAATATTTTTATTGAGAACTGTGACTCACCCACCCTGTTTCCTGGACACTCCCTCAGGATGTGTAATCAAGGCGGTTGTAGTATTTATAGAGCTCCTCTTAAGCAGTAACAATGACATCACTCTGTAAACAAATACAGCACAGGTAGGGCTATAGTTAAAAGGATCTTGTACAGTACCGGGATGATTTCAGTTGTCTCCAGTAGATCTTCAAGCTCGTGGCTTTTAAGTTTCTTGCTTAAGGACATGTGTATTGGTTGTGCACAGCTCATGCCAGGAATGCTCACGGAATCCATGGAGTAATGTTCCACTGTAACCAGTTGGACACTGGGAGCGTACTGGCAGGCTGTGCTGTAGGTGGTGTCACTGGATGATAAAGAAGTTAAGAAATCGTGACCCCGTCATCTTTCAATACTGGACAGGGGACCAGTTGCCTACGCCACCAATTCCCCTGTGGACCCAGACAACGATTTCCTGTGGATGAATACAGTGATTTTGACAGTGGACCTAAATTGTAATGATTTAACTTTGAATTGTGAATCTCCCAGGAGTCAGAGAGAGAGAATGTGGTGTTGCGGTGGGTGGAGGTCAAGGGTGGGGTCCCCCCCCCCCTGCTGAACAAGAGTTTCAATGGTGGTTGTGTAATTGTTCATTTTAAGCATGCTGGCATTGTCTAGAACCTTCTTTTACACCTGGGTTGGGAATCTGATCCCTCGGGTGCAATCAAGCTCTTACCACTAGCCATCTTAACCCTTAACCTTGGAGACTTGTGTCTGATTCACCTTCCACTACTCTCTTCTCCCACCTTCCTACTGCTAAGGGATTCTTGGGGCTTGCGCACTGCCCGAGAACGACTACCCCAAGCTGCAGTGTAATCCCCTCAGAGGAGAGCCGTCTTCAACGGAGGTGGCGGTCATAGAATCCAATAGTAAAGAAACGACTTCCTCCCGGGTGGACTGTGTGCAGCCTCCGAGCCCTCCTCCCAGCCTACAAGGTGCTCTGAAACCATTGAATCCATCCTATAGCAGCTTAAAGTCCAAACCAGGGGACAACAAGTGGGGCGAATGTATGGACGGGCATGAGATTTGCATTGTTCAAGAGACCTGGGTTATGGAGAATGTTTATTGATGCGGTTTCAAGATATTTTGCCTCCTAGCAGTAAACTGCTCAGCAGTAGAGCCTCGGGTGGGCTGATAGTGTGGCTGAAAATGTCACTGCTGCGCACCGTTAAAGAGCTGCCCATTGGTCCCCAGATGTTCAGCCACAGTGGAGAGGTGTGGCTCACTGGTTAGAGGCGGCAGATCCGCAAGCAGAGAATCGGCCAGGGACCAGGGTTCAATTCCCGACGCGGCAGGGTCGTGGACCAGGGTCAAAACGGACTCGATAATTCTCGCCTCGGTACCTACTCTAACCAGGAACACACTCGGCAACTCTGGGCATTAGCTTGCCTCATCTCCACAACGGCCCCCCACATTCGCCGGGGATGCCTGGTTTCACCTTGGAGATACCCAGGAGGGACCATCTCACAGGGATAGCCAGGACGGGTTCCCCAGCGGTCTACAGCGCCACGACGCCTCAGGGCAGCAGTGCGCTTTACAAGACACATACATTTACATTTACATAATACTTACTTCTTATCTTGGGTTGCGCCTTCTTTTAATTAATATTCATAACAGGTGTCTCAGACTCCAGAGTGAGTCACCTACACTTCACATACTTGACAATCTACTGATCTCCCACATTAACACTCATTGTGTCATCTTTGCTGGTGACTTTCATCTAACCGTTGAGCCGTTTTGTATTATTCGGGATTTGACGATAGACAGCGGCGCATTTTGGGCGCTCCAGACCTGATCGCATTCTTTAAAAACTATCTGACACAGGCAGCTTTGCAAGTGGTCGACATAAGACTCTCACGCGGCTTACGTGCTTGCAATGGCCGCTTCCCCTCCAATATTAATGCAGATTCAACTTTCTGGAGCGTGGATTTCACCAGCAATATGAACTACATTCTTTTGGCTATTAGGATCCGGGAGTATTGCAGGATATGAAAAACATATGTAGAGAAGAGATCAACCATGAACCTCTGCTTTTTAGCTCTCACGTCTGCTGCCCGTCCGCCAGCCCCTAGGACCGACCTGAAGTGCTCATGCCTTTACCATAAGAAATAATCGTAGAAATGTTAAATGGGATGCCATCTGCACCCCTCCTGGCACCAGTGCCGGCTTCTCCGTTAAGTTGGAGGAGCGCCGCTCCCCTGCTTTTTGAGCAGTGGCTAAAGGTAAAATTAAATGGCAATAAAACATGTTATTATCATTTCATTTTTCCTTTCTATGCTATTCCATGCTCACTTTCACTTTCCAAGCAGCCGGGACAATGGCGTCCGCTTGTTTAGAATGACATAGGTCTCGCGTTCAGGAGAGTTTGAGCTATTGGCATTGTAAATGACCATAGCTTAAACTCTCACAAATACAACACCTATTGCTTTACAAACATTATTTCGTGAGTTGTTTCCAAGCGCCCCATGCCGTGCTTGTCCTTGCTCTCTTTGCCACTGGATTCAAGCTAGCCTGGCTGATGAGGGGTCTTACCCCGAAACCAGTCCCAAGATGCTTGTTTCCAGTCCAGGTAAGACCTGCCTTGGCAGTTCGGTCTGGACTGTTCCCATGAGTCACAGGGTCAAGACTGATTTGCATGTAGCTGGGTCTGAACTGGGGTGGTGAAGGTGGCTAAAGAACGATGATGGATTCAGCCCAGATCTGTGACTCGGGCTGAGTGTCTGAAAAGTTTCAGCGCTCCGCCCATCATCTCCTTGTGATTGCTTTGCACTTAATAGAGCCCACGCCCCTTTCTTTAGACGTGGCTTGTCTAAAGAAACGGGCGTAGCTTCTATTAAGTACAAGCGTGGCATGGGGTGCTTGGAAACAAACAATATTTGCAATTCAATAGGTCTCGTATTTGCGAGAATTTAAGCTATTGACATTTACAGTGCCAATAGCTCAAAGTCCTGTAAATGCAAGACCTATTGCATTACAAATGCTTATTATACAAACAAACAAAACCAGATTCAGAGTCTGAGAGGACACAGGAGTGAACAGGCACCTGAACTGACCATAAACCTCTGAGCACATCTCAGACTCATACAAAGGGTAGGGCGCTAGCTCGAACCTCCTCAGATAAGAAGCAATAAAACATAAAAGAATCTCCACCCGAATGCCTTATCTGGACTCTCTCACCTCTCAATCTCTCTTAAATGTCCCCGATGCCAGTGTTTCTATATCATAAATGTTTTGTGAGTATCTGTAATTGTGTAATTATATTTATATAACACTTATTACCCCTGACGAGGCGCTCTCCCAATCATCAGATGCCGTATCTAACCATAGTGTTCTATACTTTTTCAAACAAAAACGTTGATAAGGGTTGATGGCCTCATGCACCATCTTTCTGTTGCCGTACACAGCATTGCTTGTCCAGCTGCTCTTGTTGATCACAATAAATAAATAAAAAGTATATTGAGAGTATAAAATGTAAGACCTGTGTCGGTGGATGTAGGCAATGGCCAAGAGCAAGTCTTAAGTTTCAAGTATGGGGGTGCAAGGTGTCCCACAACACTAAGGGCCATATTCACAAGAACGTGTTATAACTACCGCAAGAGTAGCGTAACACAACATTCAATATCGCAGCCTATCGCGGGAAAATAACCCCATGTCAACGTGGGATTCACAACAAGGTGGTACCATGCGATAGGCACCAGATAACGCGGACAATGTCCGCGATATGACCACCCCGACGGAGATAAAAACACAAACCACAACACTAGAAAACCTGCGATTAGCCCCTCCGCGATGAGGAAAGCAGGGATAAGCAGCGCGAAGGCAGCAATACTCATGCGCAATGTGTGAACAAGCACAAGAACATCATACTGAAAATGTCACTGAACAAAATACAGCAACAGTGGAGTACCACGGATGCACCCTGGCCAACTGCAGAGGACAACATGCACACCACAACATCCAAGCACCGTGGAAGAACAGAACCGACAGCCACACCGCATGAAAGAGACCAGTGGCAGGCAAATCAGACCCGCTGGAGCGACACACCCACCGTGCAGCATACGCACATAAGCAGAAGTGCACCTCGACATTAACAACATCCCGGTACAAACTGCAACCCCTCCACAACTGAACACAGGACACACCTGGACCACAAAATGTGCACAACCAGGCAAATCACATCTGTCACCCCAGGGATATGTAACATGACAATGCACAATTCCAAACGTTAACCTGCAAAAATGTTTAATCCACACATGCAGTGCAATTGGACATCTACTACAGTGCCATTATTGCCACGGCCCGACACAATGTGACGTGCTCATGAGAAGTAGGTGTCAATGATGGAGTTCCTACGGGCCATTCCAGAAGCAGCTGCAGTGGGATGTGGCCCACCTGCCCCATCACCATCATCATCGTTCGGTACCTCTACAACACACAACATGCAACGATCATCTTGCACATGATGTCCGGGCTGTACAGGAGCTTGCCACCTGTGCCGTCCAGGCACCTGAAACGTGACTTCAACATGCCAAGTGTGTGTTCAACGATGCCCCTGGTGCGTATGTGGGCCACATTGTACTGCCTCTGGGCGGGTGTGTTCGGGTCTCGGAGGGGTGTCATCATCCAAGAGCAGAGTGCATATCCTTGATCACCTGTGACAGTGCAGGGAGAAAAGAGTCAATACTTTGTTCGTCAGGATGTGATGGCAGGCCCACAAGTTCAGTGACGCCTGTGCTGGCTGTGTGTGGGGTGAGCGTAAGCCAGCCCTCAGAGTGTAGCCCCGGATTACCATAGAGTAGTGTAGTCATGTCTTGTAGGTGGTCGTGTAGTTTGACATGCCGAATGTGGCTTGGACATGTGTGCATCCCCACTGATGTGCTTTGTGCGTTGGTGGCTGTGGTATGTGTGGTGTGTTGATTTGGTACTTACCAACGAGCAGTCCCGTTCCATATGTGCCATCCTGGAAGCGCTGGTTGATGATGGACTGTCGGAAGATGAAGGAATCGTACAAACTGCCTGGGTAGTTGGTGACGACTTTGGTGAAGAGTCCCCGGTGGTCCACTATTGCCTGCACATTGATGGAATGCGTGTGCTTTCTGTTGCGGTAGTGCTGTGCACTATCCGTAGGGGGCACAAGTGGGACATGTGTGCAGTCAATTGCACCCAATACAGCCGGGAATCCGGCTATGGCGTAGAAGCCTTGCTTGGTCTCCAGCTGTTCTTGCGCAGTGTTGTGGAAGTGAAGGTACTGAGGTATGAAGATGAGGATGGCATCCAGGACAGGTGTGATGAACTTTGATAGGGCTGGCTGTGAGACCCCTCCGACTCTGGCAGTTGTTGGCTGGAATGTCCCAGAGGCCAACAGGTGCAGCACAGCCAGCAGCTTTGTCTGAGGTGGGATGTTTGTTCTCTGCTGTGTTGGAACCGTCAGCCTGTGGACGATATGGATCATGATGCGGAGGATGGTTGACCTTTTGAGCTTGTAGTGGGCAATGAATTGCGTGTGTGTTAGGTCTGTGAGAGTGGTGCGTTTTCAGTAGGTCCGCTGTCTTACTCTGCGCTGCCTCTGTGGTGTTCCGGGGGGGGGGGTCCGGGTCCTGGGGGTGGTGGCGGTCCAGGAGGTGGTGGCAGTGGGTGTTGTGGCCCTGTTTGGGCTCCGAGCTGCATGTAGAGTAGCTCCATGGCGTCATTTGGTCTTCGGGTATGGCTGTGTGCGGAGCTCCGTTGCCTACTGCAGTTAGGCGTCCGTTTTTACACCTGCTTGAGGCAGTTGTTAAATACCTGTGACCAACGCGGCTTATCACCAGTTTTTG
This sequence comes from Triturus cristatus, assembly GCF_964204655.1. Taxonomy (NCBI): domain Eukaryota; kingdom Metazoa; phylum Chordata; class Amphibia; order Caudata; family Salamandridae; genus Triturus; species Triturus cristatus. The sequence goes on along the minus strand of NC_140584.1, from coordinate 1,040,168,437 downwards.
GTTCGCTTCGCAGTTCTGTCAGTTAGTTGTGAAAGTGGTGTTGTTGTTTTTTCATGTGTTTTTGCACGGTAACGCCTACACTGCATCTCATTAGAGTTAGTTGGTGGTGTCCGCCGTGGTGTTAGATTTTGGGTCAGTTATCGCGGTAATACTGGCGCTGTCTGCGGTTTGCACCTGCTTGTGAACGGGGTGTTAAATTTATCTCCACTTTTGTTGCGTTAAGGTGGTGATATATCGGAGATAAGTCCTTGTGAATATGGCCCTAAGTGGAGAACTTGCTGGTAAAGAGGTTCCTTGTTCCCGTGATTGAAAGAAGAGAATCATCTGAAATATCCGTTTGCCGATGTCCAGCTTATCTGAGGTTCCAGGCCCAGTAGGGCCAACTCAGCCTTTTATTCTTCAGAAGATACGAACTTGCGGCACAGGGTCACTATATCACACCTGATATATCCACAACAAAAATGTTGCACCTAGTATATAGATCTAATTATTACTGGTAAGTCTAGTGGAAGTATGTAAGCATGTATGTATATGGTATGTGGAGTTAAGTGATGCAAATATCAATCAATCAAGGTAACTTTTATTGTGTGATTAATAAAAATATTTACAACATATATGTGGATTCAGCAATGTTAAAATTAAACGAACACGTTAAAAGGCGTTAAAATACATTAGAATAATACTTTCCTCATTGTCAGAAATAGCAGCAAACCAAATCATGCTAGATGGTTGCCCGATTCACTACAAGTCCAACTGTCCTTGGAAGGGGATGCTTAAAGACCGTAACAAATAACACCATTTTAGGTGGAAGTAAAAAAAAAAGAGAAACGGATTAAATTGACAGCCGACATTAAATGCTTTATAATCGTAGAAAAGACTGTAAAGTACATTCATTTTGAAAAGTGACTAGAGTCCATAGCAGCAAGGTCTGACTAGTGACGTCTGTGGCAAGGACGTGTCCATGTCCAAATTCTACACGTGTGCAGACAGCATTGGAGTAGTGTCTGTGGACTATCATGTGATAGGCACTCAAGAACTAATGCTACTTAGGTCTTCATGAGAATAGATTTAACATATTCCATTCTTTTAAGTTTGGGCAGTCTGTTAAAAGGCCCTATACCACTCTGGCGTGTTTACCAAATTTAGCTAGTTCGGTTGGCTCCATTGTGGTGAGAACAAAATTCCAAGCCTTGTTGCAGGTTCTTATACTGTGGCACAGAAAACGTGGCTTCAAAAGGACGCGTCTGGTGTGGAACAACATCGGGCAGCAGCACAATATGTGGTTAAAAGACTGTGGTTCATGGCCACACAGCCTGCACTTCACAGTCTAAGTGAGGGCGGCCATTTTGGATTTCTTTCTTTAACTTGCAGTCCCACCATCTTTGCAACCATTTAGTTTAAGGCCCGTTTCTACCAATTGAGCAGTGTAGGCATGGATGTGGCCTCAGGCAGGGTGGATGGTTGTACGAGGTTGCCAGTGCTTCAACTATCGGCGTGCTTTTCAATTTTGCCGTGTCGCTTTTCAAAATAGCCTTGAATGCTGTGTGCAAGAGAAGTAGCTTATTTAGTACCAACAGATCAATTTGGAGGGTATGTGATGACTTCTGTAAATAAATCGACCAAGGGCTACTCCTGGTTTTGAAAATGCAAATGCGATGTAGAGGATGCAGTATTTTTGTAGCTCTATATTGTTAAGCTCAGTATAGTGACATACAACCGAACATGGAGCCAAAGAGTGTGACAATATCATCATCTATTGTTGGAGTGCCTAGAAACTACTTAGAGGCTTATATAGCCCCTGGTGGATGGTCCTCCGGTCTTGCGTGGGTGTGGAGGTCATGACCTCTGGCAAACGACTATCCGCCGTATTCAGAGATCCCTACCTGCATGGCGGGGTTCTCTATTTTGTGAAGGGAGCTGCTGCCGCAACAGTTCCCTTCACCGCATGAAATGTTTGCTGAGCGGGCGCCCTGTTTAAAGTACCTGCTATGTAAACTTTTTTGTTCAGAGAAAACAAATTCTGTAAGTGCGCCACGGGGTTAGGGATTACCGCCAGTGGAGAAAGTGAAGATTTGGCAGTGGTAACACCGCAGTGTTCCGGCTCTAAACAGAGTGGACAATCGCAGGTTTGGCAGAGTTGAAGTTGTGCCGCATTATGCCAAACCCTAAATAGGGCCCTTATGGTCTGATTTAAGGTTTGGCGGACGGAGTAAAGGCAGACAGCGTTGCAGATGACTTAATGTTCACCACCCTGTCTTTATTCTGCCTGCCAAATTGAGGGATGTCTGTCATCCCTGCGGAAACTCTCTATACATTTGCAGGAGCGGCTGCCACGGCGGTTCCTGTCTGTGATGGAAAAGTTTGGCGACCATCTCTGCCAAACTTGATGGCCAGCCGTCAAACTTTTTCAAAGTTTTACATTTTTCAAAAACAAACACACAATGCAGGAGGTTGTTTTTGAAAAATGTAAAACTATTGTCCCCTACACCATAGGAGGTTTCTCCCATGGTGTGGGAGACATTTTTAGGTCTCGGCCTGATGTCAGCAGCGCATGCGCTGCCCTCGTCATACGAGACTTATTGGAATCGATACAATTCCAAGAAGCCTCGTCCCAGCTCTGCCTGCAGACTTCATTCGTGCGCGTGGTTTGGCGCCACAAATTATGCCTAAAGCAGTGCAATGATTGCACTGAAGGCATGCCATTCATTCCTTGTTGCCACCCTGTCTCCTTTTAGGCACGCCCACTGGGATTGGATCGTTTACGGGCGGATTTACACTCTTTCCAGGTCAGCAGAGCTGCTGTAGAGCCAGAGAAACCAGGTCAGTAGAGCTGCTTTAGAGGGATAGAACCAGGTCAGAAGAGCTGCTTTTGAGCCATAGAACCAGGTCAGCAGAGCTGCTGTAAAGCCATAGAAACCAGGTCAGCAGAGCTGCTTTAGAGCCAGAGAACCAGGTCAACAGAGACGTTGTAGAGCCAGAGAACCAGGTCAGCAGAGCTGCTCTAGGATCAGAGAACCAGGTCAGCAGAGCTGCTCTAGAGCCAGAGAACCAGGTCAGCAGAGCTGCTCTAGAGCCAGAGAACCAGGTCAGCAGAGCTGCTTTAGAGGGAGAGAACCAGGTCAGCAGAGCTGCGCTAGAGCCTAAGAACCAGGTCAGCAGAGCTGCTATAGAGGCAGAGAACCAGGTCAGCAGAGCTGCGTTAGAGCCATAGAACAGGTCAGCACAGCTGCTATAGAGCCAGAGAACCAGGTCAGCAGAGCCGTTGTAGAGCCAGGGAACCAGGTCAGCAGAGCTGCTGTAAAGCCAGAGAAACCAGGTCAGCAGAGCTGCTTTAGAGCCAGAGAACCAGGTCAGTAGAGCTGCTCTAAGCCTAAGAACCAGGTCAGCAGAGCTGCTCTAGAGCCAGAGAACCAGGTCAGCAGAGCTGCGTTAGAGCCAGAGAACCAGGTCAGCAGAGCTGATTTAGAGGCAGAGAACCAGGTCAGCAGAGCTGCTTTAGAGCCAGAGAACCAGGTCAGCAGAGCTGCTTTAGAGGGAGAGATCTAGGTCAGCAGAGCTGCTCTAGAGCCTAACAACCAGGTCAGCAGAGCTGCTGTAGAGGCAGAGAACCAGGGGGCATATTATCAAGGACGGCGTTAAAAATTATCGCCGGTTTAGCGGCAGAAAACTGCCGCTAAAGCGGCGATAATGGGCTTGATAATATGCCCTTGAGAATTCCAATAGAAGTCCATGTTCAGGTGTGAGCATGGGCTTCTATTGGAATTCTCTAGGGCATATTATCAAGCCTATTATCACCGCTTTAGCAGCAGTTTTCTGCCGCTAAACCAGCGATAATTTTTAACGCCGTGCTTGATAATATGCCCCCAGGTTAGCAGAGCTGCTTTAGAGCCAGAAAACCAGGTCAGCAGAGCCGTTGTAGAGCCAGAGAACCAGGTCAGCAGAGCTGCTGTAGAGCCAGAGAACCAGGTCAGCAGAGCTGCTTTAGAGCCATAGAACCAGGTCAGCAGAGCTGCTGTAAAGCCAGAGAAACAAGGTCAGCAGAGCTGCTTTAGAGCCAGAGAACCAGGTCAGCAGAGCCGTTGTAGAGCCAGAGAACCAGGTCAGCAGAGCTGCTCTAGAGCCAGAGAACCAGGTCAGCAGAGCTGCTTTAGAGCCAGAGAACCAGGTCAGCAGAGCTGCTCTAGAGCCTAAGAACCAGGTCAGCAGAGCTGCTCTAGAGCCAGAGAACCAGGTCAGCAGAGCTGTTGTAGAGCCAGAGAAACCAGGTCAGTAGAGCTGCTTTAGAGGGCGAGAACCAGGTCAGCAGAGCTGCTTTAGAGCCAGAGAACCAGGTCAGCAGAGCTGTTGTAGAGCCAGAGAACTAGGTCAGCAGATCTGCTTTAGAGCCATAGAACAGGTCAGCAGAGCTGCTTTAGAGCCAGGAACCAGGTCAGCAGAGCCGTTGTAGAGCCAGAGAACCAGGTCAGCAGAGCTGCTGTAGAGCCACCAGGTCAGCAGAGCTGATTTAGAGCCATAGAACCAGGTCAGCAGAGCTGCTGTAAGGCCAGAGAAACCAGGTCAGCAGAGCTGCTTTAGAGCCAGAGAACCAGGTCAGCGGATTCGCTGTAGAGCCTAAGAACTAGGTCAGCAGAACTGCTCTGGAGCCAGAGAACCAGGTCAGCAAGCTGCTGTAGAGCCAGAGAAGCCAGGTCAGCAGAGCTGCTTCAGAGGGAGAGAACCAGGTCAGCAGAGCCACTTTAGAGCCAGAGAACCAGGCCAGCAGAGCTGCTTTAGAGCCAGAGAACCAGGTCAGCAGAGCTGCTCTAGAGTCTAAGAACCAGGTCAGCAGAGCTGCTCTAGAGTCTAAGAACTAGGTCAGCAGAGCTGCTCTAGAGCCAGAGAACCAGGTCAGCAGAGCTGCTGTAAGGCCAGAGAAACCAGGTCAGCAGAGCTGCTTTAGAGCCAGAGAACCAGGTCAGCGGATTCGCCGTAGAGCCTAAGAACTAGGTCAGCAGAATTGCTCTGGAGCCAGAGAACCAGGTCAGCAAGCTGCTGTAGAGCCAGAGAAGCCAGGTCAGCAGAGCTGCTTCAGAGGGAGAGAACCAGGTCAGCAGAGCCACTTTAGAGCCAGAGAACCAGGCCAGCAGAGCTGCTTTAGAGCCGGAGAACCAGGTCAGCAGAGCTGCTCTAGAGTCTAAGAACCAGGTCAGCAGAGCTGCTCTAGAGTCTAAGAACTAGGTCAGCAGAGCTGCTCTAGAGCCAGAGAACCAGGTCAGCAGAGCTGCTGTGCAGCCAGAGAAACAAGGTCAATAGTGCTGCTTCAGAGGGAGAGAACCAGGTCAGCAGAGCTACTTTAGAGCCAGAGAACCAGGTCAGCAGAGCTGCTTTAGAGCCAGAGAACCAGGTCAGCAGAGCTGCTCTAGAGTCTAAGAACCAGGTCAGCAGAGCTGCTCTAGAGTCTAAGAACCAGGTCAGCAGAGCTGCTCTAGAGCAAGAGAACCAGGTCAGCAGAGCTGCTGTGCAGCCAGAGACACAAGGTCAATAGTGCTGCTCACTCTCTACTACTCACTCTCTACTACTCTACTACTCTCTACTACTCAATCCACTACTTTCTACTACTCACTCTACTACTTTTTACTACTCAATCTCTACTACTCTCTCCTACTCACTCTCTACTACTCTACTACTCACTCTCTACTACTATATACTACTCTCTCTCTACTTCTCACTCGCTACTAATCTCTACTACACACTCTCTACTACTCACTCTCTACCACTCTCTCTCTACTACTCACTCTCTACTACTCACTCTCTACTACTCACTCACTCTCTACTACTCTCTACTACTCACTCTCTACTACTCTACTGCTCATATTCACAAAACCTCAGCACACGTAAAAAGTATAATGCTCGTCGTCTGATTTCGTGCATGAAAAATGAGTACATATAAGATAAATCATACAACAAACTACAATCTTCTTCTTGTCTTCTTTAATAAGACGTATTCCGGTGAGGTATCAGGATTACAGCCATTCACAACCGACACGTGACTGGAACACGGACGAGGGCACTAGAATATTACGAGCACACAAGAGAAGTGGCAAACACGAACACCTCTCTGACTGATTTGTGACATCCCTCGCTCCTATCATTGAACATAGACCCCCATGTGGGCCGGAATTATAACCACATTTAAAAATTTCCACAAATTCAAAGAGAGCCTTGAGAAAGTCGTGGGATCACACTCCCGTTACGACGAAACACGTGTCGGTTGTGAATGGCTGTAATCCTGATACCTCACCGGAATACGTCTTATTAAAGAAGACAAGAAGAAGATTGTATTTTGTTGTATGATTTATCTTATATGTACTCATTTTTCATGCACGAAATCAGACGACGAGCATTATACTTTTTACGTGTGCTGAGGTTTTGTGAATAAGTGACGTTAAGCTTTTGCTTACATTTGTAGAGTGTGTGGTTGCTCTACACCTTCCAGCACCGTCATATTAGGGATTTATAATTATTGTGCACTTTCTCTGAAGCGCCATATACCTATGATACATACCACAGACCTACCTTAAATACTCTACTGCTCACTCTCTACTACTCACTCTCTACTACTCACTCTACTACTCTCTACTACTTGCTCTCTACTACTCTACTCACTCTCTACTACTCACTCTCACCTACTCTACTACTCTCTACTACTACTCTCTACTACTCACTCCACTACTCACTCTCTACTCTACTACTCACTCAACTCTCTACTACTCACTCTCTACTACTCTATCTCTACTACTCTACTACTCACTCTCTACTACTCACTCTCTACTACTCTCTACTACTCACTCTCTACTACTCTACTACTCTCTACTACTCTCTCTCTACTACTCACTCTCTACTACTCACTCTCTACTACTCTCTACTACTAGCTCTCTACTACTCTACTCACTCTCTAGTACTCACTCTCACCTACTCTGCTACTCTCAACTACTCTCTACTAACTCTACTACTCACTCTCTACTACTGTCTACTACTCTCTCTACTACTCACTCTCTACTACTCACTCTCTACTACTCTCTACTGCTCACTCTACTACTCTCTATCTACTACTCTCTACTACTCACTCTCTACTCACTCTCTACTACTCACTCTCTACTACTCTCTACTACTCGCTCTCTACTACTCTACTCACTCTCTACTACTCACTCTCACATACTCTACTACTCTCTACTACTACTCTCTACTACTCACTCTCTACTACTCTCTCTCTCTACTTCTCACTCTCTACTACTCTCTCTACTACGCACTCCCTACTACTCTCTACTACTCACTCTCTACTACTCTACTACTCACTCTCTACTACTCACTCTCTACTACTCACTCTACTACTCTCTAGTACTCACTCTATACTACTCTGTCTCTACTACTCTCTACTACTCACTCTCTACTACTCACTCTACTACTCACTCTACTACTCACACTCTACTCTCTATTACTCACTCTCTACCTCTCTCTCTACTACTTTCTACCTCTACCTCTCTACCTCTACCTCTCTACCTCTAGCTCTCTACCTCTCAACCTCTATACCTCTACCTCTCGCTACCTCTCTCTATGCGCACACATATGCACATATATATATATGCATCTATATGCATATGCATTTATATATATGTATGTGTATATATATAATATACATACATATATAAACATATATATAATCTGCATATCTATATAAATATAAATGCATGCATACATATACATATATGCATACATATGCATGTTATGTACATGAAAGTTTGAAAAACACTAATAAAAGCTAAGCTAAAAAGCCACCTTATTACAAACAGAATTGCTTTAACTTAAACGAGGGCGAGACCTATTGCATTTTCAATGCTTGTTTTAGTCTGGAGATAAGCAAAAAAATAAGCCATCTGACCATCCACTCTAAATTAGGTGGGTAGTCAGATGGCTTACCTGAATGGCCCATACGCCGTCAGGCTTTCAGAGGAGTATGTAGGTGACGACGCAGAAGTGGGCTACATCGTTGACAGAATGTAGGTCACCCCAGCCCTAAATCGGGTGAACGGACCAAGAGGATGGCAGAGAGGGTACCCATTTGCCATTGCGACAGAGTGCCCTCACCACCAAACACTAAATTGACCCCTTAGTCTTTTTGTATAAATTGCTTTTATTATGGTTTACTATTCAAGAGTTGTCTTGGGCCCAGAGAATATTTCATGTTATACTATATAGCCACTGGTGTACTGGCATACAGAAAGTGCAAAACATTTTTGTTGGCCCAACCACTGTTCCCCAAAAACATACAGAAGACAGTTTAGAGACTATGCCCACCGGATGATCCATGCAAAAACAACAGTTGATGGACAGAATGCAGAACAATGTCATACATTCACCCCAGTACAGAGATCTGGGCCTAAATCCATGGTTTTTTTGCTCACCATGCCATTCCAGTTTGAACCCAACCATATGCAAATCAGTCTTGACCCTGTGCCTCATGGGAACAGTCCAGCCCGAACTGCCAAGTTAGGTCCTCTCTGGACTGGAAACAAGCATCCTAGGACCGGTTTCGGGGTTTTACCCCTCTTCAGCCAGGATAGCTTGATTCCAGTGGCATGGAGAGAACGGGACCCACGTCTGGGCATACCCTTCCTACTCGGGGTGACGAATGCAAAAACAACAGTTGATGGACAGAATGCATAACAATGTCATACATTCACCCCAGTACAGAGATCTGGGCCTAAATTCATCGTTTATTTGCTCACCATACCATTCCAGTTTGAACCCAGCCAGCTAAGTGGGATGGGTATGCCCAGACGTGCGTCCCTTGCTCACTGTGCCACTGGATTCAAGCTAGCCTGGCTGAAGAAGGGTGACATCCCTTGAAACCGGTCCCAGGATGCTTGTTTCCGGTCCAGGGAGAACCTGGCCTGGCAGTTCGGTCTGGAATGTTCCCATGAGGCAGAGAGTCAAGACTGATTTGCATATGGCTGGGTCCAAACTGGGGTGGCATAGTGGGCAAAAGAATGATGGATTTAACCCAGATCTTCAATTGTTTGCTGTAACACTTTTCCCCCTAAGTGGGATGGGTATGCCCAGACGTGGGTCCCTTGCTCACTGTGTCACTGGATTCAAGCTAGCCTGGCTGAAGAAGGGTGACATACCCTGAAACCGGTCCCAGGATGCTTGTTTCCGGTCCAGGGAGAACCTAGCCTGGCAGTTCGGTCTGGACTGTTCCCATGAGGCACAGGGTCAAGACTGATTTGCTTATGGCTGGGTCCAAACTGGGGTGGCGTAGTGGGCAAAAGAACGATGGATTTAACCCAGATCTTTTGACTGGGGGAGAATGTTTGCATTGTGAGCATTCCGTCCATCATTTGTTTGCTGTAACACTTTTCGCCCTAAGTGGAATGGGTATGCCCAGACGTGGGTCCCTTGCTCGCTGTGCCACTGGATTCAAGCTAGTCTGGCTGAAGAAGGGTGACATACCCTGAAACCGGTCCCAGGATGCTTGTCTCCGGTCCAGGGAGAACCTGGCCTGGCAGTTCGGTCTGGACTGTTCCCATGAGGCACAGGGTCAAGACTGATTTGCATATGGCGGGGTCCAAACTGGAGTGGCGTAGTGGGAAAAAGAACGATGGATTTAACCCAGATATATGAAACTGGGGGAGAATGTTTGCATTGTCAGCACTCCGTCCATCATTTGTTTGCTGTAACACTGGATGATCTGGACGCGTGGCCTGTGGAGCAGGTGTTTTGGGGAAGTGAACTGAGCTCCAGGCGGCCTGTGCAAGTCCTCTCAATGTGAAATCTGACAATTCATCCTGTAAATCTGATGTTGTAGGAAGGGCAATCCATGCAGACATATTTGATAGACCCAATCAATGGAAACCCCAGAAGATACAAATAGGGAAGCAAGTATTGGAACTCCAAGGCTCACAGGGACTACTGAGAAGAATGGGTCCTGTGGCATCTGCCAACATGGCATTTTCCACTGTATATTATGTACCCAGAAGCTCTACCCATCACAAAGGGAGGCACATCATAGACTGGAGTAAACACTGAGAAAGGAATAGACATGAATGCCTAGAGAACTAAAATCCCGGTACAGGTCTGCACAGGAAACCTTAGCATTGGGAACACAGTTATCAGACAGGTTCTGCAGGCAATGGAAGGCCAAGGTCCATCAATAATGGTCACCATCTGGGCCCACGGTCACAAGCAGAGAAGCAGCGCCAGCACCAAGGAGTAGGACCAGTTTCATACACAGCATCATTGCGGTAATGGACTGCAGCAGAGAAGCTCCTTCAGCACAAAAGCAGTACTTTAGCAACATCTGGGTACAACTTTACATTTTTTGTAAGCTTCCCCCAGACATCAAATGTTAATTCCAACCATAGAAGACTATGGTCCACCCACTCTTCCTCTACACCAGTTACCTCACCCAGATCTATAAGATCTAAGAGTCAACCTGAATAGGGAATTGGACTGAAAACATAAAACAAAAATTACTAACACAACAAGTGACCTGTAGAGCTACTTATTCAGGAAACCACAAACTACGAAAATGCACGTCTGTCTTTCAAACCTCCTCATCCATCACTCTGCCAAGTGCAGTGTCCCATAACACAATCACCGCACCTCCGTGGTCACACAGAACACAAAAACACTTCCCAGTCTGAAAGCAAAGACAAGTCACTTCCAACCACACACCCACACATGGTGAAGCATGCTGTCTGTGGGGTTACATACATCGCCTTACCCACGCTGTATCGGAAGTGCTATGCAAAAGCTGCAAAACAAAATGGAAAATATATTAATGGCAAACCCTAGTGCTCAAGCCTGCATCTGCTACTAAGACGCATATCTTACTGTCCACTTCTGGTAAGTCCCTTGAGCAGAGACTGTCACTCCCAAACGCGTGCCTGATAACCCAATATAGAAGCAATACTCTTGGGATGGACGAGGTTAAATTCTCGTAACTATGAAAACAGTAGTAACCCAGGTTCTCTTATATTACACATATTTATCCTCTATACATTGCATCATTGAAATGGTCTTGTGCTTTCAAGGTCAAGTAACTTCTCGCCCTGGTATAGACCACTTGGACACACACCAGAGCTTGTTCAGCTTTATGAGCTGAAAATGCATATAGTGTACCTGTGGTTCTGTAGATGCTTACAATAAGTGCCTTTTAATAATTGTTAAGTCGATGGAGTGAGAAATTTCAGTTTGTTGTGTCGTTTGTTGTGTCGTGTTATCAAGATGCTTCCTCAACTCTTCATGTATAGCATTTTCCGAGAGTTTTCTGAGAGATTCTGTCTGAAACTTGACGTCCTTGGTCAGCTTCATCTCCATAAATGGTTTCTTCTGGCTGCGGCAGCTCAGTCTTACCCTCACATTCACTTTCAAGATCCTTAGCCAAAGCACAGCTTGAATCCTTGATCAACTGAAAGCTTCATTGTGCTACTGCCCTCCATGTCAATGTTTCAGAATGGATCCACACCTCCTCTTCTTCTCTTGCAATTACATCTTCTACCATCACCATGACTTGTTCACCTTCTCTGCTATAATCTCATCAGCCAATATTGTAAATTTAAGGTGAGCACTCCATTGGCTCCCTCTCCTTATTTTGACCTGTACCTCATTCTTTTTTCTTCTTCTTTTTTTGGTTATAAAGTGTGTAGAATCTCACACATCCATTTATTTATTTATTTATAAATTTGTATTTGCTTTTACATAGAAGACAATCACAGCCACTGTTACTGGGTTAGCCCAGCTTGGTTAATAGTCGTTTACGTATTGGAGTACATATAGTTAGCCCCTTTAGATTGTTTTTTGAGAGAGAAAGAGATGTAAGAGGAAATGATAGACAAATTAGTGGTGAAGCCGGAGAGGAATAGGATAGACAAGAGAGAGAAATAGTCACTGTACATTACCAATGGCATCTGCTGTGCAAACTGCATTACATCAGGCGCTATACATGACATTTGCATCAGCTATACATATTACGTTGCTACTGTCAAACTTTCTGAGTTTTTTAGGCCAGATGCCTGGCCACCGGTGTTATGTTAGGGAGCAAACATTTGGGCGGGGGTCGATTCGTTGTTTTACAGCTGTCTATGGTGGTTCGTACGAGTCAAGATAAGTGTCCAGAGCTTCCCACAACCCTCTCGAGGACGCTTTCCATGGTGAGAACTGTAGCGCGATATTGTCTGCTCCTCTGAGATGCGTGACCCAATTGAGCCATCCTTTGTAGCTGGTTTTATTTGCGTCCTTCCAGTTGTTTAGGACCATTTTCACTGCCGCTGTCAACAAGAGGTCCATTAGGTCCTTGTCTTGCTCAGTTCTCAAGTTCAAGCGCATGAATGCTGAGGTGAGGGTGGAGAATTCCATTGGTAGTTTGCATTTAAACACCACATTAAAGAAGTCACAGATTTTCCCCCAGATTCCCTTGAGTGTTGGACAAAGGAAGATAAGGTGTGCAAGGTCCCCCTTCTCTTTGTTGCAGTTCCAGCAGAGCGAGTCATCCCTGAGCCCTAGTGAGTGTAGTCTTGCAGGGGTCCAGAAGGCCTTGTGAAGCAGCCAAAATTCAGTTTGTGCCAGTACTGGGGTAATCTTGTTACGTGAGGTCGAGGACCACAGAGTAGTCCATTCCTGTTCGTTGATAGGTGTGTTAGATTGTTTGTCCCAAAAGGCTATAGTTTTTCCGGTAAGATTGTTGGTTTTGGGACATAACAGTTTGTAGAGCTGCGAGACTTGGTAACCTAGTTTATTAATGTTTGAGACATACCGGAAGAATGAGGGTTGGAAGGTATTTAGTTTCATCTTAGATAAGGCCGCCCTTATTTTTAGAAACTTATAGAGTTCGATGTCTTTAAGGTGGCGTCTTCTTAATGTCTAGCCTTAGCCCATCCATTACTAATGTACCCTAATCTGAACATTAAACCTAACTCTATTCTTAAACTATTATAAATATTGAATTATTTATATTTAGTTGTAGGTAATTTATTTTCGTTGAATTAAACTGAATTCAATTTGGGTTGTTTTGTTTGCCCTAACTCTTACGCCAAAGTTTACCTATAAAAATGCATGACTATTTTTATTTTTATTGGATTCTTTTTAATTCACTTATGAAATCATTATACTAATTCTAATGCTAAAGTCAACTAATTTAAATATTGAGTTAAAAATAGACTACAATTTGACACTCTTAGCTCAACCCTATTGCTAATCCTAACCACAACTACAAAAAAAAAATATTATTTTATTTACATTTAATTGAACTTACAATACATTGGTTTATATTATAATTATTAAAGAGCGAAATGTTACCCTAACTATTATATTAATCCTAATCCAAATTCTAATGCTAATCTGTATTTAATAAAAACCTAATTGTATTAATTAATTCATTTATTACATGCAAAATTCGTTTTTAAAAGTATAGCCTTAACCGTAACACTAAGCCTTATCCCTGGTAGTTTTTGCATTATCTACATTTAATTATATTTTATTAAATTATGGCAAAATCTGTTTAATTGCAATAAAATAAACGAATGTCAGAAGTTTTCAACCCTTTTACTCATTGACATCATCATGATGCAGAGTGAGATGCCACGTGCGGTAGTGGTATTGTTGAGGAGATGGTCAGTAGCGGTAGTTTTGGAGAGGTAATGCTGTGCGTCCTTCACCCCCAGAATATTAAGTGAACCAGAGTATTCAAAACTGCAGCCCTGTGACTTGTGGGTGGCATCAAAACAGGGTCCCTCCCTCAGCTAGCCAAAGGAGTCTCTAAGGCTGCCTGCCCGGGCCAGAGGGATGGTCTGCAGCATTGTCCCACTCACCAACACATGGCCAGTCTGACACCTGCTTATCCTACCTGTGGAGAGAAAGCACCACACACCTTCCTCCTGCCTGGAGCCCTCACCTCTTATCCACCAGTGCCACTTCCGGTTTGTAAGAAGAGGAAGTTATCCCCAAGCTGTAGAATGAGCTTCTCGTTCACTGTGGACCTCTGCCCTCTCTCCTTGCTGTCATAGAGGACTTGAAAAAGGCCTTTCCTGCTTTCCGTAACCTCTGATTAAGACTACTGGTTTGCGATTAGAGATGATATAATCTCAAACCTTCCAGTACATATGGTGTACCATGTGCCACATGATTTCGGCTCCCTTCACATGGTCACCTGGCGAGGAGCTGAAATCACATGGTGGGAGGGAAGACAAGCTGAAAACCACTGCACAAAGAGACTTTCCTGCTTGTCTTTGGTAGCTGTAAGCAGCAGATGTCCATTAAGAGGAAACACTCCAGGAGATCAGCAACAGCCTCAGCGCTCCTTTGGTTTGTAGGTCTCGCCTGAGCCAGCGCATGCGCTGATCTGCGAGACATTTAGTAAGCAGCTTTTGAAAGTGCCACCACAGGCTTTTGGTGACCTCCAGCTTGCGTGCACGCGAGCGTGCACGCGCGCAACTGCCATCTGTCTTTTCTCCATCACACAACTCCCGCTTCTCCCCCTCCCCCACCACAGATCGCTTCTCGCGGCCTATGCTTGCATCGCTCGCCGCGCTTGATCGTGATCGCGATCACTTTCACTGTCGCGGCCGCGCGGCTGTGTCACTTTCACGGCCGTGCGGCCAATGCTTGTCTTTTCTATTTCTCTAAAAGGTAACGTCTTGGGACGTAAGCAATCCTTTCCACAAAAAAGTTCTTCGATGCACATAAAACCCCAACCCATTCTCTCATCGTATATGTAGGAACATTTTGTAATGTTCTCTGCACTAGAAAGTTCAAACCAGTGTCCAGGTGCCACTTTTCCTGGTAAACCCCATCTGAGATGGTTAGGTCATAGCAGAAGTAATTGCGGGGAGGCATGGAGACTGCCGGAGTCTTATTTTCGCTGGTACATATCGTAGCCAAGTACCTTTCCACTGCAATGATGACAACAGGTTGGTAGTCGTCGATTGTTATGCTCAGGGTGGGATAAGTGGTTACTTTAAGAAATGTACTTTCTAGCCAGGAATGTGGCCTCGGTACTGTGCCATCGGGACCAATATCATCATCTGCTGCCTCCCTGACTCTTTCAGGCACCCCAGACTCCATATTCATACCGTTGGCACATTTTCCGTAAGTGCTCGGGACCTCAGCAGTTGAGTGAAAATGCAGTCGTGCAGGCGAGGACCCATAACAACTCCCACATCCAATTCGCTCCACTCAGCCTGTTCTCGTCGTCCATCGGAAAGCTACTCTATTTGAAACTAGCTAGGGTTTCTCGCTAAAGGCCGACATTGGTTGGAGCTCGGAGGCAGTACTACCGCTCCACAAGCCCTGCGATCGGGTAACAAAATTACTAATCCAAGGCCCTGGAAGTAATGGTCCAGCCGCTGGCGGGCCGTGGCCTGTTGACAGTGCAGCTGGCTGTGTAGAGGCGACAGTCAAACCAGGGAAAGGGGGCGACTTTGCAGAGGCATATCCCGGTGGGCCTATACCGACAGAAACGAACAGTACAGACGATGTTCTAAGAACTCTAGCACTTGCAGGGGTACTCTAAGTAGCATGTGGTGGAGAGAAAAGGGGCTGCTTGTGAGGCTCTTGGAAACAAGGCAGAAAATATGACAAGCCCCTGCAGTCTGAGCTGGTAGAAGACGGCATTGTTTGGCTCACAAATATTTTTGTTTTTCACATAACCCATGTAGGAACTGGGGTCACCAGTCCCTCTGGGGGTAGCTTGGCGCGAGCAGGAAGGCATCCAAAGGCTTAAGTGTAAAGTGACCATACAGCACACATATCCACTGAGACAGGGAACGCACGCAATGACTGACACCACACCAGGGAGGTTGAGTAAAAATCAAAACTGCTTTATCTAGATCAGAGTCAGGTTCTCAAAGCATTTCATGAGGAATAAATCTGGCATTTCATTAAAGCGCTAAACTAGGCATTTCACCAGAGCGTCAAACATAACATTTCATTAGAGCGCTAAACTGGTCATTTCCTTAGAGCGTCAACCATAGCATTTCATTAAAGCGCTACACATGGCAATTCATTAGAACGTCGAACCTGGCATTTAAGCAAAGCGCTGCACCTAGCAACTCATTAGAGCACCAAACATGGCATTTAAGCAAAGCGCTGCACATAGCAACTCATCAGAGCGTCAAACATGGCATTTAAGCAAAGCGCTGCACATAGCACTTCAACGCGCTTTCTAGGGCAAGAAATCCAAGCGCTAAAAATAGCATTTAATCACAGCGCTACGTTAGCGGTTGAACAGAGCATTTCATTGAGGCATTAAACTTGTCCACTCCTTCAAGCATCCATCTTGGCCGTGGAGACAATTGTCCGCAGTGGAGGCGGTATGAGGCCTTCGGTATAGTGTGGGGGTTCCCCAGGCTCTCTTTATGCCCCAATCACTCCTCCTACGAGGTGCTCACTTAGCCCTTCCCAGGGCGAGGGTTGAGGGGGCCATGGCTGATTGAGTTCCCCTCTTTTCGGGGCAATGGGGGGCCCACCGGCCTAAACAAGAAACGTCCCCGGGGTAGGGGCGGGTCCCCAGGGGTTACCTTGGTCTTCGGCCTCACACCGGGTCCTTGCGTAGATCCGCGGCCGGGCGGGGGCTCACTCTCCTCGGAGCCCCTCCCGCCAGCCGCGTGGGTTTCCTGGCGATGTCCGGGCCGAACGGGTCTCGGGGGATCGCTGCGGAGGCAAGCAGGCCTCACGGGGGCGCGCCCGCAGCCGCCAATGACAGCACGGCCTGCGGGGGCACGATCGCTGGAGCCAATGAGGAAGCGGCGGGGGCGGCGCTCAGGAGACCGCCCCCGTCAGGTGATGCGAGTCTCCGGCTTCAGGCCTACCGCGGCCTCTACGGGATTGCTCCGGCCTAACGAGGCCTTCGCGGGAGTCCGCCGGCCCTCTCCTTGCTGAGGGCCGCCACGGGAGATGTGAACGGTGGATCCCCACCAGGGGAGCGTGCCCTGTGCGCGCTGGTGTTGGCGGGGCCCCTGGATTCGGCAGCGGGCCCCTGGAGGTGAGCCTCGTGGGCAGCACACCGTCGGGTGTGGGGACTTCTAGGCCCAGGGCTGCTTTGGGGGTGTCTTTCCGGCGCCCAGCACTCCCTTATGCCCAGCAAGGGCAAGCGCGCCAGTTACAGGCCGGACAGGCCCGAGGGGCAGGCCACACGGCGGTGGTGATCAGGTGACGGATGGGGGGGTCCCAGTTGGGGCCAGGGAGCGCAGGGGTGTCACAGCGCGGTTACCTGGCTGATCCCCCAGCAGTTCTGTGGTGCGTTTAGTAGATCTTCTTCGGCGCTTGTTGGTTCCTGCGCCCTTAGTGGCTAGTTTCTTGAGGGGGGGGGGTATGTTGAGTTGGTGACTGGATAGAGTTTTTAGTCAGTCTCTGTAGGTCGTCCCGGGGTTCCCCTCCCGCTGGGCCAGATCAGTGGGCTAGTTCAGTGTTCCTCACGCAACTTAGAAGGCAGCACCTAAGCCCTGTCACTTCCAGTGGTATAGGTCCCTGACTAGGCCCTACCGCCTAAATCTCCTGCGTAGGTTCCCCCAGGTCTGCGTTGTCCCAACTGACTGAAAAGTTTCCCTCCTTTCCTTAAGTATCCCTAGGTCAGGTGACCACTCTCTAAGGCGGCAAAAGTAAACCCCACCCTTATTCTAGAAGGTTCCAGCAGGTTCCAGGAGCTTCCCTACTCTAACTATAGGAGAAAAAGGCGGGCTGGTGTCGCAACAATGTTGTAGGGTCCCAGCCAGCTCCTGGTAGCTAGGGAGCTACTAAAAAGACCACTCCGCAGTAGCAGGGGCCTGTGGCAGCCATATTGGGGGAAGAGAGCACCTGCACCTTAACATTGATTAGCAATGGAAAGGCGCTCGGAGACCTAAGGCCAACGAAAAAGAGGGTGGAAAAAAATGAGGCAAGGGCAAAAACTCAGGGAAAGACCACCCTAGGGCTGACAGGTCTAACACACCACATCCCCTTACAAGGTTTATGAGGAGTGAGGCTGAGTCAAGCAACGTTTTCCTCCAGCAATTATATTCCTATGACGTCACATAGACTATTAAGTAGCCATCCTTCATCTCATGGCTTACCAATATTTATGTAGATCTTAACAAATGAAGTATCTCGCTACACTATCTCTAAATGCATTGTCCGCGCAAAACAAACTTTGTCACAATAGAGAGCGCCAAACGGATCACCTTTACTTAAGTGCATAGCTGTGGAGACATGCCCGAATAAATAATCATACTTCTCCAATAGGAATATCACATTGGTTCACAAACATTTGTATTGGTTTTCAAACAAATAATTTCCCTTTACAAGGCACATGAGGAATTAGCCTCCGTCAAGCAACGTTTCCATCAAAGGTACCAAATTTGCCACACTCCAGCCAATGTATTTCTGTGGGGTTAAAGACAAATAGGTGGTCATCCTTTCTCTTAGGCTCACCAATATTCATATTGATCCTATGAATGCAGCCTCCCTCTACAGTATCTATATGTACATTGTCTGAGCCAAACAATATTTGTCACAGCACATGGTACCAAACGAGTCACCCCCCACTTCAATCCATTCCTCATCATTAATGTCCGAATCAGTTGCGGGTGGTGTTGAGCGGGGCGGGGGGGGGGTATTTGTACGGGGTTACGGGACAAAATAAACAAGCATTGGCATAGCCAATAGGTCTTGCCTTTGGGACCTTATAAGTGTTTAACCATGCAACAGTTAATGTTGTTGCACTAAGGATATTGTGCTGCATAACTAAATACTTATAAGGTCCCAAAGGCGAGATCTATTGGCTATGCCAATGCTTGTTTGGTGAGAAGATGGGGAGCTTGGTGAGGGGCTGGTTGCCTCTAAGTAGCTCTAGGCACATGGCCCGCCCACTCCAGTGCCCACCCCCTCCTCATAAGTCAACATTTATTTTGCAAGTATGTAATTTGTAGTGTGCGATTTATCGAATTCATAAATAAAACACACAAATCAAAGAATCCACGTGGCTGGGCTGCTCGGCCATCTGGTGGATCACTGCAATAAACCACTGCAGGGACATGCGTTTGACTCCGGAATCAAAGGTTTACTGAACTTTTCCTCCTTCAGCGGTTGATAAAATGAGTGCCATTGAGTTGGGTTTCAATACTCATCCGATACCTGTCAGTGGTACCAGGGCTGGACTGGCTGTAGCGGGCATCAGGAGGCTGGAAATGTGGGGCCAGTTTTGGAGCGGTGGGTGGCGATTTTGGAGCAGTGGGGGGCGGTTTTGTTACTGGGACCGGTTTTGCAAAAGCAATAGTCCTGGGGCCGGTTTTGTAGGCAGCAGTGCTTAACACAAATTTGCCAGGGCTGCTTTGGATTCCAGTCCGCAGTAGTACCCGATAGAGCCTTCGAGTGACCGTGCGGTCTACAAACACGCCTTTGTTAAGCACCTGGTTACGCACAGCTTACACGTTAGTTGGGTGAGTGACTTTGTTTTTACAAGTGCACTCACATCCTGTGTCTGAATTTACATTAGAACCCTCCCATATTAATAGCTGTTTTGGGCCCTGGGATACCCGTGTGTACACACAATAAAAGACAGGCAGAGCTCTGAAACGCAAGCACGTGGGCAAGGTTCAGAGCAGGGCAAGGTGTCTGAAAGTAAGCAAGTCACTTCCTGCACCGCACTTCCTGGAGTGTAGGGAGGGGGGTAATACGTCTGACAGGCAGACAGGTGAAATGCGGGTACATGGCATGTAATGCAATATAGGAACTGTGGTAAGGGGATGTGACGTGGATTGCATTGTGATTGAATTTATGTAGCACTTCCTACTCCTATCAAGGCACTCAAGTGCTTATGCGGATAGGTAGCACATTACTCGGTGGGAGTGCTATGGATGGATGCATGTGCCTGACATAAGGCCCATGTGGATAGTATAGAAGCCACACGCGAGGACCAGGGTGATACTCTTGTTCTTGTCGCAGCACCTACACATGAACAATAAGTGGTAAAGAGGTGAGGAACGGGTTTCTTCAGCACAAGTGAGATCTCTCCATGAAAGCACTTGTGCAAGTGGTCACCTGTTATTTGATTTTGCAATCTGGCAACAGTGGTACAGCTCTGTCCAGGAGAAAGATTGGCAGTTCAGACAAGACATGGACACTTTAATTACATTTCATTTCTGCTCTAGTGGGGCTTGGTAACTTAGACTGAAGGCAGTGTATACAATTATAACAGAGAGCTTGGGCAGTTCAAACAAGATATACAGATTAATTACATTTCAGCTCTAGTGGGCCTTGGTAACTGAAACATATTGAGGGCAGTATAAAAAAAATGACAACAGAGAGCATGCGCAGTTCAGTCAAGACATGGACACTTTTATTACATTTCATCTCTAATGGGGCTTGGAAGCAAACACACTGAGAGCTGTATATAAACTTACAACCTGGAGCATGGGCAGTTCAAACAAGACATGGGCAGATTAATTACATTTCAGCTCTAGTGGGGTTGGTATGTTAAACACACAAATGCTCCCAGTAAAAGTTAATGGCTAACTTCTGATTCCTGTTCAAACAGGAAGAGACCGCTGGAAGGATATCGATTAGGGGGCTTATTTACAAGCCCCTTGCGCCACCGGCGCATCACTTTTAGTATGGGAAAAAGTAACGTACCAGCGGTGCAAGGGACTTGCAAATAATCCTTTTGGTCCATTGGTCCCCCAGGAGTGGGCTGGTTCTGCCCACAGGAGTGAGGCATGCAATGGTTGAGGTGTTGGGGCTATGGTGACCTATCCTGGGGAAGATTGAGGGTAGGAGACGAGTGATTCGAGGAAGGGAGGAGAAAAGGAATAAATGAAAAATGGGGCAAAGGTCAAAATGGCGAAGCGGCCTCTGGTATTATAGCACCGACCTAGGAGTAGTTTATCGTGAATGTTCATGTATGTGTAGATTTCTTTTTTAATGTTTTTATTGAGAACTGTGACTCACCCACCCTGTTTCCTGGACACTCCCTCAGGATGTGTAATCAAGGCGGTTGTAGTATTTATAGAGCTCCTCTTAAGCAGTAACAATGACATCACTCTGTAAACAAACACAGCACAGGTAGGGCTATAGTTAAAAGGATCTTGTACAGTACCGGGATGATTTCAGTTGTC
Organism: Triturus cristatus; assembly: GCF_964204655.1. Lineage (NCBI taxonomy): Eukaryota > Metazoa > Chordata > Amphibia > Caudata > Salamandridae > Triturus > Triturus cristatus. Next base: position 1,040,147,315 of record NC_140584.1, on the reverse strand, counting down.
TCCAGTAGATCTTCAAGCTCGTGGCTTTTAAGTTTCTTGCTTAAGGACATGTGTATTGGTTGTGCACAGCTCATGCCAGGAATGCTCACGGAATCCATGGAGTAATGTTCCACTGTAACCAGTTGGACACTGGGAGCGTACTGGCAGGCTGTGCTGTAGGTGGTGTCACTGGATGATAAAGAAGTTAAGAAATCGTGACCCCGTCATCTTTCAATACTGGACAGGGGACCAGTTGCCTACGCCGCCAATTCCCCTGTAGACCCAGACAACGATTTCCTGTGGATGAATACAGTGATTTTGACAGTGGACCTAAATTGTAATGATTTAACTTTGAATTGTGAATCTCCCAGGAGTCAGAGAGAGAGAATGTGGTGTTGCGGTGGGTGGAGGTCAAGGGTGGGGTCCCCCCCCCCCGCTGAACAAGAGTTTCAATGGTGGTTGTGTAATTGTTCATTTTAAGCATGCTGGCATTGTCTAGAACCTTCTTTTACACCTGGGTTGGGAATCTGATCCCTCGGGTGCAATCAAGCTCTTACCACTAGCCATCTTAACCCTTAACCTTGGAGACTTGTGTCTGATTCACCTTCCACTACTCTCTTCTCCCACCTTCCTACTGCTAAGGGATTCTTGGGGCTTGCGCACTGTCCGAGAACGACCACCCCAAGCTGCAGTGTAATCCCCTCAGAGGAGAGCCGTCTTCAACGGAGGTGGCGGTCATAGAATCCAATAGTAGAGAAACGACTTCCTCCCGGGTGGACTGTGTGCAGCCTCCGAGCCCTCCTCCCAGCCTACAAGGTGCTCTGAAACCATTGAATCCATCCTATAGCAGCTTAAAGTCCAAACCAGGGGACAACAAGTGGGGCGAATGTATGGACGGGCATGAGATTTGCATTGTTCAAGAGACCTGGGTTATGGAGAATGTTTATTGATGCGGTTTGGTTTCAAGATATTTTGCCTCCTAGCAGTAAACTTCTCAGCAGTAGAGCCTCGGGTGGGCTGATAGTGTGGCTGAAAATGTCACTGCTGCGCACCGTTAAAGAGCTGCCCATTGGTCCCCAGATGTTCAGGGCATAATACTTACTTCTTATCTTGGGTTGCGCCTTCTTTTAATTAATTTTCATAACAGGTGTCTCAGACTCCAGAGTGAGTCACCTACACTTCACTTACTTGACAATCTACTGATCTCCCACATTAACACTCATTGTGTCATCTTTGCTGGTGACTTTCATCTAACCGTTGAGCCGTTTTGTATTATTCGGGATTTGACGATAGACAGCGGCGCATTTTGGGCGCTCCAGACCTGATCGCATTCTTTAAAAACTATCTGACACAGGCAGCTTTGCAAGTGGTCGACATAAGACTCTCACGCGGCTTACGTGCTTGCAATGGCCGCTTCCCCTCCAATATTAATGCAGATCCAACTTTCTGGAGCGTGGATTTCACCAGCAATATGAACTACATTCTTTTGGCTATTAGGATCCGGGAGTATTGCAGGATATGAAAAACATATGTAGAGAAGAGATCAACCATGAACCTCTGCTTTTTAGCTCTCACGTCTGCTGCCCGTCCGCCAGCCCCTAGGACCGACCTGAAGTGCTCATGCCTTTACCATAAGAAATAATCGTAGAACTGTTAAATGGAATGCCATCTGCACCTCTCCTGGCACCAGTGGCGGCTCCTCCGTTAAGGTGGAAGAGCGCCGCTCCCCTGCTTTTTGAGCAGTGGCTAAAGGAAAAATTAAATGGCAATAAAACACGTTATTATCATTTTGATTTTCCTTGCTATGGTCTGTATGCCAATTCAAGGGCCATCCTGATTGACACTGGGAGTCTGGGAGGAAAAGTGTTACGCACTGCTACAAGTGCGCATGTCTGTTTTGCCTGCCGTCTTAGGCTGGCCAAACAGACATGCACACTTAGGCATCTCCACCCCAGCTGTATTCCACCACTGGGTGAGGAAACAGCACAGACACCCTGTGCCTCAGCGAGCGTCAGACCAGCCCGCTCAGGCCAATCCCCACGCTGCTCTCATGCTAGGTATAGCATGACAGTAGCATCTGGATTGGATGGGAAGTCTGTGATGTGTTCCTGGGACTGCTGGGAGCAGCAGAGCAGAGGAGCACCGAGGCGTGATGCGGCCGGCAGCATCAGGTAAGTCGTTTATTCATGCATTTTTACCCACCCCGCGCTCCTCTCCCGAGCTCCTCCTGCCCCCTCCTCCACCCGTCCACCACTTTTTATTTGTATCAGCTGCCACTGTCCGGCACCATTACAAGAATGTATGATATGGTGCTTAGACATCTAGGTATGATGAAAGAGAACCTGGGTCATTCAAATGTAATCCTTGAAGTTAATAATACTTTATTTTCGAAGAAAGATTTTTCCAAAAAGATTACAAACCGTCTAAAAGAGCCCCGAGACGCCAGGAGTGGCATACCTGAGATCGCAGGGCAGCCAAAGATGCACTTTTGATCACCATAAAGCAAGGCAGCAGAATCAAGATTGCTGAATCTAGAGCTCTATACAAGGAAATTACAAGACCTGCCAAATTAAACTGGGAAAAGGGAATTTGGGAAGATCTCCTTGATGCAGCCAAAAATAAAAGACTCCAAAGCTTTCTGGCAAATAGCTAGCCAGGGTGGCCGACATCTCGCTAAGACTCCTGAGGTACATATTCAAGCGAGCGAGTGGATGGACCACTTTAAATGCTGCCACTTTAATCATCTCTCTCCAGCATGACTACAGACAATTGGCAGTTTCAGGACTCTAACAGTCCTTCTGCTATGATCTCTCTTGCTGAGAGTGAGGCCGCAGTTCCCTCTCAGAGACAGGGCAAGGCTCTCGGGTTAGATATGGTTTCAGCAGATATGTTCTGTTCAGACCTTACTATCTGGGTCCCGGATATTAACATCGTGTCCAACACGACCGCTGCCAGCGCTCCGATTCCCATTATATGGAAGGGAAGCTGAGATTGTGTCTGTTTTATAAAAATGGCAGCCACAACCTCCCAGGCAACTACCGCCCCATTAGCCTTTTGGACAACTTCCAAAAAGATCTTTTGAGAACATGTACTTTGGAAGCTAATTTAGTGGAGTACGACCAAAGACACTCTCCAAGCTGGATTTAGAATGAAATTTGAAACTGTGGGACAGGATTTCTATTTTCTCATGAGCAAGTGGAAGACGGTCAACGGCAGCAGGGGGACCTTTTATGCTGCCTTCATCAACCTTCGAGTTCCCTTTGACTTGGTTTCTAGAGCAAGATTATGGGAAACATTGACAAGCATGGAAATCCCAAGTGACCGTTGAAAGATTTTAATTTGCCTATATGAGGATAATGATGAGCAGCTACGATGGGGCCCAAATGGTGAACTCGCTGATAAGATTAATGCTAAAAAAGGAGTTTGCCAGGGCTGTGTTCAGACCCCCAGACTTATCCTTCAGTTTATTAATGATTGCATTGTTTTTTGCCCAACTATGCAAATTACTCTCCCATTTTAGCTTGTCAGAAGGTCGACAATACCCTCATTTCGAACATGCCGTTTGGCCTGCAAACACGTATAAATAGGTTTTCCTTATTTTGCAAGAATCATGGGCTGGGAATCAATGTGCAGAAAAAAATATGGCCTACAACAAACGAAAGAACTGCAGGGGTAATATTAGTTTAGGCGAAAATACCCTTGAGAGGGTAAAAGAATTTGATTACCTAGGAGTCAGACTGTCTGACTCTTAACTCATGGGTGTCACAAATTACTAAGAACGTCTCCTTGATCAAGCATAGGGCATTAGCTATACTCAGGTTTGCCAAAAGCGCATCTTTCTACCCAGTTTCCCCAGCAATTGAAATCTACAATGCTCAAGTTAGAAGTTCGGCCCTTTATAGTGGAGAGCTCTGAGGTCATTGTAATACAGCAAAATTAGGTGTGGAATGAAAATAACGTCATTCGTGCCTCCCCCTTCGGAAAAGCCCTACACTGCTCCAGTTTAGGAAAGACCTCAAGACCTGTCTCTTTGGATGACTCCAGCACTCAACAGAGCCAGCCCCCCAGGGTATTTTGAGACCCTCGCGGGGGAGTAGCTGAGCTTTACAAGCCCATGATTGATTGATTGAAGGGCGTGGTACACCTCCCTTGCCCCAATGATTGGATCTTGCTCTCAAGCCTCTCACAAAGTGTGCTTCACTACGGCCTTCTCGATACTGGCTATGTATCTTGCGCAGTAATGAACTGAAGCCGTACACAGAAGCTCGTAGCGATATTACAGCTGCCCTACCTTCCATAGCATTCCTTGGCTAACCCATGGTAAGCACTCTGTGACTCACCTTGGTATGAGGCATTGCTGGCATAATCCGTTATCAATGCGACCAGCCTCGATTGCCATTGCCAAGGAAAGGGATTGGTCCTTATTTCTTGAACAGTGAATCTCCAGAAGCTCTTGGTAGTTGGTTCAAAGGCTTTTTGCTCCAAAAACATGTGTCAATGCCTGAGAAATACCTAGGTCATATCAATCCCACACTCGTAAGATCGCTTCATATGAAGCTTGGATACGGCTGCGTCTTGCCAATCGCCACTTTTACAAAATCTTGGCCGTCCTCCGTTGATAAGTCAAAGTTGTGCCCAGTCTGCTGCTACCTTGAGGAATCAGGTGAACGCTTGTTCTTCTGTCCCGCTTACTCCAAACCTAGTGTCAGATGGTTTGTGCCTATGTGTCGGCTATTGGGGTTAGCGAACCAAGTAAGTGCATTAAGAATTTGTAAAGCCGACACTAACGAACCGGTGGTTGTTGCTGCCTCTAAGCCTCTGCATGCTGTATGGCTGAAGCAAATGCAGGCATTGGCTAATGGTATTGCCTTGCCTGACCAGCGACTGTAGAAAAGAGAGAGAGACAGAGAGAGAGAGAGAAAATATCTTTTTATCTGCTGCTGCTTTTATGACGAATAACTTGGTTTTTTATGGTACTGTCTTGCTTTAAAAGAAAGAATTACAATCCTACTTTGGTCCAGCATGAAATGTGGGCCTCCCCCAGCCCCACACCCGTGGTAGTGTCTCTCTCCCCAGATAATCGAAGAGAGAATATCGGGGTGTGGAAATAAAGAGGGCTACATATCTAAACCGAAATATCAAAATGTAAGTATGCATTTTATATCTCTAACTCCACATATATGTACCTTGACAACATATATAACTTGAAAGTATGTAAAAGTTGAGTTAGGAATAGTAATTCTATACTTCCTCTATATTTAGTTACCTTTTGATATTTTGTCCATGATAGCCTTATAAACAATATATGTCTCCGTTTCATATTCAGTAGCACAATTAATGCCTGAGTCTGGTGTGATAAAGACTATTGCCTCTCGCTCTTTATGGTTCTGACCTCCACATTCACTGCTACTTCAACACTGTGCACGCGCCAGCTGTATGAGGACTGATGCAACCCCAGCCCGCCCGCTCTTTTTGCCCTTTGGCACCCTGTGGGTGTAACAGGAGAAGGTCTCGCCCTCTCAGCACAGGGTTGAGGCGAAGTCGCACTAAACTATTTGGAAACTCCACATGTTGTGATTCGATCGGGCATAAATATTCATATTTAAAGAGGGGTCGTGACATTATTTTTATAGCGTTTATTAACTCAGTCGTTCTGCTCTGACGCATCTTTTACCAGTTAGTTCAGTAGGAGCGGTTGGGCGAAGGCCTAATGACTGGAACACTGCTGGCCAAAGAAACATGCGCCCACGCCACTTAAGTTGTGTAACATTCTTTTTTATTTACATTTAACCAGGAAACTGAAACCACCCAGCTACTCGCTTATGGTTGACCATCACAGCTGGTTTTGAGGCGGAGCCATCACGAACGTGCTGTAGAACTTTGATCTTGAGTCGCTCTGATCCTGTCACTATAAACACAGTTTGTTTACATTTTTCCCATCGTGACAGTCGTGTAGACTTTTCAGAAGTGCATTATTTCAGTCTTTTCCCTCCCTGTGTAACACCACACCATTCTCTCAGGAGCTGTCACTCAGGGGCCAAGCAAACACAAGGATGCCTCCTCACCCACTGCTAACGGTGTAAAACAGAAGTGCCGGCCCTCGTCAGGAGCCACCGCAGTTTGCACCACACATCGCCGCTGTATTGACACAACTACAAACCATCACACTGCTACAAGTGAGACAATCCAGAGTGTTCAACGCCGCCAAAGCTTTAAGAATGGCTTGGGTGGCAGGCATTAGTTGTACAGCGCCACCATGTGGCAGCTGTCATAAGTGCCGGTGCCGGCAATTAAGTGCCGATGGCAGCACCAGAAAGCAACATCTCAAATTAAGCACTGTCCTTACCTCAATTCCACACACTGGTGTGGGTGTGTCAGAATAATAGTGTGCGAGGCAGAATATCGTAGGTAGAATATCTATTGACAAAATGTTATGAAGATAGGTATATGTAGGAAGGTTTACATTTAGTATTCTTAGTGCCAGTTTAACAGCAGTGGCTGGCAGGGAATGAGGGTGGAGTGCCAGGGGAGAGGGGGGTGACAAAATAACATTTTAAAAAACATACCTCTTTCGACGGCCACATCTCTCCTCCACTTCTCCGGCTGCCCCGAAACCAGGAAGCACCTAGGCTCCCCATAGCCAATCACAACCCTGTAACGCAGCGTTGTGATTGGCTCCCCTAAGCCAATCACAACGCTGCAATGCAACATTGTGATTGCGAGAGGAGGCAGCCCTGATCCACGGCGCTCAGATGGGGACTGGGGGCCTGGGCATGTTCCCTACCAGGCTGTGTAATGCAGTCTGGTGGGGAACATGCAAAGTGCGCATGACTGTTTGGCCGGGCTAAGATGGCCGGCCAAGCAGTCATGTGCACTGGGAGTGTGCAAACCACTCCTCCTCCTGTGCCTCCAGCCCTGCCCCACCCTAACCCAGCCATGAACCTGTGAAAAACAAAATAATAACTATGTTATTATCATTTTACTTTTCCTGCTCAAAATCTGGCTATGAAATTTTGGTAGCACAAAATTTAAGGATCGATATTCAGTTTGCGTACCAATGTTTAGAACCCTGGCTATTCACCTGAAATGCTAATTATCTCGAGGGTCCTCTGACCTGGAGCTCTCTCTGATGGGGATGGGACGTTGACTCACTGAAACACACCAGGCACTTCAAGAACCCGCGCCTCTCCGGATACCCCACGAGAGGCCCTGGCTACCTTAAATAACCCAGGTTACTTCCAGGGTTATCTGTATGAAGGATTCCACTCAGGCTACCTGGGGCCTCCAGGAGTCCGCCCCCTCTGCTCCACAACAACCTCCGGGCACTGCAGGGGCCAACTCCCAGCGGACTCCCTCAGCACTGGCTGACTGCAGAGTCTACTGCACAGCAGCATTCACTCAGAACTCCCTCATGCAGGATGCAATCTGAAGACAGCTCATGACAGCAGAAGTGCTCTCGGGAGAATTGTACTTACACACATCAGATTAAAAACCCATAATGGATCTCATAATATGAACAGTCACCAAAGTTTCAAAAATTCGGGGGAGAAACGTAGTCAAGAGAGGAACTGAAAAGAAATATTCCACATTTTTTTGTTGCCATATCTGTGAGAATCTCCATCCAATTCACGTATACTATTAACACAGTATATACATAGGTGCACCAGATGTGATACACCTGATAAATTGGCCCCTCAAATCATGATAGGGAAGCTAGTTTTATAGACTTAATATAAAGTGAAACTTAGTGCACTACAAAAAAACCTGGAGATCACCTGTTCATATTAAAAAATACCCAATACACCACTCTTCAGAAAAGTAACCAAACCGTTATTCCACATACACTGGAAAACAAAAACCGTGAACTAAGAGCCTCATTTATGGGTTTTTTGCAGGAGGGCAGCGCAGCAGGCTTTGCAGCTGCGCTGCGTACGGCGACAGAAAAGGGCAGGAATGCACCGTGTCTATTAGATACGGTGCATTCCTGTCCTTTTTCCCTGCACCAGCGCACAATTGATGCAAGGGTTTTTTGCAGCAGGGCAGCGCAGCAGGCTTTGCAGCTGCGCTGCGTACGGCTACCGAAAAGGGCAGGAATGCACCGTGTCTATTAGATACGGTGCATTCCTGTCCTTTTTCGTTGCGTTATGATGATTATTTTTGTGCAGGAAGGAACACCTTCCTGCACAAAAACAATCACAAGAGGCTTTTTCCTCTTTCTACGAGAAAAACGAGGAGAAATAATGATATTTCTCCTCGTTATGCCTGCCTTACCTCTCCCCTGGGGAGTGATACATTTTTGGTGCTGCCTCAGACTTAAGATTTCTCGTAAATCTGGGGCAGTGTCAAAAAACCATGGATGTTGCTGGGAACGTCCCCAGCAATGCTCATGGAATGCCTCTGTCATGCAGTTTTTTGCGTAAAAGGCGCACGTAGTTATAAGGCCCTGAAAAGCCAAGTAACGTGGCTTTACATGGCCTTATAAATATGCCAGTGACACATTGCGTCATCGGAACATTAAAAAAGTGTCGCTCCGGAGGCACAATAGTGCCGGTAGGGCCTAAGTACTTAACAACATTTACTGTTGTAGTAGTACATCCTACCAACAATATACTCAAAACATGAGAATGAAAAGTGTGCTCCAGCAAGCAATTTCAAAATTAAAAGACAAAATGCCCCTAGTCACAGTGTGGGTCTGAGTACAAGATTCGTAAGCACTCACCATAAGTAAGACGTGGTCTGAAACGAAATATGCTAATCACAGATCTGATATGCACAAATCAAAACAAGAACAAAATATAAAACACTGTTACACTGGTAAGATAGATGTTCCATATTTTCGCTGAACATTAACAGTAATTTACCAAGCACAAAAAACGTATTTGTAAATAATAAGTCATCCAATCCAAGTGGCTAACTGAAAAACTCCAGAGCCACTGGGCAAATGTACCGAGTGGAAAGTACTCCGCGTTCGCCCGCACAAAGTAGCTAAGTCAGGTGTCATGAGTAAGCGCTATAGTGTCCTAACCTGTAAACATGCAGTCAACGGGAGGAGTTAAGCATAGCCTCAGGGAGTGAGAGCATTAGGACAGGTTGGTGTCCCACCCAAACTGAGGGTGATCCTTCAATCTAAGTCTGCCTTTTTCATCACCCTTGAAGCGGCCTGGGCCTGGGTCTGGGTCTCCAAGACAAAGGATCCCAAGATAATCCTCAGGAGGCGGGAACCAGACTTGCGGAGACATGGAACCAAGGACCAGGAGAAGAGACGGACGGGGTCCGAGAGGTAGCAGGAGAAAGAGATGACCAAGGTCGCTGGAAGGGAAAAGAAATAAACACCACAAAATAAAATGATGGCCGCAGTATTGAAACTTTTCAAACACTAACCCTCAGTCACAGATCTGGGTTTAATCCGTTATTTTGCTCGCCACGTCACACCAGTTTGGACCCAGCCATATGCAAATCAGTCTTGACCCTTCTCCCCATGGGAACAGTCCAACCCTAACTGCCAGACCAGGTACTCCCTGGACAGGAAACAAGCATCCTGGGACCGGTTTCGGGGCATCACCCCATATCAGCCTGACCAGCTTGAATCCAGTGGCACAGCCAGCAAGGGACCCACGTCATGGTAAAAGCCTTGGATTCAATAGGGTGGTAGTGTATGTTCACACTTTTGAAAAGAATGACATTTGGGCCTAAACTGTTTCAGTTCACACAGCTCCTGTACACCAACCTGCCAGCGGGAGTGCAAGCGGGTGGCATAGTGCCAGACACCTTCCTGATATGTAGAAGCACCAGGCAAGGATGAAGACTTTCCCCCTCCTATTTGGCATTGCAACTGAACCTCTAGCAGAGTGGGTCCATATGGATGATCTTCTCAGCGGCTTTAAATGAGCTCCAGATATACCTGGCAGAATATCCACGCACATCGATGATGTGCTGATTTTCTTGCACGATTCAGAGTGGTCGGGCTCGAGGTCAATGAAGATCTGTCGTATTTTCCATACCCAAAGCAGTTTTTGGATTAGTCAAGTCAAATTCACGGTCTCCTATGAGCACTGCATGCCAAGATCTTGGCTGGGCCAGGGGTTCACAACTACAAAAGACAAATTCAGATGTTTGGAGTTTACTGAAGACAAAGCAAGGGCATGGCAGAAAACCATCATCCAAACATACAGGTTGAAAAATGAGGTGGTGTTCTGGACACCTCTGATCCTGTTCCTGTAGGCAGCACAGCTATATTTAAAATGGCGGCTCTGCCACAAAAACTATCATACTCTCTTTCCATTCGAGGTAACCCTCAATTTCTTTAGTTGACTTAAATCCCAAATGAGGGGATTCCTGTGATCTTAGAGCTCCCCCAGAATACCCCTGACAAATGTTTTAAATCTTCTTATATTGGTTGACAGATATTACCTCATACTATAGAGCAGCCCACTTGATTGTGGTTAATGAATGGATACATTATACATAAATAGATGCAGCGTATGTGACCGAAAAATGGGCTATAGGACACATACTTGAATTACACCTATGTGTGCAGGTAAAACGGACTCGCCTCTTCCACAGGCCACCCAAGCTGTAATCAGTATATGGCCTGAGATCCTGAAGCAGTGGGGTTGGGAAGGGAAACTCACAAAAGATACCCCTCTGTGGTGGGTGGAATTGCTGGGTAAGGTATCCAGATTGTTGGGTATTCTAGGATGGAACAGAAACAGGAATCTCTCGGCTGGGTATGTAATGACTAAGACAGATTTGCAGTCTTTTGGAGATATACATGAGGAATATGAATTACAAGTCCAAACAACTAATGGGGGAAATGAACGAAATGTTAAATATCTAATATATACTGCACTCTGGTGATCAACACCTCGGAACCCTTTAAGAAACTGAAAGGAGCATTGGAGGGGGATGTTGGTGATCTAACTGACGACAAGTATCAGGAGGCCAGATTTTCCCCACGCTCATCCTACATAGCCCCCTCATTTTCATCTGATTCAACTAAAAAACCTGCAATAAACCTACCTTACCTTAAGCTTTGGCAAAATGGGCATATAGTCTCTCCTGTGTCTCTTAGATGCAGAGCCCAGACGGGTCATGTTTTCCACACAATCTGGGCAAGGCCTGTTTGAGAAGAGGTTTACTGTACATTATAGAGAGCATTGCGGTAGAAATTACCAGAGGACCCAAGGTTGGCACTACTGCACAAAACAATCAACATAGACTCAAACTATCATAAATCAGCATTCATGCGGTGGAATTGCTTGTTTCTAATCAAGATATTGCTAAGAACTGGAAAAGTTTAGATCATCTGCTTCTGGAGGTGTGGTGGCGGGATTTGGAATACTGTATGAGGCTCAAGATCCTGTTGTCCAGGGCAAGGGGATGTCTTCAGAAGCATTTTAGGTTCTGGAAGGATTGGTGTAACTACAGAGGGAATGACCTCGAAGCGCCTACAAATTCTCTTAGAAGGACTCTGGGGATTACAGGGTGTATAGTGAAACAGCTAGGCGTAATCACAAATTCTGTATGGGGATCAGCTGCACAACAGTGATGAAGTGGGTGACTGACTGTACATTCCATATTTTCTTTGATAAATTGAAGAAAAACAAAATGTCTCAAACAACACAACCAACGGTTGCACCAGACTTCTCCCGCATCACTCTAGGGTGGCCCACCTCATCAAAAGAATCCAAACCGTGGAAACATTATCTTTCTCCGTAGACTTCCTGGTCACACAGAGACCACCACCTTCCAAACTTAAAAAAATTGGCACATTATTCAGATTCCACAAGCCATCCCTTACAACCATAAGAGCACCACTGAAGACGTCGATGACTTTAACAGGGTCAGATCATCTTATGCGAGATCTCCTATATCTGTTGAGTAGTTCAATACAGACCAAGTCTCCTTCCCGAGGGGTCTTAAGGGAGGTCCTTTGTGTTTCGTGGACATATACTGCCCTATCCTTTCATAATATTCAACAACTCTCATCCATATAACTTATTAATCCTCCCCTGTGAATCTCCAGGTTCCAGTGTTGTCCACAACTTCTCTTCAAATAGTGACCCCGGTTTGTATGGTCTGAGGGGCTTAAATGGTGTGAAACTCATTACCAAGTTGGGAGGGGTGCTCTAGGAAAGCAATGTTGCTGGCAAAGCTTTACTCCAGTTAATTTGCACCATTGATTGGCAATCGAATTGCCTTCTTAATAATCAAATTAAAGGGCTTTATCTTTTCATTCACCTCGGGATGGTAACCTGTTAATGCTACACCCACCTAGAGAGAGAAACTAGCACTTACAAGCTGGGGACCATTATCCATCACGAAACCCTTTCACAGCCCTTCCATACAAATGATATCCTCAAAGAAACTGACCACAGACGTAGAGGATACGTTCTCCACGGTCCTCGCCTCTGGCCACTTGGAATATTAATCTACTGGAATTTTAGCACATACATCTCTCTTTCCTGAAACATGAAAGGTACTGTGTACTTCTATCTTCTTCCAAGGTCTGATTAGACAGTCCACAGGTCGTGGGGTTCCCCAAGCTAGCCTTGGCGACTTGTCATTGTTATTGGAAACATTGCACCGCCTCACCCATTTGTCTACCATCTCATCTAGGTATGGCCACCAAAAGTATTTGCCAATTCTCTTTTTAGTGGAAGACATAGCTACGTGTTCCTCAGGGCCTCACCTTAGGATGCAGCTCCCCAAATTCAGTGATGGCACAATCTTGTCTCCCCTCTTGAGGATACCACTCAAAAACAAGGTCTGTTTCCTGTAACTAGATCCCAGGTCCTACCAGTGAGATCCCACGTCACTAATAGTGAATAGTTCTCATCCCCCGTTCATCGTAAGCAGACAAATTCAAACGTGGCACGCGCCAGGATGCTGGTTGTTTCTCATACTCAATCCTACATTGGAAGTCTTAGTGTCGGAACTCACCTGTCTAATCTGTCTCGCCAACCTTGGACTCAAGCAGCTGGTGTCCACCCCCACCCACCTCGCCGGACACACACTCGACGCCATCTTCTCATCCAGCAGAGACATCACCTTCAGCCACGCCACAGAACTCCACTGGACAGACCACAGATGCATCCACTTCACCTTCAGAAGAACGACGACCCACCACCAACAGCAACAGGTTGCCCGAAGAAGCTGGAAGAAGATCACAGCCGACCAGCTCACCGCCTCCCTGAGCCAGCACCCTCCGGCCAGCTCAGCGAACCCCAGCCAGGCCGCCGACAACCTCACGAAGTGGATTAGCAACTGCGCAGACTAACTCGCCCCACTGAGGACCCCGCCCAGCAGACCCGGCAGTAAGAGAGCTCCATGGTTCACCGACGAACTCAAGAGCTCCAAGAAGGACTGCCGAGCCCTCGAGAAAGCCTGGAGAAGGGAACCCACGCCGGACAACAGGACCACCCTCAAGCTTGCCACCCGGAAACACCACCAACTGATCCGCATCGCCAAGAAAACAGCTTTCAAAAACCGACTAGACAACAACGCACACAACTGCAAGGAACTCTTCAACATCGTGAAAGAGCTCTCCAACCCCAACGCCGGAAACAACGACAACACCCCTTCGCAAGACCTCTGCAACTCCCTCGCCTCCTACTTCCACAACAAGATCGCGGACATACACAACAGCTTCAGCACTCAACCGACGCACGCCACGACCGCAGGACCTCCACCCACCACCACCCTCCGCGCCTGGACCCCGGTCAACACCTAAGACACCGTCCACACGATGAACTCCGTCCACTCCGGATCTCCTACCGACCCCTGCCCTCACCACGTCTTCAACAAAGCCGACGTTGTCATCAAACCCCACCTGCGGGACATCATCAACACCTCATTCGACACCGCCACCTTCCCCGAGAGCTGGAAGCACGCCGAACTCAGCGCTCTACTGAAGAAACCTACAGCAGATCCCACCGAACTCAAGAATTACCGCCCCATCTCGGTCCTCCCGTTTCCAGCCAAAGTCATCGAGAAGACCGTCAACAAACAGCTGGCCGCCTTCCTCGAGACGAATGGATCCCTCGACCCATCACAGTCCGGTTTCCGTGCCAACCACAGCACCGAGACCGCCCTCATCGCCGCCACCGACGACATCCGAGCCCTGATGGACAACGGGGAAACAGCGGCCCTCATCCTCCTAGACCTCTCCGCGGCTTTCGACACGGTCTGCCACCGCACCCTAGTGCAGCGCCTCAGCAACGTCGGAATCCAGGAGAAGGCGCTGGAATGGATCGTCTCCTTTCTCGACGGAAGAACACAAAGAGTCCGCCTACCACCGTACAAGTCAGAGGCCACCAAAGTCATCTGCGGCGTCCCATAAGGATCCTCACTGAGCCCGACTCTCTTCAACGTCTACATGAGCCCCCTCGCGGCCAACGCATGCCAACACAACCTCAACATAATCTCCTACGCCGACGACACCCAGCTGATCCTCTCCCTGACCAACGACCCCGCCACCGCCAGAGCCAACCTGCACGAGGGGATGAGAGAGGTAGCCGAGTGGATGACGACGAGCCGCCTGAAACTGAACTCAGATAAGATGGAGGTCCTCATCCTGGGCTCCTCGCCCTCCGCCTGGGACGACTCCTGGTGGCCCCCCGCCCTGGGCACCGCACCCAAACCGACGGACCACGCACGCAACCTGGGTTTCATCTTGGACTCCTCCCTCTTCATGACCAAGCAAGTCAACGCCGTCTCCTCGTCATGCTTCAACATCCTGCGCATGCTGCGGAAGATCTTCTGGTGGATCCCCACAGAGACCAGGAGGACCGTCACCCAGGCCCTCGTCACCAGCCGACTGGACTACGGCAACGCACTCTATGCCGGAACCACCGCCAAGATCCAGAAGAGGCTCCAGCGCATCCAGAACGCCTCAGCCAGACTCATCCTCGACATCCCACGACACAGCCACATCTCCGGACACCTAAGAGACCTGCACTGGCTCCCGGTCAACAAGAGAATCACCTTCCGCCTCCTTACCCACGCACACAGAGCTCTCCACGACCAAGGCCCGAGCTACCTCAACAACCGAATCAACTTCTACGCTCCCAAACGCCACCTCCGATCCGCCAGCCACGCCCTCGCCGCCGTCCCACGCATCCGCAGAGCCACCACAGGAGGAAGGTCCTTCTCCTAACCTGGCCGCCAAGACCTGGAACTCCCTCCCGGCAGACCTGCGCCTGACCCAAGACCACCTCTCCTTCAGGAAGAAGCTCAAGACCTGGCTGTTCGAGCAGTAGCGGCCCCCCCCCCCCCCCCCCATAGCGCCTCGAGACCCTACGGGTAGGTAGCGCGCTCTATAACTGTCTTTGATTGATTGATTGATTGTCATTGAGATCCAACCCATACCTGGTGAGGGCACTGTCCCCAGGTGTTTGTCGTCTGTCCGAAGTATAAACGTAGTTCCCCCCATGGAAACATGTGGAAGTGCTCTGCAGCCAAGGTCCAGACACGCCTTCCATTTTTCTAAGGATAATAGAACATAAGCTAACCAGATAACTCTATCACGCTAGGGCTGCGTATGCCCTGCGCTGGCACTTCTTTTCACAAAGCACTGACTTTAGGAGTTTCATACCAAATGTGCAATTACACCGAACCCAACCGACAGCTGATATCTTGCAATGATTGACTAATTGAGTGGATACAAAGTGGCCCGGTGGCATGAAGTCATGTGGTAGCCCTAATTAAATGGACACTCTTGGGTTTGGGTAGTAATTAACACCAATAGAAACGGCAAAAAAGGCAATTCACTTAGTGTTGTGGAATTACCCTCAAAGACCAATGTACCTTTTATATTTACAACACTAAAGCTTGTTATTTCAGTGCATGCTGATCGCAGCACTTGTATTATTATCTCTGCGGTGTTTCCTAAACTAATATATTTCCGGGGTACAGAAGGTGTGTACCTTGTATTTGTCATGGAGAGACCGTCCACAGTCGAATACGTTTTTCTCTGAGCTAATGCCCCTAATGTGGATATAGAGTGTGTGGGTATGATGCCTCAAACATTTCAAAAAGGTTACCTCATTAATGTAACTATTACAAGGGCTGCATGCAACCTGTAGGTTATACATTCTAATTCTTGCAAGCCGACTCAGCTTATCATCCTTCTTAGGTTGATAAGACGTGGAATGGAATAACAACATGAATTATCAGGGCGTGGAGACTGTAGGGAGTTAGTAATATAGTAAGTGTCAGATGCTAAATTACTGACATAAGGGCGTTTTTCTAAGGAAAGTATTTCATCAGCACAAAGTAGAGTGGTTTTGGGTGGACCTCATTTCCAAACCACCTATTGAGAAACAGTTGTAATTAATTTTAGAACCACAGAAACATGTAGGCAGCAGAAAACTAGGAGGCACACATTTATCTTAAATGTGTTTATTTCATTTTTGATGATTCATAAATTACTGAATATTTTATAATCAAAACTTTCCTTTGTAGTCAAAAAAGATTCCGCTCACAATGGGTAATGTGCTGTAAAGATGATTCACTTTTATTTACCCTGCAAAAACTGTAGTGAGTGTTTCATAACTTGTGTATTGTTTCTGTTGGGCAAATGTAGCAGCTTTGATTTTTCTGTTCTCTCACACAATTCTTGTGGAATTCCCCAATTTGCTCTTTTTCAGTTCAGGTATTTTTTAAGTTTTTACAAATCAATATTGTCTGAGTAAATTTAAATATTATAAGGATTTGCAGTCTTCAGGTGGTTCATTATCAACGTGAATTTTTTTTATGGCATGGTAGCCAGGGCACGTATTTGTCTTAAAAAGGCATTGTTGCGGGTGGTAACTGATGTTGGGGTTCAATGTCAAATACGTGAATTTGAAGTAAAAAAATCGAATTCATAAGGCGCATTCAAGAGTGGAACCCTGCTGGTCCACCCCCACGATATCAGCAATGGTGTCCTCTTATTGCTGATGCTTTGAGGGACAGTTTTGCTTGGGATATTTTTTCTGGTATACGCATTTCATTATTTCCACAGACTGGTGCCTGCGGCCCATTTTAGAAATGTCCCTCATTGGGCCAGAGTCAGTGTGACTTCCTTGTAATGTAGTCTTCAAATCAAAAACAGTTTTTTTATTGGGCATCAAGTGATTACTAGACGTGACACACTTTCTGCATTTCTCTGTGAAGTAATCCCATACTCCTATATCACTTGCACTACCAATGCATGCTAACAAAAATGGTTCAAAAATGGTGCTTCGTGGTTTCTTTTGGCCTTCCCTCAACATGTAAGAGGTGACACACCTAACTATCAAGTCCTTAAACAAAAACCAGAGAAGATGTGATTTGTAAGATCCATAAATTTACATGTGGGATTCACTCAGTACACAATTTTCTAATAATCAGCAACGATATTTTCGAAATCCCCATGGCATGAAGTGTAGCGACGCCTACAAACAGCTTGAGGTATTTCATATTTTCACTGAAACCACTTTAGTTCAAAAGCAGACCCAACCCATTTTGGTAAGGTGAAAGGTACATATTGATTTAATACACTGTTCAATAATAAACAGTATTTATAAACATATTTCACCCACACATCAATACCTACAGACCTACCCCACCATATTTGTGTAGCTGACGTCACCTTTACTCACAACCCACCAGAAACACACACTCAATTTACTTTATTTAACAAAATCTTGTCCCTTTTTTAGGTCGAGCCTGAGCAGCGCATGCGCTGCTTTGTGAGGCATGCTGCATTTGAGTATGGACTTGAAGCTCTCCCCCCACTCTCCGTCCATATTTTTCATTGGCTTGTGTCATTCTCCTTGGTGAATGATGGCTTCTGATTCGTTAATAGGCTTGTTAGCCCCTCCCTAGTACTGTATTGTTTTCATTTGTAACCTCCCCTGAGGACTGGCCCTTTTACTTCGGTTGTTACACGGTATGTCTTATTTAGTTTGTAAGCACTATTTTCCTAAATGAGTTTCTCCTACTGCTGGCTTGACATGCTTTCCTGTAACATTCAGCACGACAAGCGTGCTTTCACTTTCCAAGCATCCCAGGACAGTGGCGGCCGCTTCTTTGAAATGCAATAGTTCTCGCATTGACAAGAGTTTGAGCTATAGCATTGTAAATGACAATGCCTTTTATTTATGTGTTAATTATCAAAACAGATCAATAGAAGGCATTATCATTTACAATGCCAATAGCTTAAACTTTTGCAAATGCAAGACCTATGGCATTACAAATACTTGTTTAACTCCCCATGCTGTCTATCTGCTCAGTTGTTGCTCGGAATTCATGAAAGATAGCATGGAGAGACACTCATAAGAAGCACCATTTTCAGTATTTTTCCACTTTCAAAAATAAATACAGACAGGAAACACATTGTTTTCTGGCCGTATTTATCTGTAAAACATAGTAAAAACTGAAACTTGGGAGCCTTAACTATAACCAACCTTCCATTGTATAGTCTCAACCCAGCCAGCATTCCCTGAATGGCACTATAATTTATTTTCCAGCTCATCATCATAACACACTCCCTCCACTCGCGATAACCAACACCACACTACTGTTGCACCAGCCAAAGGTTACATCATTCCACAGATGTAAACATAATCCTCACCACCAGCACTTTGCACTCAACCATTTCTCCAATCCCCACCATAATCCATCACAATTATTCCTAAAAAATGCACCATTTTGGCACACCTCTGTACCACATTTTCCACTCCACAATCCTATGTCTATTGTTGGACAGATTTTGGCGTGCCAAAGGCCAAATGTTTACTGTACTTTCTGTGTCGTAATGTTTTTACTGGAATTTATGAGTTTATTGCACTCCGGGAAAAGCCTAAAAGTTACAGATTAACACTGGACTTGAACAACATCGAAAGCGAGAACAGAAGTGCCAATGAGATCTGATGTTTTCGTTGTGGGCGAGAAGGCTAAAGTCCCATAGTTTTGTGTGTAGGAGGCAGTAAAGCAGTAGAGAATGCAAATTAACATATACACATTACCTTTGGAGGTCAGAGATCTTTGCAGAGCAGAAGAATCTACATTTCCAAAGGTGTGAAATCTGCTGTGTAAATCATACACCTACACGGTATTGATGGAGTAACTCTATCGATCTGTGTTCCTTCTGCCGGACTGCTGTTATAAGCGGTCAGGTCAAACAGAAAAACTTTCACAATGAGTAACAGGCACTTGGCACCCTGGCGACTACATCTACCTCAACAATGGTCTATACTCATTGAACTCCACAAAACCCACCCAACCACACTCTTGAATGGACCTTCTGCAACTCATCCAGATACTTTCAAGATCAAGAGGCTGGGATGGATTTTGGAGCTGTAGCATTCTGTTTCCCAGCTGGTGCCTTAAAATGGCCAGTAGCCAGTTGCCTTTGCTACAGTATTACGTGTTCTATTGCCTTCCATCTTCTATCCCTTCCCACTTCATAGCTAGCCCAGGCCCAGTGGCTTCTGCTGCACCATTAAATGTAATTTAGGCTAGACCCTTATTTTCTCCCTACACCATTAAATACAGAGATAATACACAGTCACCAGTTTCTCATCCTGTTCCCATCACCTTTCTTATTGGCTATTTTCTTAATTCCTGATATTGGTGCTGACTCCAGTTCTCCAGTCACGAGCATGTCCTTCCCCGAGACCCCCACCCCCCATGTCTAAGACCATGGTCTATGCCTGAGTGCCCTATCATGGACATTTATTTACCAAAATGCTACGAGTAGTAGAAGTGATACCAACCATTTTTTCATTCTATTGACATTACAGAGTTGACCCCTCTACTATCCATTAGCCCCTCAACAGCCTTCTATCTAGTGTGCCACTGCCAGCTTTTCCTATGACAGTACCTACTCAACTACAGGCAGAAGGACCGACAACGCTCGTCCCCCTTTGGATGTGGTGTTAAAACGTGGGCAGATCAACTGGCCTGCTTCCGCTGAATGCAACGCGCGAGCTGGCACATATTTGAGTAGGCGTTCTTTTATGTACCCTGGGGCGTGTCCGTGTAGAGCTTTGTGGGTAATGCACAACCCCTTAAACTTCGCTCTTTGCTTGATAGGCAGCCAGTGCAACTTGCACAACAAATAAGTGGCGTGAGTTCTTCTGGGCAGCCTAAAGATTAGCCTGGTTGCATCATTCAACACCACCTGCAGTTTATTTGTATGTTTCTGGGGGAGCCCAACATAAAGCGCGTTGCCATAATCAAGTCACGAGACAATAGTTGCTGATACTATCGTTTTCATTGACGAAACAGAGAAGAGGAACCAGTTTCCTCAGCTGTCTAAGAAGACCTATGCATGTTACGACCACCGAATTGACTTGGTTGGTCATAGAGAGCTCAGAGTCGATCTTAATACCCAAGCTTTTCACAACGGGTGCTTGGTTAGGAGTGGACCCCAGCTCTTGGGGCTAAAACCGATCGCTCCAGGGGTTGTTTTTAGTTGAGATGGCTAGAACTTCAGTTTTGTCTGGATTGATTTTTAGGGAGTTAGCAGCCATCCAGTTTACTGTGAACCCGAGTATGCTCAGGGCTGACTGTTGGGCATGGGCCGAATTATCAATCCTCGGGATGAGTTGGGTGTCATCCGCGTAATTAAATACTCGGCAGTCCATTTTCGCTAGCGCGGCCACCAGAGGCTGTAGATATATATTAAAAAGGAGAGGGTACAGTGTGGAGCCCTGAGGGACCCCACAATAGATGTTACCCTTTTCCGATTCTTGCTCGCCCAATTGGATCCTCTGTGATCGTCCTGATAAGAAGGATTCTAACCATTTGTGGGCCTGCCCCCTAATGCCCAGGTCCGCCAGCCAAGACAGTAGTTTTGAGTGGCAGACCGTATCGAACGCCGCTGAAAGATCTAGTAGGATCAGGGCGCTCGATTCTTTGTTGTCGGCCTTAATCCTAAATTCATCCAGTACAGATAGCATAACCAGCTCCGTACTGTGGTAGGCTCTGAAACCTGCCTGGTGAGATTGGAGTAGCTCGTGTTCCTCCAGGAATGCCGAGATAGTCTTCAAGACGTGTTGCTCCACAACCTTTGCCAGGAAAGGGAGCTGGGAGATAGGCCTATAATTTTTTAGCTCAGTCCTGTCTGCCCCTGTTTTTTTTAGTAGTGGAGTAACTCTAGCCTCCTTCAGGTTTGAGGGGACCTGACTAGTCACCAAGGAATTATTCAGGAGGGTGAGAATCTGACTTTGGATGGATGCCAAGAATACCTGGGACCTGCCCATGAAGGGATCATGTGAATGTATCTATTTTAACTGAAAAATTAGATATTTAAGTAAGAGCAATTACACATAGTGGCTTGAGCATTGTGAGCATAAGACAAAACAGAGTTTGTTTACTTTTTATGCGGTTTCTGGATGGCGCAATGAGTCAATGGTTCACGCCTTGAAACATGACGTGAGCTCCACCACCAGCGAGGCAGGTTCAGTCTTCCATCCTTCTGAAGCTTGGCACCATTCAAATGGGTAATAATCCCAGATGTTATTTACAGTGCGTGGAAGTAGAATAGTCTGGAAATCTATATAAAAATCAAATTACAATTATTCAAACTGATGATTCATTGCACTTTGACTGTTGGACACAATTAGTACTTTCAGTAATATTCAAATATGTTCAAATACTAGTAAATGAGTTCTAAGACATTATTTTTGCGCATCTGTTTTTGTGTTTGCTGCTGACATAGCATCCTTACTTCACCCACTTCCTGACCACAGCAAGATTGCCATTAATTTCAAGTTAGAAAGAATAGTCAGTAAATTGCAGGATGAAACTCTTCCTTAAACTCTAATGACATGTGACTGTCTTTGTAGGCACACTCAATGGTGGAAAAATAAACAAGACCTGTTTTTTTAACTTTGTTCTGCTGAACTTACTCCAGATAACCTTGGGGTGCTGCAGCACCCCTACTTGTAGCGCGTGCAGGGCGGCACTAGGAAAGGCAAACTTTCCAGTCCCAACCCTGCCTTCTCCACCCTGCTTACCCAATGGGAGATTCCTCACTAATATGTTCATTCATACTGGCACAGCGTTCACCAGATCCAATTGGGCAGCACAGCGCTTTACATATGCAGAAGCACACAGCTAGCACAAGTTTCACAGGGGACACTTACACATATAGATAATCACATTTACAATTTATCGTAGGAGAGTGAAATAGGTTTTAATAATAAATATTATACAAAATAAAGAAAAAAAGAGGACTAGATGCCTGTTTACATCTGAACCCTTTTAGAGTTTTGTTATATTTAAAACTGGGCTCGGAGTTTGGACTTTTGTATCTTTTTGGACATGGAATATGAGCCCAACTTAAAGTCTCCCAAAGACGGCTCTCAATGAAGGTCGTAAGTACATTGACAATGATGGTCCTTCGCCAGCTAGAGCTGCCACCAGTGAATGATAAGGTTTGGTAGGCATTATCTATTTGTAGATAGCCTCATCTTCTCAGTGGAACTTCCTGCAAGATACAAGGCACAATCACAATTCCAACACAACTCTGCCAAAAGACAAGGCCATCTCAGTACATGTTGCCAGGCAAACCCAATCTTAGGACCCCATTCTTAAACTGCATACTACAAAATCCAATTCACAAACCTACAGCTGGACATCTCCACCGCTGCTATCTTTTCTGTGCGGAGATCTCCGCACACGTAGTTATTAGTATTTGTAGTAAAAGTTTGAGGGAGTGGCTGGAAAAGGGGGCATACCTACTACTAAGTGGGAGGGGGTTAAGGAAAGATAAGGGGCGTTAGGGGTGGACATGCTAATATAAAAGACACACACACACGAAAGAGTAAGACAATTGCAATTCACAAAATACTCGTTTACATTTACTAATGTCCAGAAGTGTCAATACAGGTGTATATGTCCTCCAGCCCAGCCTTGGAGTAAGTCAAGCACCACAAATGGCCAACCACTGGTACTTCATATATTACTGGTGACATCCCGTGCTACGCACATATCAGAGCACAACTTAACATACCGTGAAATACTACAATTCAACAAAGGTGCGTATAATTGTCCTCTGTGCTGAGCTATAATTATGTGTGACTAGATCTGCGATTTGTAAGCAAGCCACCCTTCCTCTAGGAGTGTGAGCAATGCAGAGAAAATAATATTCAGTGGTGATTGTGTATGGTTCTTTTGTCCTCTGACAGCAGCACACCTTACATCACTGTACCTATTACAGGGCCATGTATCCATTCTACATCTAGACAGGAGTGGTTGCCTAGAGCATTCAGGCTACTATGCAGAAAATAATCCGATAAATGTGGTGAGATTTAAGTACACAGGCAGGGGACTAAGAGGAGCTGCAGCACCCGACGGAGAGTGTGGATCTGGGGTGATTAGTGTGTCCGGAAAAAGAGAGGGGATGAGGGGAAGCGACAGACCCTCCTGTGAGAGAGCGCTAATTCAATCCTTTGATGTTCCTCTCCTTTTGTCCCTCTCTAATCATTCCTCTGGGATCACAACCACCCCCCTGATATTTATGGAAGCCCCTTCTTAGGGGATTCGATTAATGTCAGGGAGAAACACAAGCTGCCTGTGTTAAAAGAGACCGAACACTGTATTATATCACATTTGCATTGTTATAGCGCTTCATACTCGAGGCGCGAGGAGCATTGGTAGGCGAGTACCACGCTACACTGTGGGGAAGTGCTTAGTTGGAATATTGTAAGTTGCCGTGTGGTCCAGGTAGGAAGCGGCGAGGTGTCGAGAGCGGCCACGGTGGCGCTCTTCTCCTGCCCTAGGATGTAATGCCCAGTATCGTACTGGTGAGAAGACGAGAGAGAGACAGGTTGCACGCGCTGAACATCAATCAGTGGTAACGAGGTATTCTGCCGGTCTCGATGGCACTTTTTAGGTCGAGGATGAGCAGCCCACGTCGTGTTGTGGATACAGCAGCCAGCAGGCGGGCAACTACTAGAGCCACATTCCGCGGGAGGGGGCGGGGGGGGCTAAGTCTTCCAGCCATAGGCAGAGTGGCTGTAAGAAGGGGTGAAAACACAACAAAAGCCTCATTAACGAGTAAATGGTCTTATAAAGACCTGTGAAGTATTCGGGTCTGGCTGCAATTAGACGGACGCCATCCCGCGAGGCTGTCTCAGCCGGGCTGACAGGGCGGGGGGGGGGGGGGGGTTGAAGCCCGGTGAGCCCAATGGGACATACAGACATCAGCCCTCATTATGCCTTGTACATACAGATGTCAGCCCTCTTTCTGTCTTGGACATGCATACATCAGCCCTCTTTATGCCTTGGACATAGAGACATCGGCCCTTTGTTTTTATGCCTCGGAAATACAGACATCAGCCCCCTTTATGTCTTGAACATGCAGACACATCAGCCCTCTTTATGCCTTGGACATACAGACATAAGCCCTCTTTATGCTTTGGACATACATAAATCAGCCCTCTTCATTACTTGGACATACAGACATCAGCCCTCTTTAAGCCTTGGACGCACAGACATCAGTTCTTTTTATGCCTTGGACATACAGACCCCAGTCTTCTTTAATATGCGGACATACAGACATCAGCCTTCTTTCTGCCTTGGGCATACAGACCTCAGCCCTCTTTATGCGATGGACATACAGACATCAGTCCCCTTTATCTCTTGGACATACAGACATCAGCACTTTTTTACATTGGACATACAGACATCAGCCCTCTTCATGTCTTGGATTTACAGACATGAGCCCTCTTTATGCCTTGGACATACAGAAATCACCCTTCTTTATGCCTTGGACATACAGACATCAGCCCTCTTTCTTTCTTGGATATACAGACATCACCCCTCTTTATGCCTTGGGCATACAGACATCATCCCTCTTTATGCCCTGGACATACACACATCAGCCCTTTTTATGCTTTGGACAAACAGACATCAGCACTCTTTATGCCTTGGAAATACAGACATCAGCCCTCTTTATGCCTTGGACACACAGACATCAGCCCTCTTTATGCCTTGGACACACAGACATCAGTCCTTTTTATCTCTTGGACATACAGACATCAGCCCTCTTATACCTTGGACATACAGACATCAGTCTTTTTTATCTCTTGGACATACAAACATCAGCCCTCTTTATGCCTTGGACATACGTCAGCTGCATAGTGAAATAGATGTAGTCCTGAGGCAATGAAGAGTGGCTGTTTGTATGCAGGGGCTTCTCGTCGCATGTGCTGGCCGCAGGTTACCAGTGTGTAAAGTGTGTAACATTCCCTGGAAACAAACAAGTTGTTGACATTAATAGAAAGTGGTGTGTTTTGTGTAGGATACACCACGGCGCAGAGTGATTCTGGGGTGAAATCAAGTGGACAGTGCATTGCAGTGCTCAATATGTAAAATAATAAGTGCCAGGGCCCTGACCAGGAGGCCATACAGCTCGCACCACCCACTGCCCCATCATCGCTGCCATTGACAGTACCTAAACAACTACTAACCACTCTCTCGCCTGCATGTGCGACAGTTCACAATATTTCAGGTCCCCAAAGCTAAAGGAATGGCTGGGGAGGCAGGTATTAGACATTTTAATGTATATTGTATTCATAAACAAGCGTTGTTATGCTCATTTCTAAATTAGATGATCAGCGACACCATGTGGCAGACTGTCCTAAGTGTTGTGTTGACAATTAAGTGCCGGTACCGAGCACCGGAAACCAATTAAGTGCTGATGCTGAGTACCGGAATCCACGGGCTCAAATGAAGCACTGGCAAGGGGGTTCCCGCAGGGCTTGGCGAAGCACTAAAACATGGACTCTTTGTACTAGTGGGTGGACATTCACCAGGCTGGAGCCAATGAGGGGATACTTGAGTTGGACCCCACTATAAGTTGTGCGGAGAGCAATTCTGCTCTGCACAATTATGAGATGACTGGTATTCCTGCACCTGGAATTACCTAGTGAGAGAACACTAGGCCTGATTTTACCAGCAGAGACAACTGGATGATAAAATTGTTTTGGGAAAGGGTCTAGGGGTGGGCGGAGTACGCGGAGTTGCACTACATGGAATTCCACGGAGTTGCACTACGTGGAATTCCACCGAGTTGTATAAAAACTCAGTGGAATTCCGCAGTGTTCCACTCCACCCTAGTAAAAAACACAGCACCTGAGCTTGGTGTCCTTACACAACCAAACACATTAAAACCAATGTACACCGAATGTGTCCAAAAACAGCAACTTCAAAAACTGCCCAAAGAACAGTGCGTAACAATGAAATGCT
Organism: Triturus cristatus; assembly: GCF_964204655.1. Classification (NCBI taxonomy): domain Eukaryota; kingdom Metazoa; phylum Chordata; class Amphibia; order Caudata; family Salamandridae; genus Triturus; species Triturus cristatus. Next base: position 1,040,121,110 of record NC_140584.1, on the reverse strand, counting down.
GTCACTTTATGCTGTGTGTGTGGTGCATTGAAATAACACACAAGTCAGTTGCCGCCCTTTCAAAAGGCAGCATTTACATGTACAAAAACACATCAGACATCACACCAAAGAAGTGGAGTCGACCAAGCAAAAGCAATTAAAGGTCAATAATTTACCCATATCTTCCCATAAATTCAATCAGAGTCGAGTATGCAGTGTTATGTGCCTCGTTTCTCGAGTGCGGTCCAAACGCACACGACGCGCTTTGATTTACTGTCAGGACTGGACTGGGAACTGAAACCGGTTCTGGCCAACTGCTCGGCCGACCCCCCCCCCCCCCCCCGGGGAAAGAGGGGTGCTGCTGAGCTGTTTGCTAGGGCCGGTTTTGGATGATTTTGTTACAGGGGGACGATATTGCCGATCCCCGGAAACGAAAACGGCCCCTCAGGGGCCGAAAAACTGCCCCCACCCTTGCAGCCCACCGGGGAAACGCCTGGTGCCCGCTACAGCCATTTCGGCCCTGTTTACTGTGTGCCGCTGTCAAATACAGCCTGGTAAAAAGAGGAGACTTGTGAGTAGGCTCTCCCACTGTTATAAATTCTTTCTCCTGATGCCTATCTCAGAGAGGCTCCAAAAGGCAAAAGTGCCCTTCCTGCTCGAGAGAGGCCAACTGTATTGTTGGTCGAAAGGCTGCATCTGTTTACTGAACTACAGGCAGTGCTTTAAATGGGCTGGTACTCACCGGTACTGAGTACCAGCACTTCCGAATTTTTTTGCCGTCAGTACCGGCACTTCTCTGTAGTCAGGGAGAGTACCGGTACCCTGATCCACAGCACGGCAGACGCAGGTTTGGTTTCTCCTCCAGGACACATTTCGCTCTGCTTCTAAGGAGCATGTAATTGTGTGTAATGGGTTAATCTGTTTTATTGCCAAAAACGCATTTCTTGTGTGTTTTGACATGTGCTGCAACTGGTACATAAGTCATTAGGTACGATCGTTTATTGCTCTTCGCCCCGCCCACTTGCCACGCCTATAATGAGTACCTTTACTTATTTTTTCCTATTTAAAGCTCTGACTACAGGAGCGGGAAAGGGGGAACTGAGCGAACAGAAGGGGGTGTCTGCTAGGTGGAGGTAGTGTCTGCAAGAAGAAACGAGGTGTCTGCGAGGAGAAGATAAGTGTCTGGCAGGAGATGGGATCAGTCGTCTATGGGAAACTTTTTGAGACCAGCGCAGATAAGTTCCCCAACACAACGATTACAAAACAACAGGTTATCCGTGGGTCTGGCGAGCTTAAAGAAGCTCTATAGACACACAACACAACCATAGACCCTCAGTCATACACTGTGGAAATCCTTTAAAAAGGACTTCCACAATGCATGACTGTGGGTCTCTGCTTGTGCTGTGTGTCTATAGAGCTTATTTAAGCTCGCCAGATCCGCGGATAACCTGTTGTTTTGTAAAAGGAATAGGGAGGTGTCTGCTAGGAGAAGGTGGGGTTATTGATTTATTCCCATTTCAAACTCACAAATCCCTCCAAAAAGGAGGCACTGGGAGCAGCAGCAGCATCGATGATCGATACGAGTAGGGCCCCTTAAGAGACACACACAGTGAATCTAAGCATGCCCCATCAGCGCACCGCTGCATGTCTGACCCTTGCAGCCTGCATTCCTGGCATGTGTGGGGGGATCAGTTTAGACCTGAGGGTCGACAGAACTGCACCCAGAGACCCCTCCCCACCACCACTGGCACTGCCCCCTCCCCATGGAGTCCCCACCCCCTTACCAGTCGTGCTCGCTGCTAGGCCTGCCATTCCAGGAACATGGCTGCCTCCTGTAGGGTCACTCTCTAGTCCAAGCTCATGTTTGGACCTCTAGTTCGGCCTGAACTCGGCTCCACCTCGCAGCCCAAAGCAGGGTGACAAGAAGATGGGGGGTGAAGGAGAGCTGGGGAGGGTCAAAGCCTGGGCAGGGAGGAGCGCTGGGCTACAGGGGAGGGAGTGGAGAGAGAAGTGCCGATAGAATGCCGGCCATATTCACATTCAATTCGGGTTTATTTTGATATTGTAGTGGCGGAGCCACCCGGCCCGTCCACGCACGTTGCACGCATCCACGCACCCCTGAGGGCGGGCACGCCCGAGGGGATAAGTAAAGGTGGTCAAGGCTGCTCGGGGTCTTTGGCCTGTTACCAAGTACAACACGCGTGGTCTCCTTTGTGTACAGTAAGCATGCGGCCTCGTCCACGCGTAGGAACCACCCCCCCCCCCCACAGCCCCGAGTATTACACTGGCGACGAGGCGGGTCTGTCCCATGTCTCGCCACCGCTCACCTAACTGGAGCCTGTGTCACCGTAGAGGAGGCAGCATCCTCAGCGCGGCTGTCGCGGAGCGGGTGCCCACCCCGCGTACCGTCCCTCGCGCCGTTGCTCCAGGCCTGGAGTGCGCTGCATCTGGCGCGTCATCGCCGAAGAGGAGGAGGCGGGTTGTCGGCGCAGGGAGCAGCGTCAGAGGTGAGGCCGATCCTGCGCATGTGTGGTGGTGCGCGCCGCCTCTACCCAGCGCTGCTATCCCCGACGCCGCGTGATTCATCTCGCTGCTGTTGCCCGGCCACGCTCCCACTGTCACGTGGTCGAGACGGCGGGCGAAGTCCTGCCTCACTCCCTGAGCGCCCCCCTGCTGTGTCTCCTCGTTAGGGGAACAGAGTGTGGAAACACCGCCTATGCTGAGGAGAATTACGTGGAGTTGTGTGCCCCTCCTTGATGACGGAAGGCTCTGAGACTGCTCTGCTGTGTGTGCCCCTCCTTGAAGACAGGAAGATCTGAGACTGCCTTGCTCATGCCAAGGGGGAGAAGAAGGTGCCCCATACATTGCCTGCAGCTGCCAACTGACACTGGGGGAAGGGACATCAGCCACAGGACTACACCAAGCAAGAACTGCACTAACGCACACCCTGCTTCCAGAAAGGGCACAGAACACAGAAACTACATCTCCAAGCCTGCGCCCACCCGGCGTTCCTACACGGCCACCAAGCTCGGACACGCACGAGGTGACAGATAGGTATCAGAGATGAGCAACCTGGGCGCCAGTGGCGGGAGTGCCCCCCAGGCGGTACCACCCCCCCCAACGAGCTGCTTCACAAGCTCCCGCCCCAACGGGACATGGCACAGTCGCCCCACTGCCACCATTTAGCGAACTCACAGACCCTTCCACCGCCGCAGCGCGCTGGCGCTCCTGGATTGGTCGGCTGGACCATTACTTCGTCGGAGTGCGAGAGACAGACGGATGAGTGAAGAGATCACTCCTGATGTGCTACGGAGGAGCAGAGTTATACGACCTCTTCGAAACCTTGCCGGACAGAGGGGACGATGACGATTATGCTGGGGCTGTCGCGGCCCTCAACCGTCATTTCGATCCACAGATTAATCCAGACTTCGAGTGGTTTAAGCTCAGGCAGGCGCGTCATGGAGAGGCCGAGACCATAGACATGTTCTACGCTCGCCTGCGGAAGCTCGCTACCACATGCACTCTCCCCGACCAGAGGGCGAAGATTCGCGCCCAGCTCATTCAAGGCTGCCGGTCAGTCCAGTTATGACGCCTCATATTGCGACAGCCGGGCATCACCCTCGACGAAATCTTAGCACTCGCCAGGGCACATGAGCTGTCCAACGCATGGGGAGACGAAATGGAAGCAGCCCTCAACCGGCCTACCGTGGCTCAGCGGGCACCCGCCATCAAAGAAGAATGGCTAGATGTGATCCAAAGACGACCGCCCCAATCACGAGGGACCACGAAGACTCCGCAAAAGGTCACATGCGGCAACTGCGGTTTAGAACATCATCCCGGAGCGAAATGCTTCGCCAGAGGAAAAACATACTCGCAATGTGGGAGACTGAACCATTTTGCAAAAGTCTGCAGGAGTGGTAGAGGGCGAGGCGCCACCTCTGGCCGGCAGGGAGTCACATCGAGGGTACGCCAGCTAACGCTGGAAAACACAAAAGACCAAGTGGAAGATGCCCAGCAAGGGTTCGACTTCGGGACGGAAGAAGATGATGTATTCTTCGTGTCGTTCGTTGGCAGAGAAGGGGCCAGGCTCTGACCACCGCCCATGTGCGACATCACCGTGGCAGGATTCCCTGTGAGTGCCGTAATCGATACTGGGGCGTCAGTCAACGTGATGGACAATGACCAGTACGAGAGATTGTCGCCGCGCCCAGTGCTTCTGCCATCCAAAGCGCGGATATACACCTACGACAGCGATGAACCACTTCCCCTCCGGGGAGTCATGGAGGTCAAGGTCACCAGTGACGGCCGGAGCGTAGACACGAAATTCCACATCACGGAAAGGAGACGGGACACGCTACTTAGCTGCCTTACAGCAGAAGATCTGGAGCTCGTGTTCTTCGCCAACCAGATACACGACCTGCACTCCCGAGAGATGTTAAAAGACTTTCCCATGCTATTCAAAGGGCTAGGATGTCTGAAAGGAAAGATGTTCAAGCTGCACGTGGACCCGACAGTTAGGCCCATGGCGCTCAGACATCGGAGGGTGCCGTTCCACCTGCGACCACAGGTGGAGGAAGAGCTAAAGAAGCTGAAAGACCTGGCGGTGATAGAAAAGGTGTCAGGGCCCACCCCATGGGTGTCTCCCCTCGTCGTGGCCCCAAAACCCAAACAACCCGGGGCCATTCGGTTATGCGTTGACATTCGCTTACCGAATAGAGCCGTGAAGAGGGAGCGTCATCTCACGCCAACGATGGATGACATAGTCGCGGATCTCAATGGTGCAAGGTGGTTCCCCAAGTTGGACCTCAATGCGGGGTATCACCAGCTGGAACTCAACCCCGACAGCCAAAACATTACCACGTTTACCACTCACATTGGATTGCGCCGCTACAGAAGACTGAGTTTCGGCGTCTCGTCGGCCGCGGAGGTATTCCATAATGCCATAAGGGAGACGCTCTCAGGTCTGCAGGGCGTGATAAATTTAAGTGACGACATCCTGGTATTCTCCAAGACCCTAGAGGAACACCACAAGCACCTCCGAGATACCCTGCAGTGGCTCGCGGACAACGGGCTCACCTTACATCGGTCAAAGTGCTCATTTTATCAAGAGTCCGTGGACTTCTTTGGATACATATTCTCTAGAGATGGGCTGCGCGTGGACCCAAAGAAGGCCGAAGCAATTCGATCCGCCCCAATGCCTACATCAGCCACCGAGGTTAGGAGTTTCCTGGGCATGGCCACATACTATGGCCGATTCATTCCCAATCTTGCATCCCTATCCGAGCCACTCTGTGTCCTCACAAAGTCAGGCCAGCCATGGGCCTGGTCTGCCAAGGAAGACCTGGCATTTCAAGCAATCAAGGATGCTCTCATCGACGACCGGGTCATGGCATACTTTCGACCACAACGGCGCACGGAGGTAGTAGTGGACACCAGTCCCGTAGGGGTAGGTGCAGTCTTGATGCAGGAAACCGAGTCAAAAGAGTGAGTCCCCACCGTATATGCCAGCCGGGTGCTGACAGCCATGGAGATGAGGTATGCACAGATAGAGCTGGAAGCCCTAGCCATCAAATGGGCATGTCAGCATTTCCATCTATACCTGTACGGGCACGACTTTCGGGTGGTCACTGATCACAAGCCCCTAGTCCCGCTCTTCGCTGGCACCACTCGGCTCGCCCCACCACGGATCGAGAGGTGGGCTGTGCAACTACAGACGTACCGGTTCGACATTGTATTCAGACCAGGGGCCAACAATCCGGCCAACTTTTTGTCACGACACCCTGGCCCACCGCAGACGAGGCACACCCCAGTGGACGACGAATACACGGAGGAGTTTGTCCGCATGATCTCCGCAGATGCATGCCCGGCAGCGCTCACACTCGAGGAGGTTGGGAAAGCGATGGAGTCCGACGAGTGCTTAGCCAAAGTCAAGCGCACACTGGTCGATAGAAATTGGAAGCATTTTCTGGATGGTGTCAGCGCACTCACGGCGGAGGAACAGGTGTTTCGTCAACAACTGTGGAGGGCACAAAGCGAACTCAGTGAAGGTCCCCAGGGGGTTATCCTGAGGGGCGCCTCCCTCGTGATCCCCAGGAGTCTGCAGAGTGAAGTAGTCCGACTAGCGCATCAAGGCCATCAAGGGATATCCAAAACCAAGGCCAGACTCAGGAGCAAAGTCTGGTTCCCAGGGATGGACGCTATGGTGGAGGAAGTCATACGCAACTGTCACTCCTGCCGCATCACAGGCAGGGAGCCAGCGCCACCCCTGGTAATCACCGAAGACCCGTGCTGTGAGCCATGGTCCAAAATAAGCATAGACTTCGAGTCATTTCCGGACGGACAGAACACACTGGTGCTGATCGATGCCCACTCAAAGTTTCCGGTCATGGAGATAGTGCCGTCGACGGCGTTCTTCCATGTGAAACCAGCGCTGGACCGCACATTCGCCATGCTGGGTCTGCCGGAGGAGGTCAAGTCGGACAATGGTCCTCCATTCCAAAGCAGAGACTTCCAGGAGTACTTGGCCTGCCGGGGCATCCGGCATCGGAAGATCACCCCGCAGTGGCCCCAGGCGAACGGAGAGGTGGAGCGATTCATGCGCACCCTGAACCGAGCCCTCAGGATTGGAGTGGAAAAGGGGGATGATGCCGAGCTGTGTCTGTCGCAGTTCCTCTGTGCGATCGCCAAACTCCGCACTGTATTACCCGATGTGCGCCAGCGCATCTGCTGTTTCGACGAGCCCCGAGAGACAGCGTGCCCGCGGACTGATCATGGAATCCTCCCAAGCTGGATCAAGGTGCAGCACAGGCACGGAGGAAGAGATCCAATGACAAAGCGAGTCAAGCGCGAAGGGTGCAGTCCAGAGGTATTCAGGTCAGAGACAAAGTCGTAGTGAAAGATCGCCACCCCAGCTGGAAGTATCGCACCCCATTTGAACCTGAAGTGTGGGAGGTGGTCAACACACAAGGAACAATGGTTTCAGCCAGGCGAGGAACCCGGGTAGTCACGAGAAATGTTTTGTGGTTCAAGCTAGTCCCCAGAGATGGAACAGAAGTTGGTCAACCATTGGGAGATCTGGAACGTGGGGAAGAAACTAGTCCCACTGAAGAGTTGAGAAATCAGTCGGAGTTGATACAACCACAACTCGATAATGGACCAAGGGCAGCAGAGGACACCAGGGATACAGAAGAGACTGCCCCTGCACCGGAAAGAGAAGGCGAAGGGTCAGAATCAGGAAACAACTCCCGGAGCCAGAAGTATGGTCTCCGGCCGAACCCGACCCCCAGTCAGAGACTCAAGCACTTTGCGTGGTGTGCCCAGAAAGACTAGTCCGACCCTCCTGTGGAAGGTTGCTGTATCTAAAACAATGGAGGGATGTAGTGGCGGAGCCACCCGGCCCGTCCACGCACGTTGCACGCATCCACGCACCCCCGAGGGCGGGCACGCCCGAGGGGATAAATAAAGGTGGTCAAGGCTGCTCGGGGTCTATGGCCAGTTACCAAGTACAACACGCGTGGTCTCCTTTGTGTACAATAAGCGTGCAGCTTCACCCACGCGTAGGAACCACAGCCACGAGTATTCCAGATATGGGTATAAGACGTTATGTCACGCCGCAATGAAGAAAGACCTCCTGCAGATCGTGCAGTAAGTATTGCGAACTGCCCACATTTTAATATGATTGGCTGCTATATGATGACGCGTTGTGTTGAGTGTTGTTATTGGTAGTGGGCTCCTTGGTCCACGCACGGTGTAGTGATTGGTGTTCGATAACATCAGGCACCCAGTGGCCTGCTGGGGCACTGGTAAACTCCGCTAGGCTGGAAGTGGAGTGTTTTTTTACCAAACTTCACGCTCCAAGCAGAGCGTGGAGTTGGGAAAACTTTTTAAACTCCGCCAGCGGAGCGTAGTTCACCGCCCACCGCTCTACCCGTTTCCTGGCCCATGCTCAATTCTAAGCCTTGCCAGGAAGCATCTTCCCTTTAATGCCCACACCTTTCTCGCTCTCTTCTCCAGTCACACACAGGAGCCTCATGGCATACCCCACCTCCACTGCGCACAGTGCCGGTGGTGAATGTGTGTGCCAAAACCCGTGGCACTGGGTATTCCAAGCCAAATACTGCCTGCTAAATGTGTGTCCACATAGATTATTCCATATTCTGTGGGGTTTAACTTGTAATAGGAGAAAACACATGTGGTAATTCCGGTTAGAAATGATCACTCCATCCTCCCAAAATCTCTGCACACATTTACTCCTAACTGGAAATTGGACCAGCATAGAGAGGCAAGTAGGACGCGTGTGAGCTGCAACGGGAAGTGAGGGGAGTGCCTGCATTTCTCAGTGGGGATGACTCTTGGCCAAGCAGGTATTGGTGAGTGAGGAAGAGGCAAGATGATGGCTGTCAGTGGTAAACCATCTATTCTCACAAGACTGGAGAGCGAGAGACTATGAGGCCAGTTGCATTCTCCCCTAATCAACATTCATACACAAAAGCAACCGGGGGTACCTCCGCAACGGCGGAGGAGCGTCGCCCCACTGGTCAGAGCCAGCAGCTAAAAAATAAAACAATATTTCATTATCGTTTAATTTTTAAGCCGCTGGCTAAGCCAGCATGTGCATGGAGGGGCGGGGTTGGGGCTTGAGAGGGGAGAGGAGAAGTGCTGTGTGCACTAATATTCTAGGGTCAATTGGAAAAACTAAATTCAGTAGAGACCATGAAACTACTTTTTATCCACACTCCAGGTACCCTACAAATAAGGAAATTATTTGGCTTTATCTGTAGGCATTTGTAACTCCTTTCTTCCCATCTGAATCCCTGCTTATCCAGCTAGATTTTATCGAATAACTCCCATTCTTTTGGTTATGTCCACCCTGGTGGTACCACCCAACCAGGGTGTGGATAGGTGCCGATTATGAAGCATGTCACGGTAAAACTGAGTGAGGTATCTACTCCAATATCTTTGGATACCCAAGAGGCACTAGGAAACGGAATCTTCCAAGAAGTGGTATACAGTCCTCACTGGAGATGGTAACTCGGGTGCTGGTCAAATAGGAATTAATGATGAGAGGCTTTTGGATAAGAAATGAGAACCTGGGCAGAGACATTGATCATGTAGTTAGCAAGGAGTGAGAAGAGACTGTTTACCAGGTTACCCAGGTCACCTACGACATGGTGCTCCATGAACGACCTAATATGTAATGTACACATGTGCAAACTCTCTGTGGAATAAATATAAGTGATTCAGGAGGATTCTAAGGGGAAAATGCAGCAATACCAAAATCAATTGTGAATCACCCTCTGTCATGCTAAGGTATTTTCACTTTATTAGGTGCCCATATCAATAAGGATAGTCATACAGATACCAATCCTCAATTTTATTCTTCTTTACCCACTTATTTTACTCCGTTTTTTTTACATGTGATATATATACAACTTGTGGCGATTACATATAACATGTTTGTTTCACATATGACATTTAGCGAAGACAATAAGATACAAATATATAATACATTATTCACAAAACTATACACAATATACAACAATTCAAAAGCAATTGTTTGATATATACGAAGTCCTTTTACAAAAATATGAATTGGTATTGAATTCCTACTAGTTTAATCTAAAGTGAAGCCTATACATGACTCTAGTGGATTTTTTCATCAGTCCCTAATCGCGAACATCCCCTAGCTAAAATCTTATATTCATTGCTATATGTAAGGTGGACTTCGATCATACAATGTTGACGAGTTTCGGACTCCTTCATTTTTTTAAGGCCCTCCTCAGTGCAAAACGAGGACCAATGATTTGACTGTAAATGAACTGAAATCACCATGTATATGCAATTATATAGGCTGGGGTGTATGTGAGGCATGAACAGCATATAAAATTGGTGCTCCATCTTTACCTGATGCCGGAGTCCTGGGGTGATGTTCAACACAGAAAAAGAACAAGCAGTGGCAAAGAAATATGTATAAACGTGCTCCCCCAAGGTAACAGATGCCTTATAGTCAGGGCCACTGGACTTATGTGGCAGGAGAGGGCCAAATTATGTGGCAGGGTTGAGTAAATTATGCAGCAACATGCTGCACATTTTGTAATAGTATTACTTCATTATTTTGTCATTTTTAAACTTGGTAACACTGTCTGAACATTGGCTGCATCTCATTAGTACCATTTCAACACCAAAATATAGCAATAAACAACAGAAAGGTGACCAGTCCAGCTTTGCAAAGGGCCTTCCACTGCACTGCAACACGTGTCGCTGCATTTTTTGAAACCTTTGAACCATTTGAGCTAGCATCAAATGTTTTGGGGTTAAAATCTGTAGATTATGTGGCAGATTTACGTGGTAAAATGCGGCAAATTATAATTTCTTAAACATATTTTTATTGCAGAAAACATAGTAGAATACAGGTATCAAGTCAAGTCAAAACCACTTTATTCGATTTGTTAAAATCATAAAAGTATGCTAAAACAGATATATATAAAAATTTCACAAAACACGGTTATACATTTTAAAAATTTTCCATAAAATTTCATCATCGACCATAATCAACTTGGTTACTTAAAGCAGAAATAGTTTCCTAGTATTGGATGAAATCCACGTCTTGTGATAGTTTTAGTCTAGCCCTTCTATCTCTAACAGCGGCTACTAAAAAACTAGCAACACAAAACATAATTAATGGACATTCAAGCAGGCTTAAAAACAGTAAAGCTGGCTTATACTGAGTAAAATTCCTACTTTTTAACAAAGGAATGATAAACTTATTCCTGGCAGATTTAAAAAACGGACAAAAAAGCATAAAGTGCGTAGTGTCTTGTGGCGAAAGATCGTCACACTTACAAGGGGCAACATCTTCTAATCTATGCCAACCAACCACATCCCAGAGAACTAAATGTAGCTGTTTGAACCGCAATTTGGTCAACAACCATCTATGAAACGGGATGGATACTATTGAAAGATATGTTGACAACCCTGAGGACTGGGATAACAGGACGTGTTCCCTTACTGAGGATTTATGAAGTTCATCTTCCTCGCGCTTTGCCTCCCTGAGTTTCATAAAATTGGTTTTTACCCACTCAAGATCTGCCTTACATAGAGATTCAGGGTTTAAAAAGATTTCTGGTCTCCCAATGTAGGCAGATAACGACTCTATATTAGACAACCAGGGAATTTTGTGCATGTTGTCAAGTCGAGTACAGTCCTTTAAGATTTTTCGATTTAGAGTGAGGTTTGGGTTTAGGTTTAGCCATATTTTTATCCATAGCAGCAGAGGGGCTAATTTAATCATGTCTGCTATATAGCCAATCCCAAGTTCCAAATGGACTGAGTAAGAAGCGGTTGATTGGGGGAGGCCAAGAAGGGAGCGCAAGAATTTGTTTTCCTCCGTTTGGATCACGTCATGCTTAATATAACCCCAGATTGACGCCCCGTACCTTGCAATAGAAATAGTTTTGGCTTTATAAATAGTTATTATTGCCTCTATCGGCTTTCCTCCCAGCCTTTTAGCAAAGCCAAGTATTGCCGCAGAAGAATACAGGTATCAAATTACACACAAGTTATGGTAAATTGAGCAGGAAAAGGCAATCGGCACTCCATAACAAATCAATCAATCAATCAGGAACATTTGTAGAGTGCGCTACTCACCCGTGAGGGTCTCAAGGCGCTGGGAGGGGGGGGGGTGCTGCTACTGCTCGAAAAGCCAGGTCTTGAGGTGCCTCCTGAAGGAGAGATGGTCCTGGGACAGTCGTAGGGGGTGGGGAGGGAGTTCCACGTCTTGGCCGCCAGGTAGGAGAAGGATCTTCCCCCGGCTAGAAAAGATTTCTTTTCTACCATAGCTTATGTCCAACTTACATCCAGCTACTAGAGGGAGTTCACAAATCTATAATTATGTGAAAATTGCAGTGGCTGCACAATTGCATAATTCCAGTGGCTCTCCTTATAGTAGTCCCACAATTCATATCCCCATTCAAGGCGCAACAACCATGCATGTGATGAAATGTGTAACAAACAAGTGCAAGGAAGTTGCCCACTTACAAGAATCACTACGCAGTCCAAATCCAAATCTGAAAATAAAGCTAGTGCCCCAAGTCTGTGCAAAGAATCCAATAACATCATTTCCCCCCCTTAGGATCCTCTTCAATCACTTATAGTAATCCTCCAGAAAGTTTGCACACTTGTACATCACATATTTGTTCTTCTCCTTGATAATCAGGGGTTGTCAGGAGAACCCAAAGCTTGTTTTGGATTTCCATAAACAACCTAATGCACTCCAGAAGTTCTAGTCTACCTTTCATCCAATATAACTAATACTTCTGGCACCAATGATTTATAACGTCAAAGCCTAAGACTGAAGCATTGCATCTTGAAGACCTTGGTTCGACTGGTGACCGTAAAGAAGACGAAGGAGGGGTGTGATAATGATTTTCAGTAACTATGGAGGAGACACCTCAGTACAACACTCCTGTACATGATATCTACAGCCCCGCCCCTCAAGTGCAACACCTGCCCTGCAGTGCTTAGGGGCACATGCATCAAGCCATTTTGCGATCGCAAACAGTGCGAATCGCAAAAATCGTCCGTTTGCGATTGCAAAATGGTCTCTGCTGATGCATGTAACTTTTGGGCAATTTGCAATTTAGGTAATCGCAATTTTTTGCACTTCCCGAAATTGAGGATGCAAATAGGGAATTGCAATTTGCGATTCCCTAATGCAGATGCAAGAAGCCTTTCCTAAATGCGAATCCGTGCATTTAGGAAATGCTAATTACCATCAACTTCAAGTTGATGGTAATGTGTGCATACTTTGAAAAATGCACAAAAATGTATTTTTCAAAGTGCCATGTAGCGCACACATGGCCTATGTTTTACATGTGCACACTTGCATTTTTCTCGGGGTGCTTCAGGGGGGCCTTAGGCCCCCAGGCAGCCTTGGCTTTGCATTTGCTATTTGCAATTACCAACTTGGTAATCGCAATTAGCAAATACCATTAATTCCTAGGCCCATGAGAATGAATGGACTTACATTACCGAATTGCGATTCGCTATTTGCCGAATCGCTATTAGATAATATTAAGGAATTCCACTTTTTTTTGTGATTCCTACATGCATAGCATTTTGCGATTCGCAAAATGCAGGCTTGATGCATGTGCCCCTTAAGTTGTAAAAAAAAAAAAGTGCCGGGTCCATATCAGGAGGCAGTTTGCACCCCATATTACCACTGTACTTACATAACATAAAATGTGTATTTGTAAAGCACACGTTCACCCTGAGGCATCTTGGCGCTGAATAACAGATGTTTATTGTTCCCGAACTCAATGGTACTCATTTTATCGACCTAAGATGGATGAACAGCTGAGTGGACCCGACCCAACCTACACAACTACTAACCATCACAGTAATGTGTGACAATTCAGTTTGAGGCCACCAAAACTTTAAAAATGGCTTGGGTGGTAGGTTTTAGTTATTTTTTGATGTATATTAAATTAATAACTGTTTCTCTGCTCATCTTTATGTTACACAAACCGCGCCACCATGTGCCAGTTCAGTTGTCATAAGTGCAGGTAACGGCAATTAAGTGCCAGTGCGGAGCACCGGAAATCACCCGGGACAAATTAAGCCCTGCTGGGCTAGTTTAAACCGCTTTCCATTCTGCATACTGGACAACATTCTGTGATCAGAAGAGGTAGGATGGTTCAGGTTTTAAAACCTCCAATTAGGATAATGACGACATCACTGAAAATAACATCATGTGACCTAACTCTCAATGATGGTTTCACAGGAAATTGCATCACGTGACATTTGACCCAGAGCTGAGGAAATTACAGTGTGGCTTAGACCCACATGACTCACCAGAAACAGGTGACATCCTTGAGATGCTCTGGAGCACTGAGGCCAGTCTTAACCTCGAGGTATTTGGAGGCTTCCAGAGACTCGTCGGTGTTTCTTTTCCTGCCCGGAGCTGCTTTCACTTCTTAGCAGTTTCGGCTCCAGCATCACCCACAGCTGCAGGATGATTCAAATACATCTGTGGGCTCTAGATAGGATCCTTCCTCCTACGTCACTGGGGTTGGTCCGTTTATTTTCAACTAAACTATTGTACAACGGCACCTGGTACGAAAGACTTGTAAAAGAGGCCAGGAGTGGCAGTAGTGTGCCCTGGTGGCACGGGGTGACGCGCCACCCTAGACACACCTGTCTGCGGAGACTGATCGTTCAGCACCCTAAGGCCATCCCGCCCCCAGTGCCCCCGCCCCAGACGCATGGCTCATCCGTGCTACCTATGTCAGGGCGCTACTTTTCCGTCATTTGTTAACTTAATGCATTCTGGGGGTGGGTGGGTGGCTCTCAGATGACGCCGGGACACACATTTTCATGTATCGTATTCCTTTTTACAAACTGTTTCTATAATAATGATTACACATCACAGAAGTAGGAGGGCTGTGTGTTGCGGGTGCCAGATTTTTAGTTTTGGGCTTTCGTGTGACAATTCAGTGCACTCTGGGAGTTGTAGTTCTAGGTTGATAAGGGTGAATCGATTGGACGAATGTCCATTTGCTGCCACAGGACTAAATACATGAACATACCTGATAATAACGTCTAAACGAAAAGTTCAGCACTGGAAACACGGAGTCCTGCTGACGTGGAGGGTGAGATGACCACATTGCTCCTTGTCACCAAGAACGCAGGGCTGTAGTTCTGCTTTTTTACTTTCTCACAATTCACATTTTTTTTCTTTTTCACAAATCATTCTTTTCAGGTGTGCTAATTCAATGGCTCTACTCAAATGCCCCAGGACTACAACTCCCATAATGCATTTTCTTGTTAAATGAAAACCCAGGATTAGAGTGCTGGCTTCGTGACACGAGGTTATATGTTAACTTTAATATAAGGCGTGGGTAACTGCACAGAAAGCACCGCAGGCAGTGAGTGCTGAAAGGGGGGGGCTTATTCACAAGCCCCCTGCGCTGCTGGTGCGTCACTTTGAATGTGTGGATAAAGTCAGGGCTTGAAGTGGGCCGGGTCTCACCGGCGCTGAACACCGGCAGTTTTTAGGTCTCGCCTGACCAGCGCTTTAGCGCTGTTCTGGCGAGACTTATAGTAAGCGCGTTTTGGAAGTGCAAACAGTGGCTTTGCAGGCCTCCAACTACAGTGCATGTGACCCGTCCGGGCGCGCGCACCATTTGGAGTCCTGAAACCACTTGTTTGCTTTCACTTTCGCCGTGATGAGCCCACACCAGACTACAACCTGGAGAAAGCTCCGAAATCGGCAGCTCTGCCCTTTAAGCCACGTCTCCCCACTTCCATGGCCATTAGTAGCTGGTTCCGTTTTAGACGGCGCTAACGGGAGCAATGGTCTGGTGCGAGCTGCCTGCTGAAAAGAGCCCCGCACATATTTTTTTTTTAACAAATTAAACACTCCTCGGTTAAAACACCCATAATCCACTACAAGTAACTCCCTGCTCCTTTCTATCACTCCTATAGGTTTCTGCTTCCTCCCTTTATAACGGCTCTTCCATCTCCCTTCTATTCTGTCCTTCCGCTTTGTATGATTTTCGCTCTCTTGTCGGTCCTCAAAATGCACCCACCAGCTCAAAAGAAGCACCGAGTTACAGGCTCCGGGACTCCGCATTCCAGCCTCAGAGAGGGCGGTGCAGTCTCGACTAATGCCGGGCCCCACGGGTCTGTGTCACCGACCCCCAACCCCCAGGTCTGAGTCACCGACCTCCCCCCGCACCCAGAGCAGGTTTCTCTTTCCCGAGAAACGAAACTCAACGCGCCGTAGTTTCGTTTTCAGAGCCGGGCTCCCTCCGGGGGCGGGGCCGGGGCCGTCCTGATTGGTTGCGGTCACTGTGCAGCCGACTCTGCGCAGCGCTGGTACAGGGAGTTTATGCAAATTACACACTGCTATCACACCCTCACGTGCTTATCAAAACATGACCTTTGATCTCCGATGACGTCAGGAAGCATTACTGCTAAAATAGGTAAGCATTGCCAAAATAAACATAGAATCTTAAAATAGCATATATACCCGATCACGATCAAACAAAGGTTGAATCCAGAACGAAAAAACAGCCAAATATAACATTGTCCAAAGACAGAGGACAAATGTATACACTCCGCAAATATATTATAAATTCCACTCACTTGGTTACAGAATGTAACATCCAACGATAACATTGCAGTAAAGAAATGCAGGGGGGGGGAGGGGGATAGACTTTAACATAAGTCGTATAACAAGCATTTGCTATGCAATAGGTCTCGCAGTTGTTAAGAGTTTGAGCTATTGGCACTGTAAATGGCAATGCCTTTTATTTATGTGTGGGTTTTTAAAACATAAATAAAAGGCATTGTCATTTACAATGCCAATAGCTCAAACTCGTATAAATGCGAGACCTATTGCATTGCAAATGCTTGTTTAAAGGGTCCTCGAAAGGGGTCTCTCTAGGGCTCTGTTTTGCGCCCTGACACAGGAGGTCCGTGGTTTTTTCCGTACTGGAGCGACATTGATGTGCGCGTGCTCACACTGCTCACTAGTGAAGTTACGACATGACTTCATGCCAGGTGAGCGTTGTAGGGGAAGGGAAATCCGTTAAAGAGAGTCATTTTCTCTCTGGATTTCCCTTCTCTTTTTGAAACTAAGGAGCAGCAACATTGTCCTGGTGTCACCAGGGCTTTAAGTGGAAGCTTTTTCAATATTATATACAAGCCATAGTTGCTGCTTATTTATCTTGTGCAACTAACAGCCATTGACAAAGCCAATAGTTCTGACTTATAGGTATGATAACTTTAGTATCATATATCTGGATGCAATGACAGAGAACAGCAAAATACAATTCGGGCGGCACACTATGCTAAGCACAGATTTTTAGCTGACGTGTTTTAAGCCACGCCCTTAATTATATGGGCCACGCCCCTAATTATATGGGGCACGCCCCTTTAAGAGACCCCCCCCAGTTTTTTCAGCCCACTTAAAGTCATGGCTAAAGTGACGTACCGCGGCGGAAGTGGCTGGCTTGTAAAATGCCCCTCAGTGCGCAGAAGCGCAAACAAAAGCTCTGACACATGGTTTGAAAAATAACATCTGAGGGATTGGACCAAACAAGAAATGCAGAGCTCAGTGGTGACCTCAATGGGTGAACTGCCGTAGCACCTGTCCCGTCATCACCTCGCCCCCTCCACGCACATCTTCTGTTTATTCACTCTCTTCTTCGTCCTTCCGGCTTCTCTCCTCCACCCCCTCTCCCGTCTTACTCGTTTTGCAGCACTCCCTTCCTGTCCATCCTCTCGCCCCTCCCGCACAAGCCCGTCTGACCGCTCTCATCTCCTCCCCTCCGTGTTATGCCGTCTAGTCTTGCAGCATTTTTACGTTGCCTTCCCCTCTCTGCCCTTAGGCCCTGCAGGTTCCTGTAGTGTTACCGAAATGAGGGAGGCCAGACAGGATAGGTGCTTTGTTCTTTTATTATATCTTAGCACATAATTACGGCCCACGAGGAGCAGCGGGGAAAACAACCGCCGGCTCGCGTCCTCGCGCTCTTCTGCCTGCCTGCCCGCCCCCCGACGTCACAGCCATCCTCGACACCGGATTGGCCGGTGACGTCAGGCGGCATGCAAGCAGAAACAGGACTACGGTGGAAACGAGCGTACGTTACATCACGTACAACATCTCCCTTTCTAAACAAAATAGAGAACTATACATACAATCATCTCATAACAAAATCTTCGAACCTTTTAGGTGCCCTGATATGCCTTGCAGGTCTGCGGGGAGTGATTTGCATGTTGGCCCCCGCGCTGCGGTTGCCCATACCACCTTGGCTCGCACTCATCACATTGCGACTGTCATCCCTCACTGACACGGGACTGCTGTCGCCCTGGCTATCCACGCCCGCTAGGCCGTGGCACGGACTCGTACCATCCTCAGTGGTCCCATCAATGTCCGCTTGCACCTGCCATTCGTACATACCATCATCGACCTCATTCTCATGCACCTGGCTGCCTCTCATGATGATCTCTTCTTGACCTGCCTTGAGCCTGACAATGTCGTCCTTGCTCCGCCATCCCCCACCTTCCAAACAGACAGCTCCCTTAGTCACTTCCTGAACTCGTGCAGGGGTCTGGAAAACAGACTCTCCCTTCAACACTTTGGTTGGTTTCTTCACCAACACCCAATCCCCCTGCGCTACCTCTTTGACTTTGGCTCTATTCACCTCATCAGCGTACCGCTTGTTGCTTTCCTGTTTGGCCACAATCCTTTCCTTAACTCTCAGCCTCTCATCGGATACATCTTCAGGCACCTCCCTCATGTCATACCACCTATCAAGTTTGGGGGTAAGCTCGCTCATACACCTCCTCCCTCTCATCAGGTAGAACGGAGTGTGCCCCGTGACTGCATTGGGCGTGTTGTGAAATGTGTGTACCTTGTCCGCCAGAAATGCCTTGACATCCAACTTGGAGGCAATTGCCTGCTGCACACCCTCCTTCAAGAACCTATTCATGCGCTCGACCTGCCCATTGCTCCTTGGGCTGTACAGCGGGGTTTTCTCCTGCTTGATCCCCAATCTGGACAGGAAGTCTTTCATCTGCCTGGAGACCAACTGTGTGCCGTTGTCGGACATCAAAATCTTCGGCTGTCCTTCATTTGCGAAGACCTTTTTCAGCTCCCTGATCACACGTTCGGTGGTAACCTCCCTGACGAACTTGTAGTGGATCCATTTGGAAAAGTAATCCGTAAGGACGATGAGATGTCTGCAATCGTCGGGCAGCAGGGTAAACGGACCCGCGAAATCAATAGCGACTTTGGTCCATGGACCAGCGGGAATGTCCACCAACTGCAGCGCACTTCTCGCCGTCTTCCAGTGCTTGTCGGCCCTCAAACACGGTCCGCACCGGTCGATAAAACTGTTGACCTCGCCGCACATCCCTGGCCACCAATAGTATTGCTTGAGTAAGGTCCTTGTGGCGGTAGCGCCCGGGTGACCCTTGTGAGCTAACCGGATTAATTTATCTCTCAATCCTTCCGGCGGCACAAACAGATCATGTCTTTTCACGAAGCCGCCCTCGATGGAGAGTTCGGGGCTAACCTGCTGGAAACTTCTGAGCGCACCGTTCAAGTTCCGGATCGGGGGCCAGCGAGCCATAATGTGATCCATCACCCTACGCAGAGTCGTGTCTTTCTCTTGGGCCGCCATCCATTCCTCCTCCGAAACGGATCCTTCGCATATGGCCGTGGCATCCACCAGCGCCACTACGCACTCCGTGTCATCCATGGATCCGTCCCCCTCGCCGCTGACCGGCAAGCGTGACAAGCAATCCGCTCTGCAGTTGAGGCCGCCCTTGATGTGTCTGATGGTGAAATGATACTCCTGCAGCCTGGACATTAGCCGCAAAAGCCTCGAGCTGGCCTTCCCGTTGCCGCGGCCTTCGCCGTCCATCATGTAGATTAAAGGCTTGTGGTCCGTGACCAGTTCGAACTCCATGCCCCACAAATAGTTCCTCAGTTTCTCCACGGCCCATACGCATGCAAGCGTCTCCCTCTCAATGGTGCTGTAATGCTTCTCCGCGTCACTCAGCGACCGGGAAATGAAAGCGACCGTGTTCTCAGTTTTCCCATGGAACTGGCAAAACACCGCACCGATACCCTTGGCGCTTGCGTCGACTGTAATCACATTCCGGAATGCCCTGTTGTATGGCTGTAGCACGGGAGCAGCCACGATGGCCTGCTTGACGTCATCAAAAGCAGCTTGTTGGGCATGCGCCCACGTGAATTTTTCATTCTTCCTCAGCAGCTTCCTTAGAGGCTCCACAATGGTCGCATATCCCTGCATGAATTTGGAGTAATACTCGCTGAGCCCCAGGAACGATCGTAGGGCGTCCTTATCTCCGGGGCACGGGGCATCACGCATGGCCCTCACCAGGTCATCTTTTGGCGCAATGCCCTCCGCGGTCAGCACGTGTCCCAAGTAGTCGATCCTGCCCTCCATGAACTTGCACTTGTCCTTGGAGACAGTCATCCCTTTGTCGCGTAGTACGCCCAGCACTTCTCCCAGCAGCTCCAGGTGCTCCTCTTCACTCGCCGTGTGGACTAGAATGTCGTCCTGGAAGGCTTCAACCCC
Source organism: Triturus cristatus (assembly GCF_964204655.1). NCBI lineage: Eukaryota > Metazoa > Chordata > Amphibia > Caudata > Salamandridae > Triturus > Triturus cristatus. The sequence continues at coordinate 1,040,101,020 of NC_140584.1, read as the reverse complement.
CTTCATGTCGCCGAAGAGCAAATCCATCAACCTTTGGAAGACACCGGAAGCTGAGGCGAGGCCGAACGGAAGGCGGACGTACCTGTAGGCACCGAACGGAGTAACAAAGGTGGTAAGTGCCTTGGACTCCTCCGTGAGGCACACCTGGTGGTATGCGGACTTCAGATCAATCAAGGTGAAAAATCGCGACCCAGACGTAGACGACAGGATCTCTTGGATGTTGGGTAGGGGGTGGCAGTTCACCAGAATGTTCCTGTTCAAAGATCGCAGGTCCACACATAGCCGGATGTCCCCTGTCCTCTTCTTCTTGGACACCACGATTGCGGACACCCACTCTGATGCGCCTGCTTCTTCTATCACTCCCTCCGATTTCAACTTATCCAGGACAGCCTTTAGCTCCCCCCTGACAGAGAGAGGAACAGCCCTGACCTTGTGTTTCATCGGCACGGCACCCTCTTTCAGTCGTATGGCGTGCACGAATCCTCTCACGCACCCTACTTTGTTTTCAAACACAGACTCAAACCTGCCGAGGACCTCAGCTAGGCCCACATGTAAATCATCCGGCTGCACGTAGCCGACCCAATCCTCCCTCAGGACTATGGGATCATCCGCCCCCGGGACTAGCATCACCCCCAGCTTGGCCAGATCCTTCCACCCCACCAGGCTCCTCCCTTTCTCAGCCACATAGATCTTCGTTCTCACTGTTCGCCCCCTGAAGGTGAGGAAGTCCCAGAAGTACCCCATCATCTCTATGTCTTTCTCCCCAAAAGCCTTCGGGTTCACATCCGTCTCATGCAATTTCACACCTTGCCACTTCAACTCGTACGTGGTGTCGGAAATCAAGGTAATGGGGGAACCAGAATCGGCCGTAAACGGCAGCTCAACTGCACCAATCAGAACGGAGCCAATAGGCCCCTTCACTCTCCCATCCTCAGCATCAATGGACAATACAATGTCCGCATCAGTATCGGCATCGCAGTCGCTCACCGAGCTCACTTTCACGCTCCCACCAGGTCTCCTGGCCTTGCACACTGCCGCGAAATGGCCCACTCTCCTGCACTTAGAACAACTCTTGGACAGTGCAGGGCATGTCCTGCTATCCGCCAGGTGATCCCTTGACCCACACCTAAAACAAGCGAGTGGCTTCCTGCCCCCCCCTTTCTCGCTCGCCACCCTGTCTGGGGTCCTGGATGCACCTCTATGTTTGTCCTGCACCAAGAACACATTAGAAGCCTGGTTCGTGCTCGCAAGTTCTTTCGTGGACACCATGGAACGTTCAACGGCCTTCGCAATGGCCACCACATCCTTCAGCGACGGATTCCTGCAAGAAAGCAACCGCTCCTGCACCTTTTTGGAATGGCAGTAGAACACCACCTGGTCCCTGAGGTAAGTATCAGTCATCTCCCCGAATTCACAGTCCTGTGCCAACACACGTAGACAGGCAATATACTCCTCGATAGTTTCACCTTCCTCCTGCTTCCGTAAGGCAAATTTGTGGCGCCCCACCATGATATTCCCCTCCTCAGAGTATTGCAGTTCGAGCCGCTTAACCGCCTCCTGGTACACGTCTAGAGGGGCAAGGGCCCCCGGAGGATCCGTATAAACGGGCAAACTGTCAAAAACCTCCTGGCCTGCTTTCCCCAACAGTCCGAACAGAAGCGACTTCTTGCGTGCAGCGCTATAGCCCTCGCCGTCAATGGAGACGATGTAATTCTCAAATGCGCGCAGCCACCCCTTCCACTTCATACATGGCTTACCAGGCGAGTCCAGAAAAAGGGGCGGCACACATATGTTGATGGGTTGCGCCATGGCAGGAGATCAGGTACACGTGGGGCAGCAACGCAGATCCTGGACACTCCCCACCGAACTTGGAAGGCCACCACGACCGCAGGGATGTAGACGTCAGGCACTGCAGCAAGACACGGCCTCAGGAGATGGAGGCTCCCGATATCAGCAGAGAAAGCGCTTCCCCACCGCAGCTCACCAGCGCAGCACACGGAGTCGTCGGGGCGAGACAGCACCACAGGTCAGCAGACAGCCCCCAGCAGCACACCAGCAGGGCTTCGAGGCAGGAGGCACAGGCAGGCAGCAGAAAGCAGAAGCCTCAAGCTGGCGCACGGGAAACAGCGAGGCGAGACCAGCGTGAGGAACAGCACGTGAGGACCTCTGGCATCAATCGATTCACTCGCGGGCCGTAATGTCCGAGTTAAACCCTCGTCGCCATTTGTAGTGTTACCGAAATGAGGGAGGCCAGACAGGATAGGTGCTTTGTTCTTTTATTATATCTTAGCACATAATTACGGCCCACGAGGAGCAGCGGGGAAAACAACCGCCGGCTCGCGTCCTCGCGCTCTTCTGCCTGCCTGCCCGCCCCCCGACGTCACAGCCATCCTCGACACCGGATTGGCCGGTGACGTCAGGCGGCATGCAAGCAGAAACAGGACTACGGTGGAAACGAGCGTACGTTACATCACGTACAACAGTTCCTTGCTAGAATGGGTGACAGTGCACCCCAGTTCTAATCAGTGGTCGAGGTGCATTAAAAAAAGCATGGGATTGTGATGCTGCACGCAAAGGGGGCGGGGTGATGGGCGTGGTGGAAATATTGTTCTGGTACTATTTTTAGGCTTTCGCTTTAACTTAACTACATGTAAAATAAGGCACAGCTTAAATTAAAAATAAATGCAAGCTAAGTTAATTTGTGGGAAATGCGCTATTGTACATCATGTTACCTCTATCAGTTAATGCACTGCAGAGGTCTGTGTCCGGCGAGCCACCGAATTGAACTCTGACCCTGTTGGTGCAGTAGAGAATGGTGAGGTGTGTATGTTTCGTGCTGCCAGAGCCTAGCCTGTGACGGAGAGCACTGTAAACATGTAAGATTGCAATACACACAGTGTAAGCATGGCTGCTACAAAAGGCGCAAAAAGGGTTTACGATAAGATAGTGCTTCCACAATATAGAGTTTAGTAATACCCACACCCCACAACATAGTGCAATTATTTTTATAACTGTCCTTTAAAACCGCCCAGTTCACAGCTCAGCTGGCAACTCCAGTGCTTAATTTGTAAAATGTTAGGTGCCTGGGCTCTGACCAGGAGGCCACTGCAGCTTGCCCCACCCATCGTCCTTGTCATCGCTACCAAAACAACAACTAACCATCTCTCTTGCATGTAAATGCGACAGTTCAGATTATTCCAGGTCCCCAAATCTAAAGGGAATGGCTTGGGAGACAGGTATTAGCAATTTTTTAATGTATATTGTTTTCCTAAACAACTGTTATACTGCTCATCTCTAAAATACATGAGCAGCGCCACCTTGTGGCAGACTGCCCTAAGTGTGGTGCTGACAATTAGGTGCCGAGCACCGGAAACCAATTAAATGCTGGTGCTCAGCACCAGAAAGCACCGACTCAAATTAAGCATTGGGTAACTCCCTTGCAATACCACCCAAAAGTAATACATTTCTGTCATCAGGAAGCTTCAGGTGAGTCCATCAATGTAAGCCGATGCTGGCTTTTGAGCAGCCTTTACCATTGCAGAGTATCCATTTGCTCAGATGTACATTTCGTGCAGGCAGCAGGCTCCCCGGCAAGGCTTGTTTAGCTGCCTGCCCCTCCCTCGGTGTCACAGCACAGAACACTCCCTTCCTTACTCGTCAGCTGAAGTATTTCAACAGTCGGTGTTGTCTTTCCACAAAAAATAAGGGAAATGCATTTCTTAAATTAAAAAACGTATGGGCAGTCGTGCCCCTCAGATCCAGGATGTGGTCTGTCGCCTAGACTGCCGACTTTGGTGCTGGAATCCAAGGTGTGAGCCTCGGGGCCGCGTCCACATCCTGTGATTCTGGCAGGGCTGGACTGGGAACCGAAACCGGCCCTGGCAAACTGCCTGTCCGGCACCCCTGGGGGGCTTTGGGGGTGCGGCGAGCTTTGTGCAAGGGCCAGTTTTGACTGATTGTTACGGGGGGCGATATTGCAGGCCCCTGGTAACAAAAACTGCCCCATAGGGGCCCAAAACCAGCCCCCACCATGGCGGCCCACCGGGGAAATGCCCGGTGCCCGCTATGGCCAGTCCGGGCCTGGACTCTGGGCAAATCACTTGATCTCCCCGTGCCTGAATGTGTCCTTGTGTAACGTAACCGGTGCTCATGTAAAGCGCTCCAATACCTTTGGGTCGATTTCGCGCTATATAAATCTGCGTTAAAAAAAAAACATCCCGCCCACTGGTTCTAACCTCTGCCTCTCTTTTGACTATATGTGTAGGCTGTGCGAATATCGTCCAATATTTATTTTTAAAAACTGCTTGCAGAGTGAGGCGCTATAAAATAATCTTTACCTTATTTCACATCCTTGGCCTGAACGTGTGGGCCCCCAGGGCAAATATTCCCAAACAGACACTCTGTTTACCTACACTGCTCTTTTCAAAATGTTTTCTTTGTATCTGATTTCCATGGTGATGTAGTTTCCACATACTCATGCCCTGCCTGTAGATTGTTGATGTTTTGCGCATGTGTCAGGCAGCTGCTAGCTCTGGCCAGAGCCGGACTGGCCTAGCGGGCATCGGGCGTTTCCCCGGGAGGCTGGAAGGGTGGCGGCCGGGTGTGTCAAGCAGCAGTTCCTCATGAACCCCACCCCTCCCCCGGTGGTGAGGGCTGCTCTGGGTTTCCAGTCCGGCCCTGGCTTCCTCAGGCTTGCCCCCTCAGTGCTCCTGGCACCGGCTTTGCTGCACATTGTGTCCACTCGGGTCCACTCACTGACTTCTTGGCCTCAGTGCCTCCTCCCGAGCCCTGCAGGAATCCCCAGGAGCTGCACGCAAATATAATATGGGACATGGGCTCCGGAGGCTGAGTACAGGTCAGCTCGAGGACCCTCCTCTAATGAATGGAAAATCCCTCCTTTCCCAGAGAGACCCTAAGTATCAAAGCTAAAGCGAGTAAAGACGCCTCGCAGTGAATCCGCCCGCGACGAGGCTACATATAAGGATTCATCCCCTATATTAGCTTTAAAACACCAAATATAGAATGATTTCCCGGGGGAGGATGCTGGTCGAGCAGGAAGCAGTGGGGAGATGCTTGTGGATCAGAAAAGGGGAATATGGTAAGAGACGTAGGTCGGGTGGGCAGCAAGGAGTGAGAAGAGAAGTTACCGGGTCAACCCTGACTGGGGCTCCAGTCCTTGGAATTTTGGATGACATCCCAAAGCCAGACCTGCCAAGTGCCAACCCAAAGAAAGAATTCCCCTGGTGAGGATGGGGCGGGGCCTTATGCCCAGAACTACCCAGGAGGCACTCTTGCCTCCACCCCCATCAAATCCTCTCCTCCTACAAGCAAGCTAGCTGAGGCTGGCGCCGATGTCCTGGGGTGTCTTCACTCTCCAACATGGGCGAGGCTTTTGAAAGCCTCCAAGAATGTTTTAAAAAGAAAAAAACACCTGGAAAGCTCTTGCCAATGGGTTCCAGCTCGTTTTTCCTGCCACCCTGTGATATTGGCTCCTCAAGCATGAACGGGTGTAGGGAGGTGATGTTGTGTGGCACACGGTGGCACCCTGTGAGGTGGCAGGTCTCAAATGGACTCTGGGGGGCCGATTCACAACAGTAAACTTACACTTTTTCAGTATTCATAAACAAATGATTTAATAGTAACTTTACAACTGCAAAGATTCTGCAGTCTGGTGGAGAACTCCGCATATAAAAAGATAGGCCTATCTTTTTATGCGGGGAGTTCTGCACCCCAACGAATTATTTAATAGAAACTTTACAACTCCAGAGAGAATCCGCAGTCGTGGCAGACAACTCTTCACTTAAAAAGATAGGCGTATCTTTTTATGCGGAGAGTTCTGTGCCCCAACAAATGATTTAATAGTAACTTTACGACTGCGGAGAGTCCGCAGTCGGGGCGGGGACCTCTGCACATAAAAAGATAGGTGTATCTTTTTATGCGGAGAGTTCTGTGCCCCAACAAATGATTTAATAGTAACTTTACGACTGCGGAGAGTCCGCAGTCGGGCGGGGACCTCCGCACATAAAAAGATAGGCGTATCTTTTTATGCGGTGAGTTCTGTGCCCCAACAAATGATTTAATAGTAATTGTTTGACTGCGGAGAGTCCGCAGTCGGGTCAGGGACCTCCGCACATAAAAGACAGGCGTATCTTTTTATGCGGTGAGTTCTGTGCCCCAACAAATGATTTAATAGTAACTGTACGACTGCGGAGAGTCCGCAGTCGGGGCAGGGACCTCCGCACATAAAAAGATAGGCGCATCTTTTTATGCGGTGAGTTCTGTGCCCCAACAAATGATTTAATAGTAACTTTACGACTGTGGAGACTCCGCAGTCAGGGCGGGGACCTCCGCACATAAAAAGATAGGTGTATCTTTATTATGTGCGTAGTTCTCCTTCCGACTTCGGAGATCCGCAGTCATAATGTTACCATTAAATAATTTGTTAGTAAATACCGTAATGAGTAAACTTACACAAATGTGTAAGTTTACGTTTGCGCATTGGGCCCTTTGAGTTCTAGTCTTCAGTTGATCCAAATGAATGAATACTTTTGACCACAATATCTTATAAAATGAAAGTCCGGACTGGCTGCATCTTGATGACATAGGCTTGAAGGGTGGCAGTGCGTGAGAGCTTGCAGTAATGATGGAGGAGGCCCTTAGAAAGACATTCCAGTATCTGGCCTCTACAGCCCCGCCCCTCTAGCACAACACCTGCCCCCTGAACCAGTTCAAACCGCTTTCCATTCTGCATACTTTTCAACATTCTGCGACCAGGAGAGCTATAGAATGTTTCAGGTTTCAAAACCACAGATTTTATAACGATGACGTCACCGAAAACAACATCATGTGACCAAAGTCTCTATGATGACTTCACAGGAAATTACATCCCATGGCATTTGACCCAGAGCTGAGGAAATGACACTGTGGCTTTGACCCAAATGACTCATCAGAACCAGATGACATCCCTGGGATGCTCCGGGCACCGAGGCCAGTCTTCACCTCGAGTCGGGAGGCTTCCAGACACTCGTTGGCAGTCCTTTTACTGCTCAAAGCTGCTTTCACTTCTTCCCAGTTTCGGTCTCTTGCACCCCCCAACAGCTGCAGGATAACCCCAATAAATCTGTGGGCTCTAGATAGGATCCCTCCTCCTACGTCACTAGGGTTGGACAGTACGATTACAGCGCGACAGCTGTTTTCAGTCCCGCGTCCAATTAAATCATTGGACAAAGGGTCTGTATTCTTTCCTCACTTCTGTACAAAATATACCATAAACACAGGGGTTTTCTCTACTTTTGTATTTCGCCCCCTTGCTCTCAGCTTTGGCTGTATTCTCAAGATAACTACCCACATCAAGGTTCACGCGAATGTGTATTGGACACTCATTCTAACCAGCTTTTCATTCCCTGTTGCTGGCATAAGCCCGTTACTCCGGACACCATCAAAGGGAGCAGTCAGGGCAGAGGGTTGTCATTGGTTTCTTAAGTGTGTCTGAGGCTCTCTCGGCCTCCGTGGGTCCGAGGCTCCCTCCGTGGGTCCGAGGCTCCCTCTGTGGGTCCGAGGCTCCCTCCGTGGGTCCGAGGGTCCCTCTGTTGGTCGAGGTTCCCTCTGTGGGTACGAGGCTCCCTCCATGGGTCCGAGGCTCCCTCCGTGGGTCCGAGGCTCCCTCCATGGGTCTGAGACTCCCTCTGTGGGTCTGAGGCTCCTTCCTTGGGTCCGAGGCTCCCTCCATGGGTCTGAGGCTCTCTCGTGGGTCCGAGGCTCCCTCCATGGGTCCAAGGTTCCCTCTGTGGGTCCGAGGCTCCCTCTGTGGGGCCGAGGCACCATCCTTAGGTCCAAGGCTCTCTCCTAGGGTCCGAGGCTCCCTCTATTGGTCTGAGGCTCCTTTATTGGTCTGAGGCTCCCTCCGTGGGTCCGAGGCTCCCTCCGTGGGTCCAAGGCTCCCTCCGTGGGTCCGAGGCTCCCTCTGTGGGTCCGAGGCTCCCTCTGTGGGTCCGAGGCTCCCTCCATGGGTCTGAGGCTCCCTCGTGGGCCCGAGGATCCCTCCATGGGTCCCAGGCTCCCTCTGTGGGTCCGAGCCACCGTCATTAGGTCCAAGGCTCCCTCCATGGGTCCAAGGCTCCCTCTATTGGTCTGGGCTCCCTCTGTGGGTCCAAGGCTCCCTCCGTGTGTCTGAGGCTTCTTCCTTTGGTCCGAGGTTCCCTCTGTGGGCCTGAGGCTCCCTACGTGGGTCCGAGGCTCCCTCCATGGGTCCGAGGCTCTGCATGCCATCATTATTTCAAATTAGAGTCTGACTGTGGTCTGCTTCTGACTTGTTCATACTTCCTCTGCTGTCTTTACCAGCCCTGCATGCTGTAGTATCTTGGGCCCTAGGCCCACATGCCACATAAATGACCACACAGACACATACTATAGGGTACTAGAACTGGCCCATGGTACGTGTGTCCGGCCCCTTTTATTAGCAGGGTCACCTGACCGGTGACACCTGTGATGGATGTGTGTGAGGTGAGTTTGGAAGCGAGCCCACAAGAAGTGGCTGATGGAAGCACCATATTTACAAACACTAGAACTTCTCCCGCTGGAAACTCAATCCCTCCCAAACTTTATTGAAAAAGAGATGAACATGTCCAACATGTGGCAAAAGAACAAACAAACAAAACCCAGCACCACTGAGTCTCTTCAGGCCATTTGCCGGGCAGTACTGGATCTCTTGACCACATGCCCATGATGTTTGAGTCCAAGTCTGTGTTAGAAATGGGCGTCGCTAGTTGGCAATGGCTGGCCACTGTCGAAGTAGGGACCCTTCTTCCTAAGTTAGAGTAAGTGGGCTACACCCTTTGATATCCCCTGCTCCACCCTGTGGTAACGTAGCACGAGCAGCTAGGCTTATCTCAGAGGCAGTGTGTGAAGCATTTATGACCATACACAGTAATACAGTGAAGAACACTACAAAGGGACACCACAAAAGTAGTTATACAAAATAAGTATCTTTATATATAGACTTAACACAAGACCAATAACAGTAAAAATCCACAATACTAGGAAAATAGGGTTACTCTTAAAATTCTGCAAAAATAGTTCAAAGTGTGCAAAGAGGAGTTCAGTTCACGGCAGTGGTCTCGGCGACCCTTTTACTCACAAACTACCTGGATTCTGTAGCAAAGCAACCAAAATGTCGCTAAGGAGTTGTAGCGATGATTTTCCTCACGCGTGACCAGCGATGCGTTGAATCCTTGCCGCAAGGGAGGATGATGCGCTGATCTGTGTGCAGGACAAAGCGACAAACTTCTCCATGCTAAGCCGGCGATGCGTTGAAATCCTTCCCGCGAAGGGAGGATGATGCGCCGAGCCTGTTGTGTGTGCGATCTTGTTGCGATGAAAAGAAATGGCGCCCCGCGAGGGAGCGACGATCCTGATGCGATGCGATGAAAATGGCGAACGCTCGGCGTCCGCGCTGCGATGTCGTGAAGCGATGAACTCGATGCGATGATCTTTGGTTAGCGAGCACTTGGAGGCCCGCTAACATGAGATGCGATAATCTTCGGGTTAGCGAGCATTTGGCAGCCCGCAAACGTGTGATGCAATGATCTCCGGCAGCGAGCACTCAGCGGCAGCAGCGCAAGGATTTTCCTTACGTTCTTCAGCTGCAGCAGCTCGCTAACGGGCGTTAGCGACGATTTTCAGCACTCTCTTCTCCACAGTAGAACTAGAGGCCCTGGAACTCACGGGAGCCTCACCTGCAGATGGAAATCCTCGCTGGGAGGAAACAGGAGGCTGGTAGTGGAGTCTGATGTGCCTGAGACTCCAGCAGGAGGTTAGCTCTCTTCTAGCCCTTGGGTGATTGCTGTAATAAAAGTTCCTTCAAAGTCCTTTTCCTCTTCTTCCAAGTCCAGTAGTAACCACTGCAGGCCAGTCCAAGAAACAGCACACAAGCACAAGGACTGTCCTCTCCTGCAGATTCCTTCAGTTACACGGACAGAGGTTCTTCTTGATGTCCAGGAGCAATACAAATTGTAGGGGTTTCAGCACAGATATTTATACCCCAAAAGTCTTTGTTCTCAGAAGCTACAAGTCACTGAACCCAGCCAGAACCAGTTCTGCCCAGCTCTGGAGCACTTTGTTTACCAGTCTGCATCATTCCTTTCAGAAAGAGGGGGTCTGCCATCAGACGCACAGTGGAAGGTGGAGCCAGCATTCACCTTGCCAGGCACAGCCCTATTCAGGTCCAGGAGCTACCCCTCCCTATACTCCAATGCAGATCTCTCTATTCAACCCAGGTCTGACTCAGCCTGCCCTGTCTCTCCAAAACCAGACAGCCAATACACATAACAGCAGAGCACACTGGAAGGCTTAGGCAAGAAAATACCTACTTTCTAAAAGTGGTATTTTCAAACACAGAATATAAAAATAAACTTCACTAAAAGGTGTCTTTTAATATTCTGAGCTCAGGCATACTACATTCCATGTTCGGTGGGTCAGTTAGGACTATAGAGTGTAGTAGCCAAACCTCCCATTCTGGCCTATGGAGAACAGGTAGCCTTACAGTAGTGAAAAACGAAATTGGGTGTAATTCACTACCTGGACATGCTACACACATCAGAGCATGTCCTACCTTACACATACAATGCACCCTACCATAGGGGTGGCTTACAGGATGCCAAGGGAAGGTTCAGGGGCTGGGAAGTGGGTGCACTTCACAGCCAAGATGACAGTTCTAGACTGCACACAGACACTGCAGTGGCAGGTCTGAGACACACTTTACATGCTGCTTCTGTGGGTGGCGCAAACCAGCGCTGCAGGCCCACCAGCAGCATTTGGTTTACCAGCCCTGGGCACACACAGGCCACGCTACTAGGGACTAACAGGTAAACCAAATAAGCCAATCATGGATATACCAATTCACATGTCATCTTTACACAGGGAGCATTCGCGCTGTGGCACTAAATGGCAGTGGCACAGCGCCCAGAGCATCTATTACCAGCAAAAACAGAGGAGACAACAGCGAAAAATGGAAGGGAGACCCACGCCAATGGTGCCAGGTCTAACAGTCTGCGATGTCGTTTGCACCAGCCTGGTATCACGGTGTTGGAGACTATTTACATGGTTCAATGCGGGGGGCATCCAGAGCAGTGGTAGAGTCCACTGCATATATTTCTTGGAAGGTGCCTAGGCTCCATGGATGGCCAGCCTGCAAAGATGAAGGACAACATGGATGGATGGATGGAGGCCTTGATGCTTCCCAGTGCTCACTGGTGGAGCAGCTTCAGACTTCCCTCTCATGCCAGAACTCCCCTCTCAGGAATTTTCTTGAGGCTCTTTCTGCCGGGCTGCCACAAGACTGTGTGGGCCTCTCGTAGGCCGCGCTAAGGCGTCACTGAGGAAGTTCTAACAGACCCTCATCCAAGTTGTTCTTTCAGCCACAAAAGGTGTTTGTCTATGGGTCTGTCAGCTCCGGCCATCAAGACTCGATGCACAGGCCTTCATCTGATAGTCTTTGGGTTACCAGTCTCTGCCCTCTATCTCAGTGCTTCCCGTTTAGTGTTGTGGAGCTGCTGCAGACGTATCTTTCGTGCTGGGAATTCCTCTTCCTAGAATTCCCTCGAGGCCCTTGTCCCTGGATTGCCACGGGACTGCGTGGGCTGTGCAGGTCCTCTTGTAGGCCATGTAAAGCGGTTGCTGCAGAACTCCCAACAGGTCCACGTCCAAGCCTCTTGCAACCCCAAGGGTGGATGGTCCAATGGTTGAGTATGCTCTCTTCGGCAGGTCTGAGGTGCACGGGCGGTCACAGAAGGTTTCTGAGTGGCCAGCCTCCCACGTGGCCAGGGATTCCTTGTTAACCTTTGGTTGTTTTGTAGGCATACGGCTCCACTCTGGTTGTGCGATGCTTCTTAGGTGACTGATGCGCACGACAATGATGGCAAATTTTACCACCGCACAACCCGTGCTGCAGGTAGCAACGTCTTGCTCGGAGTGATGACGCTTGTCACTCTTCCTCCTGCACACCTGGGGTTGACGGGGTCTTCCGTGTGACAGGTCCATTATACACCTTTCTCTCTTTTCCATTACGCCGTGGCATAGTGCCACTCTTTTTCCCCTCCACTCATTCACGAAGTGGTGTCAGGCCACTCTCTTCTCCCTTCCGACCAGGCCTCTCAATGTGATGTGCACTTCACATGGACATGGCTGGTCGTGTCCTGTTCCAAGGACTGTTTCTTCTCTTTCTCCTGACCAGGTCTCTTGCGGTGGTGCTCTCTTCACCGGGACCTCGCTGGTCACATACTGTCTGTAGGACTTGGCTCTTGTCCTGTCGGTAGGACAAGCCCCATCTCCTTGTGGACCTCTCACAGGTCCTATCCCTTCCTCATGGATCTTCTCGGTGCTCCGCTCCCTCCATCTTCTTCACTCAAGGGTAGTAGTGCTTGCGCCTCAAACCTGCACCGTCGGGGCGCTAGCTCCTGCCTCTGTTCAGGTATGCTTGGCATGGTCTGTCACTCTGTGTGACAATGCTCAATGCCGGGCCAATGGTGGCCATTCAGTGCTGGGGGAGCCGACTGACACGGCCTCTTCCTTTCAGGGAGCTCTCTCTCTCCTGCGCTCCTGCCCATGCTGTCAGGTTTCCGGGTGCAGCCCTCTGTGCACCTTTGACTTTGTGCTCTCGGTCCTTCTTCATGGGAGCCCTCTTCTGGCACTTTGCGTGCCTGTTCTCCTGGCTTGTGGTGGTGACCGTTCATCACTGGGGGCGTCCCGTGCTCTCTTCTAACAGTGTTTTGCTGTGGCCGCTTAAACTGCAGTCTCCAGAGTACTGTGGGGTCTCTCTTCCTTCTACTGCTTGCTACTCGGGGACATGGTGCACGCTATACTCCAGGGTTGTCAGAAAACGGCTGGTGTGTCGCGAAGCACATCGCTTCTACGCTACTGCTGAGACTCACTGCTGCAAAGATGGCAGGCAGCTACCAGCGGGCCTCGCAGTCCTCTCCCGGCTTTTTACTTGCAGCGGCAGTCACTCAGGCATGACAGGCTAGTGCTATACATTGTCATGGGCTGTGGCACTTGCCCAAACTCCCTTCTATGGTTGCCTTTTGATGTGTTTCACACCAGTGGTCCCATTTCATTGTTCTTACTCTTTTTGTTTTTCTCTTGCGCAACTCTGGCACGTGCCGGTTCAAAGACTCTCTCTGGGGGCTAGTCTTACCCTACACGCCAGTATCAGTACGGGACTGTTCGTGTCCTCCAGAGACCAACACTCGAGCTGCGCGCGCTCTCGCTGCAATCTTCTGTACTTCTACATTACAGTACTGCTGAGATTGGGAGTCAGGCAGGGCTGGGAGGGCCAGTGCAGGCCTCTCTCAGTGCTGAGGTGGGCTCAGTCTCGCTGCAGGTGCTTCTGCTCACGAAACCTCTTCGCCACAACGAGATGGCAGGCAGCTGGCAAACACCTCCACGGGTAGCAACAAAACTGCACTCGCTCTCCGATCTTTCTCTGCGTACTAAGAGCAGCTCGCCTCGTTGGAAGGGTGGTCTGCCTTCCTTGTCGTATGGGACTGATGGCGGCAGGTGGAGAGGCTGGCAGGCACCTCAGCAGGTTGGGAGCACTTTGGAGCGAAGCTATGTGTCCCTCAGCATGGGGTTATTCTTTGTGGGCTCTGATTGTGCTGGCAGGGGCGTAACACAGGCCCCCGCTGCCCCCGCTTTGCGGGGGGGGGGGAGGCGCGCTCCAGTGGCTGTAGAGAGCCACTCGGCCTCTACGACACAATGTATACATACACACACGCATCCCCCACCCCTCGAGGCGGGCTCGCCTCGAGGGTATAAATAAAGTATCGGAAGACCGCTCATGGTCTTTCCGGTTAACTATCATTTAGACTCACCGTCTCTGTGTTTGAATCGCGACTGTGTCCATAAACACGTGGCCTGTCCTGGGTCACCACATTGGCGACGAGGCCGGAGGTCCCGCTGCGTGCTGCCGGCAAGTACTGCTGCCCCGCGGCGTCATCGGAGCCCACCCGAGACGCTCCATCACTGTCGGCGCTTTCTGCCGGTCGCTCTCCTGCTCGGAGAACTTCCAGCTGACCCGGCCCTCCGCGCCGCCCGCGTGGGTCTCCCGGAGGAGATCCGATCCAGGGGCGTGCCGCATCAGCACTGGGGCAGGAGCGGCCTGGAGAGGTGCTGCCTCGACGCGCTGAACGCGCTCTCTCACCCGGGGCTCTGACTTTCTTCCACGAGGCCCTCAGAGTGCCCAGCCCCCGCTGACATCGGAGCGGAGGCTCCACATTGCTGCCTGCTGTGCCTCCTCAGGTTTCCAGGCAACGGAGGCCTGGCCACGTGGTGGGTGATCCCAGGACCCATCGAGCACTGGCGAGTGCAACATCCTGCTAGCAAAAAGCACCGGCTGCTGCAAGTGGATTTTTCATCAAGCATTGGCTGCCACAAGACCCATTTCGGATACTAGAGGTCCCTGCAGATGCAGAACGTCGCTGCCCGGTTGCAAGGAGCCACGAGGGGCCACTGCTGAAACATCCAGGGCCTGAGTGAGTACGCTTGCCACACGCCCTGCGTCTCCTCTGACGCTCACCTACCTGCCAGCTGTTTCGCGTGCGCGACGCCAGGAGTGGTGCAACTGCTGATCGCTATGAGCAAGCCGCCGGTTGCCGGAGGTAGTGCCGCGACGGCCCAGCCAGCGGCGCCGGTTGGAGGGGGAAGACAGGCGATTGACCCGCCCCGTCACCATGCGACGACTAACCCGCTCCCGCCGTTCAGCGAGATGGCGGACCTGGCCACTGCTGCACCCCGATGGAGGGCATGGGTCGGTCAACTTAACAACTATTTCACGGGGACCCGTGAGACGGATGGAACTGTGAAGCGCTCCCTGCTGATCTTTTATGGGGGATCCGAAATCTATGATCTCTTCGAAACCCTGCCGAACACGGGCAATGCGGATGACTACGACGCCGCGGTGGCGGCCCTCAACCGACATTTCGATCCACAGCTAAATCTAGACTTCGAGAAATTCAAATTCCGACGGTCACTCCAATTAGAAGAGTCCATCGATATGTTCCACGCGCGCCTGAGGAAACTGGCGGCCACCTGCGAGTTTGCCGACCAACGAGAAGAGATAAGGAGCCAGATCATACTCGGATGTAAGTCGAAACTGCTCCGGAAACTGATACTGCTCCAGCCGGGCATCACGCTGGATCAGATCCTGGTGCTTGCTCGGTCACACGAACTCTCGGATGTCAGGGCAGAGGAGATGGCTGCGGCCCTACATAAGCCTGCCCCGGTGCAGACCGCCGCCAAGGCTCCCCAGATCAAGGAGGAGTGCGTAGATGTCATCCGGAGGCGGCCAACGCCCGTGCCTGGGAGAACACGACCACTGCCTGGAGGGCCATGCGGGAACTGCGGGGAAGAGCACCTCCCCACAGCCATGTGCGGAGCAAAAGGGCGCGAATGCTCCCGCTGCGGGAGATTGAACCACTACGCAAAGGTCTGCCGCAGTGGCCAGCCACGTCAGGCCCCGAGGTGGCCGAGAGGTTTCACGCAAAGGGTCCGACAATTGTCGATTGCGGAGTCCGATGGGACGGAAAAGGAAGTGCCGCACCAACACAACCTTGACCTGGAAGAAGAGGATGACGAGATCTACTACGTGTCGTTTGTGGGCCAGTCAGGGAGCCGACGAAGGCCGCCCCCCATGTGCTCGGTCAGAATAATGGACACCACTCTTCAGGAGCTCATAGACACTGGAGCGACAGTGAATGTCATGGACTCCCAGCAATTCGAGGCCCTGGAACACAGACTTCCTCTACTACCAACCAAAGCAAGAATATATGCGTATGGAGGAGTCGACCCCCTTCCCCTGAGAGGCACTTTTGAGGCAACAGTCGCCAGCGGCTCCCTCACCACTGTAGCCCGGTTTCACGTGACAAAGGGAAAAAGGGGCACCCTCCTAAGCTGCCACACGGCCGAAGACTTGGGTCTCGTGTTCTTCACGAACGAAGTGCACGACGCACACGCAGAGGACATGCTGAGAGAGTTTCCTGAACTGTTCAAGGGTCTGGGGAAGCTAAAAGGAAAGCAATTCAGACTCCACATAGACCCCACGGTCAGACCAGTAGCACTGCGACACCGACGAGTACCCTACAACCTGAGGCCCCAGGTTGAAGCTGAGCTGGCAAAGCTTGAAGCACTTGACGTCATCGAGAAGGTTACAGGTCCCACGCCCTGGGTATCCCCGCTGGTGGTCGCCCCAAAGCCGAAACAGCCCGGGGCAATCAGACTGTGTGTTGACATGCGGTTACCCAACATAGCGGTCAAGAGAGAGCGCCATGTCACGCCGACCATGGATGATATCGTTGCGGACCTTAATGGCGCCAAATAGTTTTCTAAACTAGACCTCAACGCGGGATACCACCAGTTGGTGCTGGAACCGAGCAGCAGGTACATCACGACGTTTGCGACGCATGTGGGCCTGAGAAGGTACAAGCGCCTTAGTTTTGGGGTATCTTCGGCCGCAGAGGTGTTTCAGAATGCCATCAAGGAAACCCTGTCTGGCTTAACAGGAGTGATCAATCTGAGCGACGATATCCTCGTGTTCTCATGCACCCTAGAGGACCACCATGCACAGTTGAGAGCCACACTCCAACGGCTCAGAGACCATGGCCTCACACTACACAAAGAGAAGTGTGTCTTTAATCAGGAATCCTTCGATTTCTTTGGCTACACATTCACACGAGATGGCCTAAAGGTGGACCCAAAGAAAGCAATCGCCCTGCGGTCGGCAAGCATACCCAAATCTCCAACCGAGGTGAGGAGTTTCCTCGGGATGGCGACGTATTGCGGGAGATTCATCCCAAACCTGGCTGCGTTGTCGGAACCCCTCTGCGTCCTCACGAGAAGCGACCAGCCATGGCGATGGACTGTAGAGGCCAATGCAGCGTTCGTGAAGATCAAGGCGGCCCTACAAGACAAGACGGTCATGGCGTACTTCCACCCGGGGAAGCCGACAGAACTTGTCGTGGACGCCAGTCCGGTGGGTCTAGGAGCGGTGTTGCTCCAGAGCACGAAAAAGGCACATGGAAGCCAGTCGCATACGCCAGTCGGGCGCTGTCTGATACAGAGACGCGGTATGCACAGATCGAAAGAGAGGCTCTGGCGATCAAGTGGGCCTGCCAGCACTTTCATCTGTATTTGTTCGGACAGGATTTTACAGTGGTCACGGACCACAAACCGCTGGTCCCGCTATTTGGGGGCACCACACGGCTAGCCCCGCCCCGGATTGAACGATGGGCGGTGCAACTGCAGCAATACTGGCTCACGGTAGTCTTCCGCCCCGGAGCGCACAACCCTGCCGACTACCTGTCCGGGCACCCTGAAGACCTCTCCCCAGCGTGCGTCCCTGCAGACGTCCAATACTCTGACGCCTACGTGAAGATGGTCGGCAGAGATGCTTGCCCAGATGCAATGACCCTGGAGGAAGTTGGCCAGGCGACAGACCAGGACGGAACTCTGACCAAAGTCAAAGAGGCCCTGGCGTCCCACAACTGGAAGAGGTTCCTGGAGGGTAATCAGGTGCTCACGGAGGAAGAGAAGCACGCCCAGCAGCAACTGTGGCAAGTCCGCCACGAGCTGAGTGTTGGCGAATGCGGCACGGTGCTACGAGGCCATCTGCTGGTCGTCCCCAGCATACTTCAGGAGCGGTGCTTACGCTTGGCACACGAGGGCCATCAGGGGATGGCAAAGACCAAAGCCCGCCTAAGGAACAAGGTTTGGTTCCCAACCATGGACGCAAAGGTTGAGGAGCTGGTACGGAGGTGCCGAGCATGCACAATCACAGGAGGGGATTCACCGTCTACGCCGGTCATCACGGAGGAACCGTGTCATCGCCCGTGGTGCAACGTGAGCGTAGACTTCGGCAGTTTCCCGGATGGGAGACAGATGCTGGTAATGGTGGACGCGTACACGAAGTTCCCGGTGGTGGAAGTGGTGGAGTCCATGTCGTTTCAACACATCCGGATGGCTCTAGAGAAGACCTTCGCCATGTTGGGGAACCCAAAGGTGATTTGGTCGGACAATGGGCCACCCTTCCAAGGCCAGGAGTTCAGGGAATACATGACACAACGGGCGATCCGGCACAGGCGGATAACCCCTCTGTGGCCGCAGGCGAATGGAGATGTCGAGAGACTGATGCGCACGCTGAACAGAGCCCTTCACATTGCCGTCGAGCAGGGGCAGGATGCGGAAGCGGCACTGACCAAGTTCCTTGATGCGTATCGGCACACACCGCACTGCACTACGAAGTGCGACCCAGCCCATCTCCTGTTTAAGGAAGCCCCGCGAGATGGAATACCGACGGATCCGTCCTGGAGCCCACCGGCACGGGATGATGATGCGGTACAGGAGAGAAGAGAGCGAATGAACAACACAGCCAGCGAACACCGAAGGGCCCGCGTACACCACATAGTGGTTGGAGACAAGGTCATAGTGAAAGATCGACACCCGGGGTGGAAGTTCCGGACGCCTTTTGAACCAGAGGTGTGGACGGTGCTATCGACAAAAGGAACGATGATAACGGCCGGAAGAGGCGATGTGAGGGTGACAAGAAACGCATCGTACTTCAAGAGAGTCGAGGGAGAACTGGCTGTAGAACAATCGAGTGAAGAAGCAGGGGAGGAACTGGATGGCTTCCCAGAACGAGTGGACACCCCGGAGAGAGCGTCCCCGAGGCGGTGGAGAGACACTCCACCAGGAGCCTCAGGTCAACCCACGACTAACCATCAGGAGAGTCAAGCCCGAGGGGAAGAGCCCGATCCCCGGGGCCGGGACAAGAGAGGTGTGTCCAGCAGAGGAGTGGGCTCCAGGTTGCGAAGTAACCCAGCTCCCAGCCAGAGACTCAGAGACTGTGTATGCCCCTCGCCTTGAGGGAGACTCTTAAATGAATGGCACTGTCTAAAATGTTGGAGGGATGTAGAGAGCCACTCGGCCTCTACGACACAATGTATACATACACACACGCATCCCCCACCCCTCGAGGCGGGCTCGCCTCGAGGGTATAAATAAAGTATCGGAAGACCGCTCGTGGTCTTTCCGGTTAACTATCATTTAGACTCACCGTCTCTGTGTTTGAATCGCGACTCTGTCCGTAAACACGTGACCTGTCCAGGGTCACCACAGTGGTCTCCTCACTCAGAGGCAGCAAGCGCAAAGACTCTTCATCATGATGGTGGCACGCCCGACCTCTTAATAAAGTAAATGGTGCGCAGCCGCACACCGGGGCCCCGGCCGGGCCTCAGTAGCTCTTCATTATTTAAATGGTGCGCTGAGCATACGCGGGCCTCTGCCGGGCCTCAGAGGCTGCCGCTAGTGTTAATCAGGACTGAATTAAATGGTGCGCAAGTTCAACTGCGCAGTGCGCACGCGCGGGCCAAGGCCGGCCTCTGAGGCAGAGCTCTTCGGTGGGTGGATGCGCGCACGCAGCGCAGTTGTCTCCGAGACTTGAGGTGAGGCATCCCAGAAACTGATTAATTCCTGTATGACACAGTCCTGATAGATCGGCAATCTCAATTTAATTAATTTTTCTCAAAGTTTGCATAGTTTAGCTTATCACTACTAATAAGCAGACCCGTTAAAACACTTGACGTGAATATTTGCATTTCAAAGTGCTTTGCAAGTAAGGTAAGTATGCAATCATTAGCCACATTTAATTGCTAGTGATTTTTCTAATAATATAGGGTGCCAGTGTAGTTCCCGGGGAAGAATGAAAAGCTGACAGCCTTGTGATGTAAATGTCCACTTATCACAAAGCCCTTTATATTGATTGCCAGCTGGCTGCTTAATGCACCAACCATAACACTGAAGTGAACCGTGAAACAGAGCGATATACGAAACATTAGTCCAAGTTCAGAGTTTTAGTCACGGTGAAGTGAGGGTCAGAGGTTAACAATCCCCACCCAGGCCCCAGCCACGCCAGAGACTGACAAGGACCGTCAAGGACCGTCCGTCACTCACCGGCCAATGAAAGAGCCTGCTCCGCTCGGAGTATGAATTTTTTTAGTCACAGATGTCCGGCATTAGTGAGACTCATGTGGGGCGAGGAGGGTCTTGGGGGTGGGGAGGCTGAATAGTGGTGACAGCCCGCAGCGCTATGCGAGAGTGTCCCTGCTGTTGGCGCTGCGCTTGGTGTTGGTAAATCGAGTCCACGATGCATTCACTCACCGGGCCTCTTCCTGCCCCCCACCCCTACCCCCAGCAGGTGATAGCCATGATGTGGGCATCTTTCAACTCAGTCAGGCCCCTCACTGACCCTTCTTGAATCGACCCCAGGACAGGCTCTGCCCCTGGCTTTACTGTCCTGGCGGCCTCTTTCGTCTGATGAGTTGTTGTCATTTGGGACTTGAACCTCCGGTCCGAGGAGCCCCCGGCCCGTGTTAGCCAAGAGGTCACTGCAGCTCCGAAGACACTTGTGTTAGGTGGGCACAGCCTCTTTCTGCTTGCACCGTTGGCACCCATACATGTCCTGGTACCTGGCCATTATTGTTATGTGCACTGCACACCAATCACCGGGAGGTGGGTGTGCAGGTAGGGTGCTTCTCAAAGAAAAAGAGGGCCTTACACGCGGCTGCCAAAGTCCCGGGGACAACTCAGACAGTCTGCCACTTTAGTGTCACCTCACGTGCCCCCACCAGCATCCATCAATGCCAGCCTTCATCTGTGCAGCTTCCAGTGAGGGACCGCGTGCAGACACCTAAAGTAAGTGATTCCGAACTGGAGATCCATGCAGGAGGCTCTGCAGGGGCGGTGGGAAGGGATACCTTGGGGGTAGTGTGAGAGCACTTTGTGAGAGGGCATAGCCATATTGCACTGATGTGAGAGGGCATGTTGCGTTGGCTCTGTATCGAGGCGTGTTGATGAGGCATTGTACTGTGCTTTTTGTTCATGCCAATCTGTGTAAAACCATTGCGCTGAGGATTAATGTACAGGGCACCGTGCAGGGCAGTGTTATGTAGAGTAGCACTGTACGAGTTCGACGTCCTAGGAAAATTTACAGATCTATTGTGCACAGGGCTATTATGCATGGGTGTGGTGAATAGGTATAATGAAGGAGTAATGCACTTTAGACTTTTTGTATGGGCATAGACAGCAGCATCGATCCAGGAGTTCTGTGCAGTGGTCATAGTGAAGGGGCGCCAAGTAGTGAACTTAGCGCAGCTGCAATGTGTTGGTTTCTTGCAATGAAGCATGATGCAGGAGCATCATGCAGGGGTATTTTCATGGATTTTTGATGTGCAACATGATGAATGGGCAATTTGTGCATTGAAAACTGAATTGTTTGCAAGAAATGTTTTCAACTTCGACATATGCCTTCATGTATTCCACAAATGTAAAAAGTAGTTTACGGCTCATGTCCATCCTGAGCTCAGTGTTTATGGCCTGACAAATGGCTTTGGGGAAAGCAGCCTTTCCAACCCCTCCCAAATGCAAGCAATACATTAAAGTAATTTGTGAGGGCATGAACACGGGGCCTGGTAGGGTGGACAACAGAGCAGATAGGCAATGGAATGAAGCATGTCTAGCCTCAGGTTGCAGTCTGTGTAAGTGTCAACATTTGGAAAGAAAAATCCCTCAAGAGGGCCCAGCCTTTTTCTTTTTTTTTTTTTAGCAGAGTTTTATATAGCACAAACTTGACCCGTATCGAATCAGGTATCAGAGCGCTTTACATAGCACCAGTTACATTACATGAGGACACGCATTCATTTTTTTGTATTTTGTTAGTCACGGGGAGATTAAGTGATTTGCCCAGAATCACAGGAGGTTTAGCGTCGTTACAGAGACTCAAACCCAGTTCCTCCAGGTCCAAGGTCAAGCGCCCTAACCGTTAGGCCAACTCCTCTCCCCAGCCAAAGCAAAACCTTGTCTTTGATGCAACCCTTGTGACCAGGCCAGGGAGTTTGCAGTTGTCATCTGATCTGTATACTATAATTTATGCGTTACCAATATAAGATGCAGAACTGAAGTGGCTTTTTACTTGCAAAAAGTCATAGAATATTTTCTGAAAAATAGTTGTACATTTTATTTTTGTTGGACTGGAATGAATGGCAGCGACTGTGTTGCATGTCATTATGTGTTAATTAGTACTTACTGCAATATATCTAAAGGATTTACATATTGCAATAACAGGATCATATTTCAGTTTTATATAGCTCTTTATTAACCTACTTGCTTTCTCAAATTTGCTTGAAAATTCACCATTTCCCGACTCTTTTTTTCAAACTTTTCGCAGGGGGACAACCCCCGAGCACCCCTTATCACGGTTGAGATCGCTCGCTACCAGCAACTCATCCCAAACTTTTCCACCTCACCACTTTCAAATGTCACCAGCCGCCACTGCCAGCCATAATAATTTGAATTATAAATAGAGTCCCTGCCTGCCTGGCTAGCCTTGCCCTGCCCCTGCCCTATCTCGCGCCAGCCTCTGAAGCTGCAGGTCAGGCCTCAGCCCTTCAAGTGAGTCAGAGTCTGTCCGAGTTCTAGGTGCTTCCCTTATCTTTGTGTTGCACTATTCACCTTGGTCTGGTAGATTTAAAAATGTTTCTTACCTCGCTGTGTTTTTCCCCTTGTCATGCAGCCATATATTTCTTGTTTCCCTCAGTGTTGGGTTTTTGGTCCTGTACTCCGAGCGTTCAAGTACCTTTGCAGCAGATTACTTTCTGCCAATTTAGATTGATTTCCAGAATTGCCCATCGAGAAATTTTGATCTGGGATTTAGGAAGTGTGGATTAACAAACTAGGCCTTGTTGAATTGCCTGCCTTGTTTGTTTTCTCTAAAGTTCTTCTGTTGGGTTAATTGTAAAGGCGACAGTCAGGCATGTTTGTTTCTGTTACATCCCCCCCACTCCTCCAACGTTCCATGTTATTTTATTCGCCTTACCACCAGAGATCTCCTGGTTATCTGCAGTGAAATAATGGAGTTCTGATAGGAAGAGCTCTTGACGGTGTGCCTGAAAAGCATCCGAATAGTCCATTATTTTCATCTCCATTGAATAACCTACCGATTGTGACAAGGAAACGATTACTGCATTAGTAGTGACCACGTGTCGGGTCTACTAGCTACACCGAATGTTAAAAAAAAAAAATCTTATTTTAAAAGTGAGAGACAGAGTTTAACATTTGCTTTGTGTGTTGTCTTAAATTACCTTTGAGCGTTGCTCAAACCGTTCACAAATGTTGTAACAGTTGCTATGTATTTTTGTGGTGGTGTTTGGGTGTCATGCTCTCTATCACCTGTCGAGCATTAAAAAAAAAGAAATCCGTGCCATTATATGGAGCATCATTTAAAGTAAAACGTCTTCCAGTAGTCAAATTAATGTTTGTGATGTATCTCTAGTTTAGCTGAGTAAATTCCTCTTTTACCTCTGAGCAACTAGTTGGGAGTCCGGTCTATTGTCTACAAAGCAGCTCTCCAGCCAGTTCTCATCTGGTTGTAACTGTGGGTGAATCGAATAATCGGGGAGCTTATTGATATGAACCGTAAGCAGGATCTATGTCATTCCTGTCTGTAATACATTGCCGCGTATTTTTTTAGGGCACCAGTCTTAACTCCATCTGAATAGAACCTGAAAGTATACTTATAATAACACTAATACAAAAAGATTTTTGGCCACTGGTTAAAATCAGTTAACCAAGCCGAAATATTAATAGTTCTTGAAGCAGCTAACTTGAACAAAGTTCCGAGGGTATTGGAATCCTGTGTGGATTGGCTCACTGAGCATTAGCATCTAGTTTATACTTGGTCCCGGTATTCCCCCTTTGCAAAGGTTCATAGTAGAATTGGACCTGATAAAAATAAGCAGTCAGAAATAAAAGTGAGTTCAGTTGTTCTCTTCAACCGCTTTCAGAATTTACGAGATTTGTTGGTACCGACTTTTTTTTTTAAGGATTATGGAATAAGATCACAGAAATGGTATGTGTCTTTGTACAGAACACGATAATATGCATTTTGGCATTGTAAATCTGCAGGAGATCTGGAGGTTAAGCAGAAAAGCATTTCTGGGGTTATAGAAGGTTGATATTTCATTACCTGAGAACCATATTTTGCAGCAAGTAACCTGTGCATACCTTCTCTTCCGACTGGAGTGGGCTGTGACATTGCCCTCCTGTGAGGTGGTTCTTGCAGGTTTATCTGCTTAGGGATGTAACTGCACTTTCATAATTATCCTGTATACAGTTTTGCTCTTTATCCTGTGCTCCACAGCATTCGCACTTTAACTTCCTGCAAGTGATTTTTTAAAATCCCTGGGCCATATTATCAAAAGCGGCGCAAAAATTATCGCCGCTTTAGCGGCAGGAAACTGCCGCTAAAGCGGCGATAAGGGGCTTGATAGTATGCCCTAGAGAATTTCAATAGTCCGGATGGCCGTGTGCAACTGAAATTACAGCTGCTTGACTTACCTGTTATAACGTGTGCACAAACCTGTAAGGGTGTTTTTGTGGTTGTTCTTGAGGCTTTTTTTTTTTTCTAAAGAGATGAACAGTTTTAGCGCTGTTGTAAATCTTGTTTATGGGATTTTACTGGTTGGATTGATTTTATTTCTGAAATAAACACAAGACTACAAAAATGACTAAAGTTCTTCTATAGTGCTGCCCTTTATTAGCTAGGTTTGTGGGATAAAGCTGCTAGTGTATGTCTCTGTCCCAGACTAGAAGAATTTGTGTTGTGACTGTAACCTGCATCTTTTGAGCCAGATGTTGTCGAATGGATTTTCTTTAATGGATGTTTGACTTGAGGATCATATGAACTCCCTCTCACATCAGATCCACTTGTTTGCATGCTTGAATTCTTGCAAAACGCCCTTTCGTGGTTGGCTTGCTCTTGAATTTTGAATGAAGGTTTTTTGTTGATTGTAGCTGGACATGTGAGCAGCTGCTTAAATGAATTCTCGTCCCTTTGGTCCACTCTTATGTAGTGCAATTCACTTCACATGAATGTAGAGTGGCATGATGTCCGTTTCCCACCACATACAACAGTTGGGCTTTGACCTGATTTCAGTGCCTGCTGTTTGGCTGGTCATGGCACCACAAGTTGCCTGAGCTCTTAGAGAACTTTGGCATCATCCCACAGATCATTGTCCTGACCAAGAGACTTGTGATGCCTTTGTAAGTTAAGACCATTCTATCCACGATGGAGAAGCTGGTCCAGTGGACGAGAAAAATCCAAAATTATACCGATAACACAGAATAGCAAGTGTCTGGTCTGGTCTGTGCTTCTCATCCCTCAATAGCATTGAGGAAGAGTAGCCTGTGTATTACACTTGGAACACTATTCCCTATGAACTATCCCTCCTTCCTCTTTT
Source organism: Triturus cristatus (assembly GCF_964204655.1). Classification (NCBI taxonomy): domain Eukaryota; kingdom Metazoa; phylum Chordata; class Amphibia; order Caudata; family Salamandridae; genus Triturus; species Triturus cristatus. The sequence goes on along the minus strand of NC_140584.1, from coordinate 1,040,075,683 downwards.
GTCCCGAGTAGGGAACCACTAGCTAAAGTTTACAGCTAGGATATATAGCTCTTTAAATTTAGCTTGGTGGCCATAAGGGAAGAGGTGTGGCGCCGCAGACAGGGCGACTGACTCTGGATTCTGGGGATCACGGTTCGATCCCCAGCACCGGCGGCAGATCAGCCCAGCACCATGTGACTCTGGGCAATAGCTTGCTTAATCTTCCCGACGGCCCCCAGCGTGATTGTTCACGCTTTACAAATGTGGATTATTATAATTCCGAACAAGGCTCACAGCTCCAGAAATCTTGAGCCCAGAAGTCCAGTACTGAGCTGTCCGCCTGTGTAAAGGAATTTCCAAATGATTGGGATACTGGTACCTGGGATACAAAATAAACCCTGGCACGTAAGTAGTCTGTTTAGAGCGATTGGCTACCCCGTTTGCTCATGTAGTCCATACTGGTAAAACCTAAACATAGCGAGCCTATGTCTCAAGGAAACTGGCACTTTAACTGCCAGATACAGTAATCAACCTCCTTTTCAAAAACTCATTGTGTTTTAATTATGTTGAGTGTTTGTCCTAATTTACCACATCACAACAAAGCCTGCAAATTTTTGATACAAACAATGGTTGTGCTAGACTTGTCTGGCATCTGTCTCTGGACTCTTTGTATCTGTCCTAAAAGATTGGGTGCTTTGATGCTCTGCATGTAGCAGTGGCGTAACAAAGGCCTCCACAGGCCCCGCAGTGCGTGGAGGCCCCTGAGCTCCAGGGGGCCCTCTCAGCACAATCCACTGGCCTGTCCGCTCCTCTGTGGGTCCAGAAGGGGCCCCCTCAATATGCTTTGCAGGGGGGCTCCCTCAACTTTTGTTAGGCCACTGTGTGCTGGCAGTAGGGCGGCTCATCCTTTCTGTGTGCTTTTGAGTAGCCAGGACTGCCTCATACAACTCGGTGCTGCTCCTGTAAGTGCGTGCCACGTTTGTCCGGCTCAGCTCATTGCAAGGGCCGTGCTGCTTACTGGATGCAGTCATGGGGTGATCCATGCTCCCCTCACCTGCAGGCACTGCAGCCACTGCACAGTTGGTGCAGTCTCTTCGTTCACGTGCTTCAGGGTTGGGTCCACTTCTTGTGGTCTTTGTCTGCAGTGTAGAGGTGCCTCGTACATGGCATTGACAGCAACGTCCTACTCCTGTCTCCGGATCTCTATCCCTGGCCGGTCACTACGGCGGGGGCTGAAGGGCATGCAGGTGGGCACTGCAGGACATTACTGGTGGACGCCTGGGAACTCCCTCACCGGAGGCTTTATTCTCACCCTGTGCCGGTTGCTGTTGTGCTGTCAGTCGGTACGGGGCGCCTTAGACCAGGGCTACTCCCCCCCCCCACAATGAAGCACAAATGGTTGCGGCTCACATGGGGGAATCGACCCGCTTGTCGCCATTGCAGAGTCTCGGGCCCTAGGCCCTCCTGCTGGATAAATGACCATACAGACACATTGTATAGTGTTCTAGACCTGGCCCAGGGCATGTTTGTCCGGACCCTTTTATTAGCAGGGTCACCTAACCAGTGACACCTGTGATGTATGGGGTGAGTGTGGAAGCCAGCCTGCAAGATTAGGCTGATGGAAGCACCATATTTACAAACACTAGAACGTGGCCCACAGGACACTACACATGCTGACATTTCTGAAACTCTCATCTGACTCCTTGTGTAAGGGCCTGGAGAGCTGAGGTCACCAGGGTGATCTCACATAAGTAGGCCCCTATTTTTTCCCCCTCTCCCTGCCCTTGGCTGGACAGTATCTCTCTCACTGTGATTAGGCTAGGTCGCTAAAATGACCAACCATCCGTAAATTTCACAGACCACTCGTTATTTGGGCCTCTTATCCGTTGTCTGTGAAGAATTCTTTCAAAGACGCCATTTGTCCGTAATTTCGGCCATTGGAGCATGCAAGCAGCATGTGAGTTCTTTAACTCTCACTGCAGGGTCCAGCTCGCACACCTGCTGCGATCCTAAGGGCCTGCAGCAGCCCCACCCCGAGTTGGTGCAGCCAAATCCCTCCCCTCACAGCAGGGTCAGAATGGGACCAATCACCATAAAGACATTTTTTTAAATGTCCCACGCTCGCTTAACTATATGTTCTTTAGGTAGTAGGGGCCACATTTCAGTGAATGTGGTAGACCGTGCATTTTATGGCAAACTGGGACAGCAGAAATGGGGAAAACTGTATATTATTTTTAAAGGGACCTTTACATGAATATGCAGGTTTTTCTGCCGATGATTTTGGGACGTGAGTGGCAAATCACTCATTTTAAAACACGTTCGGCCTATATCACTGGTGAATACAAAGGAATGGCAGACAATGCGATATCGGGCAGGAGGGGTGGGCGTTCTCCTCCAATACATTTTTTGTAAACATGGTAATAAATATTGCATTTGAAAGTACACCGACTGCTAATTAATTGCCTAAACTTGACAGGATTTAACAAGACAATTTTACAGAGGGTTGGGGATTGTTGGGGAGTGTAGTGTAATGAACAGTCCATTTTATTGGATGCATTTTTTGTCCTGAATTTTGACCTTCTGTCCTGAACTTTTGTCCTGAATTTTGACCCTTTGTCCTGATTTTTTACTCTCACCGTCCTGAATTAGCGTCCAGGCCAGTTGGTCACCCTAACTGTGATCACGAGGTGCCAGATGCATTCCACTGTAAACCTGATATGATTTGCTGAGAGGGGGAGGCTATAGGGTGCACCAACAATTTTTGTAGCTGCAGCTCGGTAAAACTCCCAGCAGTAACACCCACAAACCCCCTCTGACTTGCCGGTTATTCAGCACTGCCAGCTCCGTCATTTCAACAGTCTTACGCTTGACAGCTTTCGGGTGTACTGTGCAGCTGCAGCGCCATGGTGCAGCCCAGAGCTGGCTCCCAGGGCAGCGTCCTGCGCTACGGAGCCCCGAATAGAACAAAGAGAGATTTTTAACAGAACACAATACAATTGTAGGGCATTTGAAAAGCTCTAGTTTTTTGCTTGTACTGTTTTTTTCTGAATTCTATTATAATGATTTTGCTTTTTTTTCTACTGCTTTCTCCTTATATAATACGGCCCTAAGATTTTTACTTACTTACTTACATAACAGGTTTTCATTGAACTTGAGCATTTTGATGTTTTATTTATTATTGTTCAGGTGGATGCTGGATGGATTGATGTATGGATGAATGAACAGAGAGATAGATTGATAAGTAAGTGGATGAACTGAGGAATGGATGCAGACTGTGGGCATGAATAGAGGGTGTAAACGAGAGGGAGACTGAATACATGGTTGCATTGGTCGGGAGGATGGATGGATCAATGGAAGGATGGGTGGCTGTTGGAGGGTGCAAGATTGAGATATAGAAGAAGGATGGATGGATAGGTCCTTGGTGGATAGATGGATCTTGGTGAAGGATGGATACGGAGCGTTGTGAACCCCCCACTTTAGCAGCTACAGCAGGGGGTGTCCCTTATTGGCAACTTCTGTCTGCAGCTCACAGACAAAAGCTGCTCATTAACGCTGGGATACAGCGTCCAAAGAGGAGCAGCAGGAGCAAGGACAGCAGACAGCAGGGTCCATAGAACAGGGAAAGGAAGAAGGAATGTTCAAGGTAGGTTGTAAAGAAGTATGGATGAATGAGCGAGTGAAAGCATAAATGGATGGATGGAAAGATGGAAGAGTGGATGACTAGATGAATGGATGACGCTGGATGGACTGATGGATCAATAGCAGAGTGGATTCATGGATGGCAGAGTGGATGAATGGATGGATGGGTGGCAGAATTGATGGATAAATAGCAGTGGATAGATGGATGCCAGAGTGAATGGGTGGATGGATGATAGAGTGGATGAATGGATGGATGGCAGAGTGGATGAATGGATGGATGGCAGAATTGATGGATTGATGGATAAATGGCAGTGGACAGATGGATGTCAGAGTGAATGGGTGGGTGGATGAATGGATGGATGACAGTGGATAGATGGATGGATGGCAGAGTCTAGGAATGGATGAGTGGATGGATGGATGGAGGGATGGTAGAGTGTTTGGATGGATGGCAGAAATTCTAGATAGATAGCAGAGTACATTGATGGATGGATAGCAGGATGGATGGATGGCAGAGTGGATGAATGAGATAGTATATGGATCGATGGGTGGCAGAGTAGATGGATGGATGGCACAGTGGATGGATGGAGGGATGAATGGAATGGGGAAAGATTGAATGATGGATGAAAGAATGTATGGATGACAGGTTGTAAGGTGAAATAATGGATATCAGTAGATGGATGGAAGGGTGAAAGAATGAAAGGGTAGATGCATGGATGGAAAAGACGAAGGAGCTGTTGTATGGAGGGTTCAGCTCATTTGCTTCGCTTGCATGGCAGCGTCAGTGCTTTAGTTCAAAGTAGGTGCTATTTTATTTTTCTGGCTGCTCACTTGGAAGGATGGATCTTGCTGGGTGCAAGGATGAATAGTTGGATAGGCACTGGGTGCTTGGATGGATTGATGATGGATGTATGGATGAATATGTGTAAACAGCTGGATCATGATATGGTGAATAGCTGGATGGATGGATTTTGGTGGGTGCACGGATGGATTTAAGGATGTATGGATAGGTGCTTGTATGGATAGATCTAGATGGGTGGATGGATTTCTTGGTGGGTGGATGATGAACTTAATTGCTGGGTACATGGATGGATAGATCGGTCAATAGATGGACATTTGTTTTAGATTTGACCTGTAATTGATTCAGCCTTCTTCACCCAGTAGCTTCTCTGCCTCAGTATCCTTCAGTTATTGATACAAACCAAAATATTGTCAATCATATCTTTGATTTGACAACAGTAGTATTTTGGTGTCACTTTCTTTTTGTAGCTATTTGGGTGCATTCAACTGCTTCCTTTGGAAGGCATGTGGGACAATTTTACATCTGAAAATGATACACTATCATTACACATTTAATTAGTTACCTCATCCATGCACTGTTTACACAAATTGTGCTGCACTGCAGCAGGCTTGATTATTGCTTCTGTCAGTACATGTGTCCACGCCAAACCTGATGGCTTTGCTAGTGCTTGTACAGGACCATTAAGCTACCACCGAGACTGAGTCTAAGCTGGATGCAGAGGTAGAGCAAATAGCACTGAGGACAGGTAGGCTGATTCCCTGCACCATTTTTGTGAGGAACAATCAGAATGGAACACACACACAATCATATGCACTGTCTCACTTACATTTTATCTAAACACTTGCTCAGCATTTCACATTTCACTACCTCGCTGCCTCTCATACTATTAATACTACTGTCTATGAGCTGGAAGTCCACATTAATCAACAGCCCACTGTACCTGTTCTGTATATGAAGGAAGCTCAGCTAGTGCTGCTGACCAGGGTCCGACTGGTATTTAGAGCAGTCTTGCAGTGCCCGAAGGGCGGGTCTCACAGATCGCAGCATGGCCTGTATTTTGACTGCTTGTAGGCCTGTTTTATGGTCTGGTGGGCCTTTTTTTTTACTGTTGATTTATTTGATAATATCACAAACACCTCTTGCAGCAAGCATACATGCATGCAATCTTCCATACCTTGCAAAACACACATACAGAGTGTCTTCATAAGTTCAAAACTGCTCTGCTGTGCAAGTGCGGGCCATGTTTTTAGCTATCTGATACAGTAATGGGGTCCAACTTTTGGTGCCCGGGCCTTTTTTCTGTCCCAGTCTGATCCTGCTGCGGACCATTCTCTACCTGTGCACTGTATCATAGAAGCTCACCTTGTAGAACACATGTGGCAAAGAAGCCGGAACTGTTACTGGTGTTTTATTTATTTGTTTATTCATTTATGCATTCTTATAAAGCACGAACATTACTTAAAGGTGCTAGAGCGCTTAACACTAAAACATAGGACTTTACATCAGGTCCAAAATGTCGAAGGTAGTTACATAAAGTCATTACATAAGGTGCTTTACAGTGAAACATTGGTTGCTACATAAGGTCGAAAGTTACAAGGGATCCAATTCTTACGTAAGGGTGCTACCTAAGATCCGAAATTACACATCAGCAGGTCATTACATAAAGCACATAATTACAACTGCATGAGGTGTTGATAGTTGTGGCAGTGAATGTGATGCCAATTAATAAAGTCTAAAGAAACGGAGGAGAGCAGTTAATCTCAGAGCAAAGGTCAGAGGCAAGGCCATAGATGTGAGAGAGCATGTCCCCACTGGAGATGTCATTATCTAAAATGTCTTTGAAGGAGAAGGGCTTTCAGCTGCGTTTTGAAGATCACGGGCGAGGTGGTGTGTAGGTTTAGAGGTAAGGGATTCCACATTTTGGTGGCGACTCCAGAGAAGGATTGTGCCATGATACGTTCTTTTTGAAAGGTCTGACTTTTTTTAGCAACAGTGCTTCAGCGTTTCGTGGTGATGTGCTGTGTGTGTGTGTGTCTGTGTAAAAAATATACCCAGGCTTGCAGTGTAACTCCTGTTCGTGTATCCTGTCAGTGAATAAAGCTGGTACAACTCCTGCCATCAACGTTGTGTGCTGCTCTGTGGGTGAAGGACGAGAGCCCTGCTGTGGCCCTGCACTGCTTAGTGTCCTTTGTGTTAGGACATCAAGCTCTGTTACTGCCCAATGGTCCAATGTTTCAATATATATGACCGAAGCTTGCTCTGTATTTGTTAGAACAATGGGCGAGGTTGTGGTGTTACGGCCAGAGCTGCCGACTTTGGAACTGGGGAGCTGGGTTTGAGTCCCACCATCGGCTCAACATTCTGACCTTGTGTAATGCAACTTGTGCTCATGTAAAGGGCTCCAATGCCTTTGGGTCAAGATCATGGCAGTGCTGGACGGAAGGGCGATCCAGCCTGATTCGGAAGCTAATATTAAGTCAGTGCGGCTATCCGTCAAGTCCCAGTGAAATATGCTAAATTTGTTCCCGTGTAATTTGCCAACACTGGGACACAATTCAGCAGGACCTGTACTTTGTCTACATTCAATTCGGAGCAGCAACGTGCAGGCAGCGGTGGAGATTTCCTATTTTAAATCCCAGCTGGGTCTAAAAAAAGTCAAATGTAAAGGACCATCAGCCCTTCTTTTGCTCTAGTATAATCTCAGCTGGGAGCTATATGGAGCCCAACACCAAGATGCCAATACAATGGGGGAAACACAGGCACACAGCCTGTTACAAATTCACAAGTACTTAAGAGAAACCACAATTTAGAGGCACGCTTTTGACTTTGTTCACCTCCCTGTATATAAGAGATATGCATGCACTGTAAGAATGTCAGATGTGTTGGTCTATATGAGTATTTACACTAATAACAAATTATATACCATTGCCTATTTTTTTTTAATGTAAATCTTTTATAGCGCTACTCAGCCTAATGTAGGCTGCTTGACATCACACCCGCACATTATACATTCACAAACAATTATGCAAGTGTGTATATCAATGTACAGAATGTTACATAAGACAATGATGGTTTCAAGGTGTAGGAGTGACGCATCGTCTTTACTAGGGATTATATGTTAAGAGAACATGGCCGAGAGAAACACTAAGGTGCCGATCACGATCCGGCAAAAAATTTCCCCGTGCGACTCGTATCGGGTCTTTTTACCGTACGAATCGTACAAATGCCGTACGAACTGGCAATCACGATTCGCATGGTAAAAAGTCCATACGACCCGCACCGGGAATCATTCCCCACACGTCCTCGGGTCGGAAAATGTGTCCGACACGTCCTCGGACGATTTACCTTACAAACGTAAAAATCCAAGTCCGACCGAGGAATCACGATCCATCCCGTGCGTCCGAGCCTACAACCGTATGGAAAAAACACTGTCCGCACCGAACACCAATAGCAACCATGGAGACATGTGCCCGCATACGCGCCCAACACTCCCCCCAGCCCCTGTACGTCCGACACGTACCCCCCGTATATGTATACCCCCACCCGTCTATGTACACCCCAGTACGTTCCAGTCGTACCCCCACCCCAGTACGTGTCGTACCACCGTCAATGTAAACCCCCCCACCCCTGTACGTGTCGTACCACCGTCCATGTACACCCCAGTACGTTCCAGTTGCACCCCCACCCCAGTACGTGTCGTACCCCCCGTGTACCTACACCCCAGTACGTTCGAGCCACACCCCCACCCCAGTACGTGTCACAGCCCCGTCTACCTACACCCCATTACGTTCCAGTCGTACCCCCACCCCAGTACGTGTCGTACCACCGTCAATGTACACCCCCCCACCCCTGTACGTGTCGTACCACCGTCCATGTACACCCCAGTACGTTCCAGTCGTACCCCCACCCCAGTACGTGTCGTACCACCGTCAATGTACACCCCCCCACCCCTGTACGTGTCGTACCACCGTCAATGTACACCCCCCCACCCCTGTACGTGTCGTACCACCGTCCATGTACACCCCAGTACGTTCCAGTCGTACCCCCACCCCAGTACGTGTCGTACCACCGTCAATGTACACCCCCCCACCCCTGTACGTGTCGTACCACCGTCCATGTACACCCCAGTACGTTCCAGTCGTACCCCCTCCCCAGTACGTGTCGTACCACCGTCAATGTACACCCCCCCACCCCTGTACGTGTCGTACCACCGTCCATGTACACCCCAGTACGTTCCAGTCGTACCCCCACCCCAGTACGTGTCGTACCACCGTCAATGTACACCCCCCCACCCCTGTACGTGTCGTACCACCGTCAATGTACACCCCCCCACCCCTGTACGTGTCGTACCACCGTCCATGTACACCCCAGTACGTTCCAGTCGTACCCCCACCCCAGTACGTGTCGTACCACCGTCAATGTACACCCCCCCACCCCTGTACGTGTCGTACCACCGTCCATGTACACCCCAGTACGTTCCAGTCGTACCCCCACCCCAGTACGTGTCGTACCACCGTCAATGTACACCCCCCCACCCCTGTACGTGTCGTACCACCGTCAATGTACACCCCCCCACCCCTGTACGTGTCGTACCACCGTCCATGTACACCCCAGTACGTTCCAGTCGTACCCCCACCCCAGTACGTGTCGTACCACCGTCCATGTACACCCCAGTACGTTCCAGTCGTACCCCCACCCCAGTACGTTCCTGGCGCACCCCCAACACAACCTCCTAATTACGGAGCGCACCCCATGCCCCAACATCACAACCGCATGTACGAGTCGTGCAAAGCCACACACAAGGACCAAATCGTACAACCAAATGGCCCATGTACACACCGTACACACGCTCAAAACGCACGTACACAACAAGGACAAAACAAAACAACTCAACAATACACCATTCGAAAGGCACACAGCCACTAAACATGGCCAACAACCACTAAAATAACACAATCACTGACCTGCAACTGTCAAAAACAAACAGAGGCCCAATACACCACCACTCCTTATAACACACCCACCCAAAATTCAAACACTGCCACACCCACCCATGGACCAATAAAAAGGGCCCACACACACAAACCATGAGCCTTTGCAACAGACCCACTGCTGCCAGACACCACAGAACCAGACTACAAGCGACACCACATCTTACACTTGCACACCTTCACACGACCACCCTCACAAACACCCTCTCATCACATTCACACACACACACAACCATCCACACCCCCCCCAACATCCACACACCCCCCACACCCACACCATCCCCACCCACACCCCTCACCATGCCCACTACCAAGAATCCAAAGTTCAGTCACCGAGAGTTGGAGGTCCTTGTTGATCAAATCCTCAGAGTCGAGCCACAGATCTTTGGAACATTGGTCAGAAGCACCAGCCAGGCAGCCAAAACAGCCATGTGGCAGACCATCGTCGATGCTGTGAATGCTGTTGCGGACACCAGGAGGACCAAGCAGGATTGCCAGAACAGGTGGTACGATCTGCGGAGGAGGGTCAGAGCCAAGAGACAGGAGGAACACGACCAGGCCAACGCCACCGGAGGAGGGCCCTCCCGCAGAGCCGTACAGTACCATCCCTGGGAGGAGAGGGTGATGGCCATACTGCCGGTGGAGGCAGTTGAAGGAGTAGAAGGACTCCGAGACCCGGGTGAGTACACAAACAACGCACGTCACATGGGGGGAACTGCAACCACAAACAAAATTACTAACAGGCACGCAACCACCACAAGCCATCGCATTACTCAACCACACTCCATGAGCAGGCACATGCCACTGCTGCCACCATGCCCCATGCACCCAGCTGGACAATGTCAAGTCACAGGCCACAGAAGACAACAACACATGACACGGTAACCCGGATGGCGGGAGTGTGGGCACCAAGAATCACATAGTGCGACTCCAAAGCAGACAACAATGCCCTCTGCCCATATGGCCTAGGTCACAGCCAGACAAACACTGTGTCCCAACACAGGAATGACTTGCCAGCAAATGGCGGATGCCTTGCATCAACACATGGGGGTGAAGGCACTGTTTTGCACATGCCAGCAGCTAATGAACAGCCAACAGTGTGAAAGAGTGGCAGCACACACCACCACAGCAGCAGCGCACAGACACACAGCAGACAAAATGGGTGCCTGGAGATCAGAAACAAACTCACATCAACAGGCCAAGGGCCACTCAAAGATCTGCTAACAGTGTGTGCCCAGGAAGCTGGGCCAAGGTGACAGAGGGTGACACACGGAGGGAGGGAGAGGGGGACACAGAGGGAGGGAGAGGGGGACTGAGAGGGAGGGAGACACAGGAAGATGGACAGAGGGAGGAGGCTGACACACAGAGGGAGGGAGAGGGGGACACAGAGGGAGGGAGACACAGGAAGATGGACAGAGGGAGGAGGCTGACACACAGAGGGAGGGAGAGGGGGACACAGAGGGAGGGAGACACAGGAAGATGGACAGAGGGAGGAGGCTGACACACAGAGGGAGGGAGAGGGGGACACAGAGGGAGGGAGAGGGGGACACAGAGGGAGGGAGAGGGGGACACAGAGGGAGGGAGAGGGGGACAGAGAGGGAGGGAGAGGGGGACAGAGAAGGAGGGAGACACAGGGAGAGCAAATCAGTCCTTTGGTGTGTGGGAATGTCTGCTCGTCAGCAGGTGGACTGCGTGCATGTAGACAAGGGTGCCCAGTGCCAGAACCCCCCCTCTTCATCATGGCAAAACGCAGGGCCATGTTACAACCTGTACACGAGCACAAGGACAGCCACCTGCATCATATGAGTGTGTGGATCCACTCCATGTGCACATGTACAGTGCTACAAGGAAGGCGCAAACGCATAGCTCGGCACACATGCACACTCCACTGCTGACTGCAGTCACACTTGACGCAGCAAGTAAGACTGTGCCACACATAGTTAAAGGGGCCAAATTGGTGCCCAAGGGACACACACATGCACAAGTGCACTGTGAGTGGAATGCAAGACAGATCCTAATTCCAAGAGGAAATGTGCCAACTTTGTAACGGATGCAACATGGATGTTGCATGGATCAAAAGTAACATTGTCTCTCTCACACACAGGTCAACGTCGTGCTGCACCCCCCAACACTGGGGGGGAACACTCACAGGACCCGGATCTGCAGGAGACCGATCCCACCGGCAGCGACCACTCTCAGCACTCTGCGGACGACCCCGACCGACCTGGCCCCTCTGGTGTCCAACCACCTGCAGCACCTGCGTCAGGTACAACCGTGCCAACCACCACCCCCACTCCTGCCACATCCCAGGAGACACCCAGGATCCCTGCCCCAACACCACAATGCAGCCAGGCTCGCCAGGAGGGACACGGTGTCCCGGGCACCCAGGAGGAGGCAGGCGACAACGCCAATGCCACCCCTCAGGGGTCCCGGAGACCCCATGTGCCCACAAGTGCAGGCCAGACGCAAGTGGGCAGGGGTGGTGGGAGTGGAGAGCGGCGGAGGCGCGAGCCTGACCAGTTGGCTGGGGATCCGGTATTTTCCCATGTCCGTAACATCCTGGACTCATACCGGCAGGACACCACGGGCATGGCCCAGGTTGTGTCCGTCCTCGAGGGGATCAAGGTCCAGCAGGCCCAGCAACATGCGGAGCTAATAGCCTGTCTACAGCTACACCAACGGAGGATGGAGGACAGACAGGCTGAGCAAGTGACGGCGTCCCAGGGGATTCACGCTGAACTCCGTCGGATGGCCGACACCATGGCCGACCCTCCCTGTGCCAGAAGGCGGAGAACATCACCACCCACAGGGAGGGATCATGAGGAGGAGGAGGAAACATCCGACGGAGCATCCCAGACGTCGTCACGGCCTGCTGCTGAGGTTCCCCGCAGGAAGCCGGGTCGTCCACGGAAAGGACCGTGAGGGTGGCTGCTACATCACCATCTCCCAGGACACCTGGCCTGGCACCTGGCCCACTGGAGCAACAGCATCACAGCATCAAGAGACATTCTCTGCCACATGGCCCTGCTGGTCACTGGCTGACCAATGTTGACAAAGACTGTGGCATGGACTCTGAGGATTTCCAATGGCAAGGACACCAACTCCCCTACTGAACTTTGGATTCCCTAATCCCGGAAAGGCCCTCACTTGGCCCCCCCCCCCCAATAATAAATCACACTATTAAGAGTAGATGCCTGCTGGTAGCATTATTACCTAACATGTGTCTTGTACAGTCTAAACATGCCTGAGTCATCTGTTCACTTCAACCATCCACACCCTGGGGCCTGAGTCTGGCACAGGACACATGGGTCACAGTTTTCTAGGCAAGACAGACATGGAGCACCATACACACCCGTGATGGTCAGAACCAGCTGAGGGGGTGGCCGAACAACCGTGCTGACAGACACATTGAGTACAGCAACAGTCATGCGCAGAGGTCAGGGATCCTGGCCCGTGTCCTGGGGGGCACCCAGGTACGTGTAGACAGGTGGCAGAACCATGTCCTGCAAGCTTGAGTCCGGTGGATGCAGAGAATGGGGTCATGGATAACGTTGGATGCATGGGGATGGCACATGTCACAATACCCACACAGTCATGGACATCATGCCCATTACACAGTCTCAGCACACACACACAGCTTGCATCTTGCCACTCGACACATTGACACATAGCCACAATCAGGGAATACCATGCCAGACATGCAGGATGCACCGTGCCAACACACCAGCATTGACTGAGAAGAGGCACCTTGGAGGCATAGGGACACCTTTAATAGTCATGTGTTTGGGATTGCAGAGGCAACTTGAAGTACACATGAACACATCATGTGGAGTAACATGTGGCTCCAACACTGGCACCCCCCTTCTGCAGCACAAATGCGTGATAGCCATGGAACTGGCACACAAGTGTCGGATAATAGCTAAATACCCACAGCTGCTCACGGAGAGCCTGCCATACACCATACATCCGCTGATGTGGAAGTCCCACGCCATGTCAAGACAATGTTAACCGGATGTGTCCGAGGGCAGTGTCACACACATTGATGCCTTCATCACAATCCACCATCCCATCACTGATGACTGACAACCAGGCAGCCCATCTATTCAGGTGTACCCAGCTGCATGTCGTGTCCCATGGGGATGCCACATGTCTGCAGAGGACCCAAACCCCGACCGGGGCAGTGTGCACACATCGTGAACAACTGCCACACCCAATACACCCCAGATGCATCCCTTACCCCATGGAGACTTCCAAACGTGTCCGTGCCTGTAACGCTGAGTCAGCCCACGATGCCATGTCCATGAGGAATAGCAGTGCCACAACAATGCAACCAGCAAACGGCATGCGCAGGTACCTGGGGAAGAGAGACACACAAGAAGTCAGCCACAAGAAGCACAGCCACTTGCATGTGCATGTACTCGACACATGTATGTATGACAACATGCTATGTCACAATTATGTCTGGGGAAATACTACCATCACTGCCACCATCACTCCAGTGACACACCCACACACACCTCTGACCCACGTGCCATACATGCAGGTGGAGACACACATCACAACGCATGCCACACGGGGACCAATGCGTGCACACTCAGACCCTGGTACTCACCACTAAGCAAAGAAGTCGCGTATGAGCCGAGTCCGGATGTCCTCTTGCGGCTCCACATCCTCCACATCACTAGCCCCATTGCCAAGCCCTTCGTCCTCCACGGGTGGATGGTCCTCGTCATCTTGATCCAGGATGAGGGGCACAGCTCTTTCAACTGCCATGTTGTGCAGCATGCAGCAGACCATGAAGATCTTGCAGACCTTCGCCGGGGCATATGGGAGTGCGCCGCCGGTCTTGTGGAGGCACCGGAATCGGCTCTTCAGCATGCCAAACGTCCTCTCTATCACTCGCCTTGTCCGGCCATGGGCGGTGTTGTAGCGGAGCTGGGCCGGCGTGATGGGGTTGCGGAGAGGTGTCAGCAGCCAAGGCATGTTGGGATAGCCAGCGTCCCCTAAATGGAAAGCACATGGATATCGTTAGAACAGGCGAAGCGGTAGTGCTGCTCGGCCAAACAGAATACAGGACAGACAGACTGTACCCACCAACAACACATGCACGTTCGTTGCGCAGCTGCATCATCATATCAGGCATCCCGCTACGCCTCATGATGTAGGCATCGTGTGCTGATCCTGGAAAACGAGCACAGACATGTGAAATCACCATGTTGGACAGACACACCACAAGGGCATTGATGGAGTGGTAGTGCTTCCGATTGCGGTACGCCACCTCCCGTGCGTGTGGTGGTACCAAACCTACATGTGTCCCATCTATGGACCCAATGACATGGGGCATCCCTCCCAGGGCATAGAATCCACGCTTGACCTCAGTCATCTGTTCAGGGGTTGGGAACTTGATGAAGTCATCCAGGTGAATCAACATGGCCTCCAAGAAATCATGCAGCACACCGCTGAACATGCTCTGGGACATGCCACCAACATGAGCTATGGTATTTTGGAAGGTACCCGTGGCAAGAAAATGTAGGGCAGCCATTACCTTTAGCTGGGGTGTCAGTGCCGTAGGATACCTGTGCTGCGGTTGCAGGTGTGGTGCCAGTCTCGCCGTCAGCTCCAGAATCAACGGTTGGGTGAAGCGGTAGAGCCGGATCCTGTCATTCTCCTGCATGGTAGCCAAGTCTGGAATTCTTCGGGCAACAGGAGGCGCTCTGCAGTAATTTGGAAGTGACAAGGAAGAGTGAGTGCACTACGAGAACAACTCATGTCTACTGAGCACATGTAAATCTGCCAATACACACATGCCACATAGGGAGTCAGGCATGTGCTACATGCCCAGGACACGTATGGATGCAAGGTGACACTCCTTCCAAGACCCAGCCACACACGGTGATTGAGAACCTCCCCATGCCACGCCATGGGAATAGCTGTGTCCCAGTGCAAGTGCACTGCCCGACGCAAGACAGGAGTGACATACACCCACACATCAGCAGAAGTGTGATGCTGATTGCAGAGACTGGCAGCGGAACACTTGAGCCACAGGTCACATGACATTACACTAGGCCTGCCCACACACCTTGCCATGAAGGTGCACATGTCATGACTCACCACACATTCCTTGTGAGGATGCTGACATGGCCTTGTCACGCTACTCCGTGTCCCATGCATACATGTGCACCTCACATCAGACACCACATGTGGCATGGTGTGCGGAACAGTGTGCAATGATAATCTACACACAGACACATGTTGGTTGCTGCAACGGCTGCAGCTTTTGAGGGTGCTACAACATCAACCTGATGTAAATCCCGGACACATAAATGACATAGTCACATTGTGCACTGTGGGTAGTGACAAGTCAGGTTTCATGACCCCTGTACCGGCCATCATGGGACACTTCCGTGTGTTGGTGTCCGTGCCATGCCAGTGACGCTCACCCCAAGTGCGCAGTACGACATGCACACATGTCAAAGGAGTCAAGGGCATGCCTGGCACACATTGCACACTCACACAGTACACCTGTACACATCTCATCATACATCTGGTGCCTTCTCCACTCAGGAGGCATGTTCCACATCACAGCCTGTCACACCTGTGCCCCACACATGTAGTAATGCACAGACGATGCCTAGATGTCCATTCCTGGACAAGTATGTCCATCCATGGACAAGTATGTCCGCCCTATTCCTACCTGTGTGTCGACTATCACCACAGTGATGTGTACAAACCGGCGTACTGCTGCTAAGAGGGCCTGTGTATGTTCCCCAATCACTGTGGGAGTGCTGCCGTATGTGTACCCATCGTGATGGCGAGTGTACAGGCATTTGTACGGTCCGTACCACAACGAGTACGCATACGCGTGCAGAACCATAGTGATAGTGAGCGTACAGGCATTTGTACGGTCCGTACCACAACGAGTACGCATACGCGTGCAGACCCATAGTGAGAGGGCCGTACACTCGCATGTACGCTCACTATCACTATGGTTCTGCACGCGTATGCGTACACGTAGTGGTACGGACCGTACACTCGCATGTACGCTCACTATCACTACGGGTACACAGACCCATAGTGATAGTGAGCGTACATGCGAGTGTACGGCCCTCTCACTATGGGTCTGCACGCGTATGCGTACTCGTTGTGGTACGGACCGTACAAATGCCTGTACGCTCACTATCACTATGGTTCTGCACGCGTATGCGTACACGTAGTGGTACGGACCGTACACTCGCATCTACGCTCACTATCACTATGGGTCTGCACGCGTATGCGTACACGTAGTGGTACGGACCGTACACTCGCATGTACGCTCACTATCACTACGGGTACACAGACCCATAGTGATAGTGAGCGTACATGCGAGTGTACGGCCCTCTCACTATGGGTCTGCACGCGTATGCGTACTCGTTGTGGTACGGACCGTACAAATGCCTGTACGCTCACTATCACTATGGGTCTGTGTACCCGTAGTGATAGTGAGCGTACATGCGAGTGTACGGTCCGTACCACTACGTGTACGCATACGCGTGCAGACCCATAGTGATAGTGAGCGTACATGCGTGTGTACGGTCCGTACCACTACGTGTACGCATACGCGTGCAGACCCATAGTGATTTTGAACGTAGGCATGCATGTACGGGCCGTTGCCATGCTTTTGGGGTGCCCTAGGGCCCGGAAACGCACCGTACCTGTGTGTGATTCTCCTAATTACATAGGGGACAAGTATTAAGGCCTACATGCATGCTGGTTGTCATGGCGACCAGGTT
Source organism: Triturus cristatus (assembly GCF_964204655.1). Lineage (NCBI taxonomy): Eukaryota > Metazoa > Chordata > Amphibia > Caudata > Salamandridae > Triturus > Triturus cristatus. Next base: position 1,040,058,506 of record NC_140584.1, on the reverse strand, counting down.
CAAATTTCGATTTTGTTCTGGAAGGTGCACAGCAGAAGTCAGTTGGAATTCTTCTACTTTGTTGCAATGTGTTTGTGGGGCTGACATCATGCAGGAGAATGAAACCGATAGAGAACCCACAGACTGCTAGGTTTGAAGGGATTGGTGGAAACATAGGATGCAAATGTGAGTGACCAATCACTCTGTACTCCTGTGCATGAGACTGGGCAGAAGGCCACATATAAGGCAGCCAGGTCCCATGAGGGATTACTTGCCTGCACATCTTTGCATTTGTCGACCAAGCTGCTGCTACTGATTCCCTGGAAACATGTCAAGGGCTGTGGAGAGGACACAGCCATTCACCCTGGAGGAGAACATGGCTCTGCTGGATGTGATCCTCCCACAGTACCCCATGCTGTATGGGCGACCAGGGTATCAGGTGAGTGCATAGGCCACTGCCACAGACTGTCCCTATGTTGTGACTGTGTCTTCAGGCATTGTGACCCGGTGTGACACACATGCCATGTACTGTCGGGGGGGTACCAGGGGGGGGGTGCCTGATGTCTCCCAGCAGTGCCCTGAGACAGGAGGGGTGGGTGTGGAGTCCACCCAGCAGTGCCCTGAGACAGGAGGGGTGTGTGCAGAGTCCTCCCAGCAGTGCCCTGAGACAGGAGGTGTGTGTGCAGAGTCCACCCAGCAGTGCCCTGAGACAGGAGGGGTGTGTGCAGAGTCCTCCCAGCAGTTCCCTGAGACAGGAGGTGTGTGTGCAGAGTCCACCCAGCAGTGCCCTGAGACAGGAGGGGTGTGTGCAGAGTCCTCCCAGCAGTGCCCTGAGACAGGAGGTGTGTGTGCAGAGTCCACCCAGCAGTGCCCTGAGACAGGAGGGGTGGGGGCCTATACCTCACAGCAGTGCCCTGAGACAGGAGGGGTGGGTGTGGAGTCCTTCCAGCAGTGCCCTGAGACAGGAGGGGTGGGTGTGGAGTCCTCCCAGCAGTGCCCTGAGACAGGAGGGGTGGGTGTGATGCACAGTGTGAGCCTTGATCATTGATTGTGACATTGCCATCATTCCACCTGAGTACCCACTATGGCACGTACTGCCTTTTCCCTCACCAGAGGATGATGTCCCTATGACAGAGGTGCAATGCGTTGGCTGCATTACATGCCATGTAGTAACCAGCTATTATGTTCACATATGTCTCTCTGTGACATGTGGCTGGTGTATTGATGTGGTGTCACTTGTACTTCCTCACAGGTAGGCGCCTCTGCCAAGGAGCAGATCTGGCTGACCGCCGTCAGTGCCGTGAGGCGTGTGGATGGTCGGAGGCGGAGCCTGTCCCAGGTGAGGAAACGCTGGCAGGATATCCGGTGCTGGACGCGGAGGATTGCACGGCTCCTGCTGGGGGACTCACCTGAGAGCCACAAGAACCGCGGCCGCCGCCGTCTGACCCACCTCCACAGGCGTGTGCTGCCGGTGGTCTTTCCAGACCTGGAGAGGCGCTTACAGGCGATGCAGCAGGCGGAAGGGGGTAGGTACATGTGCGTTTGTTGTGTGTCACCGGCATTTGTAAGGGCACAGTGGCATTCATTCACTGGCAGGGTTTAAAGGTGCTGTGCCCATCCAGTTTGCCCAAGTGTAGCGCTGCGCCCCTGCCACCCTTCCCCTCCTTGCAATGTGTTCCCTGGTCTGTGTGTAGTCACTCCTTCACAAGGTAATGTAGGCTGGCGCTTTGTCCACGAGAACAATGACTGTAGCATCATGGGTGGTAGTGGTGGGTAACAGGTTGTGGGACCTTGCCTGTGAACTGTCAAGTTCACTGCATGTGGGTTCCATGTCAGTTGGCACTGATGCTGGCTCCAGACATGGGAGTTGGTCTCTCATGTGTCATGCCTTACAGCGCGCATGTCCTATGTAGTGGCCTGTGACATGATGTGCATGAGTGTGCGCTACGCATAGTGCAGGGATGGTGACGTGTGTAGCAGTCATTCCCATTCAGCCATTCAGTAGCATGTAGTTGCGTGCCCAATACTGTCCCCTGGGGCACCTTATCCTCAGTGTTGTTTGTGTCATCATCAACGTGGACACTCTCACTGTCTACAGCGTAGGTTGTGCTCTGTGCCATTGTCCCCTGTCACCATGTATATAGACGTGCTATTATGTACAGGTGTCCACTGTGCAGCCTGACCTGATTGTCCCTCTTCATACTCACAGTTGCCAGTGCCTGTGTGTCTTGTTATACTCATCTGAGGATGGGCACTGGTACCTCATTATTTGTACAGGCGCACCTTTGCTGATTTGCGTCCAATCTTGCCTTTTGCCTGCCACTGTGTTTATCACCCAGACTATGAGATGTTGGTGCCACCTGTGTCTCAGCAATTAGCATCGTGTGGGGGTTGCTTGGGGCGGGCAATGCCTATGTGTCAAATCCTGATTCCTAATTGCTGGGTCTGGACAGTGTGTGATGTTACTGGACACACACGCAAGGTGCAGTGACCGAGTTATGTTGGGCATGTTTGCAGCATTACCTATGCAGCATGTGTCTCAAGTTCATGGATATTGTCCCTGGTCATAGGTATTTTCACAAACGCTGTGTGGTGCAGAGGCAGTGCAGGATTGTCCCCAGGGCCTGGGTGCTATGTCAGACTCCGTTTCCTGTCATCAGCTATTGTCTCATGCTCTCCATGGTATTTCAGTGGCATGGTGGCTCAACCAACTGTGTTTCATGCCCTACATCGGTACCTTGTTTTGCAGATGTTAGGGATCTGCCTCTTCAGGCTATGCAATGTTGACTATGTAGATTGGACTCATGTGACAGATGTGTACAGGTGTCTGATTAATTTCTGTCTCTCCACCCTGCCCACAGCATCGTCGGGGGACACAGAGGGAGACATGGACACGGACCAGGCGGAGGGACCGAGCACCAGTGGCAGCCGTGACATCGGGGCTGGCACATCGAGTGGGACAGAGGCGGAGGATAGTGTGGCCGAGGACCTGTCGACTGGCACATCAGACTACGAAGCTGACAGGTCCGAGGAGGATGTCTCAGAGTTGGCGGAGGCTGCACCAGCAGCTGACAGTGGAACAACACCTGCCACCGCCCCCTCAGTTCCCACCAACCGCCTCCCACTTGCTCGTGTCCCTTCCCAGCGTGCCCGGTCACCGCATGTCTCCTTCCTGCCAGGCACCGCACCCCCTGCCCCTGTCTCCACTGCTGCCGCCAATGCTGAGTCTATGGACATCCAGCGGCAAATGCAGGTTGGTCAGGCTGCGATCCTGAATGTCCTCCATTCCCACGGGAAAACCCTCAGCAACATCGAGGCATTCTTGGAGGGCATTCATTCTTTGCAGGCTGACCAACGCAACTTGCTGAGGTCCCTAGACTCCACACTGACTGCAGCAGTGGGTCTCCTGCAGCGCGACCTCCCCCCACCTACCCCTGCCCCATCCACACTTCCCACTTCCATGCCTGTCCCACGTACACCCAGACGTCGGCATGCACCCACCACAACAGACACAGGCACCACACCAGCAGGGAAGGTCCACCGCACTCCTCCTGACACGCACACACAGGGTGAGATAGGCACACCCACTGGGTCGGGGGGCAAACGTGTGACACGCAGCCAGAGTGGGAGTCCGCATTCCACACAATCCACTCCCTCCAAATCCCCTCCCCTCAGCTCTCCTGGCCACATCTCCCCCAAGGACTCCTTCATGGCCGCTCTGTCCTTGAGCCCCACAGTTACGCCACCACGCAAGCGGTCAAGGAAGTCCTCGGTCAGGGTGGTTGAGTCTCCCCCCCTGTCTCCACCCTCCCCCGGTGGCGCTGCAACCCATCCCTCTGAACCCCCCCCCTCCTTGGGGCCTGAGGTCACTTCGGGTGCAGGGGACTCCCTGGAGGACCTTGCTAAGGTGTGTAGTGCCATCCTGGCCTCCGCCTTTGGCCATGACACACCCCCTGTGGTTGGGTCCTCCATCCCTGCACCCACAACGCCGCCCCTTTGCCCTGATGTCCCTGCGGTGCCTGTTGCTTCCCCCCCCCCTGATGCCCTCACCAGTATGGAAGACGATGGCATTTGACTGTGCAGGCAAGGTAGGGGACACACATCCCACTGTGTCCCCCATGCAGCTGGGAATAATTGACTGCCCTATGGCCTTTGTTGACTTTGAACTGCCGTTGATCCACGGACATTGTGCTCATGCTGATTAAAGCTTTATTTTTTTTTTCATTATCACACTCCTGCTATGGTGGTATTGGTGTTGGTGGGGCTGCTACATTGTTTTGGGTGGTGTTTAAGGCTTTGGGTGTGTGGGATTTGTAGTAGTGTTCTGCTCTTTGGGGCCACCCTAGGATCTGTGTGCCATCACAAGGTGTTGGCTAACTTCCTTAGGTCATGTCAGCAGTTACTGCATGGTTCAATTGTCCCAGGGTGTATTCCTTCCTCTGTGTACCCAGTTTCTTCCCTGCAGGGTGTTCCCAATGTTTAGCGCAGAGCTGTGTCTACATGAGCTGTGTGTGTGACGGAGCCCTTCTACTTTGGCCATGCATGCATGGCCATGTCTCCACCTGCAACAATCGTGGCATCCTTGCTGATCACTGTACTTGTGTGTGGAGTCAGTTGACATGAGTTCATGGGGACATGTTCCCTTGTAGGCAGTATGGATGTGGGTAATTGTGGCATCACACACATGTGTTACACCCCTCCTGGGTGTGGACACTGCTGGGAGGACTCTGCACCCACCCCTCCTGGGTCTGGACACTGCTGGGAGGACTCTGCACCCACCCCTCCTGTGTCAGGGCACTGCTGGGAGGACTCTGCACCCACCCCTCCTGTCTCAGGGCACTGCTGGGAGGACTCCACACCCACCCCTCCTGTCTCAGGGCACTGCTGGGAGGACTCTGCACACACCCCTCCTGTCTCTGGGCACTGCTGGGAGTGATGGGCACCCACCCCTCCTGTCTCAGGGCACTGCTGGGTGGAGTCTGCACACACACCTCCGATTTCTGGATATGTGCGCTTGGCACATACACGGTGGGGTTACGCACACTGCATTAGAGGTGAGGGTACGAGTCTACTGACACTGGTGTGGTGGGGGTACGCTCCGTACGTCCGCGGGTGGGGGTACGGGTCGTACTTACACTGTTGGGCTGGGGGTACGCTCCGTGCGTCCGCGGGTGGGGGTACGGGTCGTACTTACACTGTTGGGCTGGGGGTACGCTCCGTGCGTCCGCGGGTGGGGGTACGGGTCGTACTTACACTGTTGGGCTGGGGGTACGCTCCGTACGTCCGCGGGTGGGGGTACGGGTCGTACTTACACTGTTGGGCTGGGGGTACGCTCCGTGCGTCCGCGGGTGGGGGTACGGGTCGTACTTACACTGTTGGGCTGGGGGTACGCTCCGTGCGTCCGCGGGTGGGGGTACGGGTCGTACTTACACTGTTGGGCTGGGGGTACGCTCCGTACGTCCGCGGGTGGGGGTACGGGTCGTACTTACACTGTTGGGCTGGGGGTACGCTCCGTGCGTCCGCGGGTGGGGGTACGGGTCGTACTTACACTGTTGGGCTGGGGGTACGCTCCGTACGTCCGCGGGTGGGGGTACGGGTCGTACTTACACTGTTGGGCTGGGGGTACGCTCCGTGCGTCCGCGGGTGGGGGTACGGGTCGTACTTACACTGTTGGGCTGGGGGTACGCTCCGTGCGTCCGCGGGTGGGGGTACGGGTCGTACTTACACTGTTGGGCTGGGGGTACGCTCCGTGCGTCCGCGGGTGGGGGTACGGGTCGTACTTACACTGTTGGGCTGGGGGTACGCTCCGTACGTCCGCGGGTGGGGGTACGGGTCGTACTTACACTGTTGGGCTGGGGGTACGCTCCGTGCGTCCGCGGGTGGGGGTACGGGTCGTACTTACACTGTTGGGCTGGGGGTACGCTCCGTACGTCCGCGGGTGGGGGTACGGGTCGTACTTACACTGTTGGGCTGGGGGTACGCTCCGTGCGTCCGCGGGTGGGGGTACGGGTCGTACTTACACTGTTGGGCTGGGGGTACGCTCCGTACGTCCGCGGGTGGGGGTACGGGTCGTACTTGCACTGTTGGGCTGGGGGGTACGCTCCTTGCATACGGGGTGGGGGTAGGGTCCGTACATATCCGTCCCCATGCTATGTGATGTTTGTGCGGCCCGTACCCAGGCCTTTGCCACGTGGGTGCGATCCGTCCCGCCATTGTTGGGGTGACGTGTGTGGGCGTGGTCCGACTCGTACCCACGCTCTTCAGGCGTGGGTACGGGACGTACCTGTCTGGTTGTGTTGCCGGTTCGCGTGGTGACGGACTTCCGTTGTGGCGGTCGCTGGCTTATCAGGACACGCCCCCACCCCCTCGTGGTGACCAGGGCATGGGAGTCAGGTATGTCCAGGCCATGTGTAGTGTGTCACTCATGTGGTTGTTTTGTGGCCTGCCCTGGTCGTGCCACCCCCACCCCACCCCACTTTCCCCCCTCCCTTAGTTATTCTGACCTTCTGCGGCGTCTGCGTCGTAACCTGTAGAGGAGGTGTACTGCTATGAGGGCAGGGATGACTCGTAGGTTCGGGTCCATGTCTGTCCGTCGCGTACTGGTACTCCTTGCTCGCGTCGTCCTGTCGCGTACGGGTCCTCCTTGATCGCGTCGTCCTGTCGCGTACGGGTCCTCCTTGGTGGCGTCGTCCTGTGTGTCCGTCACGTACTGGTCCTCCTTGTTCGCGTCGCCGTCTGTCCGTCGCGTACTGGTGGTCCTTGTTCGCGTCGTCCTGATTTCCCGGCAGTTTTTGGCTGCCGCAAAATATTCACCGTGCGGGGTGACGTCGGTGCGAATCGTGATTCCTGGGTCGTGAATGGCTGGCTGCGTGCGTCCCGACGTCAGGTCGGCGCTTTCCCGGATCGCATTGGTAGGTGTTTTTTGTTCGGTCGGTCTTTTTTACGATTCGTACGGTAATGGTGTACCCGTGCGAATCGTAATTCCATGTTTGTATATTTTGACGACCGGGTACGCGTCGGACGGAGAATATGCTCCGTCCGACGGTTCGTACCCGGTTTTTGCCGGATCGTGATCGGCACCTAAGTCAGGATTTAAAACATAATGTAGTGCTTGTGGTGGTCTGTACTAATTAGACTCTATAACTACCTAATGAAACCCCTTTCTATAATGACAACAGATAGAGAAAAAATAATATGGTTCTAAACCCATGCTTTGCAATTTGCATGCAGATTGTTGATGCCTGTTCATACCTCACTGTGTTATATTTGAGGATAGCAATATATGAACTGCAAGTAATGACTAGGCAAACAGGGCTCGCTCCAGCAAGTGCATTAACCACCAGAATTATCTTACCATCAGTATTATTCCCCAAGATTTACCAGGTAAACAAAGCTCCCTGCAGAAGGTTCCTTGACCCCATAGAATATATTTTAAAATGCAGCCTTTGCAATTAATGAAGCCAGAACTTATTTTCTGTCAATTTTCTCCTTGTTGCCCATTTCTTTGTGGCAGAGTTTTTGAAAACTGCTGTTCGTGACTCTGGCCCTCGTGACTCCACCCCCTTTTTGTTGTCACACTTTGACCCCCAATTATGGGTTTCCGGATTAAACATTTTCCAGTTCAAGCACTGGTTTGTGCTATATAAAAACTACCCAAAAAACCTTGCATTGCTGCTGTTCAGTGTTGTACTTGTTCTGAGTTTGTGAGTCAAGCATGTGCTAGTCTGCCTCAGTCCTGTACATGTTGTGCCACCGCCACCTAAAGTTGTTTTTGCTTGATGTGTTTGAGGGAGGCACTCACTGGTGCTGGCCTGCGTTGCACTTGTACAATGTGCTACAGGTGAGCTGAAGTGTGCTTCCTGTATCTTCGAGGAAAGCTTGCACGGCTGCAAGTGGAGAGTGTTGTATGTTACGCTTGTGTATCAGTTGTGCGTCCAGGTTACAATGATCATTCACTTCACCATTTAAGCTGACTGACCTATATGATGGACATGTCAATCAAATGTCTGTGGCACACACTGGAATGTGTATGTCCAGGTCATAAATAAAGGTAATAGATATCACGAACAGACTAATTAATTATCTATATGCTAGCCAATGTTAAAAGCCACACTAAGAACATTAATACTCCCTGATATGTTGCATTAATAATGGTCTGTTTTCATAAAATGCCTGCTGCCATTGTGGTGTGTTCTTGTAGGACTGCAAATTCTAGGTGTTACTAATACCCAGCAAAGCAGTACTGCTTTTATAAAATATACAAGGACAGGCTCTCTTCTGTGATTTGAAAATGCGATCCTAGGATATGCAGAGATCTCTTCAACAGGCCCTTTGTCCCACTAAGGTTTTGCTGTACTACTTAATAAGCCACAATCAGAAAAAAGCAGATGCCTAAGTGATTATGCAAAGCATGGTTTTGCTTTGTAGTGTAAAAAGAAGTTTCAAAAATTGACATATTTTATAGTGGCATACATATTTCTGTTGTTTTTATCAAGTTTAACTCTATTTTCCTTCTTCACTTATTCTTAAATGTATATCTCCTGCTTTTGTGTGTGTGTGTGTGTGTAGATGTAGTCACTATTGTTCATAAGATGAAAGAGACTGTCTAATGATTAAACTATAATTCGAACACATGTATTGCATTTTATGCAATAAAAGCAATGCTGACACGGTTACCTCCCCTCCTTTTCGGATGGTTATCTCTTTGACTTACCCAACTGCAATGCCAGGCAGTTATACGCTCATTTGAGCCCTGGAGACCACCTCCCTGAGGCTTTATTTTATTAATGGAGGGGGGCTGCGCAGACCCCTTTCCTGGGGCTGTTTGAAGCCCCGTGACCACCACCCCCTGGGGCTAAATGAAAATATTTGCAGGGGGTCCTTCTGGCCCCCCCAGGGACCACTACGTCCCCAGGCCTGTAATATATTTAAAATTCTGAAACAGCCCCCTCCCAGGGCATATACAGTTATGGGGACCACCACCTCTCTGGGGCCAACCAGTGCAAAATAAAGGAGGGGGGCTACACGGCCCCCCTCTTGGAGCCAATTATAGGGTTGGGGACCGCCACCCCCCAGGGTGCCCACCCTCGGGAGATAGCAGCTTTCTTTTGCTTGGCCAGAGCTTTGACAGCTCCCTCAAAGCAAAAGCAAACACTTAGTCCATTCCCAGCAAGCTGGATCTGTTAAACTGCTCCCGTTTGCTGGGTGCAGAGTTTTATCTGTTTTCCTGTCTGCTGTTATGCGGGCAGGAAAACAGATAAAAAATTGCTCTTGTAACGCCGGGAGGTGCATATTTAGCAGCTCACTGCATGCAGAAGCAATACCGGCTACCGCAGGAAGCGAGGAGCCAGCATTGAGGCTCCTCATCATAGCACACTGGGTGTCTTGGGTGGGTCTGGGGCACCCAGGTAGATATGGCTGGGCACCAGGGGATGGGTCAATAGGGCTGGAATCGTCCTGGGGAGGGGGTTCACACAGTCCACTCCACCATTGAAGTTTGGCCAGTCCCCGTGGGGATGGGGTCCTTGGGGCTGAAATTGGCAGGGGAGGGTCACCTCCCACACCCATACAGCCACTCAGACATCTATTTACACACTGTTACAGACAGTCACACAGCTACTCAGATGATATATGTTAGCAATAGTCTGACTAATTGCTAGTGCAGAAAGAATAGTAATTTAACTTATGCTGTAGCTTACAATATATCTTTAAGTCTCAGAAATGTTTACAAAACACTTACACTCATGGGATGATGCCATCAGTGATGTCGTTTGAGATGTCATCAGTGATGTCACTAACCATGTCATGAGTGATGTAATATGTGAGGTCATAAGCAGTACATTGCGGGTGTAAGTTAACCCCTTCGGTGCTCATGACGGAATGGTTCCGTCATGACCCACGGTTGAGCTGTGCTCATGACGGAACCATTCCGTCATGACCACGCCCGCGCAAGATTCCGCCAGCACAGCGGCGGAATATGCGCAGCACCGAAGGGGTTAATGTTAGCTCAGGTGACTATAATTGCTGAATTTCTATGGTTTCGTATGAGTGAAATCTGAGCCTAACTATAACGTCCCTGTAACCTTTGTTTTTTTCGGTAAATTTCTATTTAAAAAAAAATCTATTTACTAACTATAACGTCCCTGTAACCTTTGCTTTTTTTCTGTCAAATTCTAAGGTTTTTTACATTATATTTACTAACTGTAACGTCCCTGTAACCTTTGGCTTTTTAAGTGAATATCCAAGTTTTTTTAAAATTCTATTTCCTAACTATAACATCCCTATAACCTTTGGTTTTTCAGGTGAATTTCAAAGGTTTTTAAATTGTATTCCCTAAATTTAACCTGTAAACTTTTAGAGTGAGCATGTGACTGAGTACATGATTGTCTCAGTGGGTGTGTGAGTGAGTGTGTAAGTGTCTCAATGTGTGTTACTGTGTGTCAGTATCTGAGTGGCTGCATAAGTGTCTCACTGGGTCTGTGAGTGGGTGCGCGAGTGTCTGAATGGGTACATGAGTGACTGAGTGTCTAATTGGGTCTGTGAGCGGGTGTGAACGTGTCTGAGTGGGTTTATGAGTGCCTTCATGAGTGTGCCAGTCTGTGGGTGACTGCATGAGTGTCTGAGTGGGTCTGTGAGTGGGTGCATGAGTATCTGAGTGTGTCTGTGAGTGGGTTTGTGGGTCTCTGAGTGGGTCTGTGAGTTGGGACATGAGTATCTGAGTAGATCTGTGAGTGGGTGAGAGAGAGTATGAGTATTTCTGTAAGTGGGTGCATGTGTCTGTGAGTGTGTGTGAGAGTGTCTGAGTTGTTCTATGAGTGGGTGCATGAGTGCCCAAATAGGTTATGTTCATTCTCTGATTGTTTTCTGCCTTTTTGTGCTCACTTCTGATCTTTATTTTGCTTCTTTCTGCTCATTGCTGCCCTTTATGTTGCCTCTTTCTGCCCATTCCTAACCTTTATTTTGCCTCTTTCTCCTTGTTTCTGACCTTCATCATGCCTCTTTTGGCTCGTTGCTGACCTTCATTTTGCCTCTTCTGCTCATTGCTGACCTTTATCCTGCCTCTTGCTGCTTGTTTCTGACCTCTATTTTGCCTCTTTCTGCTCGTTGCTGACCTTTATTCTGTCTCTTTATGCTCGTTTCTGACCTTTATTCTGCCTCTTGCTGTTTGTTTCTTACCTTTATTTTACCTCTTTCTCCTCTTCCCCAGGACCAGGGGAGTCTCAAGGCCCCTGCGATCCCAGCCGGCTCCTGACTGCTGTGGGAGTCGGCATTGTTTTCACCATAAGGGAGCTGCTAAGCATGCAGCTCCCTGTGGGTGAAAGCAATTTGTTTGTTTCCCTGCTAGCTTCACAGTGGGCAGGGACACAGACGAAAGCTCGGCTTTCAGCCAGCGGGAGCATCTTCACAGTTCTTGCATGCTGAAAGTGGAGTGCTTGCTGTGATTTGGTGGAATCGATTAAAGCTCCCACCAAGCCACAGCAACCAGCTATGTCCCGGGGTGGGCACCTCGGGCCATAGCAGGAGCCGGCACTAGTGGTTAGCAGTACCCAGGGCCATGTATGGATCCTGGAGGGGGATCTCGTGCCCCCCATTCTTCAAACTGGCTGCCCTGGGGAGGTGGTGGTCCCCAGGGCCAGGAATGGCCTGGGAGGGGGGCGAGCACCCCCCTCCTTCTTTAAAAAAAGTAAAAGCCCCAGGGAGGGGGTGGTCCCCGGGGTGTGGGAGGGGTCCGTGCGGCCCCCACACAATTGAACAAATAGGCCCTTGGAGGTGGTGGTTCCCAGGGCCGTGTGGCCCGTCTCATTTTTTGAATAGCCCAGGGAGGTGGTGGTCTCCGGGTACTGGGGGGGGGTTAGCGTGGCCCCCCGTAATGTTTAACAAGTAGCCCCAGGGATGTGGTGGTCCCCGGGGCTTTGGGGTCCGAGTGCTCCTTCCCCTTATTAAAACATAAGCCCCAGGGAGGTGGTGGTCCCCGGGGCTCAAAAGAGCCAAAGGACGGTGGCACCTTATATTAATCATGCATGCCCCCAGGACCTGACCCAACCTGGGGCTAAACATTACAGAAGCGTGGGAGACGTCACTTTTATTTTTTTTTGGGCAGGAGTGGTGGATCCAGCATGGCTCCCAACAGAATTTAAAAAGAAATGCTTTTTGAGCCCTGCGGTATGCCTGTGGGAACCCCTAAGAGGTATTCCTACCCTGCCTCCTCTTTTTTAATGTTTTTTTTTAGGACTCGGCTGAAGCCAAGTCCCAAGACGGCTGCCAACACTTCCTGGTTGAAGTGTTGGCAGTCAATCAGATTTGAGCACGGAAACTGTTGGATCCTCAGAGGATCCATGTCCCTAGATATACAAAAAAATTTTTTATTTCTCCAAAACTACTGAACAGATTTTCTTTCTGTGCCAAGAGCTAGCTGTCAATTTTGGTGTAATTCCGTTCAGCGACTTGGGTTGTAGTCGTGTTCAAAATCCCCATGGAAATTAACATTGGAAAACCACTTTTTTGACCCCCTCTTTTTCTCGGCCCACGCTTGACGGATCACCCTCAAACTTTCCATGCACAACTAGACAAACTATGACACTTTTTTTAATTTCATGAAGATTCGTCAAGCTGGGCCAAAGAGATACGCAAGTCAAAAAATGCTTTTCCTATAGAAACACGGTCCTAACTACCTACTGGGGACCGTCAGATGGTTATATATTTAATGGATACCCAGTGCTTTTTTATTGCAAATCAGTGTTACACTGCCTACGCCCTTAGACCCCTTCTGGGTCTGCATGTAGGCACTGAATACATTCATTATATGGCCCCTGATCCTTTATTAGTTGATCTGATTGTTATATGGGTAAATAGACATAATATCGAAAAAAAAATATCGAGTAGCAAGAATATCGAGTTTTTAATATCGAATGGACAGAATATCGACTTGCAAAAATATAGTGGTGAAGAATATCGAAAAACAGGTAAGAAATATCGATTGCAAAAATATAGTTGTTAAAAATATCGATTTTTTATAGTGTTTTAAGTGTTAGTATATGTGTTAAAAGTATGTATTAATATTGGAATGTATGTTAGAATATTTTTAAATTATTGAATTTTATGTTTTTTTATTTTTTTGTAATTTAATTCCGTAGCGGGTTGTGGGTTTATAGGGGAGTAGGGTGGGAAGTAATTTAATTATAGTACATTAAATAATAATTTATAGGAATTATTAATTATTTTTAATTTAATTTTGCGTTTTACTTCTGTAGCGGGTTGTGGGTTTATAGGGGAATAGGGTGGGAAGTAATTTAATTATATATTATTAAATAATAATTTATAGGAATTATTAATTATTTTTAATTTAATTTTGCGTTTTATTTCTGTAACGGGTTGTGGGTTTATAGGGGAATAGGGTGGGAAGTAATTTAATTGTTATTAGTTAATTATTAATTGGTATTGCAAATTAATTGGTTGTTGATTAATTATTAATTGGTAAATAATTAGTATTAATTGGTAATTAATTTGTATTAATTGTTTAATTGATAATTATGTTAATTGTATTCATTTAATATTTGTAGCGGGCAGTGTGTTTATAGGGGAATATGGTGGCAAGTAATATAATTGTAAATAAATAATTATGTAATTTATTTGTGTATATTGTTAATTAATATATCTTTAATTTAATTTTGCATTTTACTTCTGTAGCGGGTTGTGGGTTTATAGGGGAATAGGGTGGGAAGTAATTTAATTGTTATTAGTTAATTATTAATTGGTATTGCAAATTAATTGTTTGTTGATTAATTATTAATTTGTAAATAATTAGTATTAATTGGTAATTAATTAGTATTAATAGGTAAATTGATAATTATGTTGATTGTATTCAATTAATATTTGTAGCGGGTATTGTGTTTATACGGGAATATGGTGGGAAGTAATATAATTGGGAAAAAAAAATTATTTAAATAATTTGTGTATATCCTTAATTAATATATTATAAATTAATTATTAATTGGTATTATTTGCATTTATTAATGTTTGTTATTGAAAAACAATTGTTTGTTAATTAATTATTAATTGTTAATTAATTAAACAAAAATGTATTGGTATTTAAAAATGATCAATTCTTGTGTGATTGGTAATTAATGGTAATACTTGTTTTTGTATTAATAATTAATTAATTTAAAAATAAAAATACATTTATTATTTTCTCTACTATTGCACTTACTTGAGTGGGAATAGTAATTTTTACCCCTACGCTATCCAATGCTTTCCCTATTATTGCACTCTCTGGAGTGTGAATAGTAATTTTTACCCTCCCGCTATCCAACGCTTTCCCTACTGTTGCACTCACTGGAGTGGGAATAGTAATTTTTACCCTCCCGCTATCCAACGCTTTCCCTACTGTTGCACTCACTGGAGTGGGAATAGTAAATGTTACCCTCCCGCTATCCAACGCTTTCCCTACTGTTGCACTCTCTGGAGTGTGAATAGTAATTTTTACCCCTACGCTATCCAACGCTTTCCCTACTGTTGCACTCACTGGAGTGGGAATAGTAATTTTTACCCTCCCGCTATCCAACGCTTTCCCTACTGTTGCACTCTCTGGAGTGGGAATAGTAATTTTTACCCCTACGCTATCCAACGCTTTCCCTACTGTTGCACTCACTGGAGTGGGAATAGTAAATGTTACCCTCCCGCTATCCAACGCTTTCCCTACTGTTGCACTCTCTGGAGTGGGAATAGTAATTTTTACCCCTACGCTATCCAATGTTTTCCCTATTATTGCACTCTCTGGAGTGGGAATAGTAATTTTTACCCTCCCGCTATCCAACGCTTTCCCTACTGTTGCACTCTCTGGAGTGGGAATAGTCATTTTAACCCCTACGCTATCCAACGCTTTCCCTACTGTTGCACTCACTGGAGTGGGAATAGTAAATGTTACCCTCCCGCTATCCAACGCTTTCCCTACTGTTGCACTCTCTGGAGTGGGAATAGTAATTTTTACCCCTACGCTATCCAACGCTTTCCCTACTGTTGCACTCACTGGAGTGGGAATAGTAAATGTTACCCTCCCGCTATCCAACGCTTTCCCTACTGTTGCACTCACTGGAGTGGGAATAGTAAATGTTACCCTCCCGCTATCCAACGCTTTCCCTACTGTTGCACTCTCTGGAGTGGGAATAGTAATTTTTACCCCTACGCTATCCAACGCTTTCCCTACTGTTGCACTCACTGGAGTGGGAATAGTAAATGTTACCCTCCCGCTATCCAACGCTTTCCCTACTGTTGCACTCACTGGAGTGGGAATAGTAAATGTTACCCTCCCGCTATCCAACGCTTTCCCTACTGTTGCATTCTCTGGAGTGGGAATAGTAATTTTTACCCTCCCGCTATCCAACGCTTTCCCTACTATTGCACTTACTGGAGTGGTAATAGTAAATTTTACGCGCCCGCTATCCTACACAGAAAATATTGAATATTTTTAATTAATATCACGTTAAGATATATGTATTAATTTTTTTTTTACTTACTTTAATTATTCATTAAGTTTACTGTTATTTAAGTATTTTTAAGTATGTGTCAGTTAATTATATGTATTATTTCATTTATTTAACATTACTTTTAAAACATTTAAAAAATTCGATATTTTGACTAACTATATTACTTACAACGATATTTTGGATTCGATATTTTTGTAATTTCCTGTTTGGAGATAGGACTTCGATATTTTGGCATTCTATATTTTGGCATCGATATTTTTGTAAGTCTATATTTTTGTAGTCGATATTATGTCAGTGATCCTGTTATATGCAGGCTTTTTAGAAAATCATATTGTAAAACTAATAACAGGAATGTTGGATTCAGTGATTTTTTGGATGACATGGTTTCTGCAAGCATTTATATGCATTGTGAACTATGTTGCCCCAATCCTGATAACTTTGTTTCACAAAGCAGTCCAGCTCTTAATGAATGAGGATGACATTATGTTGGTGCTGCTTACCCTGGATTGAGACAGCAACGTTCCGTGAACAGTGAGCCAAAGCCATATGATGTGAGCCATATTCCCAAACAGGGTGGCAAGTAGATCTTAAGGATCAATGGACCAAGGGCATAATAAGTAGCTTACTATTGCTCGACATAGTCAGAGCAGAACCATCCATCATTGAAAAGTGTATGAGGTAGGGGCCACACTCGTACTGTTTTTAAATTAGAGGGCATCGATGCAGTAAAAGTATATCAAAATCTGGTGTTTTCCAGTTTCTACTGAAAAGCAAATAATCCTTTCAGTGTTTTATCAGTTATTTTCGGTTATAACTGAAAACCAGAAACCCTAGCCATAAAGCACTAAGGAAGGACTTAGACAGGTATAGGTAGGGGATTATAAGCAGAGTTTCGTAGAGATGAATGGGTCATATCTCATATAGGCATATAGGTAATGATGGTATGTCTCACAGAGGTGACTGGATCATGTCAAACATAGTTAATGAAGGTATGTCTCACAGAGGTGGTTAAATCATATCTCGCACAGGCAGTGAAGGCCTGTTTCAGAGGTAATTGGGTCATGTCGCACAAAGGTAATTAAAGATAATGAAGGTACACACACACACAGATTTTTCGGGCAATTGACCAGGGTTTGTGTCAGACTGCCAATGACAGCATGTGTAAGACTACGAAGGAAAACATGTCTCGAATTAGTGATGAGGGTACATCTCAGAATGTTAACTGGACTGTCCTAAGAATGGTGACAAGGACATCTCTCAGGACTCTGATGATGATCGGTCTCTGATTGGGGATGCAAGCCTGCCTCACAATCTCAGAGTGATGATGAGGGCATGTTTCAGACTGGTACTAAGGTCTTAGACTGGTGATAAGGCTCTGCAAGTTTCAGACTGTAGGTGAGAGCATACCTGAGATGGATTACTCTCTGAGAGGTAACAAGGGTATGTCTCAGACTAGTGGTCATGCCCTGTCTCAGATTGGCAACAAAGGCACATTATGTACCCTTTATGAGCCCATGTCTCAGACTGGTGGTAATAATAGCGTGCCTCAGGGAAGCAAATAGGGTGTGTCTTTGGTTTGCAATGGCAGGATGTCTCAGATTGGTGATGAGGACATGCCTCAGATCCTTCAGGATGACAGGCCTAAGGTTAGTTGCAATAGGATGTGTCAGAGTTGTGAAAAGTGTATGCTTTAAGTGGTGTTGAGTCTATGTCTTGGACAGGTAGAGAGGTAATCTCTTAGCTGGTGTTCAGGAGATCTCAATCTCAGAGAGGAACTATCTTCCAAAGCTGTTCATTCCTTTTTACCTCTTAAATGTCTGACCTGCCCCTCCACACCACATCAGCTCTCAAGTATCTGCCCATGACTGGTCTGGCCCTTCCAGCTCTAATGATCCTTGAAGGGGTGGCATAACGTACCCCTCTCCTAGTCACACATATACCTGTCAAATAGATGTACAACAGGAGGACGGATGTTCTTCCTATACTGGGAAATCGGTGGGTGGTCTCAGGAGGCAGACGCCACCTATTGGCTGCTGGTCAGAAAATACACATCTGTGCATCTCTGACATACAGCTTCGGAGTATCGCTGTGGGTAATGGCAGGCTGAAGCAGACATAAAAACTCTATTTGATCTACAATGGCTCAGATCACTGCCCATATGTTCTTGGTTATTGGCCACTGGAGGCCACAATGTTGCACCACACTGTGATGCATTCTGCGGCTTTTATTACACTGCTAGGAGCTTTGAATATTGCCTAGAGGTGCGTGGCTTTACTTTTCCCATTCCTAATATGGGGGTCTTTCCTTCTTGGGTGTGAACGATTAATATGCCAAATAACCTAGAGCAAGGAAGCCTCTTGTGAGGGTAGTGGGGAAGGGCTGGATTGGTCACTTTGCCAATCAGGTATTAACTCATTCTCTTGGGTAAAGCAGTAGCTACAAAATTAAAATACCTTCCACTTAAACCATACATCTAATCACACAGAACACATAAAGCGAGCAAACACAACACTTCTTCAAAGAGATTTTTTCACCCTTTCAACCACATTTCATCCTTTTATCCACCCTTTCATTTATTCATTTGATCTATTCATCCATCCATATGTAAACTTTCCATAGACCCACCCATCCAACTATGCTTTCTTCCATTGCCGGATTCAGCTATCCTTCCTTTAACCCTTTCACAAATACATCCATATGTTCACCAATCCACCCACAAGTATATCCATAAATCAATCCATCCTTTCACCCAACCTTTCACTCTTCCTTACTCCACCCTTTTACACATTTGCCAATTCGTTCACCCATCCACCCTCCATTCTATTAATTCTTGCACTCTTCCTTCCTTTCACCTTTTCATTCTAGCTTTCTCCTTTTCTTCCTTAACTTTCATGGTTCCTTCCTTTCACTCATCCTTCCTACTCCCATTATTTTCCCTTTGTATCTCTCTAGCTTTTTTCTGTCATCCATATTTCTTCCGTTATTACTTTTCTTCCTCATGCTTACTTTTTCATCTTTAATATTTGTTTCCTTCCCAATAAACTAAGATGGCCGCCAGGTGAGGAGCACCGGTCGGGAGCTCCCTGGCTAGGGATGGCCTTTTTGGCTTTAATTTCCTGGAGTCTACCCCATCCTTGGACCCTTTACACACCTGGGTTTGGATGTGACTGTGGTCCTCGTCTCTCCTGCTCCCGCGTTTGGAATTCGCAGTCTTTGTGAAAGAACAGTGATTAACATTCCAACCGCGGAGCCCGAGCAACATGGCCAATGCCCGGTGGAGCTGCACAGACAGCTATAGAGAAGATAGGCTCCGGTTCACCCCTCGGTCGTCACCTACCCAGCCAGACATCGGGCACAGTTCTCCTCGTCTCTCTGTTGTGTCTCCGTCCTCCTCCACCTTCAGACGAATCACCGATGTTTTGCCAACAACGGAGCTGATTTTCGACTCGCACAATCACCCCTCCTGGACGTCCCTTTGCCTTCTCTGGGTGTCTGCCTTTTGCCCTCATCTACTGTCCGGTCGCTCCCCTGCTGCTCTGCATTCCCGCTACAGCCAACTTCGCATGCGGATTGCCTTGAGTCGACGGCCTGGCTTATCTCCTTTTGTGGCCGCCCTGTTTCCCGGATGTGTTTTTATTTTTCCGATCGGAGCGGTTAGGAGAGTGCGGACTTCCTGTCTGCGACCCCTCTCTCTCAGGGACTGACTCACTCCTCTTTCGATCCAGGAGTAGGGACTGCCCTGGTCCTCTATCTGAGCCCTTCGGGGCTGCTGTGTGTGAGCTTGAGTTCGTTTTCCCCCGACTTGGCCGCCTTTTGACTGCTGGGACGCTACTGCCTCCATGGCCCAGATGTCTCCCCCGACGATTGGATAATGAGCGGCAACTCTCACTGGTTGTCTGCCCTCCTGACCCTGAGTAGGCTGGTTGTTCTTCAGTTCGCCTGTTTGCTGTGCTGGAGAGTCTGTGGGACAGAGCCTGGGGTCCTCCGGTCTTGGTGGTGCCGATCGGCTGTAGGGATCGCCACTTGTGGGTGGTCTATGTCCTGAGGTCGCCAGCCCGTCTCTCGTCACGTCGACCCACTTCTGGACGTTCTCCATCTCGGCGATGGCGAGCACTCCATGATTCACCTTATGGAACCAAGCTTTGGACTCACCCGGCAACCTAGTTTTTGCGCCTCGTGGTAAACTCTCCCGTCTTGAGCACTGCAGACATCTTGTCGGTGGGGATGTTTTGGTTTGTTTCAGTCATTTTGTCACCAGCCACTGTCCCTCTATGCAGCCTGGTCTCTCATACTCGGTGAGAGTTGCTGGCCCTTGCTTGCCGCGCTGCCGTTTTTTTCCTGACCTGATCAAGACTCTACCCACATGAAGTGTTTGGGACCCTGTTTATTCTCCTCTTATTTCCAGGTTTGCGGGACTCTTTTTGATTTAAGAACTTCTTCAGTCTCTCTCACCTTCCCCCTCCTCGCCTTTCTTCATATTTTTCATACTTTTTTACCACTGCATTACTATTGTCCTTGATATATGATTTTTCCATGGAAATGTATCCTGAACTGCCTTCCTTCTCCTTTTCTATTCCCCCACTACTCTCTACACACCATAGGACTTGTTTTCTATATTATTTAATTCTCCAGTAACCTATGTAATTATATAACTCGGTTTTTCTCCATGCCTTGAGTTTCTCTTGTAACTGATGGAACTTTGTAACATTGTTTATTTCTAATGCTGACCTCATGTAAAGCACCCTGATACCTCCGGGTCTAGCCAGCGCTATATAAAACTCTTCAAATAAATAAATAAATAAATAAAATAATATGTATATATCAGCCCACACCCCTGATTTTCTATAATAGTGATCTTTATGAGCATCATTTTGTCTGCAGATCTGCAGTCAGAAGAGGCCGATTAATAGTTCATTCTTGTTTTAGTTGGGCCCTGTTCACCCGTCCATCTCGCAATGGCGGCTCCTCCGTTAGGGCAGAGGAGCGTGGCTTCACTGCTTGAACTACAAGCTGAATACAAAAAGTAAAACGATAATAACGTTCAATATTATCATTCTGTTCTCTGTATTCAGCTTGCAGCTGAAGCCAGGGGGTCCGGACTGGCTCCCCGTATCACAGGGGGAGGAGTAGTGGCAGCACCTAAAGTGTGCATGATGGTTTGGCCGGCCGTCTTGGGCCGGCCAAAGCGTCATGCGCACTCTGCATGTTCTCCACGCAGGCTGTATTACAGCATGCATGGATAACATGCACAGCCTGCCAGCCCCTGTCTGAGCGCCGAACCAGAACGCTCAGACCAATCACAACACTGCTGTAAGGCAGTGTTGTGATTGGTCAGGGGATTCTGGGAGGCTGTGTGCTTCCTGTGGAAAGAGGACGGAGGAAAAAGAGGTGGCAGCCGGCGGTATAGGTAAGTGCTTTTTTTCTTTTTTTGTTGTTATTATTTCCCACCCCCTTCCTTCATCCCCTCCCCTCCCCGACTGACCAATACTGTTCGGTAGCAGCCGCTACTGCCATCTCACCCAGAAGCAGCATCCGCTTCAGCTCCTAAAGTTGTGGTTCACTACTCCACTACACTTAGGACACTGTGCCTATAAACAGTATCCAATCACTTAACCAGAGACAACGACTGCAGTTTTATGTATACACTCCTGAAGACAAAACAGCCCGATCGAAGACAAGGCAAATATTGTGATCTCCTTTTGACTCATGAGTCACATGCTTTTTTTACCTGGATTTGTAGTAGAAATTTCCTTGCATCTGAGTACACCTTAGCATTCCCCTGGGGTGGGTCACTTTAGAGGTTGGCCTCCTTTGGCTGTAGACATTTGTTTTCACATTGCAAAACGTGCGAGTCTGTGCTGCCTCACGAGTTTCAGGACATCTGAAAAAACCTTTTTACAACCCTACTCCAGGCAATCACATTTTTATAAAAATGTGATTGACAGATGTCACATGAATGACTTGTAAGTCATCAGTGATGTCATCTATGTTGTCATTTAACAGCTCATGTGTGATGTACTATGTGAGGCCATGAGCAGTTCATGGCGGAGGCGCAAGTTACAGTTAGATTAGTAAAGTATAACTGATGAATTTAAGTGTTTTTTATTTTTTCAAAACAAATTTTATTGAGTTTACATGGTGCCATCTGGGCAACCGCCCTGCATATACATATTACCATATCAGATAAATCAAGAGTTCCAAAGTTCACATATAAGATATGTCAGTAACAGATATAACAATAAAAACTTTAGGAACATTGCGCGGACCGTTCCATTACTCGAAAAGATTCGATAATAACTTGAAGGTATTGTGTTCTCTAATGTATGATATTGAGTGTGTTGTGCTGTGGCTTGGGGTGAATGGGAGAATACATGCATCACAGGATCAATCAATCAATCAGGGAATTGTAAGCGGGCTACTCACCAGTGAGGGTCTCAAGGTGCTATGGGGGGGGTCCGCAGATCTGTTTAGACGAAGAGCCAGGTCTTGAGGGCCTTCCTGAAGGTGTTCAGGGAGGGGGCGCGTCTGATGTCTGCCAGTAGCTTGTTCCAGGTCTTGGCTGCAATGTGAGCGAAGGATCTTCCGCCTGCTCTGGCTCTGTGGATGTGCGGGGTTTCGGCCAGTGCGAGGTTGGAAGATCGGAGGTCTCTTTTGGGTTCATAGAAGTTGATTCTGTCGTTGAGGTATTTGGGTCTGTTGTTGTTGTAAGTATTTGTAGGCATGAGTGAGGATTTTGAAAGTGACTCTTTTCTCCACGGGGAGCCAGTGGAGACTTCATAGGTGTTGGGTGATGTGTTCGTGTTGGGGGATGCCGAGGACAAGTCTGGCGGCAGTGTTCTGTATTGTCTGGAGTTTGCGGAGTAGGGACTTGTTAATGCCAGCGTAGAGTGCGTTTCCATAGTCCAGTCTGCTGGTGATGAGTGGGTGGGTGACTGTCTTCCTTGACTCAGGGGGGATTCACTTGAAGGTCTTTCGGAGGATGTGGAGGGTGTTGAAGCATCTGGAGGTGACAGCGTTGACCTGTCGGTTCATGGTGAGTGATGAGTCGAGTACCACGCCGAGGTTCTTGGCGTGGCCTGAGGGGGTAGGTGGGCTTCCGAGGGCGGTCGGCCACCAGGTGCTGACGCATGTAGAAGGGGTGGTACCGAGGATGAGGACTTCTGCCTTCTCGGCGTTGAGCTTCAGGCAGCTGTTGGTCATCCAGACTGCGACATATTGCATTCCTTTCTGGAAGTTGAGTTTGGCAGTGGTGGGATCTTTGGTGAGGGAGAGGATGAGCTTGGTGTCGTAGACGTAGGATACGATGTTGAGGCCATGTTGTCGGACGATGGCTGCGAGGGGGTACCACGTAGATGTTGAAGAGGGTGGGGCTCAGTGAGGAACCCTGTGGGACTCCGCAGGTGATTTTCCTGGGGTCGGAGAGGAAGGGTGGGAGCATGATCCCTTGGCTTCTTCCGGTGAGGAATGATCGGATCCAGTCCAGGGCTGTTCCTTGTATGCCTGCATTGTGTAGTCTGGCAACTAGTGTGCGGTGGGAGAGGGTGTCGTCTGTGGTGGCGAGTAGGGCGGTCTCTGTGCTGTGGTTGCTTCGGAATCCGGATTGGGACTGTGCAAGGACGGCGTTCTCTTTAATGAATCGTGTCAGTTTCCTGTTGACTGTTTTCTCTGCAACTTTCGCTGCGAAGGGGAGGAGCGAGATGGGCCGATAGTTCTTGAGGTCGGTAGGGTCAGATGTGGGCTCCTTGAGCAGGGGTCTGACTTCTGCGCGCTTCCAGCCGTCTGGGAAGGTGCCTGTTTTGAAGGTGGTGTTGATGGTGCATTATAGTTCGAGTGCAATGTCAGCCGTGGCTCTGTGGTAGATGTGAGGGGGCATGGGTCAGTGGGGGCCCCCGAGTGGATGTTTTTCATGGTCGAGGCGGTGTCTTTGGTCGTGATTGGTGTCCAGTTGGAGATGGTGGGCTGGCTGGTGTTTCTGGGGGGCCGGGCCGTCTGGGGCGCCTGGTGGATGGTCGTTGAAGTTGTCGTAGAGGTTTTTGATCTTGAGGTGGAAATAGGTTCCAAGCTTGTCGCAGAGGTCTTGGGATGGGTGATGTCTGTGGCTTCGCTGCGTGGGTTGGTGAATTCTTGAATGACACTGAAACGTTCCTTGGAGTTGCTGGAGTTGGCCAGGATTTTGTTGTGGATGAAGTTCCTCTTGGTGACTCTGATCTGGCTGTGATAGTCCGTCATGGCGTCCTTGTAGGTGGTGTGGTTTTCGGTTGTCTTGGTGTTTCTCCAGTTCTTTTCCAGGTGTCTGCAGGTGCGTCTGGCTTCTTGGTGAGCGGTGGTGAACCAGGCGACTTTCCTGGGGTGTTGTCTGTTGGGGTTGCGTAGTGGGTCTTGTCTGCGCAGTTGGAGATCCAGGTGTGGAGTTCTCTGGCTGCGTTGTTTGCATCTGGTGCCCAGGTGTGGTTGTCTCGGGTGAGGGTGGAGTTAAGTTGCTCGTCAGTAACCTTGCTCCAGTTCCTTCGTGGTGGGCATGGGGCTGGTTTGGGTGCCCTGGGTTTGTTGATGGCGTAGTATAAGCAGTGGTGGTTGGTCCATGGTGGCTGCAATGTGTGGCTGAATTGGACGCTGTTCCATGCCGCGAAGATGGGGTCGAGGGTGTGTCCTGCTCTGTGGGTCGGTGTGTTGATGAGTTGTTTAAGTCCGATGCTGGTGAGGTTGTCACAAAGGATAGTGGAGTTGGGGTTGCTGGGGTTGTCGAGGTGGAAGTTCAGGTCTCCAATGAGTATGTAGTTTGTTGAGGCGATGGCGTGTGGTGCGATGAAGTTGGTGATGGTGGTGGAAAAAGGGTGTTTGGGGGCCGGGGGGGTCTGAAGACGAGGGTTCCTCGGAATGTGGCTTTGGGGGTGGCCGGGATCTGGAAGTGCAGGTGTTCGTGGAGGGGAAGGTTTCGCTGGAGGTGGTGAGGTGGAAGGTGCTCTTGTGGGCGATGGCGAGGCCCCCTCCTGGGTTTTTGGGGCAGTCTTTCCTCTGGATCTTGTATCCGTCTGGGATGGCGGTGCTGATGTCGGAGGATGCTTTGGTCCAGGTCTCTGTGAAGAAGGCGATGTCCGGCGATAGAGAGTCGAGTAGGTTCCAGATTTCCATGGCGTGTTTGTAGACGGAGCGTACTTTGAGGAGGATGCATTTTAGGGTGTCGCCAGTGCTGGCGTCGGTGGTGTTGGAGGCCGGAGTGGTGGTGAGGGTCTGGCGGCAGTGGAGCCAGGAGAACTGGCCGTGGGTCGTGTTCGGCGAGGCCGGTTGGCATTCTCTAAGTCTTCCAGGGTAGAGTGCTAGGAGTGTGGTGGTGTTGTAGAGATGGGTAGTGGGAGGTCCAAGGTTCCTGGCGCTAGGTGCGGTTGGGTCACGGACGGGCGCAGAGGGGCTTGCCTTTGGCATGCCTTCAGTGAGCCGGTGGCGAGCCCGCTGCTCGTGTCCGGGAGTGAGGCGAGGGAGGAGCGGAGGAATTCTGGGGGGGATTTCAGGGGGAATTCGGGGGGGGGGGGGAGGGGCCACAGCGGCAAAAGGTGAAAAAAACAAGCAGGCACGAGAAAATAAAAAAAGTGGTGGAATTAGGGCAAGACACAGATGGGCACAAGAACATTGGCACAACAGGGAAAAAATAAGAAAAAAACGGCTGAGAAAGGTTACGGTGGTTGCAGGCAGTCTGGTCCCAGTTGGAGCGGGCATTAGGCACAGGAGCGAGCAACACCCTCGGACCTCCCAAGGAGGAGGTCGGGGTCTGGAGGCAAGAGACGGCACAGCGGAGCTGCGGGGAGAGAGTGGACCTAGACCGAGGGTCGGAGGCTCGTGAGAACTGGCCGTAGGTCTGGGAGGGAAGATCTATGCCCCTATAATCTGCCCATCGGCACCATATTTTTCTATGGTTTAATGGACAGCCCCTCGCCTTGAAGACCGCAATCTCTGCACCCGTACATCTATCGAGCTCCGTTCACTATTTTCCTATCATCAGGGTGATGTTCCCTTCCATAGTTGTGCCACGTCCCGCTTAGCTACAGTCAGGGCCAGAAATTAAAAAAATTGTTTATACTGATTTCCCCCAATCCCATCGGTGCTGTGCAATAAAAATAACTTGGGGTTGAATGGGAGATCCCAGGACAGTACCTCACCCAGGCAGGCTGCAATCTTATGCCAGAAGGGCTGTAATGCCGTCCAGTCCCACACTGTATGAAAAAATGTCCCCTCCCCTCTGCTGCAACGCAGATATTGGGGGGATCGGATGACTCCCATCTTCCAAAGGCGGAGACGGGTATAATACACTCTATGTACATATTTAAATTGTATGAGGGGGTATCGAGAGGAGACAGCGGCACCCACGGACTTCCAATAGCCTCCGCGCATTCATCGTCCGGCATATCCGGGATATCTGCTTCCCACGCCCCTCTGGTCTTGTGAAGGGTCGTCTTGGCATGAGTCGTGAGGGTCTGATATATCTGTCTAATTTTGTGTGTCACCAAGTCCCCCATGAGGAGGCGACCCTCCAAAGGGTGGAACTCCGGAAGGGAGTCCATTGTGAGGGCGAGGGTGTGGCGTAGCAGTATGTATTTGTAAAATTGTGTTTTATGTAAGTCATATTCCGCCTGCAGCTGCTGGAAGGACTTTAGCGTGGTACCCTTCATCACATCTCCAAGAGTGAAGATACCAATTAGGTCCCATTTACGAAAACCCATCAGAGTGGCCACCTGGTGCAATTGGGTGCCGTACCACAGAGGGGTCACCTTAGTCAACAGTCCCTGTTTATTTTTGCTTTTTAAATGTTCATTTTCACATTATTACAAGACCTAACTAACACTACTATAACCTCTTTTTTTCCAGTGAATATATATATATGATGGCCGACAGGCTTGGGGAAATAAACTAAACTCTGCGCACTTAATTGTGGTCCGTGCTCCATTTGTCTAATGAGGTGCAGTTGCTGTACAGTGGAGTACCTGGGATATATATATATATATTTTTTTTTTCATATGAAAAAGCACCCAAACTTGGAGGCCCACATGCGATGTTAAGGTTTCTTTATTTCTGCCAGGCAGCTCGATAACAGACTACATCTTCACAGTCAAATTTCTGCCATAAATCTCCCCTACGCGTTTCGGGCGTCTTCTCGCCCTTCTTCCAAGGTAATGGCTTTCATGGAACGGCAGCAGGCAGGTGATTTGACTGTGCAGATGTAGTCTGTTATCGAGCTGCCTGGCAGAAATAAAGAAAACTTAACACCGCATGGGGGCCTCCAAGTAAGTATATATATATATATATATATATATATATTACCTACTGGCGATAGCCAGTAGGTAGTTATAGTTAGGACCACGTTTCCATAGGAAAACCTCAACATTCTATTTTGAATAACTTTGGCGCCGGTCGACGAATCCTCGCGAATTTCTCAAAATAGGTGGGGCGCTACGCTCCGCTCCTACCCTGAAAGTCTCGGGGGGATTCGTCAAGCGGGGGCTGAGATAAAAGGGGGGTCCCAAAACGCGTTTTTCCCATGCATTTTTCCATAGGACCTTTAGAACGAGCTACAGCCCGAATGGCTGAACAGAATTACTCAAAATTTGGCAGAGAGGTAGTCCCTAGGTCAAGGAAGTGCCTTTTGTAGGTTTGGTGTAAATCTGTTCAGTAGATTCTGAGAAAATAGCCTTTAAATCAATATATATATCTGAGCCAGCTTACGGTACGCTTACCGTACGCTTACGGTAAGCGTACGGTGGCGTGCGCGAGCGCGATTCTGATTGGCTCTTAGATCTTAGTAAACATTCGAATCGGCCGAAACCAGGAAGCGGCGGCCGCCATTTTGTCTCTCGCACTGAGAGAGATTTTTAAAATCGGAAGCCCAAAAACATGTAAAGGGGCTGTTTTGACAACTCCCTCCCACATAGTCATGTGGAGGGAGTCCCCAAACATCCCCCAAGTGCAAAAACGGTTTTATTTTTTTTTCGGCAATTTCGCGGGGTACGCTTACCGTACGCTTACGGTAAGCGTACGGTAAAAAAATAAAAATAAAAAAAACACTATCCACACTTACCCCACCCCCTGTGCTTTTGGTGGCCGAAGGCCACCAAATGTGCTGGGCTTATTACAATGGAAAAAAACACTATCCACACTTACCCCACCCCCTGTGCTTTTGGTGGCCGTAGGCCACCAAATGTACAGGGCTTATTATAAGGGAAAAAAACTTAGCATTTAAAAAACCGTACTAATTCACTGAAAAAACCATAGGTTTCACACACGTTATAGTTAGGAATTAGCATTTAAAAAACCTTGCAAATTCACTGAAAAAACCATAGGTTTCACACATGTTATAGTTAGTGGAAATTTTACTGATAAAAAACCAATGAAATTGCCCCGTTATAGTTAGCGCAGGCAACTATAACTCACGCGACCGCAATCCTCTGCTGATGACATATGTGTCTTTATGAAAAAAAAATATTTGTAATATATGTATAGCTAAAAATGTATGGAAGAAGACATGGGCAAATAAGTGTCTAAATACAGTATTAGCATCAGCAGAGGATTGTGGTCGCGTGAGTTATAGTTGCCTGCGCTAACTATAACGGGGCAATTTCATTGGTTTTTTATCAGTAAAATTTCCACTAACTATAACATGTGTGAAACCTATGGTTTTTTCAGTGAATATATATATATATATATATATATATATATATATTTACACACACACACACACATATCTTTACAAATACTGGGTTATTATTTATTCCAAGAGATAGAAATTTCTCCGATTTTTTTACACATATTGTACGGAGGTGCATGAGTTCTAGTAAGATTTCAGTGGTGCGAAAATTATACATTTAAGTTATAACTATAACTTTAGAATTTCTATGGTTTGTGTAGTTTAAATTTATAACTAATCTAAAACCTTTGTTTTTTCACTGAACATATATATTTATATGTGTATATACACCCACACACATTTATAAAGGTAATGTCAATGTAGATACAACTGATGTAGTGGCTGTGATTTAATTACACCTGATGTACTTACCTGCAAAGTAATCACTGACAATCCCAGGATGCATTGGGTTGTTAAATCAATGCCCAGGCCCAGGGTACTGTGTCCTTGGTGACAAAGATTCATCTGGTTATCTTGACAGTAAGCCTTGTCTTGCTTTCCCTTGTTTGATAGGAAAGCGCTGAGTAGGAGTGATATATTCATGTGACTATATATTTTGCTGCAAAGCGCGTTTATAGCATGAATGGCACCTTCAGCCCGTCCTAGCGTTTAAGCCACAACCACTTTGCATGCTAGGACTTGTATTTTTTCTTTGCCCTATATGCTTGCAAAGTGTTTTTGTGCCTCTTGGCTCGTTAAAGTGCCACGCCTGGCGTGGGCACTTAGGCGAATTTATAACTGCAAGCCCACATGTTCCACCTGATTGCTCAGTTAAAAGACAGGCATATGGCCTATCATTGCAAGCTGTATGTCCGAGGCACAGGTTCCAATTGTCGCCCAGCCCTCCAGGATACTGTGTGCACCCTCCTCCCACTCCCTCATTTCCGGTAGAAACTCTGCAGGAGCCCCTGGGGCAGCGAAGGAGGAAGGGATGAGTGCTCGCTGGTGCCAGCTGGAGTTCTGGTTGGCATGGCGCTCCTCTTCTGTTGGAAGTCTCCCTGGGACACAGGGGTCTTTGTTCCTGTCCCATCCCCAGGTAGCAGGAACATTCCTCCTTTAACTGATCTGACCGAGATTGGCATGTGGCCAGGAGCGAAGCAGAAGCTCGAGTGTGAGTGTCCGAGGCAATTAAAAGGGAAACGTAGAGAGGAGAGGAGACTGAATGACGGGAGTGGCGATCACGACAAAAGCCACTTCAGACGGGCACACGCACATGAAATTCAAAGCAGGCACAGACCGTGTACACCACCTTGTACTGGATAGGATAAAGGTGTACCTTAAGGACAGGTGCACTACGGGTCCGGAAGCAAGGAGCTGCATTGTTTAAAAGTAAACGGTTTCCTCCTACTGTTGGCGCGCGCCATCCGTGTGACGTGTCACTGAGAATTTCAGCTTTGGCCTACATTTGCATCTGAGGCGGCGGCCCTCTCTACCCACCGCTCGTGCGCTGTAGCCTTTCCTGAGTTACATTTAATATGAGTTGGGAGGGTCAGAGGTAGAGCACGTGACCGCGGGGGGGGAGGGGGGAGGGAGGGGGGATGCCGTAGATTACGTGGCGACCAGGCACACTGGTGAAGTTCAGCCGGTTATACTGCATGTTTCGTAGAAGTGCACAACTCAGAAAATGCAGTATTTTTAACTGAACACAAAATAGGTTTTTTTCTTTTTTCTTTTTACCGTTGCCATACCAGTATTAATCCCTGTTTGGGTGGAAGCTCCAGTTTAGAAGAGTCTATTTATTGCTCGCTGGACCAGAACGTGGGATTAGTGTCCTGCAGGACACGTTCTAGTATTCAGCAGGAAGCTGTAGTCCCAGCCACTCCCTTGAGGGCTGGACACACCTGCACCCCCACACCCATCTATCACGGGTGTCACGAGTGACGTGGCCCCGCCAATAAAAGGGCCCGGGTGCACATGCTCGCGGCCAGTTACTACACTACGTTAACTGGTGTCTGTGTCCATCATTTCCGTAATGTGGGCCTGAGGCCCAACACCACATTGGCGACGAGGCGGGTAGCTAACCCCGCATGCCTGCTGCTCAGCGTTTACTCATCCCTCGTGGGGAAGACATGAAATGAGCCCGACGGGCGGCAGCCCCCCCCTGTCATGCCGTTCTCAGACATCTGTGACTGCAGTAAGGATTGAGCCCCGGGTACCCAGTCACCGCCTCCTGGCCCCAAGAGGATCAGCGTTGCCTGCACAGTGGCACACATATGCCTCCCTTGCCAGCACGACGGCCGTGGCCATGCTGCAGAGGAAGAAGGACACAGAGTACCTGAACCAGCGTAACGGGGGAAGTCTAGGTAGGCGCTCTTAGACGCTCAAACACTGCCGCCGCTGCAGCCCTGATGTCGACCAGCCCGACAACTAGAAGTCAGTCAAAATCTCTGCAAGCCCCGAAGCGTCCACAGGCTGTCCCGCCCGCCGTGTCCGCACTGAGAGTAAAATGAGAGGGGACTGCTCCCAGCAACCACCTGAGTACCGGGAGAGTGTCAAAACCCCCCGCAATGCTCGCAATGTGCCCGCAGCTGCGCCCAGGTGGCCACCTCCACAGTCGTATGGTCCTGTGACCCCGCGCCACTCCCTCTTACTGTGCAGCCGGAGGCGCCGGACAGTCTTTGCACACCGACGGCTGCCCAGCGAGGAGGTGCCACAGAAGGGAGAGGCATCGACGTGGCGAGAGGCCCTGCGCCGGTTGCGTGCGGCACGCTCCAACGCCTGCGAGTAAGAAGGAGGCCGCGGCAGGCGGTAAAGGGGAGAACCTGCAAGCAGCGCCACCCAGCGGCCGCCTGCCTGCGCCACACCGTGGGCTGAACTCACTCGTTCCTAAGCAAAAGCACACAAAGCAGCAAGCCGCCTTGCCGGCCAGCATGAGCAACAGAGCCGTACTGCCGCGGCAAGTCAGCTGTTCCACGAAAGGCCCCAATACCTGCTCAAGGAAGCAAGTAAGTCCGTGCCCCACGCCTTGCCTGGTCTGATGCGCTCCACAAAGGACAGGGAAGGAGTACTCAACCAGCAAGAGTTAGTACACAACTGACAGCCTATGCACCCGCAGCACCACTGGGGGACCCACCTCACTCACAGGCCAAGCTCAGGGAAAACACAACTAGTGCTGCAACAGCTAGCAGCCCCCTGCAAGAGCCTCCATTCAGGTGCTGAGTGAGACTTTACACAAGGAGATTGCAACAGTGCCACCTAGTGGCCATTGGGAGACACTACATCAGCAGCAAAGAAACCTCAGCAGCAGTAAGACTGTTCTGGACTCACACCACAGGTGGCTGCAGCGCCACCTCATAACTGTTTAGGAGCGCCTCCAGAACCCATGCCTAGGCACTGCGGCCAACAGGAGGAAGCATGCACACCCACGAGAAACAGGATAGTGCCTCCCGTCACAGCACCCATCCACGCAGGACAATTGCTGTTGTTCACTGCGACAACCATACAGCCCTGCAGTTACCCACCAGAAAAGGGCAGGATAGAGGTAGATGCACGTGCATAGTGCACCCTCTGGTAGTCCCCTGCAGCGTCAGCCGCAAGAGAGGTTGCTGCCTGCTGCAACTACCCTCCCCAAGTCACAAGCATTACGGGAGTGACACCATGGCCACCACCGGGGCCTACAGCCCCAATGCATAGCGGAAAGGAGACCACAAACCCCATTCCCAGGCAAGACAAGCTGGAGAGACGAAGCACTGCTCCCAGCGCCACTGCAGAAGTCAGCCGAAGGACGCTCCCAACAGAAGGGGAGGAACTCCCAACCCACACCTAGCAAAGAGGTACCAGGGGCCCAGGACTGCTCCATCCCAGGAAAGCTCCATGACATAAAAGGACAGCAAAGCCCAGTAAGGCATCAAGCCCCCCAAAGAAGCACACGAAGACGGGGTGCCTTGCACGCCACCCCAATAGGCCGCCTAGACTTCTCAAATGAGAAAGACTGTTACACGTCACCAAGGGCCCCAGGAAGCCCGAAGCTTCTCCAGCCCAGGCAACGCGCCGACTAAACACAAGCAGCAACAGCAAAGACAACCCCACCAGCAAGAGTGGACTACCAGCCAGACAGCAACGTCTCAAGGTACACCTCCACACCAACAGCACAAGGAAGACTGGTGCAGAGCGCGCACCACAAGTAGCTGTCCAACGCCACCGCCAGAGAGCAGATCGCACTACCCGCTCCTACTGGTGCACAGGCACAACCGCAAGCTACACCACAGGCACACCAGGTGCCAGCAGAAAGCGTCCAAGAAGAAGACGGAGCGCACTAAGTCAGAGATGCACAGAAGGCCGCGCCAGCAAATCTGACAGCACGGGCAGACGCCCGGCAGATAGAGACATCTCCGTAAAGAAGCCCTGCTGAACGCAGCACAGAGAGCGACTACATCTCTACTGCACCAGCAAAGCCCCGCAGTGAGCCGAAGATGACACAGAGTGTCATCCCTCGCACTGCCTCAAGACGGAGTCGGCAGTGGCCCCAAGTCAGGCAAGAGAGGAGTTGTACACTCCACGTGGCATGCCACCACAGCAACATGCGCTCCAACAGGCGATGCGTGGCCAGACATCACGTCGCACAGCAAGCAAGGAGCACGTCACACAAAGTGACCAGTCCAGACAAGCATGCCGGAGCGAAGGCAGAAGCCGGTGCCACGACAGCGCCGCCTCGAGGTCCAAGCGCAACGCCCTCGAAGAAAGAAGAGAGTGACAGCCCTGTCACCCCAAAAACGGATGAACACAGGTGTGCTGAACAGACCAATAAAGGGAGAAGACCGAGGACTCGTATAGCAAGCCAAGAGCACACTCTGACACACCAGACAGCCACCAAGGTGGACCGACGTCCCTGGATACAGCCTTACGAGTGAACCGAACATAAGCCGCAGCAAGCGCAAACCGCGTCTCATCCCAACGCTTCCCCAGGCGACCGTCCAGCCCCAAGTGTCGGCAGTCTAGTCAAACGGCATCCCTGCTCATGACCGCAGATGCCATGGGTGAAGATCAGCACCGAGTGTCCCTCCTCATACCACCTCAAGATGGAGTCAGCAGTGGCCCCAAGCCAGGCGAGAGAGGATTCGCCTGTCAAGCCGCCACCAAAGATCAACCTCAGCAAGGTGTAGACACATGGCTGCTAAGTCCCTCCTGACATCCGACTCTCCCAGCAAGTCACCACCACCTGTCATCCCGACTCACCACATGGCTGGCAACCACCATCAGGCTAGCCCTCAGCACATGCGTCAAACACCACTCCCAGAGTACCGATGGACTGGAGTCCTACACCGCTGCCACAGCAGCCGATAAAGGAAACCAGAGGCTACCTGTGAACCTGGCCGACAACTGAACTGCAGCAGCGAGAGCAAGTCTTGGCCAAGACTCATCCACCCTCGAGGGTTGGGCACGCGACTAAGTAATGGCTCCTAGGTGGTCCTGCAGCTGCCTCCAGTCGGCACACAAGTGGCCCCAGCCCAGCCCTCCTGCTGTCCTGCAGCAACCCCGACAACGGGCCTCCCCAGGTGGGAGAGTGAGTAGAGACATTGCCCCACCGACAGGTTATCGGTTACAGCCAAGCGGTTCAACAGAGATATTTGATCAGGCAACACTACCGTGAACCCTCACCTGGGACTCCATCCATGACGCAACCCACCATAAGGAACTGTTAGACCATCATGAACATCAGGAAAATGGAAGATATGCAAGACCGCAAGACATGTCATCATCAGTGAACTGACGGTAAGCAGCGGACGTCTCCAAGCCAGCGGTCGTGTCCTGAACCCCTCAGGTCAAACTACGGGTGCCCGCCGAGATGGTCCTGCTGTAAGCAAAGTCACCAGCTCATGTCTGACGTCTTCCTGCCACCTGACTCAGAAGACTGATGGACCCTGTGGTATTTAGTTAATTGTTTGTTTTGCCCCCACCGGTTGGACTAACGTTTTTGTTTGTTCTTCAATAAAGTTGGGGAGGAATGTAGAGTCCTGCAGGACACGTTCTAGTGTTCAGCAGGAAGCTGTACTCCCAGCCACTCCTTGAGGGCTGGACACACCTGCACCCCCACACCCATCCATCACGGGTGATGTGGCTCCCATCAATAAAAGGGCTCGGTGCATGTGCTCGCGGCCAGTTACTACACTACGTTACCTGGTATCTGTGTCCATCATTTCCGTAATGTGAGCCTGAGGCCCAAAACCACAACGTAAAGAAAACTGTAACCCCAGTGAAACATTATTAGCTGAATAAGAGAACATGATGGCACTGAGTTAGCTGAAACAGCAGAGTTGTTTTCTCTTGATGTCCTCACAAAATAAAATGGCAACACTAAAACGAATGTCACATGGCTAATATTTTTGCATTTATTGTGTGCTGTGGAATTTCTTTCTGTGGCTGATGTGTGCAGGCTCAAAAATCTATTTTATAAGAGGGTCAAGAAAAGGGGGACTTAGTTTAAGGACTAAAACACCTCCAATCCCAGCTAGACACTACAAAGAACCATCAGAAGGTGCGCAGTCCGTGTCTGAGCCCGGGGTCGCAGATCACCAAGGACTCTACTTGCGACCCCGGGCTCAGACAGTGATTCCTTAGGGTTCCAAATGACGATGCTCCGCCAACAAGGGTGGGCTGATGGACTCTTACCTCCTGCGAGGTGGTGTCTCAATTACCTGTAGGATCTCATGCATTTCTCCACAGTAACGATTGGTTAGCTATTCTTCTTTGAACGGACTGCGCACCTTCTGATGGTTCTTTGTGATGTGTGCAGGCTGCCACGCTAGTGGTGCTAAACCCGCTGCATCTTGAATTCTCTGCCATGGTGCTAGTGGCTTTTTATGCTGTCTGTAATGAGAAGTGCCCCTTAGGTAGTTAAAACCACAGCTAATGTGCTGCCAAAGTTAGTGGCTGATAGTGGATTTTTCTACAGCAACTGTGGGGACTAGACATGCACCCTTAAATTGCTGGTGGTACTTTCTCAGTACCACATATTTGTCCCTCCTGACCGGAAACAAGCATCCTGGGACCGGTTTCGCAGTATATCCACCCCACATCAGTCAGGCTAGCTTGAATCCAGTGGCACAGTGAGTCCAGGACCCACGTCTGGGCATACTCATCCCACTTAGGGCAAAAAGTTCTGTGGCAACAAAATATGGACGGAATGCTAAATAAAGCAAACATTCTCCCCAATCAAGAGATCTGGGTTAAATCCATCGTTCTTTTGCTCACTACGCCACCCCAATTTGAACCCAGCCATATGCAAATCAGTCTTGAACCTGCTCCTCATGCTTGTTTCTGGGCCAGGGAGGACCTGGCTTGGCAGTTCGGGCTGGACTGTTTGTAGGAAGGTGGATATCTGACTATGGTTACCCCCAATTTTTTGCCTAGTGTCTAGCTGGTTTTTCGACTTAGTTGGCCTGAGATCCTGCCATTCAGGATCTCAGCCTATCTGCTCTCTCTTTAAAATGGACTCCATGTACCCTAGGTGCATAACCCATTGGAACTAGATCACCCTGTGAGCCCCTGTACCAGTGTACACTAGGTACCCAGGGCATTGGTGTATCTAAGGCCACCAGGGGCTGAAGCATGTATTGTGCCACCCCTGGACTGGCCTAACAAATTTGACACAACTGGCTAATCACTCAGCTGGGGTAAGTTGGTGTAACCACCTCTTACTTAGGTGTAGTATACCTATACCTAACCTTAAATGGGACACATGTTAACCTATAAGTCACTCCTATGGCAGGCCTTGACAATCCTGAAGGCAGAGTGCTTAGTTCCATGTGAGATGGTGCTCTGGCATGAGCTGAGCCTGTCTCCAGTGGTCGGAACAACTTCCTTCTACCGTTTCCAGATATCGTCATACCATATACTCTTAAGTGCATTATGAACCTCGCGGTTAAATGCTATCTTTGGTTTGGCTTTATCAAAACATGTCGAGTAAGGTGTCATACGAATTGGAATACTAACCCCTCGCCAATTCTGGCGACGGGGTTAGCATTCCACCCTTCTAGAGGGACACGACATGTACAGTACCTGAAACCCGGGTAAAATCAGACATAGCCTCAGCTCCACAAAATGGATGCTGCCACCACAGACACAAGTCTGTCCTCCTGCTGCTGGGAGTCCTTCCAGCTTGGGAGACGTGGACAAAGGGTTTCCTGCGAGGGGAGGTGCGTGCACCACCCCAGACAGGAGGTCAGGTAGGGCTTGAATAGAATCAGACATGCCTGAGGCTCACAAGGAGCCTCGGTGCATATGCCAGTTCAAACCGGTCCTGGGGCACCCCAGCCCCGGACCTGGGGCGAGCTGGACAAAGGATTGGGGGTGTAACCACCCCCCTTCCTGGTCCCACCCTTAGGGAGGGACCTAGCAGGTAGTCCGGCCCCTAGAATCCACTTAAAGGTAGGAGCTGTGTCCTAAGACTTCAGACATCCTGGAATCAACTTAACTACAAGAAGAAGACGGGAACTTCGACGCTCTGCTGCACAGAGGACAGAAGGAAATCTCCCCTATGGTCAGGGAGTGACCATCTTGCTAACGCAAGCACCAACCAGCTATTCGACGTCTGTTTTGCCGCCGCCTCCCGCCGGAGCCTGAGCCCAGAGCCCAACAAGACCTGGACCTCCAGACCTCTCACAGCCCGATCCACAGTCCCTGCAAAGAAGGAACCCGTGGAGGCACCGAGACACGTGGAGCCAGCCATCTTGAAAGACCGACGACAAGCTGCAAGCGCGACAACAGAGGCTCCCTCCAAGTTGTGCTTTGGGTCCTGAGAAGCCCAACATCCGAGCAGCATCTGCACCAAAGGTGAGCCCTCCAGCATCTCCACGATCTGCGTGGGGCCCCTCTGCACTTTGCATCTCGACGCGCCTGCCCGGTCCCTGGCCCGTTGGCTAGTGGCCATTTTGGCGACCTAACTTGAAATCTACAATGCTGGTCCGGTTGCTCCAGACTGGCCCCAGCTGCTCTCCAAAGGAGCAGCCCCTCTGACCTTGCTGGTCAGAACAATCAGCTTTCTTTACTTTCCACGACTCCTGCCTTTGCCAAGGCTTGTTTGCTTCTTTCGAGTCGCCGACACCGCCGACAGCGAGAGCCTGCGTAGGACAGCTCGTGAACCGACTCCTGGACGTCGTCAACCTTCAGGGACCACGTGGCTGTGGAGACAAGCTACACCTCATCACCTGTTTGCACCCGACATCGCCTGGTACCTACCTGGTGCCACGCCGGTCACTGGCTAGTGACTGTGAACACTGTCCCCTCTGCTTTCAGGTCTTCTACAACTCCGATCCACTCTTGGATCCACCGCATCTCTTCGGGACCGACCGCCTGCAGCATCTTTGTCGACAGGCTCCATTGAATCGATAGACGAAACCCGACGCACTTCGAGACCTATGCACCCGCTTCCTGTGGGTGAGGTAAAGCTGGCACTCCGGTGCCCAAGTGTAGAGAAACATCTCTAGTGTCTGTGTTTTAAGTCTTAAGTTCGTAGTCCATCCAGAAGACCTTTCTAGCAGTAACTTTTGGACTTTTACGCACCCATTGAAAACCTATGGGAGCACGCGTGTAACTTTCCTCACTGCACACGCGACCCGTGGACCTCCTGGTCACTAACTGAAGTTAGCTCCTTGTAGGCCCAGCGATTCTAGAGGCCCTAGGCCTTTTCCCTTTCCTGTTCGTGGTACTTATACCACTATTTTAGTATATGGTTTGATCGGCCACCAGGGCCTATCCATATAAAGTGCAACTTCTGTATATTATAACACTGTCTTGTTTAACGATTTGTGCTCCTGTGCTCATAAAGAGTCTAGGGGATACTTTGAGTAATAAATACATATATATTTTGAATATATATCTGTGTGGTGTCCTTTCATTGGTATAAAGGGGGGTTACATATGGTAAAACAGCTTGCTTAACACGCTTTAACGAGTTTAGCCTCAAAGACTGCTTAGCCTACGCTACCACTAGGGCAGCTAGTCCGAAAAGGTTGACTTACAACCACACCCTAAGGGTTGCTTGGCATGGTACAAGGTGGTCACTTTAACTAGTGAACAGCATATACCAGGCCAACTTCTCACATTGGTGAGCAGCGGTTGGATTTGAGCTTGCTGTGTTTTACCTCTGTAATCTCTTTGTTACCAACTGAAAGATCATACAGGTACCTTTAGGTACATATAAAACAAGATTAGATATACTTAAGTTCTACTGAACTTAGTTGTTGTAGAGCAAAGGGAGTAGCACACCCTGACTACAACTACTAGATAGGTTTAGTAGGAAAACCCAAGTGTAGGTAGTTGCAACACATCCACCCACACTTAAGAGCAATGGCTGGGGCAGAGGGGTCCAATGTACCCATCTCTGTCGAGAGTGACCCCCAAAGGGCACCAACCATCTTTGCTACCCTAAATCAAAATGAGCTCAGGCAGTTGGCAAATATCAGGGGCCTTAAACAGCCCAGGAACCCTACCTCTGCTGAACTCAGAGAACTCTTACAAGCTGATGAAGATCAGAGAGCTCTAAAGAAAGCTTCCCAGTTAGGCCCCTTAGGGACTGGAACAGGAGGCCCCCCTTCTGAAGATGCTACTGAGGTACCCCTTTCCAATAGTCACCCCTTAGATGAGAATCATACTACAGAGGATGAAAGTGATAAGGGTACTGATACAGATGGTAGTGGGGATGAAGGGAGAACTAGCCCAGTGCCAAGTGTTATACGTGGCCCAGCTAACCTAAGGCTACTGGGGACTGACAATGGGGTCACCCCATTGGATCTCCCTAGTGGACTTAACCAGGGGTTTGGGAGGCAAAGGAATCACTCAGGTGAATCTAATGCTTCTCATGCCTCTAGAGGCTCTCAAGGTCGACCCAGAAGGGGGATGACCAGCCCTCAGAGGAGGGAGCATGAGGCCAGAATGAAGGAAGCTCAGCTGAGAATCAGGAGACAGGAGCTAGAAGTAGCCCTGATGGAAGAGAAACTGAGTAAGGCTAGGCAACCTAGAGAGAGTGGGTCTATACCCACTGGTGGCAGCAATGTCCCTAGGGACAAAGATAGGGTCTTTGACAATAGGAACCTGTCCAAGGTTGTGCCCCCTACAAAAGTGGGGATGATATCCACAAGTGGATGACTGCTCTTGAGAGAGCCTGCAAAGTGCAGCAGGTTCCTGAAGACCAGTGGGCAGCAATCTTATGGCTCTCCTTTGAAGGTAGAGGCAGAGATAGACTCCTCACTGTTAGAGAGGAGGATGTCAGAAACTACAGAGCCCTGAAGAGTGTCCTGATTGATGGGTTAGGCTTAACCACTGAACAGTACAGGTTAATGTTCAGAGATACCCAGAAGGCACAGACTCAGGACTGGTCTGAATATGTGGAATGTGCCACTAAGGCTTTGGAGGGTTGGTTGCTGGGAAGTAAGGTGTCTGATTATACAGGATTGTACAATTTGATGATGAGAGAGCAGATTTTAAGTAATTGTCAAAACCAGCTTCTCCATCAACACCTGGTAGACTCAGATTTGACCTCTCCGCAAGAATTGGGAAAGAGGGCAGATAAATGGGTCAGGACCAGGATCAGGCCTAAAAACCAGGGTGGTGACCAAAAGAAAGATACCACCAAGCCTCAAGAGAAGGATGGGGATAAAGCAAAAGAGAAATCTTCCTCAGGGCCCCAAAACTCCACACAGGGTGGTGGGTCCCAAGCTCCCTCCTCTACCACAGCTAAAAAGCCTTACTGCCATGAATGTAAAATTCCTGGGCATTGGAAAACTGACAGCAGTTGCCCAAAGGCTAAAACCAAAACTGTTCCTCCAATTACTCCTGCCACACCACCTATTACTGTCAGCAGTAATCCCCCAGGTGGTGGGAGTGCCCCCAGAAATTTGGGTGGGTTTACTTGGGGAACACAGGGGGACCCTGGCTTAGCCAATTCCCCTACAGCAACTACTCTTGTCTGTGATGGTGGCATGGGGTTTGCCAACTTCACTGCCTGTCCCAACACTTTGGGTAGGTACAGACAGGAACCCTACATCAATGGTACAAAAGCTGAGGCCTACAGAGACACTGGAGCTAGCATCACTATGGTGGCCCATTGGCTAGTTCCCTCTGAGCACCTTTTGCCTGGTTTCTCCTACCAGGTAACAAACATTGATGGCAAACAAAACAGTCATCCCATGGCAGAGGTATATCTCAGCTGGGGAGGTGTCACTGGCCCTAAAAGGGTGGCAGTGTCCCCTACCTTGCCTGTAGACTGCTTACTGGGGAATGACTTAGAACTCTCAGCTTGGGCTGGAGTTGAACAAGACACCCATTCTAAAATGGTAGGCCTTTCACAAAAGGGTAGTGGGGTTGTGCCATTCACAGCCCCTGTCCAAATAGATTTCCTCCCTGGAAAGGTTGGAAGGGCAGTGGTAGCCACAGCCCAGGCACAGACAGACTTCCCTGTAGAGACTGGCAGAGCTGTGACAGTCACAGCTCAAACACAAACTGAGTGCCCCCCTGAAAAGGTTGGCAAGGCTGTAATGGTCTCAGCCTATACTCAGACTGACATAGGTGTAGTGAAGCCTGAAACTATGGATCACTCCACACAAACAGAGAGTAGTGGGGAGGAAGAAAAGTCTCCCTCTCCCCAGACATTAGGAAAAGGTCAGCCTCCTCAGGGATCTGACCTCCCCCTTGAGAAGGAACTGCCCCAGAGGTAGCCAGGCCTGGCCTGGCAGAGCCTCTGATGTCAGTGGCCCCTTCCAAGGTGGGACCCAGTCTGGTGCAGGTAGCCTGCCTCTCTCTACCCTGCCTTGGTCAGCCCAGGGCTGCAGAGGTCAGGGAGGCCAGTGGACCCCAAGAGGGCCCCTGTCCACAAGAACCCCCCCATCTAAAGAATGAGGATTGCCTGACTAGTAGCCCTAGCCAGGTGATGGGTAGAAACATTCCTGAGGGATCTCCTTTACAGGTAGTTAGGGACCTCCCCCAGAGAGATTCTGTTGGGCACAGGCAAACATGGGACCTTAGGGCCCCAAACCTGACCTGTCCCTCCAGTAGGCCCACAAAAGGGACCCAGCCTCCAGCTTTAGGTAGCCAGAGGCTGACCCTGAGAGCACAGTGCAACTCAGCTAAGGAAAGAAAGGCATCCATGGTGGAGGATGATTGGAGGAAGCTGAGGCCTCACTTTGAGGACACTCACTTCAGTACTCCATCTCAACACCAGCCTTTTACTTTGCAAAGACACACCAAAGGTAGAGATTCCCTATGGTGGAGACCCTATGATACCTTTAGGGTGAGGGATTGCTTAGTGGACCATGAGACAGGGGGTAACCATGCCGGTGCTGGTTCTTCCTTATATGGCCACTTGGGCAATAGAGGCTTACCTGGTCAAGGACAGCCTTATCTCCCTTCGTTTGGGGGGGGGGGTTGTGTAGGAAGGTGGATATCTGACTATGGTTACCCCCAATTTTTTGCCTAGTGTCTAGCTGGTTTTTCGACTTAGTTGGCCTGAGATCCTGCCATTCAGGATCTCAGCCTATCTGCTCTCTCTTTAAAATGGACTCCATGTACCCTAGGTGCACAACCCATTGGAACTAGATCACCCTGTGAGCCCCTGTACCAGTGTACACTAGGTACCCAGGGCATTGGTGTATCTAAGGCCACCAGGGGCTGAAGCATGTATTGTGCCACCCCTGGACTGGCCTAACAAATTTGACACAACTGGCTGATCACTCAGCTGGGGTAAGTTGGTGTAACCACCTCTTACTTAGGTGTAGTATACCTATACCTAACCTTAAATGGGACACATGTTAACCTATAAGTCACTCCTATGGCAGGCCTTGACAATCCTGAAGGCAGAGTGCTTGGTTCCATGTGAGATGGTGCTCTGGCATGAGCTGAGCCTGTCTGCAGTGGTCGGAACAACTTCCTTCTACCGTTTCCAGATATCGTCATACCATATACTCTTAAGTGCATTATGAACCTCGCGGTTAAATGCTATCTTTGGTTTGGCTTTATCAAAACATGTCGAGTAAGGTGTCATACGAATTGGAATACTAACCCCTCGCCAATTCTGGCGATGGGGTTAGCATTCCACCCTTCTAGAGGGACACGACATGTACAGTACCAGAAACCCGGGTAAAATCAGACATAGCCTCAGCTCCACAAAATGGATGCTGCCACCACAGACACAAGTCTGCCCTCCTGCTGCTGGGAGTCCTTCCAGCTTGGGAGACGTGGACAAAGGGTTTCCTGCCAGGGGA
Source organism: Triturus cristatus (assembly GCF_964204655.1). NCBI lineage: Eukaryota > Metazoa > Chordata > Amphibia > Caudata > Salamandridae > Triturus > Triturus cristatus. The sequence continues at coordinate 1,040,016,178 of NC_140584.1, read as the reverse complement.
GGTGCGTGCACCACCCCAGACAGGATTTTGTGTATTGGTCAGGTAGGGTTTGAATAGAATCAGACATGCCTGAGGCTCACAAGGAGCCTCGGTGCATATGCCAGTTCAAACCGGTCCTGGGGCACCCCAGCCCCGGACCAGGGGCGAGCTGGACAAAGGATTGGGGGTGTAACCACCCCCCTTCCTGGTCCCACCCTTCGGGAGGGACCTAGCAGGTAGTCCGGCCCCTAGAATCCATCCGCTTAAAGGTAGGAGCTGTGTCCTAAGACTTCAGACATCCTGGAATCAACTTAACTACAAGAAGAAGACGGGAACTTCGACGCTCTGCTGCACAGAGGACTGAAGGAAATCTCCCCTATGGTCAGGGAGTGACCATCTTGCTAACGCAAGCACCAACCAGCTATTCGATGTCTGCTTTGCCGCCACCTCCCGCCGGAGCCCGAGCCCAGAGCCTGACAAGACCTGGACCTCCAGACCTCTCACAGCCCGATCCACAGTCCCTGCAAAGAAGGAACCCGTGGAGGCACCGAGACATGTGGAGCCAGCCATCTTGAAAGACCGACGACAAGCTGCAAGCGCAACAACAGAGGCTCCCTCCAAGTTGTGCTTTGGGTCCTGAGAAGCCCAACATCCGAGCAGCATCTGCACCAAAGGTGAGCCCTCCAGCATCTCCACGATCTGCGTGGGGCCCCTCTGCACTTTGCATCTCGACGCGCCTGCTCGGTCCCTGGCCCGTTAGCTAGTGGCCATTTTGGTGACCTAACTTGAAATCTACGATGCTGGTCTGGTTGCTCCAGACTGGCTCCAGCTGCTCTCCAAAGGAGCAGCCCCTCTGACCTTGCTGGTCAGAACAATCAGCTTTCTTTACTTTCCACGACTCCTGCCTTTGCCAAGGCTTGTTTGCTTCTTTCGAGTCGCCGACACCGCCGACAGCGAGAGCCTGCGTAGGACAGCTCGTGAATCGACTTCTGGACGTCGTTGACCTTCAGGGACCACGTGGCTGCGGAGACAAGCTACACCTCATCACCTGTTTGCACCCGACATCACCTGGTACCTACCTGGTGCCACGCCGGTCACTGGCTAGTGACTGTGAACACTGTCCCCTCTGCTTTCAGGTCTTCTACAACTCCGATCCACTCTTGGATCCACCGCATCTCTTCGGGACCGACCGCCTGCAGCATCTTTGTCGACAGGCCCCATTGAATCGATAGACGAAACCCGACGCACTTCGAGACCTATGCACCCGCTTCCTGTGGGTGAGGTAAAGCTGGCACTCCGGTGCCCAAGTGTAGAGAAACATCTCTAGTGTCTGTGTTTTAAGTCTTAAGTTCGTAGTCCATCCAGAAGACCCTTCTAGCAGTAACTTTTGGACTTTTACGCACCCATTGAAAACCTATGGGAGCACGCGTGTAACTTTCCTCACTGCACACGCGACCCGTGGACCTCCTGGTCACTAACTGAAGTTAGCTCCTTGTAGGCCCAGCGATTCTAGAGGCCCTAGGCCTTTTCCCTTTCCTGTTCGTGGTACTTGTACCACTATTTTAGTATATGGTTTGATCGGCCACCAGGGCCTATCCATATAAAGTGCAACTTCTATATATTATAACACTGTCTTGTTTAACGATTTGTGCTCCTGTGCTCATAAAGAGTCTAGGGGATACTTTGAGTAATAAATACATATATATTTTGAATATATATCTGTGTGGTGTCCTTTCATTGGTATAAAGGGGGGTTACATATGGTAAAACAGCTTGCTTAACACGCTTTAACGAGTTTAGCCTCAAAGACTGCTTAGCCTACGCTACCACTAGAGCAGCTAGTCCGAAAAGGTTGACTTACAACCACACCATAAGGGTTGCTTGGCATGGTACAAGGTGGTCACTTTAACTAGTGAACAGCATATACCAGGCCAACTTCTCACACTGTTCCTATGAGGAGCATGGTCAAGACTGATTTGCATATGGCTGGGTCCAAACTGGGATGGTGTAGTAAACAAAATAACAATGGATTTAATCCAGATTTCTTGACTGGGGGTGAATGTTTGATTCATTCCATCATTTGCTGCAGCACCACTTCTAGAAAGTTGGCATGTTCTTGTCCTAACCATTTGGTGCCTGCTGATTGTATCCTGGGTCACATGACTGCTGGTGGCGCTATTTGCTTTTAGGGACTATACTTACCTAAATCTTTGAAATTGCATATCACCAGTTGTCCTGATTTGATTTATGTTGTCTCAATTTGCTTATCAACTTCTAATCTATTTTTCTAAGTTGGCTTGGGATTTTGCTTGTGTTGTGTTTTGTTTTCACTTTAGTACTGTTTGTGTGCTGCATAAATGCTTTACACATTGCTTCTAAGTTGAGTTTAATTTAATAGAATGCAATGGTTTTCCATGTACAATAAGAACCTGAAGACAACTACTCCTCTCCACCAGCAATCTCTGTCAGTCTCCTTTCTTCCTACTTCTGTCCGTGTACAGCGTGTGCTCCAGCTCCAATAGTAGGCAAGGTGCAGCACAGCAAAAGCACGTGTAAGGCTCAGGAACAAAAATACCAACATTTTGGCTGCTTACCTTTTTAATTGGTGTACAACAAATGTTCATCTTCTGGCTTCCTGATATGCTGCATTCTGGAAGAATCAGTGTGGACATCTTTTATGCTATTCCTGCTGATTTCTTCCAGGCTTCTGGCGCTGGGCATGCTTTGGAAAATCACCGGGCGGACTCGAGGCAGACTTGAAACAGTTTTCTTGTCTTGCTTCTGCCCTGTGTCTGATCCTTACAGCGGTGCTGGAAATGGATGAAATTTACTCCGGGAACATATAAATTGGGGGTTAAGGTGTGGTGATGAAAAGATGAGGTGGAGTTATGAGTGCAGAGTCATAAAGAGCAGTCTGAAAGTCGTACATATATATATACGTTATATGTTAGGACCGTGTTTCCATAGGAAATCTGAAAATTCTATTTTGAATAACTTTGGCGCCGGTTGACGAATCTTCGTGAAATTTTCAAAACTAATGGGGCGCTCCGCTCAGCTCCTACCCTGAAACTCTCGGGGTGATTCGTCAAGCGGGGGCCGAGAAAAAAGGGGGGTCCTAAAACGCGTTTTCCCCATGCATTTTTCCATAGGACCTTTAGTCAAAGGTACAGCCCGAACGGCTGAACAGAATTACTTGAAATTTGGCAGAGAGGTAGTCCTCAGGTCAGGGAAGTGCCTTTTGCAGGTCTGGTGTCAATCTGTTCAGTATTTCCTGAGAAAATAGCATTTAAAAGCATATAAATATCTATACGCGCGCACCGTGCGTGCACGGTGCGTGCACGTGCGCGCACGATGCCGTGCGCAAGCAAAATTCTGATTGGTTGTTAGATGTTAGTCAACATTCGAATCGGTCGAAATCAGGAAGTGTCGGCCGCCATTTTATCTCTCGCACTGAAAAGGAAAGGGGGAAAAAGGTGCAAAACGTGAAAAGGGGGCAGGGAAGAGAGTTCCTGACCCCCTAGCCTTTGTCAGGGGGTCACAGAAGGGCCCCCAAGGGTGAAATAAACATTTTATATTTTTTTATAAAAATCGCGGGGTGCACGCACGGTGAAATACCTTAAAAAAAATATATATATATATTAATAAATACATAACTTAGCATTTAAAAAACCGTACAAATTCACTGAAAAAACCATAGGTTTCACACATGTTATAGTTAGGAATTAGCATTTAAAAAACCTTGCAAAGTCACTTAAAAAACCATAGGTTTCACACAGGTTATAGTTAGGTGGACATTTCACTCGTAAAAAAACAATGAAATTCCCCCGTTATAGTTAGTTCAGATAACTATAACTCGAGCGACCGCCACTCTATCACAAGGATGATGTCATCAGTGATGTCATGAGTGATGCCACTGACCATGTCATGAGTGATGTAATATGTGACGTCATGAGCAGTGGATTGTGGGCGCGCGAGTTATAGTTATCTGAACTAACTATAACGGGGGAATTTCATTGTTTTTTTACGAGTGAAATGTCCACCTAACTATAACCTGTGTGAAACCTATGGTTTTTTAAGTGAATTTGCAAGGTTTTTTAAATGCTAATTCCTAACTATAACGTGTGTGAAACCTATGGTTTTTTCAGTGAATATATATATATAGATATAGATAGATAGATAGATATTCTTTCAGCTGGAAAAAAAACAATGAGAAAGGAAATTAATAAAGAATCTGGGAGATTTTAACAATGGAGAAATACTTAGAAGTCAATAGAGCGCCAAGAGGGCTGCGGATATTCACCCTGTCTAACCGGCCGGACACCAAACAGGAAATACTAGAGGAATGGACACCATTAGATGACGCTGTACACGGCAATATATATATATGCCTCCAAATAATTTCTTTAAAAGCGCGCTCACGATCGGTGCGGGTAATGCGGCAAAGGAGTTGAATTCCACAAATATTCTCACCACAAATACGTTTTATTCGCACTCCAGGAGGTTTCTTTAAGGGCTTATTTAATCCATTGATTTACAGCCATCACCAATAATAAACCAACGTGCTGACGGAAACCTGGATGAACGCCTCCTCAGCGCCCGACGTCGCCATCGGCGTCCCGGAAGGCTACAAAATCACCATCATCCACAAGAACACCATCCGCATCACAACCAACTCCGATGACACCTTCACCTCCGCCGAACACCTCCACTTCCAGATACACACCGACCCCAAGACCACGCTCAGAGGCACCCTCGTCTACAGACCACCGGGACCACGCACACTGTTCAGTGAAGACATCATAGACTTCGTCAGCCCGCACGCCATCAATTCCACCGACTACATCCTCCTGGGGGACCTCAACTTCCACCTGGAGGACAAGGACCGCAACACCACTGCTCTACTGGACAACCTGGACAACCTCGGACTCAAGCAACTGGTAACCAGCCCCACCCACTACGCCGGCCACACGCTTGACCCAGTCTTCTCATCCAGCAAATACGTCACCTTCAGCCACTCCACCAATCTCCAGTGGACTGACCACAGCTGCGTCCACTTCAGCTTCAGTAAAACGACGACCCACCACCACCCTCAACAAGCCCCCCGCAGGAGCTGGAACAAGATCACCGGCGACCAGCTCACCACCTTCCTCAGCCAGAACCCCCCCACCAGCTCAACGGACCCCAACGAAGCCGCCAACAACCTCACACAGTGGATCACCAACTGCGCAGACGCCCTCGCACCACTGAAGAAGAACCCCCCCAGCAGACGCGGCACCAAAAAAGCCTCCTGGTTCACCGACGAGCTCATCACCTCCAAGAAGAACTGCCGCTCCCTGGAGAACACCTGGCGCACCAACCAGACCACAGACAACATGACGGCCCTCAAACACCACCAACTGATCCGCGCCACAAAGAAGACAGCCTTCAAGGAACGACTGGACAACAACACCCACAACAGCAAGGAACTCTTCAGCATCGTCAAAGAGCTCTCCAACCCCGACGCCGGAAACAATGACATCACTCCCTCGCAAGACCTCTGCGACTCCCTCGCAGCCTTCTTCCACGACAAGATCGCCAACATTCACAACAGCTTCGGCCCACCAACCACGAACCCCACCACCGAACCGATGCCCCCCACCGCCACCCTCCGCACCTGGACCCCATTCAGCAACGAAGACACAACACGCACAATGAACACCATCCACTCCGGATCCCCTACGGACCCCTGCCCACACCACATCTTCAAAACGGTCGACCACATCATCGCACCCCACCTCCGCGACATCATCAACGCCTCCTTCAACACCGCCACCTTCCCGGAGTGCTGGAAACACGCCGAGATCAGTGCCCTGCTGAAGAAACCAACTGCAGACCCCTCCGACCTCAAGAACTACCGCCCCATCTCGCTCCTCCCGTTTCCTGCCAAAGTCATCGAGAAGACCGTCAACAGACAGCTAGCCGCCTTCCTCGAGACCAACGGATCCCTCGACCACTCGCAATCCGGCTTCCGAGCCAACCACAGCACGGAGACCGCCCTCATCGCAGCCACAGACGACATCAGATCCCTAATGGACAACGGGGAAACTGCGGCCCTCATCCTCCTGGACCTCTCCGCAGCGTTCGACACTGTCTGCCACCGCACCCTGGTACAGCGCCTGAACAACACCGGCATCCAGGAGAAAGCCCTGGAGTGGATCACCTCATTCCTCGCCGGAAGAACCCAGAGAGTCCGCCTCCCCCCATTCCGGTCAGCGGCCACCGAAGTCATCTGCGGCGTCCCACAAGGGTCATCGCTCAGCCCCACCCTCTTCAACGTCTACATGAGCCCCCTCGCAACCATCGCACGTCAACACAACCTGAAGATCATCACCTATGCCGATGACACCCAGCTGATCCTCTCCCTCACCAGCGACCCGGACGCCGCCAGAGCCAGCCTACACGAAGGGATGAAAGACGTCGCCGAATGGATGAAGAACAGCCGCCTGAAAGTGAACTCAGACAAGACCGGGGTCCTCATCCTGGTATCATCACCCTCTGCCTGGGACGACTCCTGGTGGCCCCCCGCCCTGGGAGCCACCCCCAAGCCAACGGACCACGCACGCAACCTAGGCTTCATCCTGGACTACTCCCTCTCGATGACCAGACAAGTCAACGCCGTCTCGTCTTCATGCTTCAACACCCTGCGCATGCTTCGAAAGATGTTCCGGTGGATCCCCACCGAGACCAGGAAGACGGTCACCCAGGCCCTCGTCACCAGTCGGCTGGACTACGGGAACGCCCTCTACGCTGGCACCGCCGCCTTACCTCCAGAAGAAACTCCAACAGATCCAGAACGCCTCTGCACGACTCATCCTGGACATCCCCCGACACAGCCACATCTCCGGACACCTGAGAGACCTGCACTGGCTCCCCATCAACAAAAGAATCACGTTCCGACTCCTCACCCACACACACAAGGCCCTCCACGACCTGGGCACCAAGTTCCTCAACAGCCGCCTGACCTTCCACAAGCCCACCCACCAGCTCCGCTCCGCCAGCCTCGCTCTCGCCACCGTCCCCCCGCATCCGCAGAGCCACTGCCGGAGGAAGATCCTTCTCCTACCTGGCAGCCAAGACATGGAACTCCCTCCCCATCCACCTCCGGACAACGCAAGACCATCTCGCCTTCAGGAAGCAACTCAAGACCTGGCTGTTCGAGCAGTAGCGTTCCCCCCCCCACCCCCAGCGCCTTGAGACCCTCCGGGTGAGCAGTGCGCTATACAAATGCCTATGATTGATTGATTGATTGAAAATTCCAGTGCCACTAGTTTAGACGTTATTGTTTTTTCTCAATCTGTTGTTATTATGAGGCTGCTAAAAACGGGTTCCTTGGGTAGCAATAATGTGCTATTAATGCAGACAACCCCAAGCATGGCGTTACATTTGAAATCCTGACTTTGTTTCTCCAGGCCATGAACTCTTAACGCGTAATGCCTATTGGTAAGGTTGGTATGTAACTCCTACACCTTGTAACTCTCATTACCCTATGTAACACGTCCTGTACAGTTATGTACATGCTTGTATGATTTATTGTCAATGTATAATGTGTGTGTGATGCAAAGTGTCTTGACACCCTAAAATGGGATGTGTAGCGTTATAAAAGAATACAATTATAAAAAGGGTGGTATTAAAATGGTTATTTGTGTAAATACTCATACAGACTGATACATCTGACATTCTCACAGTGCATGCATATCAATTGTATACAAGGGCTGAACAAAATGAAAAATATGCCTACAGATGTAGTTTCTGTGAAGTACTTGTAAAGGTATAATTTGTGTGCCTTTGATTCCCCTCCATTGCATAGGCATCTAGGTGTTAGGCCCAAGACAGCCCTCAGTCAGGTTCCTACTGAAAGACCAGCATTGGCATAGCCAATAGGTCTCACCTTTGGGACCTTATAAGTGTTAGTTATCCAGCACAATATCCTTGGTGCAACAACATCAACTGTTGCATGGCTAAACACTTATAAGGTCCCAAAGGTGAGACCTATTGGTTATGCCAATGCTAGTTAATCTGGGCATTTGAATAAAAAACAAGGTTGGCGAGACGTGGAAACACTTCCCTGTGCAGTTGCCTTGGAAATACAAGCAAAGAAAGCCAGGGACCTCATAATGCGTTGTGAAATAAAAATATATATTCAGGGGAGGGGGCTTCATCGGGAGAATTCCAGTGTGCGGCTGTTGCTTGCCTTTGTTAATCCACTCGTTTATTGTTCTGACGGCGCCTCGGCGTTAATCACACAAAAAAACATATATAGCCACGAAGCCTCGTGTCCTCACGCACAAAAGCTGTCAGTACAGTGAGACTGCGAATTGAGAGGCGGGTGAAGGGACACTGATATCAAATGTATGCCCGAAAGATATATAAGCAAGAGGCCACGCGCGCAAGGACCATTGGAAACAAGCATTGGCTCACAGAGAACATCAAGCGAAAGTGAAAGTGATCTAGGCCGGACCTGGTAGCATTTTTTAAGCCCTCACAAAAAGTCTCGCCAGACCAGTGCATGCGCTGGGTCAGGCGAGACCTAAAAAAAGTGGGCTTGTGGCCTCTTAAAGTGGGCCTTTGCTATGGTCCCAGCTGGAGTCTCAGATAAGAAAGCCCCCACACTGCCTGCACTTTGCTGCTTACAATGAAAAGCAGACAACATGCAGGCGCTGCTGAATGTGTCCCGGTGTTGACAAATTACACCAGGACACAGTCAGTATGTCTCACTGGCACCCAACTTCATGGCACGGAGGACGGTGTTCACCCTGTGAAAATAGTGGATGGATGCAGTCCAACTGCGTGTACCCCCGACTTGTGCCCTGGATTTGGTGTTTGCCTTCCCACCAATTATGGAGGAGCTCCCAGGGAACTATGGTGGACCTGATGGTGGATATATTCTTTGTCAGCGCCAGTGCTTTAAGTAGGATGAAAAAGGTAGGGGACGGGGTCTCTAAAATAGGTGTGGACAAAGAAATGTAAATAGGGATCCAATCAATCAATTAATACAAGTTTATTTTGACCATAGGTCATAAGATCAAATATCATAAAATACAATTTAAGACATTAAAACAGCACAACACATGAGCACAGCAAAAAAGTAGCAAATGGACATCGATCATCGTGTTAAAACAAGACAATACATAAAAAAGCACAATCATTGTAAAAATGATAGAAGTCCACCAGGAAAATCTAATAATACAAATATAGCAGCAAATTGACCCCATTAATAATGGTACGTTAATATAAGATGGGTAAATAAAACATGCGCATAAGCAAAAACCTCCAATCCCTGATGGAATAAAATAATCAAACATACAATGTAAATCGTTTGCATATCACCAGGCTCAAAAGATAAAAATACTAGTCATATGACCTAAACTGTAATAGAGGAGGTAAGCCATTTCATTCTGCGCCTCCACATGTATAATAAAAACCGGGAGACTGCAAAAACCATTGGGTGGGTTACGTTATTTCTTACCATTCTTGAGGCAGTATGATGGTCTCTAACCCCCAATATAAATATAGGAATCCTTCCCAAGAGGCATGGCCTAGATGATTAAAGGGATGGCTTAAAAAATATAAACTAAAATTATTTAAGCCTCACAGTCTTTGGGCGCCACTCAGTGAGTTTCCTGTTACTGCATCCAGACATATAACACACCTAAAACAAGCCAGACCTACTGGCTTTGTCAATACTTGTTAGTAATATATAGTACATGAGTCAGCAATGATTTTCTTGCTAATAACAAGAACTAAACAATTTTCAATTCTTAAACTTCGATACTATGAATTAAACATTACTCAAGTTTCGGAAGGGGTAGTGGTCTTCAAGTGACTCAGTCACTACTCTTCTCCCTTTCACACCTCTTTACTCTGCATTTGTTTACCCTGATAGACACTTACACTCTTTTTCTCCCTACAGCTTTCTAAATATTCTCCATTTGTATTTCTCACAAGCCATCTCTTCACTCTTCAGCACTGTCTTTTCACTCCCTTCTTCTGCACATACATATGTTCATCTCCTCCACTTCATCATCCGCCCAAACGCACAGACCCACCGTCCAAACGCACAGACCCACCACCCAAACGCACAGACCCACCACCCAATCCTTTGGCACTGTCAATATTAAGAAAGCTGTGTACGTCTTTCACACACTTACTCAAGGATACACAATTACAACTGGCACACTCGACAGAGAGGTCAAGGAATAGATGTGCATATTTTCTGAATACCCTTATAATAGTAAAAGACACACAATTGATGAACGGAATGCAGCACAAATCAAAACATTCACCCCCAGTCAAGAGATCTGGGTTAAATCCATCATTCTTTTGCTCACCATGCCACCCCAGTTTAGACCTGGCCATATACAAATCAGTCTTGACCCTGTGCCTCATGGGAACAGTCCAGGCCGAACTGCCAAGCCAGGTCCTCCCTGGACCAGAAACAAGCATCCTAGGACCGGTTTCAAATATCCTTATATTAGTGGCACGGATGTGCCATCCAGTGCTTTATGCCCTGGCGATTCCACTGGTAGGCCTCCCCACCTGCCGAGTGGGCTACTTCATGGAGCGTAGGCTGGAGCAGTGGCAAAGCGGCGGGCTAAAAACTGTAAGGGGGCAAGTTATGCACAATGGACTCATTACTGGAGGAAGAGGGACTGACCGGGACTCAGCGTCTCACGTACGTGCGATAGAGGCAGCCATGTGGGGTCTATGAGCCCCAGACCCATGAGTTTCTACAGGCCCTCCTGAGCTTTGTCCATGGACTCAAATTGATCTCATGGCTCTATCAATCTGCGGTGGAAATGACCATGGATAGCCTCCCTCCTATGCGCAAGTGGTGTAATGCGCGGGTACAATTTTTGAGGACAGGGATTGGAGGATGGCGCTGGAACAGGTTTACAGGGTTGCGTGCGATACCCGCTTCAAATTTACACGATTCAACTACATACACACCCCCTACCTGACCCCCACCTGATAAACATCATGAAGGCAAACGGAGCCCATGCAGTGACATAGATGTGCTTTGGAACACGCTGGATTCTTGCACATGGTGCGGGACTGCCCTCTGGTCAAGCGTTTCAGGCACTTAGTAGTTGATGACGTGGAGCACACGCTGAACAGGTGGAACGCCAATACTATGGAGATCTGTCTGCTGGGGCGTACCCGCTGAGTAGGTTACCTAAGGTGAGGGACTGATTTTTGGATCTAGCAATGTCCCTGGTGACATGAGATCGCTCTCCAGTGGACTTCACAGGTGGGACCTCCACGCCCTCACCGGAGATCATCACTGGTATTAGGAGCCAGGGCAGGGGCTGCGGCACTGAGAGATGAGGAGAGACGGGGGTGGGGAGGTGACCCATGGCTGGACTCTGGCTAGAGGTGCTGGAGACCTTCTTGGCATAGGAGGAGGACAGGCCCCTGGCCTGTGACCCGCTGAAGTGCAGGACTTGGAGGGAGGGTCTGGGGGCCTGGGACCATGTGGTGGCCGTCCCCTCTGTGAGGTTCCAGGGGCGTTTCTATTTCTCGCCTTCATCATCTCTACAGCCCCACTGTGTGTTTGTTTCTTTCTGCCCATCCTCCCAGCATGATCCCCCTTTAGGAAATTTGCCCCTTAGTATCTGCCTACTAGGCTGCATTGGAATGCACTTGAGTGCGAATGGATGTCCTGACCTGGTACCAAATGAGTCTGAGTTTTTGTGTTTGTTTGTTATTGTTCTCATGTTTTTATTTGCTGCTTAACTGTAGGCCTCTTGCCAAGAGCACCAACTTCGGATGGTATGGTACAGGGACACCGTCCTGGGGTTGGTACACTGTTCGCAATACTGGCTGGGAAGGGGAGTGGCCCTGCGAGTACTGCAGATGTGATGTTTATGTTTAACAAGGCGTGCCTGCCTTGATTTGCTCTTACTTGCTCTGTGTTTGCTTGAAGGAGAATCAATATAAACATGTTTTTTTTAAATCTAATACCCTTATGACAACTGTGTGAGAAGCTCACACTACCTTCAGTCTCAGCGCCTCAGCTGCCAATCGGACTCAACCGGAACTCACCCAGACACTGCTTAATTTGAGCCAGCAGTTTCTGGTGCTCGGCACTGGCACTTAATTGTCAACACCAGTACTTATGACAGTGTACCACATGGTGACGCTGTTTGCCTATTTTAAAGATGAACACAACAACTGTAGTTCAATTCAATATACATTAAAACTGGCTAATGCCTGCCCTCCAAGCTATTCTTATAGCTTTGGGTTGCATGGAATAGTCTGAATTGTCACATGTGTAGGAGGGTGATGGTTAGAGGTTGTGTTGGTACTGGCACTGGCAGTGCTGGCAGGGGTAATGGGTGGTGCAAGCTACAGTGGCCTCCTGACAAAGGCCCGGGGACTTATTCTGTTACAAAGTAAGCATGGCCCAGACACCAAGAGATGACACAGTTCGCAGTATGCACTACTCAAAAGTTATATGTTGCATGAAAACAACTACAGAAACGCAAAATGTGGGAAAAGCAAACACTCTTAGGGTAAGGGAGATGAAGTCAAACTTGTGCAGTGTAAACAGGGATTGCATCACTGACATGGATTAACATAACAGCTTTTTAGTCATTGTTGCAAAAGCAACCCATTTTTTTTTTAAGTTAAGGACATAAATATAGGACCCAATAGTACCACCAACGATGGATCACTGTGCCTTTTCTGGTATTTCCTTGGCCATTTTTCCATGAATGTAAATTGCACAAAGTTGGCAAAGGCTTTTTTTTAAAGCGGGGAAAAGGCTATAAAAAAATAAGTCTGCAGGACAAAAAGTCAACAAGACCTACTGCTGCAGGATATTTTTAGGAAAAATTTAACTTTCCCAGTGGAATTTAAACTTTGCACTGGCTAAAGTGTAATATGGTTTTGTTTTTGGATTCTCTGGTAAGTTGTATTATATGCTAGCTGCTGTCTTACTATAGTGTTTTTCTTTGCCCTGTAAGGTCCTAATCCCTTGTGTGCTGACACTAGAGTTCCAAACATGCACCGTTTATCACCTTTTCCAGTCTATCATCACCAGGAAAAAAACGTGTATCTTTTGATGTTTGGTGTGTTTGCCTCGAACTATCATTCCAACCATTATTTGAGTCTTTTGTTCTGAAGTTTTAATTCTAGTAAGTGTACACTACACCTAGTAGGTTTTTTGGGGCACATTTCAAATTATTCAGAACAAAAATCAGCTCACACACGTATAATGATTACAGATGTATGCATTTATGTATGTGTTAATTTCTGCATTTATTTTGTGGGTTTAAGTAGCTTATACCAGGAGAACGCATAACAAAGGTACACAATGCATGGTGTCAACAGTTACCAAAATAAATACACCAGGTGGAAAACACTGCAGTGAGCAAGCAATCACTTTGACCTGAGCACCATATGACATAACGTAAAGCTAACAAGAAGAAGGTAATATACATGTGTAAAGTTGTGATAAAATATCAGCAACACATACAACATCAGAGGCGATTAGATACTAAAGGTGGCAATGCGATTAGTATAGAAGGTTTTTTATCTCCTTTTGGAATGCTCAGAGGGAGAGACTGACTACTGCTGTGGGACTTTAAACTTAAAGGGCCTCATTACAAGCGGCTCGGACCTGTAGCCAGGGTTGAGACACTACTTGCTCTACGTATCTGGGCCCGGAATTATTTTGTCCACAAACTAAAGACCCGGTAACTTTAGGCCTGGCCACACCCGCCTGGTATGTGGTGCTGCAAATGCTGCGGGCAGCGGCTTGGACCCTGTCCACCCTGCTTCATCATAATAGTGGGAGCTGCAAATGGTCCCTCATCTCCCCTCAACTGCTCCTCCCTTCCCCTCTTCAACCTGCACCACCAGCCAAAACACAGTCTCTGTACCAATAAATGGTTCTGAATTTGGGGCCATTATTTATTTATTTTGAGTTTTGTAACGTGCACGATTAGCTAAAAGGCGTCCAGGCACTCAGAGAAACAACATTGAGCAAAACTAGAACTATGATGTCAAAATAGTAGATAGGGAAAAGTCAGGTCACTGAGGCTCTACTGAAAGGCAAGAAATGCGCTATAGACGAAAGAAGCAAACGGAGATTGTTCCAGTTCTTCGTCGCAAGAACTGAAAAGGCTCAAGCATAGGTACACGACTCCTGGTGGCCCTCGGAGTTTGGACCCCCCCCGCCCAAAGACCCATCACGCAACCTAGGCATCATACTTGACAACAAACTTACAAGGGAACGCCAGATAAACACAGTCACCTCAGCCTGCTTCCACACGATCCGCCTACACCGTAAGACTTTCAGATGGCTCCCCACAAGCACAAGGAAAACAGTCACACAAGCGCTCATCACCAGCTGACTTGACCACAGCAACGCACTCTATGCAGGCACCTCGACTGAACTCATACAAAGACTCCAAAACATCCAGAACACTGCGGCCAGACTGATCCTTGGCTTTCCCAAAAAGTCACACATCACCACCCATCTGAAGGACATTGACTGGCAACCCATCCAGAAGAGATGCCAGTTCAAACTTGTCACCCACGCTCACAAGGCACTCCACCACATCGGACCCCACTACTTGAACCACCGTCTGACCTTCCACCAACTCACAAGAGACCTTTGCACCGCACACCTGGCCCTCACAAGCACACCAAGTATCCACTACACCCGCACCGGGGGACGCTCCTTCTTCTGTTTCACTGCCACATCCTGGAACTCCCTCCCTCCCTCTCCACCTACGCATCGCCTCGTTGCTGACCTCCTTCAGGAAGGAGCTCAAGACATGGCTCTTTGACCGACACAGCTCACTAGCGCCTGGATGGATACCCCTCGGGGTGATTAGTAGTGCTCTATAAGTACTGATTGATTGATTGACAGTTTTGAAGATGGTTATTTCAAAAGGCATGAGAGAGTGAAATGTAGAGGTAGAGGAGGCCAACTTGATTGGATGTGTTGTAAAGCAAGCAAAGGGACTTAAAGGTTATCCTGTTTGTGATAGGAAGCCAATGAAGGGATTGAAGATTCTGTCAGAGAGTAGGGAAAGATGAAAAATCAGTCTCGCAGCTACATTTTGAATGTGCAGAGGGCTCTGGAGAAGGTGAGATGGGCTGCCAAGGTGAAGCGAATTGCAACAGTCAATGCTGCTAAGAATGACTGCTGGAGCTACCAGGCCCCGTGAAGAGCAGCAGAGAAAATACTAACTTTTCCTGGGGAGTCACATTTGGAAAAAGCAGGTGGAAGAGATCTTGCTGACCTGAGTGGCGAGAGAATGGTCCTTGTTGAAATCAGCTATTACGTTCTGTACAGAAGTGGGTGAGTGTAGAGATGTGCCAAGTTGAGTGGGTCATAAATTCAAAGGACAGGACAGGACCGAGGCTTATTCCGGTCACTGATCACAAGAATCTCTGTTTTGTTGGCATTAAACAGGGCATAGTTGTTACTCATCCAAGAGACAACGTCAAAGATGCCCTTTAGAAACGTCTTCCTTCCCACCGAAAATTGGTCATCAAGAGAGACCAAAATGCAGTTATCGTAGGAATGACATGAGATGGAAGCCAAAAGATTGAATACATTGGGCAAGGGAAATAACATTAAAGTTGAAAAGAGAGGGGTTAATGGAAGATCACTGTAGACCCCATGGAAGAGTTACTTGAAGTCCAAACAGTAAGGGAAAGATAGCCTGGGCCCAGCCATGGAGAAATGAGGAGATCCTGGCAAGTGCCTTGTATCCCACAGGCGGTGAGACGATGAATGACACAGCTATGGGAGGCCATATTGAAAGCTGCGGAGAGGCAGAGAAGGATGCCGCATGCACAGGTCATCACACACTGAGATGAAGCAGGAGCAAACCTGGGCTGAGTTGAAATCAGACTCCACCCAATGAACTCTGCTAACTAGAGCCTTCTTGAGAACTTGAATTGGAGAAGGCAAAAGAGAAAAAGTCAAACATTGCTCAGAGGAGCAGGGTAGGCAGAAGGTTATTTTAGGAAGAAATCACAAGAGCCTGTTTCCAAAGGAGTGGAAGGTGAGACATGAACATGCATTGATATATGTGGTCTGAAGACTGATGATGACCAGTTTTCTCTTGAAGAAACTGGGAATGACAGGGATCAAGCGGAGAAACTAAGTGAGTCGAAGAGACAAGGTTCTCAGTAACATCCATTAATAATGGACAGATTTCAGAAAGGATGGCGGGGACAGAGCGATCAGAAAGATGGGTACCAGAAAGATTGAAAACTGTTTTAAAAAGAAGAAGTGTGGCAAGTTTGCAGGTGGATTCATTTTTTCCCCGTTAAAGATAAATTATTAAAAAGACGTTTTGAGGCTTCTAAAAAATTAAGAGCAGCACTCAGGGACAGGGAGTGCGCAATCTTGGAAAGTTCCTTCCCGGAATTGAGATATTGAAGCACGCAGGACGTACAGTGCTCCGCCCAAGAGGTGCGCATAAACCGATATTTTTTCGAACCCCCGATGTGCAGTTTTGTCAGGCGATGATCACTGCATTCCTTGCCCCTGCAGAGCGGAAGGAGCAGTGGGCACGTGTTCCATTGGCGACTGTGATCCTGTGCCAATGTTTGAGAGGAAGGTGCACCGTTGTCAAAATATTGACGAGGCGAAAGTAAAAGAACATGCAGTGCCAACAGGTGGGTGGGTGTGTTGTGTGTTTGGGGTGGTGAAGTGAAGGAGATTCGAGGAAGTGCATTCAGGAGAGAGTGGAAAGAGGGCGCTGAAGAGGAAAGAAATGAGGTGCAAGATATGCAGATGTGGAGAGAGAGGGGGCACACAAGAAAACATAGAGGGGACATAACAGGAATGCTTGAGACGATCTGAAGAGGGTCTTAGTAATGTTTAATTCACAGTCTCACTGTTTCAAAGCTGAAACATTGTCGTTGTTAATTATATACAACAAAATCAGTGCTGTTATTAATTTAGCTTAAACAGTAAACAACCATTGACATGGCCAATAGTCTTGGCTCGTTTGGAGGCAATAAAAGAAACCTCAGAGAGAAGCCAAAATACTGCTTGTGTGGCACACTGCAGGGCTCACATACATTTTGTTTGTGATTTGAAGCCACGTCCTTAACTGCATAGACTACACCCCTTTTAGAGCCCCTACAATTTTCCATCCTACTTAATGCCCTGGTGAGCTCCATTTTTTTGACTGGAAAGCGCCTGGGGTCCAATGTTTAAATGTCAGGTCACAAAGCACTTTCAGATCTTTGAACAGCAACAGCTTTGCAACCCAACCTTAGTTGTACGCTGGGGCTGATGTATCACTCATTCACAGCACTAAACCACCATACGCAAGGAGTCACAAAAAGCCCTTTCTCTTAAACATGCCTGAGGCAACACACTGCCAATGAGAATGGCTCAGAACGCAAGGATGGAAGGCTGCAAGCGAAATTCACAGAAAAAATATGCAAGAGGCTTTCCCTCTGCTACTTATGGCTTGTGGGTATGGATGCAAGGATAGAGGCTTGCAAGGGATATTCACAATCTGGCACATGCATCAACAATGCCATTTGCGATTCCTTAATAGCGAAAAATAAGGATTCGCTAATAAGGAATAGCAAAAGGCTATGCATGTAGAATTCGCTTACAAAATAGCGAATCCTAAACATTCCTTAATTGCTACTCGCAAATTGCGAGTCGCAATTAAGGAATACCTCCCCATTGATTCCTATGGGCCTAGAGGCCCATAGGAATGAATGGGAGGACTTTCTCAATTTGCTAATCTCAATTAGAGAATCGCAAATTGCTCATGCAATTTCAAGGGTGCCAGGGCGTCAAAAAGGACACCCTGTTGCACCCCTGAAATCTGCATATGAGTACATCTTGCACACACACATGCCCCAAGGGCATGTGTGTGTGTAAAATGGAACTTTGAAAAGTGCACTTTAGTGCATTTTTCAAAGTTTTTGCAAATTACCATGAAGTTCAACTTCATGGTAATTTGCTCCCCCTATTAGCGAAATCGCTAATTTTTAAACTTTCATGCATTGTATTTAAGGAATCTCAATTTGGGATTCCTTAAATGCTATCGCAATTTAGGGAATCGCTATTTAGAGATTCCTTAAATAGCGATTTTTGCATTTGGGATGATGCATCCCAAATGCAAAAATACCGGTTGCAAAGGGGCAGATTCTGCTAATCTGCCCGTTTGCAAGCAGGTTTCTCGTTGATGCATATGGCCCAATATGCCTAATTTTTGGTAGTCCAGCCCACATTCCTTTGAAACTCAGTAAACCCTGTTTGGACAGGTCAGTGGCTTCGCCATAGTTTGAAACCGCAAGCACTGATGCATCGCAATGCATGTTGGAGGGAGTGGGCGGGGACTTTTATGCCCTCTACACCTTCTGAGTTACAATGAGTCGCAACGTGTGCTTTGGGAGTTTCACAGACATTTTCGATTCGCAAATTTACTTTGTACATGCAGTTTTTGCGACCGCAAAACAGTTTTATACATTCTACCCCCTAGCCTGGGTGAAGGGGGGAAAGCTGTACACGTGCACTGAGCTTGTAATCTACCACAGAGTTTACATTGTGTTTGCTGTTGGAGTTATAACACCACAAGTTGGAGCTGGTATTTATCAGAACTTGTGCAGTGTTCTAATCCCCTAATAACGTTTTGCTCTTAACTCCACACCACAAATGAGGCAGTTCCCTCATAAAGCAAAATAAACAACTCGGAGAGCCGTAAAAGAACTGTGAAGCAGGCCGCGAGGGCGGCAGGTGGTGTGTCAGAGACACGGGCTGTAAAACGCGGAGAGTGAAACAGCCTGCTCACCGCAGTGGCTACTACAGGAACAAATGTATTGGTTTATGTGCTCAGCCTGTTGACTTTGGCAACACCTGCCGGGCCTGGCATCTCAATAAAGGAGTGAGTGAGTGCGAGGGAGGTGACTGGGTAAGAGGAAAGGGAAGAAATGTGGCAGGGAGGGAGGGAGGGGTGGGCGAGAGGCATGGCAGAGACAGCAGCAAACAGAGAAGAGACAACCAAGAAAGCAAGGGGCAGTGGAGAAAGAACAAGAGGACGGAGATAAGCAATGTGTTAAGGTAGGAAGAGAAGAGAGAGGCACCTTGAAGTGAGGGGGAAGAAAGGAAGTGGGAAGACAATGAAGAGAAGATGTAGAGCAAGGAAAAGAAACAGGAAAACTGGATAAAATTTGAGGCTGGAAAACAGGGGGGGAGGAAGAGGATGAAGAGTAGAGGGAGGGGCAGTAAAGGGAAATGGAAGGAGAACAAAGTGGGAGGGATGAAGAGTCCAATGTGTAGATAAAAGAGACAGGGAAATATTGAGAACAGAGAGAGGCACCAGGAACAGGCCGACCAACAGGAGAGCGCCAATACATACTTTCAAAACTCAAAAGACACCAGAGCGACAACAAAAGAGATACTGAAACAACAGAAAAAAACTAAAGGCCAGATGTGCAAAAGCCTCCCGAATCACAGCAAGGAGGATGAAAGGGGCACACACATACCCGACATACATTAATGCATACGTACACTCCATGGCTCTAGAAAGAGACAACGTCTGCAAGTCTGGTCGACTTTCAAAAGGCATCCAGGGCAGCCTATCAGGCAGGACTCACCATGAAAGTCATGCAAAGTGGCATTTCAGAGGGCTGTATGACATGAAGCAGGGGCGGCCCACAGGCACAGGTCTATACCACACTCACAGAGTATCCACACAAAACCTATTTACACACTAATTAATCTAAGGAGAACTCACAAACATAGGAGCTTATTTACAAGGCCCTTGCACCAGTTTTGCGTCATTTTTAACATGGGAAAAGTGACGCAAAAGTGTCGCAAGGGCCTTGTAAATCTGCCCTTTAGTGTTTATTCTAAAAACATGTCATGGGTCATCGCCCCTGGGCTTACACAGGACATCATTGACAAATGTACTGTGAAAATAAACAACAGGGTAACACAGCCCACTCAAACTTGAGCAAGGTGTGAGGCTAAGGTATTGTATTGGACCAGTTCTATTTCTCCCAGATTTGAACGACCATTATCTCATCGACCCCTCCCTCGATTCCCTTAATTACAACATTGAGGCCTTCCGGCCTCACCAGACACTCATACAACGGGATTTTTCTCCACCAATAAAAACTACCCTCCCCCTCCTTCCTCCTGTAAATACCACATAAACCGACACAACACCAATGAATGGTTGGCCTGGACTACCTGCGAGGGAGGGAGGGAGGTGATGAATAGAAGCGAGCGAAGAGCACTCAGAGTAATGCAATTACTGGTAAGTAATTGAAGCAGGAAGTCATCCTAGAGAAATCACTAGTCCGCGATGAAAGCAGTGAGGCACAAACATTAGCTGCTGCCCTACGCAAATTATACGTTTCTCTTGTCTCCAGATAAGGCCTTCAACAGCGCCTAAACATGCTGTAAAATTACCATAACTTACGGAGCCTGTCAGCTAACGAAACAAAGGCCAAGTGCAATTAACCAATACCAGCTTAAGACAAATTGATGAAAAGTTGCAGAACAAAGGACAACTTTGGGGATAATGTTAATTGTCCCAGGAAACCTCCAAGTCATGAAATGACCACACACATGTTCTAAGATGTAAAGATCGTGCTGCATGAGATGTGTTTAAAATAGTTTACTGTGCATGTTAATGTCCATTTAGACATAACTCGATTGTATAAACCACGCTGTGACGTATTGTCAGTATTCGGTTATTAAAGTCTGGGGCTGGTGGGGTGCTTCATCCAAGAATATACCAAGTGGGCACCGGTCTAACAGAAAACACACCCCTGCTGTTCTATATGTGGAAATGCCAGCAACACATTCATTGTCCTTGTCTTCTCACCCTCCCATCCTCTATAGCTCAGTCCAAGAGGGAATCAGCAACAGAGGATGTGAAGGAGAGGAAGACCTAGCCTAGTAGAGGAGGAAAAGAGAATGTGTCAGAGGAAGAGACGATGATGATATTTGTAAAGCGCACAACTACTCAAACGAGTGTCTCGGCGCTGACTTCATGGCAATCTGCACCCGCACAGTCCCAATTATTCCTGTTGAAACATCCAGGTTTAAATCTTTTCTTGAAGATTGATGTCCAGAGAAAGTTTATTCCAGGCAACTGACCCAAGATTGGAGAAAGACCTGTCACCAATAATCGGTCACTGGATTTTAGGGATCTTCACCAGCCGACTGGTGGGCGATCGGAGACTTCTATATGGAGCGCACTCTTTAACCCTTTCTCTGAGATAGCTTGCTCAAGTGGCCTGCACTGCTTTGTGAGCCAGGACAAGTGTTTTAAAGAGAATCCTTTTCTTAATTGGGGGCCAATGAAGAGCCCTCAAATGAGGAGAAATCTGAGATCTTGAGGGGAGGTTCAAGAGAGTTCAAGCTGCAGAGTTCTGGACAACCTGCAGTTTGTTAAGACGATAATCTGGAAAGCCTAAGTATAAGGCGTTTCCATACTCTAATCAGGTGAGAAAAAAGTAGAAAACAATTGACATTAAGTTTGCATTACATTTTATTTATTTGGAGTACAAAATGTGGCAGGGTGGTAGCCAAGATGAACAGTTGGGTGGACGTGCTTGGCGACTTTGACTTCCCTGCATCGCTGCCTTAGTACAACCTTAGGAATAACCACCTTCGATGACACACAGGAAAGTAAGGTAGGGCAAACAGCGCAAACGCGGATTGAATTTGCCCAATGAGAAACAGAGTAACCACCTGCAGAGGCAGGGCCCCCTTTGCTATAACTTTTCAAGTATGGCGAGTACCCAGCATTTCTGGACATGATATATATAGTATGGGCTTTTATTTAGCACTGTCTACCACGGATGAGGCGCTGAAGCGCTTTGCAGATGGGTGACACGCGGCTCTTTTAGTGCCAAGTGCTAGTGATTAGGTAATGCATAATGATTAGTTTGTCTTTGTGTTTACCATGCAATAGGCATGCAGTTTGTTCATCTTTTTATCCACATATATTGTGCATTTCCTTATATAAGAAGATTATATGTTGTCATGTATTATGCTTAAAGATGCACTTTTAATAACTTCACTATGCATACGGCACCTGCACTCCTTATGCTGTTTGTTACCTAGAAGCCATATCGTCTGCAGAAAGTTCCTATGTCTTATCAATGTGGCAAGCGCATTGTCATATAGCTAGTTCTGATTGGGATGCTATATACCCTAGTGGCAATGTCATGCACAAGAGAACATGCTTGTCATGCATGTGTGGTACAATTATAATGCTGGTGTCATGCCACACTTTAATGGAGAGCAGACTGCAGTTACTCTGGTGGCAAAAACACTCCAGCAGACATGGGCATTTATGACCGAACTGGAAGGGTCTTGGACCGGAAACACATAGGAGCATATTTACTGCCCCTATCTCCACAGGGACGCTTGCCCCAGGGAGTGGGGTTGAATCACGTTCCTGATAATATTGAGGGTGGGCGACAGGCACTCTGTAAGTTGGGGGTGGCGGGTGGTTTTGTGCCCTTTATGCAGGGAAGAAGGGTGGGAGTTGGGTATTGGGGGGAGGGAGGGTTTGTTTCAATTGTTTTGTTTTTTGTATTTGTGAAATGATAATGTTTGTTTTCTTTTTCACTGATGGGTCAAATCGTTATGTGCAGCACTTCACCTTCTCTATGGCACAGTATGTCCACATTCAGGATTCTATCGCGTCACTATGGGGAGCACAGGAAGTACTTAGGGATGTGTCCATTGGTCCACTAGCAGATTCTATGACTACATGGTCTGATTTCTTGACGCACTACATGCCCGCCTACATCCACTACTCCTCACATGGAACGTTAATCGCTTGAGAGACAAAATTAAGTGGGGCATAGTTCTCAAGTACCTGAAGCACCAGGCCCCAGAAAGTGTCCTTCTCCAAGAGACACATTTAATCGGTAACTCACGTGGGGCACTGAATAGATGGGGATATCGTTTGGTCGCTCACTCAGGGTTTACTTCGGGTTCTCGTGGGGTCGGCGTGCTCCTACGCAGGGGATGTCCATATATGATACACAGGACTTGGTTGGATAAACAGGGTAGATATGTAGCGCTCTCTGGCTCCTGGGAGGGACAGACTCTCCATGTCATATCCGTATATGTCCCCCCTGGGCTGCAGCGTCCCACGCTGCGGGATCTTGGAGCGCTCCTACTTGACTTGCCCCTGGGGTTGTTGGTGCTGGGGGGGGGGATTTAATCTGGCTGTAGATGGTTCCAGGGATCGCCTCCCACCTCATAGGAACCCCCTTGGGGGATCTCAACTGATTGAGTTCCTGTCCACTATGGGCTTAGTGGATATCTGGAGACGGCTTAACCCTACCACCATACAATTTACATTTCACTCTGGGGCCCACAATAGTCCATCGCGCATTAACCAAGTATTCACTCACGCTCAAGATATAAATGTTTGCACTGAATCTAGGAGCCTCGCGTGTGGAGTCTCTGATCATTCCCCTGTTCTCACAACGCTCACACTAGGACAACCCAAGCACCGCTCTACCCTCACTATAAATCCCTGGGCGCTCAAGGTACCCCACATTAAGGAAACACTGCTCAAAGAAGTTGACTGTTATTTTAAGGAAAATCTGGGGTCGGTCACGTCAGCCTGTGTGTTGTGGGGGGCGTTCGGTGCCGTTATGAAAGGCCGAGCCCTATCGCTGATGGTAGGACATAAGAGGGAACTCACTAGGCGCATAGCAGAACTTGAGGAGGAGATCCTGACCAAGGAAAAAGCCCTTGCATGTACACCTAGTTCAGATGCACAGCACTCGCTAGCGATGGTGTGCCTTGACTATCAGCAGCTTCTGACGGAAGTGGCCAAAACAAGATATAATGCCACCCGCCATAAGATATATGAGCATGGTTAATGGATGGGTAAACTTCTGGCCTGGTTAGAGAAAAGAGAACATGCATCCAGGTGGGTTCACTCAATATCTGGGACCGATGGAGAAAAACTCAGTGATCCCCAGCAGATTGCCGAAACGTTCGCTTCTTATTTCTCATCGGTATATACGTCTGCCAAGACGTCCCAGTCTTCCATGGCTGCGGACTTCCTGTCGACTATTAAAGTCGCCTGCCTGTCCACACAAGACAGTGACTCCCTATTGAGCGACATTACAGAGGCTGAAATTCAGAAAGCAATTCAGGATATGCGTTCAGGTAAAGCTATGGGACCAAATGGGCTCCCAATTGAATTCTTCAAGCCAATAGCCTCCAAGCTCTCGCCCCACCTACTGAAAATGTATACCGAAAGTTTTGACGTCGGAGTCCTACCGAAAGAAGTTAGGACAGCCTCCATTGTGGTCATTCACAAAGAGGACACACCATCAGATTACTGTAGAGCCTATTGCCCCATATCCCTCCTCACGGTTGAGGCGAAAATGCTAGCAAAATTATTGGCCGACAGACTTATCCTCTATATTACTGAGCTAGTACACCCGGATATATCCGGGTTCATGTCGGGGAGGAACACAGCCTTGAACTTAAGGCGATTGAATGGGATCCAGGGGCAGACGTGACACGATCAGGGAGGACGCGGCCCTGCTGTCACTGGACGCATCTCTAGCGTTTGATACCATCAAGTGGGACTTTCTTTTCACCGTACTGACAAGGATGGGATTTGGAACCAACTTTATCAATTGGATCCAACTGCTCTACACCCAACTGACTGCACATGTGACAGTTAACAACCACATTTCTAGGCAATTCCCATTGCACAGGGGCACTAGACAGGGGTGCACTCTGTCGCCCCTGCTCTTTGCCCTGGTGCTGGAGTCCTTGGCTGTTTGGGTCAGGGGAGACCCAGAGATCAAGGGTCTGAGGTGGACAGAAGACC
Organism: Triturus cristatus; assembly: GCF_964204655.1. Lineage (NCBI taxonomy): Eukaryota > Metazoa > Chordata > Amphibia > Caudata > Salamandridae > Triturus > Triturus cristatus. The sequence continues at coordinate 1,039,991,331 of NC_140584.1, read as the reverse complement.
ACGAAGACCGTATTTCATTATATGCGGATGACATTCTCCTATATTTGGCCTCACCCTCGCGGTCCCTCAGCTGGGTCCTCCATATATTTCATATCTTTGGCCCCCACTCGAGTATTCTATTAATCAGACCAAGTCCCTACTTTATGTACTGTGGGGTGCACCGCTGCACAACCCTAGGGTCCATGATATATCAGTGGCATCACGGGGCTTCAAGTACCTCGGTATCTATATTACCCCAGATCCGACTTTATTCTGAGTCAAACTTGCTAGTACCCCTGACTCGTCTTCGATCTGACGCTAAGCATTGGCGGTCCCTCCCCTTACTCTCCTGAGACGGGCGGCACTTTTCAAGATGTTAGCACTGCCGCGTTTTCTATATGCACTGCAGAACACCCCTAATGCGGTTCACGACACCTATTTTGCCAGTATTGACAGCGTGATGTGAGGGCTGCTGTGGGATGGTCGGGCCTCACGTATAGCCATGAAAAAACTGACAATGGGATGGTATGATGGGGGTGTTGCATTGCCTGACATGCAGCTTTATTTTCAAGCGCCCCAATTGGTTGCAATAAACAAATGGGGACATGGGAATACGATGACCCAAATTTTCGTACAGACCGCTGTCTCTTGGGACGGGGGGGATACAATAGGGCACTTTACACAAACCCCCGCAAGCTTCACCTCACGGGACCCACTGAGCGCACAGTGGAGGTCTGGCATGGAGTCAATAGAAAATGGGGCTGGCACAATAAGCTTACAAAAGCCACACCACTCTGGGAACCAGACATACTGAGTCAACTCAGCAGGTGCCCTGGATTTGGCAGATGGGACATGATAGGCATCTCGACAGTGGGGGACATGTGGGTGAGGGGAAAACTGGCCACTTTTGCAGACCTGAAGACTAAGTACCAATTAGTGCAAACTGAGACATTCAGGTATTTACAGATTAGCCACGCAGTCACAGCTGCCTTACCCAAGGATCTCCCTCTGCCCGAGTCCTCTCCGCTGGAGGACAGGTTGATACTTGACCCTATGCCTAAAAAAGCCATATCTCTTACATATAAAAAGCTGTTGAATAATCGTCCAGACCACGTGCTGCGTCTGCAGCAGCATTGGGAGGCAAACCTGGGGGATTTAGATGAGGAGGATTGGCGTGATGCACTGGCTTCTCCCAGAGAAGTGGCTATCCCAGTGAGATTGCGCCTGGTCCAATTGAAGATCCTCCACCGTGGATACTTAGACGCAAGGATTTTGTTCCAATTGGGTAGAAGGTCTGACCCCCTGTGCCTTCGGCAATATCACCAGCGGGCACCTTCTTCCATATCCTATGGGACTGCCCAATAGTGTGACAATACTGGAGCAGGGTTGCAAAGCAGATGGAGAGAGCGGGTGGTAAGACTCTGAAGGCCTCCCCCCAGTTGTGTCTCCTGAATGTGTGGGATGCCACGGATTTAACGCAAACAGAGATAACATGGGCATCGCTGGGGTGGGTAATCGCAAAACGTAACATTGAGCAAAAAATGGGGAGTGGGGGCGGCCCGAATATGCGTGATTGGGCGGTTGACATGGATAGGGCAATGATCGTGTTCAAGCATAGGGGGTGCCCTAAGAAATGGGACCACAAATGGGGGAAGTGGAATAGATACAGAGGCAATATCTGTTTATCTCCTTCAATTGAATTACAGCATGAATGATATACACTACTGGACATACCTGGGATTGATGTTATGCCCCCACCCGGAACTGTATAAGGTGATTGCTCGATTACTAAGTGCCAACTGGTGTGCGTACCTGGTTTGCACATTTGATCACCTACGTACTGGTTGCTTAGTGGATGTACTGGACTTTACTATTCTGCTTAAACATAAGGGAGTGAACTGTGCTTATAGAACGTCATCTACATTGCATTGTGTAACTTTGTACTGTGGACCCAATTATTGCTTTATCATTGCCTTGTGTTTTTCTTTTCTTTTTATTAATAAAAATTGTTTAATAAAAAAAAAGCCAACGCTTAACGCCACCTTGTGAACATGGCACCCTTTTACACTATACTTAGTGTGAAAGGGGTGGGCAATGGGTGTTGAGGTGGGCGTCCCACCTCAACACCCATTGATATTGACGCTGCCCCATATTTACAAGGGTGGCGGTAATATGGGGCAGCACCAAAATTAAGAGTAGGGAAAACCTGTTCTTAAACAGGCGAAACGAGGAGAAATGCTTTATTTCTCCTAGTTTTTGCGGTTTCTATGTGTGCTGCATTGTGCAGCACACATAGAAACAGCAAAACGCCATGTATGATTGTTTATGTGCACAAAGGTGTCCGTTCCTGCACATAAACAATAATTTTTAAAATGACGAGTTCCAACTTCTAAGTTTGCTGCACAAGCAGCACACATAGAAGTTACAAATCGCCATTTATGATTGTTTCTGCGCAGGAAGGGACACCTTCCTGCACAGAAACAATCATATCTCAAAACGCAGGCCCCCTTGCACCGTGTTGGCGCTAGGCAGCTAAATTTAGCACCAGCGCAGGGAGAAATGCAGGGCTGCACCTTATTGTTGTAAATACGTTGCATCTCTGCATTTCTAAAGTGACAGAGATCGGCGTTGACCTTCTTGGCTTAACGCAGCGCTCTGCCACTCTAGTTGTAAACATGCCCCATAGTGGTGTAAGAGAAGCTTCAAGTCTCTGGCACCCAATCTCTAAGGTGCTGAAGCCGAAGAGATGTGTAAGGCTACAGCCAATGGGGTGGTTGGATCCTGGGCTGGTGGGGTGATCTGCTTACAGGGTTGGGGTTAGATCCATCTTCCAGCCTTTGATGGAAGAAAGTGCTGAGGGAGCCTGGGACAAGGATAATTGGGGGTTTGGGATCTCCCAGAAAAGGACCACCACCCCTCACATAGCAAACACTGCAGGAAAGTGAAGAGGAAGTGGTGACAGCACCCAAATGTAAATGCTAAAAAAAGAAGTACGGAGTGGGAGGTGAAATGACGACAACTCCGTCTAATAGGAAGAAACAGGCGTTAATGCAGGCACCCACACACAAGCTGCAGGTCCACATAAAGCAACAAGTGACAAACAGAGAGATTAGAATGTTGTATAAAAGCATACCGCACAAGAAGCAGAATAGGGAACAGATGTAAGCATAAGGTTCCATGCCAGTCTGCCACCTTCCACAGCAGGCTTTTGTGTACATCATAATGAAGTCATTAGGGACATGAACTTTCCTTGGAAAGGAAGAATGAATTCTTGAAATGTAATGAGCAGATTGGAGGGAGCTCAGCGGCACAACATCTTTAGCACACAACCCTGTGGATATTAACTCTCTGAGGTGAGCAGAGCCACACAGAGACGATCAGGTGGCATGCCTACATGCAAATCTGAGTACGCCATGGAAGACCGTAGGCAACATCATGAAAAGAGAGCAGATAGAGAAGAAAGGCAAACTTGCAGTATGGCCCTAGGTGACAGTGCAATTCCTTAGGCTTACATATCCTGATTCTTAGTTTCTACAATAGGAAATAAGATGAGGAAACTGGCACCACCAATTCCCGATTATCTAAACTCTGGTACTTAGAAATGCACCCCCCACACATCATCATGAGGATGCAAATACCGTGATGGTCGACAGCCCAGCAACAATGGCCTGGACAGACCACACCCTCATAAGTTTCAGTATACCTATCTAAACACCACCGCAGACCACTACCACTGGACCTGCCCTCCACAGCTAGAAAAGCATCACAGAAGAGAAGTGGGCTTTGGCCCTCTGTCCGTCATCCGTGCACACACACGACAGCAACATACTCTCTTATGCTGTTGACATTCAGCTCCTACTCTCCCTCTCAGACAAGACTCCCAAAACAAGAAAAAAGTTTACTGCCGGTATGACCGAAGTTACTAACTGGATGAAAGCCAACTGTCTCAAGCTCACCACCAACAAGACTGTAGTAGTGATCTTCAGAAAGAACACACAACCATGGGACTCCAATTAGTGGCTGGTTGAACTCGGATCCACACCCAGCACCCATGCCAGGAAGCTCGGAACCATCATTGACAGCAAACTGGACATGACTGCACAAGTCAATGCTGTCACTGAATCCTGCTTCCACACCCTGAAGATGTTGAGGAGCATCTTCAAATAGCTCCCAAGCAAGATAGAAAAACCGTCACTCATGTCCTTGTCACCAGACAATTGGACGATGGGTACACCCTCTACCATGGGATCACCAAGCAACTTACCATGAGACTGCCTACCAACCAGAACTCAGCAGCCAGACTCGCCTTCAACCTCCCAGACAGAACTCACATAACGTCGCACCTCAGGGAGCTCATCTGGCTCCCCATACATAAACATGCTCATTTCAAACGCCTCTCACACACACACACACACATTCAAGGGAATGCACAACTTAGGCCCCACCTACCTGAACAGTTGCATCTCCTTCCCAGGCACCTTTGCTCAGCAGGAGTCCTACTCGCACAAATCCCATGCATACACAGAGACAGATCAGGAGGATGGGCATTCTCTTACATCGCTGCTAAAGTGTGGAACGACTTCCCACTGCACATCAGAGCCTCCAACTCTTTTCTTGAACTCCACAAGAAGCTGAAGACCTGGCTTTTTAGTTAAGCCACCTAGCAAATATGAAGAAGGGTGTAGTTTCCCAACTTCACTCGATTCACTGTGTGAATTTTGGTTGCGCACCCTTAGAGGAAACTGGCTTACCTTTAAAGCTGGGGTTGCCGCAGGCAGGAAATGGACACAACATGACTTCCTATTTCAGGATTTTCCATAGGCGGTACACTGTCCATAGGTTAGGATAAGGTCATTATGATGATTTCCTGCCTGCATCTCCCACAGGTTTCAAGGGCAGGCCTGTGAGAGCTACAAGGAGCCATGCGGTGCTGGGACAGTGGTAGAAGTGGGGCTTTGCTGGTGGGTGGATGGTGGCCATGGCACTTTGAGCATGATGGTGTGGGGAATACCAGAACTGCTTGCCTTGATGGGTGGGGGAATGCTGCAGCTGGACCTTGCTTTGAGGGCACAAACAAAGGGGAGGATCACAGCAGTGGGAACATACCCTGGGGAAAGGTGTAGGGCTAAAATATGTTGCCAGCAGCGGGACCTTGTGAGGTGACGGAGGAGGATGATAGCAGTATAAGCATAGGCTGGGCTAGCACACACACCAGCATAGCTAGGGCTAGCACAGACACCAGCATAGGCAGGGCTAGCACAGACATAAGCATAGGCAGGGCTAGCACACACACCAGCATAGGCAGGGCTAGCACACACATCAGCATAGGCAGAGCTAGCACAGTCACCTGCATAGGAAAGGCTAGCACACACATCAGCCTAGGCAGGGCTAGCACAGACAATAGCATAGGAAGGGCTAGCACACACACGAACATAGGCAGGGCTAGCACAGTCACCAACATAGGCAAGGCTAGTACACACATCAGCATAGACCGTGCTAGTACAGACACCAGCATAAGCAGGGCTAGCACACATATCAGCATAGGCAGGGCTAGCACACACATCAGCATAGGCAGGGCTAGGCACACACATCAGCAACGGCAGGGCTAGCATAGGCAGGGCTAGGCACACACACCAGCTCAGTGCCAGGAAACTCTTGCGGGTGATAGTACGCCTACAAATACACATAACATAAAAGAGACTCAATGGAGGAAAGATAAAAGGAAGAACAAGCCACAAGACTGTCCAACAAAACGATGTCACCCTGACCTCCAAAGGATCACCTGTTACAAATATTTTTCTTACGATGATGATGGCAGAAATTCAGAAACTGCAAGAAACTTGGCCTAGAGTCCAGAAAATGTGACTGAGGTGGGAGGCTGGACCAACACTCTAGAAACTGCGCTGACAGATGTCACATCGGCATTCCCGAACATGGAAAAACTCCTGGCAGCAGCGGATGCATAAATGCATTCTTACAGAATCTCTTCCAGGGAGATCTCATACAGAAATGTAAAGAAGATACAGGAGGCTCAAGTATTGATCTCTTCATTAAGGCACTCTACGGGGCATATTCACAAGGGTATGGAGAAGCGTGGCATTAATCATCATTGTTAACTCCATGCTCCGCCATATCGATAATGCAGGGATGCGCCATATTCACCAAAATGCTGCGTACCCTTGCGTTTCCCCCTAACGGGGGCGCTAAATCTAGCTGCCTAGGGCCAACACAGGCGAATTCTTGTTTATGTGCAGGGAGGTGTCCCTTCCTGCACATAAACAAACCAGAATGGCTATTTGTAACGCCTATCTGTGCTGCATTGGCCACCTTCCTGCACATGAACAATCGTTCATGGCAATTTGCTGTTTCTGTGTGTGCTGCACAATGCAGCACACATAGAAACAGCAAAAATGAGTAGAAAGTAAGCATTTCTCCTCGTTTGGCCATGTTAAGACCAGGTATTCCCTGATCTTAATTTTGGCATGACCTCCTAATTATGCCACTCTTGTAAATAGGGGGTAGTGTCAAAGTCAATGGGTGTTGCAGCAGAACGGCCACTGCAACACCCACTGAACACCCCTTTCACACCAAGTGTAGCATGAAAGGGCCCTTATTTACTTTAAGTGGCTTGACTCAACCTTGTAAATAAGGCGAAGGATTTATTACCACAGAAACGTCATTAAAAGTGATGTTCCTGTGGCGATACAGGCTTGTAAATGTGGCCCTACATTTGTATTCAAAATGACCTTGAGTTGGCAATATTATCATACATAGAGAGCATAGTGTGGGCAGAAGACAAAGTAACAACAACAAAATGTTAAAGTCCTCTCATATAACATGAACAAAGCATTTTTAGCCATGGCCAAAGAGATTAGCTGGAGAGTGTTGGTTTACAGACTCCGAATCACAACTTTGCGAAAATCTCACCTATATAGATGACAGTGGCTTCAGCCTATCAAAATTAAACTCGAACAAAGGTCACTGTGATGCAACTGAAGATGCTTGGTCTCTCCTTTTAGTGAGAAGGTGATTCTAAGTTGATTGCTTCACCAGGTCTGGGTCTCCTTTCTGATACAACTCAAAGCACAGAAGTGGCTAGGTTGGTGGCTAGGTTGGTTCCCTTAGGGCAGGCCCTGAAAGATGCTTGTTACAAGAGACACAGGATGGACAGGAGTTTGTAGATGCGGTTAATGGAATTAGAGGAACGTAATGGATCTGGAGAGCAAGTATTATGAGGAGTACATAATGCAGTATGCTGGCTTAAACCTTTACTGAGTTTCAGAAGATAGACATTTTTCAAGAAGATGATCTTAGCGCAGTCCTTTTCTTTTTATGGAAGGCAAATTTGCTAACACCTGCAGCATTTAAACCTTAATTACACGGTGAAAGATTATGCGGTGTGGTTTGGGTGGCAAATACTTTAACTGAGTGGAGCTCAGCGGTGGATTATGTGAGTCCACAAGCTACGGGAGGACAGCGTTAAATGCCATAATGAAAGACGGGGGGGTAGGGCTTCGTATTTGGCTCTAGTTTGGTTAGTGGGAAAAAGAGGACTTGCAGCCAGAAGGAGAGTTGGGATATTGACGAAGAGAGAGGGTAGGAAAGAGTTGTTGGAGCTTCCAGGGTGTCTCTGTTGGGTTAGTGTGGGGGTGGGTCCATCACCCTCTTTGAAAAAGCACAGGATATTTAATTTGTGTCTTTGAACAATATCCTGATGGTTATAATACTCACTCTCAACATACAGGAAATAGGTTCACTGAGTACAAGAATAATAGCACTTAAAATTGTATAAAATGGTATCCTCCCTTGACGATGATAGAATATTTCTTCAAGAAACCAACTTGGTCTTTTTAATAAGCTCCATGAATCGCTCTGCAAAGTGTCACAAGGCGGATGGTAAGAGAAGGCATACAGCATTTTGATTTCCAGGAGAAGCCCTGGAAGGATGATGGTCAGAATTCAGTAGTTAGTGGTCACAGTATAGAACCGACTAGCCAGAAGGAAGCAGGAGGTCCATCATACTTGAATAACATATTAGAATTCCAACACTGTGGTCCCCTTGGATGACTAACGTCTCACTATGTAACATGTTTCTTATGACATCGATGCCTGCTAGTGCTGCAACTTGGGTTAAGACGGGCTCCACGCGGAAGGGTGAAGGTATAGAGAACGTTGGTGAGGCTTGTCGTTGGGCTAGAGGACAATTATTAATTGATACAACTAATTAGCATTGTGAAGAATTTTAATAAAAATCCACAATATTGGAAAAAGAAGAAGCATCTCCCTTTGGGAGTTAAGACTATACTATGGATACAAACAATAGATCTATACGAGATACTCCTGCCAAACACGAGTCGGACATAGAAGTCACGGAGCAGTTACATGACCATATAAAGGAACGAGGCTGAAGAACTAGTTCTGTGATAAGCTTATGGAACTCCGAGGCAAGGGGTTTTTTACTAAGGCACATAAGCCGTGATGCAAGACCTTGATGGCATCTTAGACACACAGTCCTCCATTAAATCAACAGGAAACAACACTGACCACAACAAAACTCCCTTAAAAATACACAGAACAGCCACAAAGATACCCGACTGCTATTATTTTTGTCAGTGAGAAAGCCCTGAACTTTCCAGAAAGGCCCCAGCACACTAGGAATGCCGTGAAGCTATATACATGGTAGAATTGTGCTGTACAAATGTCCGTAATATCAGCCCTCTGGTGTGTTTAGAGATTCTGTAGACTAGCACTGGGAAAAGTGTTTACTTTTCCCACCAAATAGGAAGAAGGGTGTAGTTTCCTAACTTCACTCGATTCACGGGGTCCGTTGGGTTGCGCATCCATAGAGGAAACCAGCTTACCTTTAAAGCCGGGGGCGCTGCAGGCAGGAAAAGGACACAACATTACTTCCTACTTCATAGTGCGCTCACTGGTGCAATGGAGATGGGGGTCAACCACCCTTACAAACTGTGTGGTCCCCTCGCGCCCCCACAAAGGCAACAGACTCAACTTCTTTTGTTAGGACATGGCAAATTTACTCCACATGAAAGAAGGTGGTATAAACCACTGTAAACAAATTACATTACACAATAGAAAATATTGCTAAGTACACAGCAAACCTGAACACAGCATTGTACATATCCTATTTACATCCCCATTTGGGGGCAACATAGTAGAGAAAGACCAGGTGATAAACTTTCCCATCACACATTCCATACATCTCCAGAGACCGCATAGCGCATTGGTCCCTGCCCATACAGCATAGCACATTGGACTCTTGGTCATGCCCCACATAATCTCCGGGGTACCTGAGGTAGGGCTAGAAGGGTAGGGCCCCCAGCAGGTTAGCCCTCCTTCCAACCAGCCTTACCCCTGAAAGGCTTCTCACAAACGAGGCGGCTAACTGGGCAACTTAGTGCCCTCAAGCATTAGTGTCATTACACGACTACGATGGGCACCCATGTAGATATGTTGTGGTGGGTGGCAAACATTCAATCCAGCTCCCGTAGCACATCAGGGGACAAAGAAGGGGGTCACTGGGGGGGTCGCCCACTTTTAAAGGGTTCTACTCTGCCCCCTCCCCTCTGTCACATAATTCATGATCACTTCCGGTCATGACCCACTTCTTTGGTCCCCCACCCCTCCACGGTGGAGCGACTAATGACGCCCACCTGCAAATGGCTGATGGGCTCTTGGCCAGGATGCTCCACAGAGGGTACACTGTCCCTAGGGTATGATATGGTCATTATGATGGTTTCCTGCCTGCATCTCCAACAGGATTCAAGGGAAGGCATGTGAGAGCTGCAAGGCGTCATGCGGTGTTGGGACAGAGGTGGAAGGGGCTTTTCTGGTGGGCGGATAGTGGCCATGGCACTTTGAGCATCGTGGTGGAGAGAATACCAGAACTGCTTGCCTTGATGGGTGAGAAAATGCTGCAGCTGGACCTTGCTTGGGGGGCACAAACAAAAGAGAGGATGGCAGCAGTGTCTGCACTGTGTTTTCCTTGGGGTGGCATTCGCATAAGGGGACATGTGGTGGTGGCCCGGTGGTGGTAGCTCCCCAGTGCCCTAAGAGGTTGCACGAGGCAGCAAGAACATTAGCTGCTGCTACCAGGATTGCTTAAATTGACCATATTTCATTTTTTCCAGTTTGCAAACTTCGCACCTCTATAAGTACGTAGAGTTAAAACAAACTGGCAAAGTTACAAAGCCGGAGACTTTGCACTTTATACATCTCAGTCTCGTGTACCATAGTCAGTTTTCCAACAGAGCTTCAGTGTATACACTTGGGATCCAGAGGGATCATCAGAAGGATTGTGGAATCACTTTGAGGAAGACACATAACATATGGGTAGAAGTGCACACTTGATACAACATCAACACAGTTATAGGAGCCAAAATCGAATGTTAAGCAAAAAACACATTCAGGGGCAAAATCACTTTTAGGTGTGAAGTCACCATTTGAGCAACATTAGCAGGCGTTCGGAAACACCCTTAGGTGCAAAAATGCGTTTCGGCTCAGAAACACAACTATATGCAAAAACACAGTTAGGTACAAAATCACCCTTGGAGCAACATCAACAGGAATGTGGAAACAGGTTTAGGCACAAAAACAGATTTAGGGCCAAGAATCAAATGTAGGTGCAAAATTATCTTAATGCCAAGTCAGCAGTATGTGGTATTGCTTTAAAGAACGAAATCATTGTGCATCAGTGACATCACATTAGATTGACAACACACTGATTCCCATGCGCCACAAATCACTTTTTGCAGCCAAATCAGCTAGGTTCATGCTCATCCTTGGAGCACAGTAAGCGGAAGTGTGGTTACTCATTTAGGGACAAAAACATATTAGATGCAAAACCACTTTTAGTTGCAAAGTGACAATTGGCGCAGCATCAACATGAAAGTGGAAAGACTTCTAGGAGCACAGCTCTGCCCCCACTGCAGCGTGCGGATGCTTTCCTTCAGCATTCATGCACTGGCATGGGAGGCACTCTTGCGGCAGCGGAATAACATTCCCACCATCCAAAAACGAGTGCTAAGACTGAAACGCTCCTGAGGCCTGATCCAAAATGGCATTGCCACTGTCTTGAAACAATGGTCCAAGGGGGCTGGCCCACTCACATAAATGGTTGAATGGTTTAAGGGGCCTGAGCCAAAGCCACTCTCCGTATATATATGTTGTGCTGCCGACAGGATCTCTGGCATACGCCTAAATCTGGCTGTAGCCAGGTCTAATAATAGCAGGATTAAACATTGGGTGCAGCAGAGAGGAAGGAGCACCGCCTCCCAGACATGTGGTAATTCTGGCTCAGGAGCCCTCTGGTCCTGCAGAATGCTGCACACAGCCATGAAGTGGCAGACCAGCGCGGTAAAGGACTGGGTGGCAAGACTCTAGTGGGTAAGTCAGCACGTGTGCTGCTTTCGCCCTCTCTCTCCCTATGCTGCATGTGTGAACTTCTATCAAAGGAGGGCCTCATTGTAACCCCTAATGTCAGGGCGGCTTCTCCGTTGGAGCGGGGGAGCGGGACTCCACTTACATGCCCTGAGATGAAAAATAAAAAGGTCATTTATTACCATTATATTTTTCATCCCCGTCCCAAACAGAGCATCAGGATGGGGGCGGGGCTGCTTCTGAGTGACCGCAGCAGGAAATAGGGTGGGCAGTGTATGCATTGTTTAAAGAGCGCATGTCTTTCTGGCCGACCATCTTGTGACGGCGAAGCCACACATGCGCACTTTAAACATCTCTAACCCAGCTGTCTGAGGACAGCTGTGTTAGAGCACGTGCATGTAAGGCACTGTGGAGAGCTGAGTGAGACTGCTCCCTCCAATCAGGATACTGCTCTCATGCTAGTGAGAGCAGCGCCCTGATTGGCCAAGGGAGTTTCTTGGTGGCCGGGCTGCAATAGCGACAAAGATGTACGGAGCGAGGAGGTCGTCTCGAGTAAGGTAAGTGTTTTTTTTTATATTTTTATTTTATATGCGTGCGTGCCCCACTCCATGTAGATGCCAGCCACCACTGCCTAAAGTATATGAGGCGCTACATCATCATGTGCAGACACCTGGTCTTTGTAATATCTCTCCAGTGGTAAAACGGGCACAAAATATGAAGGCAGTTTGGCAACAGGTAAGCATGATTTAGAATGCCTATGCTGTATTTTGAAAGCCACATGTTCCTCCTCAGAATATCCTCTTCTCCACTTGCGCTCTGCCTGCTCCTTCCCAGGCTCACTTTCCTGATCTCAGAGGGTAACCATAAGTTGGGAGATGATCCTGAAGTAGATGCCATTGGACTCTGGAAAATGATCCCATGTAAATGGTAACATTGTTTAGCATCATCAGACCCAGTGCTAAGGATGTTCAGATGGGTCGAGTCAGCCAATGTTCTCTAGCCGTCTGGTTTCCCTGTGTGCGGGCTCTCTGCCCTGGTGTCTGTAAATAATGATGTATCTGTTGCTGCTCAAATGCTGGCGGTGGTGAAATCAGCTCAATTCATTTTTTGTCGATGTGTGAATCATGGATTTTTTCACTAAGAGTTGGCGGGTGCTTGGTTGATTCTGCACTATTTTCGGCTGGTTCTGCAGGCTTTTACTATGGTAAATAAGTTGATGTAAGTCTCTATTTTGATTTGCGCCATACGTAAACTTTGATATATAGAGAGAACTGGGCCCTGATTTACTAACATTTTGCGTTGTGGTTGCACCACTGTTTTGTGGAACTCAGGCTTCATTGGAAAGTTGCGGAATTATATGTCTTCATTTGTTTAGGGGTGGGTGCTTGTTTGTCTTTGGGACGTTGTACCATATTTATAATAGATTGACTTGCATACCTCATGTGTCCTCTCGCCACGGGATGAGAGTTTCAGGTGATGTAACGAGAGTCATTAATGCAAATTGATGTTGATTCAACTAGGTATTTATATTCCTAGGTAGGTGATTAACCCTGTGGTTGACAGTGCTTGTTTGGGTAGGAGAAGGTGACTGGAAGGAAAGTGACTAACCTTGCTGCATAAGCTGGCCCAAGAGGAGAGAGTTGATTAACCCTCTAGTTTCCAGAGACGGTCTGAGTGAGAGAAGGTGATTAACCATTCAGCTGCCAGAGTAGGACTGTGACTCACCTGGTCTCCCGGTTGTAATAGTAATAGATGGTCCTATGACGGCCAAATATGGCGGACAGTTTCGCGGGCCCCATGACCAGCCTGTTAGGTAGGACCTCGCTCAGGATGTGAGTCTGGGTTGGGGATTTTCCAGGGCGTGCCTGTCTGCACCTCAGAGAGAGAACAGAGAGAGACATATACCTGCAAGCCCTGCTCTGTCATACTATGCCGGTTGTTCAGTATCACGCTCAGCTGTGTGATGGCCCCAGCATGCACTCTCCTGACACTGTCATGTATCTTTTAGAGCCAGGTGCAGATGTTCACTTTCAACCCAAGATAACAAAAGTGAATGATCTTAGTGGTTTGGCTGCGGGGCACCGAGCAGTGTCTGCAGCACGGTGCTAAGAATCGCTCAGACCAAAGTTGGGGAGAAACAAACACCAGACAATGAAAGGATATCGTGAATAAGTCTGGAGTATGCCCCGCTGAGGTTACTTATTTCTTTGATTAGTTGATTTATTTTGGGTAGTTGTTGGCTCATGTTTTCATTGATCTTCCTTGCATGCTAAACACTGTGATCAGATCGTGGTTTTGCACTTTACAGATAATGAAACAAACTAGCCAAATGTACAGACACTAAGGGGAATATGTACAAGGAAGTGGCGGAGAGAGACGTTAGCCTTCCTGGCCTAATGCCTTTGTCCGCAACTTCAAAAACGCAAGGCTGCACCATCTTTACAAGGATATGGTGCAGCCCTGCGTTTCCCCTTGCGATGGCGCTAAGTTTAGCAACTTAGCACCAACGCAGGCACCCATGCACCATAGTGCAAGGGTGTCAGCGTGCAGGGGAGAATAGTTTATGTGTAGGAAGGTGCCCCTTCCTGCACATAAACAATCCTAAAATGCCATTCTGTCACTGTCATGTGTGCTGCTTCATGCAGCACACATGAAAGTCACAAAACTGAATTTTTTTAAAGGATTGTTTATGTGCAGGAAGGATCACCTTCCTCTACATAAACAATCCATTGCATTTTGCTTTTCCCATGTGTGCTGACAGCACACATGGAAAAAGCAAAAACGAGGAGAAATAATGCATTTCTCCTCGTTTTGCCAACATAAGACCAGGGTTTTCCTGGTCTTAATTTTGGCACTGCCTCCTATGTAAGCCACCCTTGTACATGGGGGGCAGCGTCAAACACAATGGGTATTGCGGTGGAACGCCCACCGCAACACCCACTCCACTCCCCTTTCACGCTAACCATCGCGTGAAAGGGTCCTTATTTACAAGGCAGCGTTAAACCACCTTAAGTGGCTTAACGCTGCCTTGTAAATATGGCGCAGCCCCTATCGCCACCACAACGTCGATAAAAGAGACGTTGTGGTGGAGATAGGTGCTTGTACATATGCCCCTTAGTTTAGATGAGAGGCCAATGATGTGAGTGAATTACCTCTGAACCTACAAACCCCTTCTGAAATCACGCACAAACAATGACTTGGATCTGGTTCCGGGCTTAGGGCCGCTGCAGAACTTAGGACTCTAAAACGACAAAACTAGAGAGCCAAATATAGAATCGGAGATAGAGAATCCACCAGATATCAGTCTAAAAACCATTAAGAGCTAGAGTAAACCAGGAGTCTGAAACTCCAAATAAAATGCACCCAAAAATGGCTAATTACTTTCTGCTTAAAATTAAAAACTTTGGCATTGAAATATCTATTCTTTTTTTAATTTTAAATTTGTAAGATTTTCATATAAAACATTACAGCAGGTCATCAGCCACTGTCATACAGTTTTGTAATGTAACTCATACAGAGAACTGACACATTTAACCCAGTGCTTTAAGTGGGAAAAAAAACTGGGGGTGCTCTAAAAGGGGCGTGGTTAATGTCTTGAAGGGGCGTGGCCTATCCGAGTAGGGGCGTGGTCTAAATCAAAATAACTAGCACTGTGTGCTTAAGAAAATCATGAAGTCGCATCCAGCAAAGGATAATAAAATAGGCAAAAAGGTATATTTATAACCCATAAAAATACCAAACACTTTAAAAAACATGTAAAGATGTAAACATGTTCGTTTCTCCCCTCGCAGATATCTTCTTCTACCCCAGCACCCCACCAACAAGCCCGCTCTGTGCACGTCCCTTTGTATTCTCCTCGCCCCTGAGCCGTGTTGTCTCCGGCTATGCAACTGATGCAGACGCGAGGAGTTGGCCACGAAGAGGGGCCGAGGAGAGAATGGGCAAATAGGCCCAGATTTGCGGTTGCTTGAATATTTCTGTACCTCTACGTAAGAGTCCAGTGGCGTAGTGCCCCCCCCCCTCCCAAGCCCTCATAAGATGTATATTTATTTTAGTGCTTTAGATGGCGCGGTCCTCGCCGCAAGTGCAACTGAATACTCTCCACCCACCCCTCGCCCTGTCTGTCCCACCCATGAGGCCGAAGTACCAAGTCAAGCTGCGGTTTAGGTTTGAGGTGCACAGACACCGCTCTCTATATGTGAATAGCGGGGTGTTCCTGCTACTGTCCAGCATGATTGAGGTTCATTGGCAGAGCTGGAGAAGGGGGCTGCTAAACTATACATTTCCTGGAACCAGTAATAACAGTGTGCAGTACAAGGGCACAGTTTTAAAATAAAAGTGGAAGGATACTTGCCTTGCCCCAGGGGCTGGTAACCCACGCTACACAGCTGGACTAAGCCACACAACTTCTCATGCTCCTGGTCCTGGATTTGTCCCACGGCCGCGCTGGCACCACCACGACGTTGCTCTCCCGCACGAAAAACAGAAGAGAAGGGAAATCCCGAAAGAAAATGGCTCTCTTAAAGGATTTCCCTTCCTCCAACAAAGCTCACCTGGCATGACGTCATGCCGTCGTGCCGTGGACGTCAGGCCGTGACCACTGAGCAAGTTAGTTCAGCAAAGTGGAAGATGGCGAAGGGAGACGGGCTCAGGTTACCAGTCTGAGCACCGGCAGTTTTTTTTGGGGCCCTCAAAACGGGTCCGAAAAAAAAAAAAAAGAACGGACTACCTTTAGTAGCCACGAAAATAGAGCCCGATAGAGACCCGTTTCGAGGGCCCCCAAAACTGCCGGTGCTCAGACCCAGACAGACCCGGCCCACTTAAAGCCCTGATTTAACCCATGAATGGACTACTACACAGTTACCGGTGAAGCCAGAAATCAACAGATGATCAAGCATAACTAAGTCCCGCAATCACGTCCAGTTCAAAGCACAATCACTCTGTTCTCCATCATCCGGGGTGTTTGTGGCCAATAATTATGGACGTAGAAGAGACCATATATCTCTGGGGCGCGAGGTGCAGGGTAGCATGGAGGAGTACGCATGCATATTAGCATTACAATACATAGGTTTCTAATCCAGCCTTTGCTAGTGAGTATGGGTCCCTGCCCATCCCATCGCTTCTCTTCGCTCGGCTAGTAATAATGCCAGGGCAGCATATTTTTGGGTTTGCTTCGGAAGGTCCTTCGGAAAGCCCAAAAGGGCCTGGAGTGGTGAATAGGACAATTGAAGATCTAACATTATGTAGAGAATCTTTGGAGTGAAAATACCTGGAAAACAACTCTCTTGGTATAAAGTTGTGTCTTGCACAGGTAGACTCTGCCCTGCCTGTCCTGTCTGTCCGTATGAAACTGTGCTTTAATGAATCTCCTGCCTGGCTGTAAACCAGGGGCTTCGACTTGCAAGCCATTGTGTAACAACAGTCAAAAGGAGTCAGCTATAACTATTCAAGCTGCTTGAATGGAGCATCAATGGTCTATTTTATTTATCTTTCAAAACAAGGAAGTCGCTTTTTTGAAGGTCCCAGAACGCGGAAGTAGCCTCAGCTGTTGCTGGGTGATATTCAGGCCGAAACTAAACAAGAAACTGCTGAGAAAATTCTTTCTACTTTTCACTGCTGCCTTTGGCTCACTTTTCTGTCATTGAATGACAAATATTATTGCCTCAAAGTATCTGGTATCATGCTCCACACTTTGTAGAATACTTCCTTATGCTGCACAGAAGAATCCACCCCAGTTCCCGTGTCTGGGATCTCCACACCTGTATCTCTACGTAGACCACTGCACCACTTTTTAAACCCTGTGCAACCTTCTGCTGTCCTTTACCACGTGGCCCTCAATCATATCAAACCCCAATAAATACAATCTATGTTGGACTTTAGGGTAATTCTCGTAGGCTTTCCCCTCTAGAGGTGTCTGTAGACCTGTAGGACTCCTAGCGCTGTTGGATGTCAGGTTGCCTGCTGGAACAGGGAACAGCGGACTTTAAAAGGGTTTGAGAACCTCAGAAGGCCCTTTACAAATTATCGGGCAGTGGTGTCTGGTGACCTTTGAAAGGAGTGGGACAATTTCCACCTAGCAGGCAAAGCCAGGGAGATTGATTTACCCTGTCAGGGTATGGGGAGAGGTTAGAATCTCCCCCAATGGTACATTATACAATACGGCTTCCACATACATTTGTGTTAGAGGTCTGTCTGAAGGTGTATCAAGCAAGACCTGACATGACTGTCTCATCGTTTAGGTGTTGCATTAGCCAAGATCTTATGATTTCATTTAAATTATTTATCTATATCTACATATTATATATAATATACTTACATATAGGGGCATTCAGGCAGACCTCTTCATCCATTGGTCTGTTGATTTGTCATGAACTTTTTACTTCTGTCAACGACAGCTTCCATCTGGGGGCAATGGGTCTAGCCACTTCAGCCACTGGCTGACTTCACTGTGAGTGACATATTGCTCTTCACCAGGAGCACATACACACAAAGTAGTTCCCTTCAGTGCCAGGGATTACTATGCCAATGGGTACTTTTTGAGGCCAAAAATTGTTTTTGCTTTAGGCAATGTTTGTTATAATGCAGAAGCATGGCAGTTTTCCCAACAATACAGTTTTACAAAAAGCATGAAAAATAACAAAATAAGCATTTACACTGCCAAAGGGCATACAGACAGGCAGGCAACGCCCAACCTATTAGCTTTGATGGTGCTTATTCAAGATACATGTAGCATCTTGCTTCAGTTCTTCCTTCTGATGCCATTTTTAAATGAAACCATTTGAAAGTACATTCTCAGTCTTGTTTTAGAACTGAGGATTAACCTACGGGTGGTACCTGGCAAAACAAAAATGTGCACATACATCACAAGCAGGTAACATACAGGTGAGCCATCTCTCGTGGGCTCAGACATCTGAGCTCCACTCAGATTACAGAGACCTTAGCCTTTCAGACGACAAAAGCCTTACAAGCTAAGGTGTCACAATGCAGCAGAGATGATAAATAAAGTCATATTAAGGTATATCAATGTAGTGATGACAGTCTTGCACATAAGTCATGAAATAAGAGCTGTGGCAGTACCTGCCGTCTAGCACCGAGGAGATCACGCGATCAGTAATGGTACTCATCTCAGCATGAAGTGTAACTAAAACACCAACTTTACAAATATCGGGTAAATGCACAGTTTTTTCTTAAATATCAGCTCACCATTTTTGATAATACAGTTATTTTTCTCCAACAATCCAGCTTTTCATTGTGGTTAAATACAAGGAATCGAATCCACCCAAATCATCTTGTGATGGCAAATAACACGTTTTCTATCTCAAAATACCATCTTTCCTTTTGAGTAAAATCTGAATTGGATCCCCCAAACATCAACTTGTTGTTCTCTTTATACACTATCACTGACAGGTTTTGCCACACATTCCCGGGTATGCCCAATCCATGCAAGCCATTTCTTTCATGAGCCAGCAGAACTCGCATGTTAGTGACGGTCTCCTGATGCCAATGATGCCCATCCAAGCCAAAGATGGCCACCCAAAGTTATAGACTGCCACCATTACCAGTACTATTGTTGCGCACTGGTAACCACCACATTGCCACCCATACCCATAATATGGCAGTGATAGCCAAAGTTTACAAATCATCATCTTGCCTGGGAAAGTAGAACTCTGCTGGAGGGGGCCACCATTACGCCATGAGTGCCCACAATATGTCAGGGCGCAATGTCTGCGATGGATAGCCAGATTATGACAGGGATAACTATCACTATGTCTTAGATGGATTACATTTGGCCATCAGGTATTGCTGCCAGGATGCCAATGGTGCATTTTATATGCTGAGGATATAAGCAATATACCAAGCCACTTTTATACTTGTGTTGGCCAGGACTTGACCATTACACCATAGAGTGTGGTCTGAGTTGTTGAATGGGTGTGAGTCTTATATCTTATCACATAGGCTCACTGATTGGATGTGTGTCATAGCTTGACGTTTTTTCACTCATTGGTTGTGATTCTTACACATTTCAGTAGTCTCACCTTTTGGGTGTTTCAACTTGCAGGGGAGTCTTGCTCATCGAGGGTGGGCTTTTCAGCCTGGAGCAGCTCGCACAGTCTATCTTATCGGATGTAAGCCCTACAACTTCAAGAACAATTTCACTCATTGAGTGTGAGTTAAATCTTTCAGAAGTTAGGACGAGCTCACTCATCTGGTGTTGGCCTTAAAACGTTCAGAACTTTTCCACTCCTTGGGCTTGAATCATACAACTTTCAGAACAGTCTCGGTTTCGGATATTACTCTTTGCAGGAGAGTTTCACTTATTGACGGTGTGTTTCACATCGTGAAGCAATCAGCGGAGTTTCACTCATCGGATGTAAGTTTTACAACTCCAAGAAAGAGTTCACTCACTGGCTGTGAGTTTTAGACCTTGGATCAGTTACTACAGACTCCCTCATTGGATGTTAAGTCTTACAACTTTGAGAACAGTGTCACTCACTGGGTGTGATTCATACACCTTGGAGTACATGCGTGTTGACTGGTTCAGAGTCTTAGGGCCCGATTCACAGAACTAACTAAAGACAAAATCCTAAACTTACTACTTTTGGTATTCACAGAAGTTCGGATTTTGTCTTAAGTTTGTCTTAAGACAGACTTAAGACAGACTTAAGTTAGGATTTTGTCTTAAGTTTGTCTTAAGTCTGTCTTAAATCGGTCTTAAGTCTGTCTTAATTCTCTTTCTTAAGTCTCTGTCTTAAGTCTCTGTCTTAAGTCTGTCTTAAGTCTGTCTTAAGACAAATTTAAGACAAAATCCTAACTTCTGTGAATACCAAAAGTAGTAAGTTTAGGATTTTGTCTCAAGTTAGTTCTGTGAATCAGCCCCTTACAGCTTGGAGGAGTTTCACCTATAGGATGTAAGCCCTGAAACTTCGAGAACAAATTCACTCATTGAGTGTGAGTCATACGTCTTGGAGTCCATGCTTGATGACTGGCTGTGAGCCTTACAGCTTGGAGGAGTTTCACCTATGGAATGTAAGCCATACAGCTTTGAGAACAACTTCACTCATTGAGTGTGAGTCATACGTCTTGGAGTCCATGCTTGATGACTGGCTGTGAGCCTTACCGCTCGGAGGAGTTTCACTCACTGGATGTAAGTCTTACATCTTTGCGTACATTCGGGTACGAGCCTTTCACCCTGGAGATTTCTATTACTCGTTCATTTTAAATCTTACACTTTGGAGAAACCCTTTTCCAATGCTCCTCTTCAAAGAAGTCGCGCCTGCAACAGTCATGTTCGTGTTAAGGCGCTAATTTCTTGTCTCAACCCGTCAGATCTCACTCCCGTGGGATCTCCGAGCAGGCCCTGTGCCCTGGAGGAGTCGTTGCGTGCTCATCTCTGCTTCCGGAGTTTCATCCACACGTCCTGTTTATAGCACCCGAAACCGGTTCCGCAGCCCGGCCCGGCGTCAGGGACACACGCTGTTCCCAAGGAGGCTCTGCTGTCACTAATAACAAGGCGCTGGCGGGAGGGCGAGGCGGCTCCCTCACCCGGGATCCGCGGGACTGGGTGAGAGGGAGCGCGGGTGGGGGAGGGGCCGGCCGCCTTGACTACAGGCCTGCCGCCGCTATGACGACAGGCCTGCTGGGGAAAGGAGACGACGACGTCACGACGAGGCATCCGAGGGCATGTGCGTGCCAGTGGCAAAATGATGCCCACCCACCCCCTGCAACATTTGATGAGGCCGGGTCCCCTCCAGCTTCAATATATATTCCAGATATTCATAGACTTTAGTCTGAATGCAGGATTCCAGAAAAGTCCAGGTAGCATAGATGCCAACGTTTTACCGGAGAAAAGTGAGAGACTTTTTAGAAATATGTGGGAGAATGTATTTCTTCCAATGACTTCCATTGCAGAGAGGCAATTTCAGGCGGGAGACTTCCAAAATAAAGCTATTTTTGACTTGAAAAAATCGGGAGTCTCCCGTCAGAATCTGCACTATTGGCATGAATGAGGAAGCCTTGCCACTTTTCCCAGAGACAAATAAACGCAATTTTTTCCGTTTTAAGATTTTGAAAAGGCACAGACATGATCCTTAAATAGAACGTTATATAAAATTGTTTGTAATCATTTTTAACGTGGCCTTTGTTTATTTTAATTATCACTCATAGATCATTATGGCAGCACTAGTACACATTTTAACTGCTTTCTTATTTTATTTACTGAATGTACTGATGAATGGAAAAAATACTGGTGTAGGGCGTTTTCCCTAATTTTTGTACCGACCACGAGATTAAAATACCGTCATACCAGTTAAAAAAAAAGCCAGGTAGCAACCCTAGCTGCAGGGTCCTGCGGTATGTCCCTGGGGCGCATGCCACGTGTTATCATGAAAGTCTGTGGGAGGACAGCCTGCACGACAGAACACAAGGTGAGACACAATGATGATCCATGCGATTCCTAGTTAGGAACTTCTGTCTCACAGTGAGCGAATTTTAGGACACCCCGAATGGATTCATAAATGTCAATTGGCATAAGTCGGGTGCAGCATGTGCTACCCAGTTTCTCATTTCACACCCTTAGTATAAGGTTACCACGCCACTCCATGTCACCCAAGAGCAGTGCTCCAGGCGAAAAGCCCAATGCATTCTGGGAGTTGTAGTCCAGGTTCACTACCGTTGATTCTATCGTGCTAGCATACCTGAAAACAACGATTTCTTCAAGAAAAAATGAAGCTTGGACGTCCGAGTCCTTGTTTACGTTGCAAGCGTTGGCAATTATTTCCCTGGTTTCCGGGGCCATGAAGACAGTGGCAGGAAAGTAGACCCTGGTGACTTTCTGCAAGTCAAGTCAAGTCAAAACACTTTATTCAATTATTTAAAAATCTTAAAAGTATACTATACAAATACATAATGTTAAAAAATTCCAGAACATATCATACAAATATATATATATATATTTTTAAGTATATAAAAAGTCAGTGGCATATACATATGGATCAACACAAATATACAAAAAAAATTATGGTAGCAGATATTTCATGGTTCATAACAGTGATATTTCATATATTACATGGAAGTTGATTTATGTTATATTATTTGAACTAAAATGAACATTTGCAGTGACAGCTCCTGCATTCATCCGGAGTCTCTTCCCTCTAGCGCGGATTGATGCAATCAAAAAATTGGCTACACCAAACATCACTAAAGGGGTCTCCATTAGTTGTAGATAATACAGTGCGGGTTTAAGCTGTACAAACCCCTTTTCCCTTAACAGTGGTTTAATGAACTTTTTCCTGCTTTCCAGAAAGAAAGAACAGAAAAACACAAAATGTATCTGATCCTGATCAGAAAAATTGTCACATTCACATGGCATGTTCTCCTTTGGGGTGCACCATTTATCGTAAATACCCAACAGAAAATGTGCCTGGTTAAATCTAAATGTTGTTAAAAGCCACCAATGATAGGATCTGGTAACAGTAGTCAAGTAAGGTTGAATTGACAATGACAAGATCAACAAATAGTGTGACCTTACTGTTGGCTTAATAATTTCCTTTGCTTCTCGTTCTAATTCTCGCAATTTTATAAAATGAGTTTTTACCCAAATAATATCTTCCTTGGTCAGGTTTTCCGGTTTCAAATATAGTTCAGGGCGACCCAGATGTACTGCTGATGTTTTAATAAATGTCAACCACTGAATATCCGCCACTCTGTCCCGCCCCATACAATCACTAATAATCTTGTGGTTTAGTGTAAGGTTGGGGTTCAGCCAAGTTCTGATCCATAATAAAAGCGGCACCATATTTAACATGTCTGTAATGTACCCTAACCCTAGCTCCAAGTGAGCTGCAAAGGATGATGTGGATTGGTTGAGACCCAGGAGAGAACGCAGAAATTTATTTTCTTCTCTCTGTATCGGGGCTAGATCTTTATAGCCCCAGATTGCTGCCCCATACCTTGCTATGGCTAGAGTTTTTGATCTATAAATCGTCAATATGGCCTCAGCTGGTTTGTCACCCAATCTTTTCGCGAAGCCTAATATAGCCGCCGATGATCTTTTCACAGCTACTACTTTATTAGCGACTTGGGGTGCCCAGGACCCTGTGTCGTCAAATACTACGCCAAGATAAGTGAACACTTTCACTCTCGTTATTACTGAGCCATTACAAGAGAGAGTTTTCATGTTGTTCTTACCTTTTCCCTATGGCCATAACATGCGATTTCTCTACATTTGTCACGAGGTCCAGATTTTGCATAAAGTCCCCAAAGGAATTTAGTAGATGCTGTAAACCCACAGGGGTCCTTGACAGCAGCACCGTGTCATCAGCGTATAATAAAACAGGCACTGGGGTTCCCCCCATGCGCAGGACATCAACGGATGCTGCCGCCAAGGTAGGACCCAGTGAGTTTATGTATAGAGAAAATAGCATTGGGGCCAGGATGCACCCCTGGCGCACTCCCCTGCCGGACTTAAGACCAGCGGTACACTTCCCATCTTGTGTCTGCAGTTTCTCAGTGGTAAGGAATAATCAACCCAGCGACCTCGTAGGTGGTCCAAAGAGCCAACCCTGTGATGTCATTGATGTATGATGTCACTTCTATTCCCTTTGGTTTTTTGAGTGAATCGACGTCCATAAAATGGATTCCATCAGGAAACTGCTCGCCTTACTACCAATGCTCTCTCTGTTTGCATCACTTCTGTTATATTTGAATTGCTTTTTGCATTTCTGAATGCCTGCAGCTGTGCAGGGCACTCTGAAAGAGCAGAAAGGCAACATCTTTACTGGAGCATAAGAGACTTGTATAAGTTTATGACACATTAAATGTATGCACATTATAGTTTTAGCACCTTGAATCCTCCCTGATTCAGTGTTTCACATTTTACAAACACAAACAAAAGTAAGCTAGACCCTAATCTACACTGGTTTTCACAGACTCAGGGGTTGGTTATTACTTAGTTCAGTCCTCTCTTGCTGCTCATGGGTAAGGCCAACCAGGGAGGGCTTTGCTCCTACATACAAATCTGATGCTATTTTGTTACAGGTACAACACCTTTAAAAGCTATGCTACACCCAGAAGCCTCAAGGCTCCCAGCTTCATACATTTTTGAGGGAATAAACAGGACTACAGCAACACAGTGCAAAGAAATAGCCTGTACTGAATGAACGAGCCAATCATAGCCCGTTGAAACAACCTGAGAGCGAGGCCTGCTTTCAAACTAGCTTTGCCACTATACTCTCACCGGCAAAGGTTACGATTGAAATGATATTTCAATGGATATGCTTGTTGTAGGAAGCTGGCTCTGTATATACTATACCAAAGTAAGATATAGTGTGCACAGAGTCCATGGAGTCCCCAGAGGTATAGCAGAGGCTAAATTAGGTAAGTACTAACAGCTGTCTTTGTGGTAGTGTGGGCGAGCAGTTAGGCTTATCCAGTGGGGGTGTCAAGCATTCATTGTATTCACTCAATCAAGACTGATGGCATCCAATCAGAGACTGAATCCAGACAAATTGGGTAAGTATAAGAAATGTGTACTTGTGTTTTATTTCTAGAACCAAGTAGGACTTGGTATAGTTAGGTAAAATATACTCTCAACTGTAGGCCTTTACACAGAAATACCATTGAGGATGGATTTGCAATTGTTACAGGTATGTGTCACTATAAAATGCAGTTTGAATTACATAGTAATTACTTTCAGATTACTTTTTAGTTACTTTTGGATTACTTTGAGTACTGGGGTGGCATGCCTAGATACCACACCTAAGGATCCCACAATACAAGGTAGGAAATACTTTTTATACTTTCTAGTTTAGTTATCCTTTCTCTATACACACATCAGTTCAACACTTAGAATATTTTAGGCCCCAAATCTCTTAACATGGGTTCCAATGGGAGAAAAAGTGTTAGTGGTTTCTCAGGTAAGTATATGAGTGGGAGATTTTTGGGTTAGGACCAAGGTTCTCCATGGTCTAGATGGGCACTCCACATGCAACACCAGCAGCACTGGGGCAACCAGGTGCAGAGTGCGGGTGCCCAATGTTAGCCAATGGGGCTAAGGGGGGCTTCCGTTAGGGAATGCAGATGAGCAGGCCACTCAGGTGTGGGAGCAAAGCTCCAAGGGTTAAGGTCAGCACTGCAGGGGCCAACAACCAGCACAGGAGCTGCACCACCAGCAGCACTGGGGCGGCCGGGTGCAGGGTGCAAAGAGTACATTGGTGACCCTGTGCTTTTCAAAGGAGACTTCGGTTCTGGAAAGTTGCTGCAGGCTCGGGCAGGGATACTTCCTGAAGGCGACCAGCAGCTGGAGAGGTAAGTTAGATTCTTGGGGGATGCCTGGACACCGCCGGGTGGGCCACCGAAGGCTGTGGGGCATCGGGTGCAGGGGTGGCTTCTGGCGTCAGGTTTTCTTACCAGCTCCGGTTGCAGTCGGGGGGGGGGGGGAATACCCTTCAGGTTGGGGCTGTAGGCATCGTCTTGAATCTTGAGGGAGGTCAGAGATCAGGATTGCTGGGTAGACCTCCTTGTGGTGTTGGACCACTTGGACTCGGACCATGGGCGTCGGTGCAGAGTGGTACTGAATCACAGAGTCGCTGGAATCTGGATTCTGTGGGTGAGTCTTTGTTTGAGCACACCCGGTGCTCACGGGAGACAGTCCCACGCCGCACGGCCCAGCTGTGACGGTGCCCTCTCCTCGTTGTGTGGTAAATTTAAATTACCTATACTTAATTTATGCGGTAAAGTTCAATAAGAATAACTCAGAATAAATAAGAGGCAGAATCCATGATATTTGAGGTTTTAAAAGGGGTTTTATTCCTTAAAAAGGAATTGGTTCAAACCAGGCAATCGGATTCCGTCACCACGAAGGTTCGGGAAGGGATAGACCATACTTTATTGACAGGTTATCATATATATAGTCAATGCATTACAGTAAAGGCAGATGCAGAAGGCGTAACAGCTGAGAGGAGAGATAAGAATACACATACGTAATGAAAAAGGCGTTACAATAGGCGTGCATAAGGGCGTGTACTAGAAACGTCATTATGAGGATGTCACAGGTGGGTGGATCCATAAGAGAATCCTGCAATGTCAGCAGAAATACATGGCAGAGATGCGCGCGCAGCAGCATGACGTGTGATTGACGTGTAACTGGAGGGTGAAGGGGACTTGACATTTAGCCCTACATGAGGAGACAGAAGTCTGGGATGTCAGAACAACCTAATCCCAAATCGTATCTAATATCTTGTGTTTAAGGAACTGTATTATCTGGAAGGAAAGGTCTCTCGGGCAGAGGCTATTCTATACTGACTGCTAGTGCGTGTATAAGCGTCTACGTGTCTACATGGGATGCGAGGGGGCATGGGCCTACCATGGTAACAGGAGCTATGAATTACTTGCACGGAGACAGTGAGGCCGGGCCCTTTGCTCTGCAGCTGGAAGGATGTTTACCTAAACTACTAGACAGGAATGTATTTTTCGAGGAGCGGAGCAGATAACTTGAAGGCAAAATACAGTCTTGGCAGGCAACAGGCCGAGCCAGGCACCGTTAGCCACGCAGGGAGTAAGACAAAGGTCATGGATACAGATGCAGGTCCAGGCAGGAGCATTCAGAGGCAGAAGGCAGGAAAAGGCTCGATGGCAGAATTCAGGGCCTAACTCGCCAGAGCTGAAAAACGTGAAAGGTGCACCATATAAAGACGGTGGCAAGGCATACTTAGGAACGGAATATTCGACCCATTCATGGTGGATCTGAAAGAGGACATGTTAACGTTGGACGCAAATGTATTTGCGTCTTCATAGCTGGAAGTGGAGGGAACATACATGTACTTGTAGCACGTACATGGAGCCGTTGGGGTCTAAGATAGGGGACACAATTGATCATAAAAATTCATATTTCCTCATTCCCTCCTTGTCCCCTACGGACCCTTCATGATATATCGATCCTCATGAATCTATCAATCTGTTCACGTAACATCATTTGCTCTTCTTTCTTCTTACGGGATTTTGAATGAGAACTTGAATGTGGAATACATGATGTGGCACACAGGCCGCAAATCGCTGGCCCACATTGTAGACACAGGCAGCAACTGAATACTATGAGAAGGGCAATACCTAGGAAGGATAGGACCTTCCATCCCCAGGCTGACAACACACTCCAGAACCAACCGGACCAAGTCCAGGTGCCTGGATTCTGGTGTATCTGACTTGCAATCTTATGAAGACGAGTTATGGCTTTATATACTGATGGCGCGTTTTCTGGAATGAAAACACAGCAGCTCGATCCGATGACTCTACAGGCTCCGCCCCTATCGGCCAGGATGACGTCAAGGACAAGACGATTTTGGAGAACAACAATCCGCATCGCAGACTGCTCCTCCGTTAAGTTGCCTAGGGCAGAAGTAGTTTCATTCACTACTGCTTCAAGGGTTCTGGTTAATTTGCGTATCAGTTTACTATTAAAGACAGCACCTATGTAGGGAAAGAAACCTTTATTGAAGTCTGTGTATTGCTCCC
The DNA here is from genome assembly GCF_964204655.1 of Triturus cristatus. Classification (NCBI taxonomy): domain Eukaryota; kingdom Metazoa; phylum Chordata; class Amphibia; order Caudata; family Salamandridae; genus Triturus; species Triturus cristatus. The sequence continues at coordinate 1,039,963,449 of NC_140584.1, read as the reverse complement.
ATGCCGTTTCAGTGTAGTCGACAATCGGGAGATCTCTCTGGGGTCTATTGTGTACTAGATGGGTATTTCTATGATAATCAGGAGGGGCTAGGAAAACAGGTGGCAGAAGGAATGCAATGTAACAGGTACCATCCCAATCTAGAGGTAAACGTATATATGCGGTATGACCACAAATGAAGTAGGAATGACGGGAAGCTCTAAATGTAGACTTGCCTTGATCACTGAATTCGATCACAGTAGTACATTTACTATGACCCAGGTGTACTGGACCATTCTTTCTTGCACATAATTCACCTTTGACTGGTAATACTGACATAGCAGGCAAGACTGGTGCAGCTTCGGATTCAACATTCAGAATCATGAGGTTAAGTGTAAAGTTACCTAATCCATATACTTCATTTTCTAGATCAGTTCCTGTCCTTTTGGGAAGTCCCTCTTTGTTAGGGTAGCAGGCTTTAAGCAAAACTAAGTTCAGGTTTCCCCATACCCAGTTGCCCTGGTAAACTACGGTATTTGAATCTAAAGAATTAATCAAACTAAACCATGCACCACAGGAACCATTGTGTGTGAACGGGTACGGAAAGAGGGGCAGAACTCCCTTGTATTTCTGGTAGGGAGGGAGTCGGCCACATATCCAACAATTTGTAGCGTTGTTGGTCTGATGGGAGTGATGTAACATACTAATGAATGTGTTGTTGCGCAGCGCAAGTCTGTAGGGCAACTCATGCGGAGGTAATTCGCTAAAAGAGTGTTCGGCAGTAACATTGAAAGCAGAATGTGCACGCTTGAAAATAGGGTAGTATATGTGCAACAGTATACTTGCAGCAATAATCAGAAGATTTAGAAAAAACATAATCAATAATGTCACTATACAGTGACTACGAAGTGATTTACAATATGCACGTTTCTTGAGCTGTTTCTGTCTATCTCTCTCTCTATTTCGGTCTAGGGGATACATGTCAGAAACTAATTTAACCGATTCACCTAGGGGAGGACTTAAACAATTAAACTGTCTGACTTGCTAGACCTTAGTTTCAGTTTATATTCCTGGGAAGCAGTTTTCTCGACCAGGGGGAGTTTTGAGTCAGTCTGTGGAGGAGGGCAGGGCTGAGAGTTCAAATCAGAAGGCAGTCCGTGAAATTTCTTGATATGGCTCGAGTGCAGCCAACCCTTGCGACCCTCAATCTTCACTGCTGTCCTCGTGGTCAGAAGTACTAATTTCGGCATTTGCCAGCGGGGCTCCAGCGGGCTCCTCCTGTCGAAATTTCTTATAAACACATAATCGCCGGGAACCACTTCATGGGGCTTCACCTCGGTGTTGTCGGGAAAGGCTGCAGCTACCTGTGAACGACAAGATTGTAGTGCAGACATCAAGGAGGCAAGGTAATCTGTCAGCATATTACAATCAACATCAGTGATTTTACGAGGTATAGGCGTCCCCCACATATTTGGTGGCCTACCGAAGACCACCTCGTACGGGGATAGCCCTGTTCGAGAATGTGCTATCATTCTCATGTAAAAGAGCGCAACTGGTAAAGCTACTATCCAGTCGACGCCTTTCTCTCTGCAGATTTTAGAAAGTCGAATTTTCAGAGTCTGATTATGATGCTCCACGAGACCTGCTGCCTCGGGATGCCGGACACAGTGGAATTTCCACTGATAGCCTAACAGGAGTGTAATGTGTTTCACTAGCTCGGATGAGAACGGCTGACCGTTATCTGAGTACACGATACGGGGCAAACCATACCGTGGGAAGAATTCACGAACCAGCTGCTTGGCAGTGGTCGGAGCAGTGTAATCTGGGACTGGATATGCTTCTGTCCATCGGGAAAGTGCGCATACAACTACGAGGACATATTTGAATCCTCGACAACGTTCCATCTGGATATAATCCATCTGGAGGACTTCAAAAGGGTGATCGGGAGGTTGAAATCCACCTTGCTCTACAGGAATGCTTTTACCTGGGTTGAACTGACAACAAATCATGCAAGTACGCACTTTCTGTTTGGCTGCTGCTCGTAAGTGTTTATTGAACCAAATGTTTTGAATACTGTCTAGCATAGCTTTCTCTCCTAGATGCGCGGGACTATGTATTGTGTTAATGATAACTTGAACCATGGAGTCGGGGAGAAACCATGTAGATTGTCCCTTCGTCATCCATCCCTGATCTGTTTGGATCCCTCCTAGTTCAGTCCATTTCTTGATTTCCTCTGGTGTAGCATGTGTCTGTATGTCAATTACATCAAGGGCGGGATCCCTAACTGTCATGCAGTGTGTCGATGTCGGAACTATTGTCTTTGTCAAGTCAGTTGCATGAGTCCGATTCTGAGCTGTTTGCTTAGCTGTTCGGTCTGCCAGGTCGTTACCCTGGGAAATGATATCGGTGACTTTTGTATGGGCCTTGCACTTCATGATAGATATCGCAGTAGGCAGATGTATTGCATCTAACAGAGCTTGAATGAGGGGACTGTGTTGAATGTTGGCACCGTGAGAAGTTAAATAACCTCTCTCTCGCCAGAGGACTCCGAAGTCGTGTACAACTCCGAATGCATAACGTGAATCTGTGTATATGTTAACTCTCTTATTTTTGGCTTGAATACAGGCTTGTGTCAGAGCGATGAGCTCTGCTGCTTGAGCTGACAAGGTGTCAATACAATTCGTTTCAATAACTTCGGTGTCTGTCGTGACTGCGTAAGCGGCCACTAACTCTCCTGTACTTGTTCTCATGCATGAACCATCCACATAAAGTGTCAGGTCTGGATCTGGTAATGGAATGTCTGTCAAGTCTTGTCTGGGTTTCGTCGTAATAGTAATGACTTCAATACAATCATGTGCCAATGGGTCTGTTCCACTTAATGGCAAAAGTGTGGCAGGATTTAATGTACTACAGCGTCTGATTTCTATGTGTGGCTGAAACAATGTCAATTCATAACCTGTCAGTCGTGCTATAGTCAAGTGCTGGGTCTGTGTTCGGTTTAAAAGAACTTCCACGGAATGTGGAACTTGCACTGTCAATTGATGTCCTAATACTATGGAATCGCTTTGTCTGATCGCTAAAGCTGTCGCTGCGACTGATTTCAAGCACGCAGGCAGAGCCTGGGCTACTGGATCTAATGTGCTAGAAAAGTAAGCACACGGTTTGTGTGAACCTGCTTGTTCCTGAGTGAGTACTGACAAGGCAGTACCTTCGCGTTCTGTGACAAAAAGTGTAAAAGGCTTACTGTAACATGGTGTCGCTAAAACAGGTGCTTGACATAAGGCTTTCTTTAAGTCTTCAAAAGCTTGTGTATGTTCCTGAGTCCAAGGGAGGACAGTCGATGTCGCTGCCTCCTGGGTTGTCAACTGAATGAGTGGCTTTGCTAGAAATGCATATTGGGGAATCCATTGTCTACAGTACGAAGTGAGGCCTATGAAGGCCCGCACCTCCTTTTGTGTCTTGGGTGGTGACATGTTTACAATTAACTGGATGCGGTCAGGTGTGAGCTGTCTCCCCCCTTTGGACAGCAAGTGCCCAAGGTACACAACTTGCTGAACACAGAATTGCAGCTTCGAAGGGGACACCTTGTGCCCCTTGTTGGCCGGAAAATGTAAAACCGTCAGTGATGCTTTTTCACATTCGGGCTCGCTTCGGGCGGTGATCAGCAGATCATCGACATACTGAAGCAGGGCAGTGTTAACAGGCATGTGGATACTGTCAAGTTGTCTTTTCAGTGCTTGGCGATAGATGCTGGGGCTTTCTGTGAATCCTTGAGGTGCGCGTGCAAATTTGAAGCTTCGTCCATTTAAACAGAATCCGAACAAATATTGGCTTTCCGGATCGATTGGGACGCTAAAGAAGGCGTTCTTGAGGTCAATTACAGTAAAGAACGTTGCTTCTGAATCAATAGCTGTCAATAATGAAGAGATATCTGGAACCACGGGATACTGTGGTACAATGCATTTATTCAATTCGCGCAGATCAATAATTAATCGATAAACTGGGGGTGCATTTGGATCAGTACGTTTAAGAATTGGAATGATAGGAGAATTACATACATTGGAGTCGGTTTCCACAACCACTCCTTGTGCAATGAGCTCGTCAATGATTTGCAGCAAAGCCACTACAGCATCTGGAGGTAACTTGTATTGTCGAATTCGTGGTAATACCACTCCTGCTTTGAGTGTGACTCGATATGGTGTAATGTGCATACAACCTACATCAGTGGGGCCTTGTGCCCATAAATGTGCAGGGACATTCTGTAACCGGTGATCCATGTCTCTCAATACGTAGTGACCTTTAAAGTCACGCAAAAATAGTCGTACCCCTTCCGGAGAACAACATATTACAGCTCCTAGAGCTTTCAGTGTCTTTATACCTAACAAGTTTTCTGGGCATGATTTTGTAAGCAATAAATCTGTAGTCCGTGTCAATGGACCAACTGCAAGAGGAAGAGGTTGCGATACTTCGTTAACAATAGGCTTTCCTGAAAATCCAAGGGAAACATTCTGTGAGCCTGAGAGGGGTGCCCCTGGAACCTCGTCGTGACTTATAGTTGTTCTGCTTGCCCCTGTATCAATTAAAAACTTTCTGTCTTTCCCTAATACTTGACTATGTACATAAGGACCCTCTTGATCTACAGGAACCTCAATAAGAGGCAAGCCAACCTCCCTCTCTAGGCTGTTTCATGTGTATCGCTGATAATCGGGATAGTCATTTTGTGCATACTGGTACATCTGTTGTGTCGTGTTTTGTGTTGCGGCAATAGGCTGTGGCTGTGGTACTGCTACGGTCTGTTGTGAAGCTTGCATAGGCTGTACATTCTGAGGTACTTGTGGTTGGATCTGATCCTGTCTAGGTGGACGCGGTCTCTCCTTGGTTTTACCCGTAGAGATATTGTGTTTCAGAACTGCACAATCGTTTATATAATGACCTGGCTGTTTACAATAGTTGCATGTCCCTTTAACAGGAGCCGCTGAACTACTGGACTGTGTCGCACCCTTTTTATGACCGTCAGCTGGAACTGACTGAGCAACGAGCATTTTCATTTTCGTGTCTTTCATACGTCTTTGTTCGTGTTCTTGTTCTTCTCTAATTCTATTCTGGTGGTACTGTAACATTTGTAACATTTGTGAAGGGGTATTAGCTTGCCAAGTGCTCTCGACTTTCAATACTCTGTTCTTAACCTGGGGCAGGGAATTCTCGACTAATTTTGTTACAAAAAGATGTGGATATGAATCGCTACTTGCTTTCAGGCCGCTATTAATACCAAAACATTTTTCAAATCGGGAATAAAAATCACTAGTGTCTTCATCGGGTTTCTGTTTGCAGGCTGAGATTGCACCCCAGTCTTCCTTTTTCGTAGTTAATAAACGTGGCAATACTTGTACTAACAATCCTGGTAACGCTTTAGTTTTGTCCCCAAGCCCTAGGCCTGGAGTTCGGGTATTTTCTTCGTTTTCTAATGCAGCCCAATCAATCTTTTGCTCTCCCACCTCCCATTCTTTTTCTTTGAGTTTCTCGTAAATACCGGCAGGCAATAATACTTTTAATATTTTCATAATGTCAGGATAGGTATAATCACCCATGAGTAACATGTCTTTTATTTCACGGTGAAAACCTGCTGGATCTTTGTCATGGCTGGGCACTAATTTTTTCATTTCCAATAGTTCTATTTTAGTTATGGGCGTGTACACAAACACGCGTCTAAAAGTATTATCATCATTTTTAACTGGGTGCACTTCGCGTAAGGGATTCTGTCTGTCTATGTAATACATTTTTCTTTCCATGGAGGGAGCTGGATCAAGCTGTGGACACAGGAAGGCACTGTATCTGTGCCGATGTTCTAGAATTACTTTAATTAGATCGGTACCTAGACCTCTCCATTTCTTCATGAGTAGTTCTATCAGTATATCAGGTAGGGGACCAGGATCGGAGTGTTGGCTTTTATACAATATAAGGAGGTGTTGTATCATGTACATACCAGCTAAACGCTGTTCGTCTGGTGAAAGATTCAAAAACGTGTGTGCTAGCGCGTCATCACTATATTTATCAGAACTGTCAGCCCATTGTACTGCTGACCTGGCTAATTCTTGTTCATCCATAGAATCGAGTACATGGTACCCCATTCGTTCTTGAAGTATTTTATCAGTAGCCTGAAATAAGTGTTCAGGGGTCTTTGGATTTGACATGGCTGCTTGATAAATTCTCTTACTTTCTGGACGTATCGGACGCATTGAATTATTAAAAGATCTTCCCTTACCTACATAAGCTATCATTTCTCTAGCTGGTAATTGTAATTGTCCTGTTGTCGTTTCTGGTTGTTCCTCCTCCTCCGAGGATTCAGTCTTATCTGCATCTATTTCTCTTTCAGGCTGTTCTCTTTCATGTATTTGTTCTACTGTTTTTCGGATCCTTCGGTACATATTTTCTATACTATTCTGTTTATCATGTTTTCCGTCTGCTATATTCTGACCCCATTTGTTAAGTGCTTTCATTTCTTCCGGGTCTACACCAGGCCTATCTCTGTTTCTTATCAAGCAGTTTATGAAGAAGCGTAACAACAGTTTTTGCGTGTCCACTTTCTGGTATGCCATGGCCTCGCCAATACTTTCAGGACCTTGCCCTGTTTGGACAAAGTGATATATTTTGTCTAGATGATCAATCATTCCTGGTAGTATCATTAAATAGTTCGCAACTCGTCGTATACGTACTGATGATAGCATCATTCTGTCGTCTTTACCGGGTACTGGATCATATCTACAGTCTGTAAGAGGCTCATTAAGTATGTCGTAATTCGCTGTTTGAGGTGTACGTTGGTGTGCTAAATCCCTATAAGTCAATTGATGTGTTGGTGGTGGCGTATGAAAACCTCCTGTCGCACCTCCTGAGGTGCCAGGTCCAAAAGGATTTGTTGGGTGTAAAGTAGGGAGAATAGGTGCAGGAAGGAGTGGAGGAACAGGCGGAAGGTTTGGAACGGGAGGAGGAGTATGTTGCTGCAGAGGTGGGGGCAGATTATCTCGGGGTCGAGCGCCGTTAGCAGGTGGTGTGCGTGGCGGCGGAACATTAACATATTCGGGGGCTGCATCGTCTAAATAGGAAGAAAGGAAAATGTCCTTTGCGGTCTTGTGGTGCAATTTAGTCGGAAGCAATGGAGGTGGCAGATCTTTTGGTACTTCCAGGGTGGCCTTAGGTAAACCCTCGGCCAGAAGAGGATACATACCATTCATAAGAGTGTTTCGTTGTCTGTCTACTTGTTCTGCTTTTACTCGGATACCTTCCTCAACTAATACGTTTTCTCGGGCTTTGTCTGAATCCTCCCTACTTTTCTCTTCTTTTCTGAGCGCTTTCTCTGTGCGTCTATGCGATTCTTTACGCCATAATTCAATGGCATCTTTCTGTGACTGTCTGGCTTTCTTTTTCCATAATGCTTCTTCTACTCTCATGATGCAATCTGCATCCCATGTCCCAGCAGCGGGCCATCTCTGATTCTCTGCTAAATCCTTGGTGTAGTCCACCCACAAATCGAGATATAATACGGCATCTAGGCCATGTTTATGGTACATAAAGTACCCTGGAGTGTCCCTAGGTGGAATGGGAACGGCTTCCTCGAGTATCCCTTTTCTAGTTTTTATCTGTCTTAATTTTGAGAATAACGGCATCTTAAACCTTGCTACTTGATTCTTACTCGGACTTGAACACAATTAATACAATAAACACAGTAATGAAGATCGAACAATCACTCATACCATGACATTTAAAACACATTAAAACATTTTAAAACGAACAACGATAATTAGAATAAAACTAGCTAACTGCATAATACTGGATGTACTGCTAAACAGTACAGATACACCGCTAAAACAGTGCAGACCGGGTCTGTGTACCCAAACCCGTCTTGACCGGCACAAATTAATGCGCACGTCTAGATGCGTCCCCAGCAATGGTACTCACCGGGAAGCACGGAACGGAAGGCCTCGGAAACTCTGGACTGGACTGGACCGGACTGGACTGGACTCGACTCGTGACGTAGGTACTTCGGAACTTCGGAACCTGGTGGGCCTCTGTATACCTCGGATCTTGCTCTCTCAGCTAGGCTCTGGTCGGGATCCTCCGCACTCCTCACCGCCTCGTCTGGGTGTTGATCGCAGCCTCAGTCACCTCCGTTGGCCTGAGGGAGGTACAGGAAATCCTGCGGGTACGCGTAGTTGTCCGTCCGGCTGTGGCAGGGGACCGGGCCTGCAACGCACCTCCGGCGCGTGGGGTGGGGGAGGGGTCCCTATTCGGGCGCCAATTTTGTGGTAAATTTAAATTACCTATACTTAATTTATGCGGTAAAGTTCAATAAGAATAACTCAGAATAAATAAGAGGCAGAATCCGTGATATTTGAGGTTTTAAAAGGGGTTTTATTCCTTAAAAAGGAATTGGTTCGAACCAGGCAATCGGATTCCGTCACCACGAAGGTTCGGGAAGGGATAGACCATACTTTATTGACAGGTTATCATATATATAGTCAATGCATTACAGTAAAGGCAGATGCAGAAGGCGTAACAGCTGAGAGGAGAGATAAGAATACACATACGTAATGAAAAAGGCGTTACAATATCGTGCATAAGGGCGTGTACTAGAAACGTCATTATGAGGATGTCACAGGTGGGTGGATCCATAAGAGAATCCTGCAATGTCAGCAGAAATACATGGCAGAGATGCGCGCGCAGCAGCATGACGTGTGATTGACGTGTAACTGGAGGGTGAAGGGGACTTGACATTTAGCCCTACATGAGGAGACAGAAGTCTGGGATGTCAGAACAACCTAATCCCAAATCGTATCTAATATCTTGTGTTTAAGGAACTGTATTATCTGGAAGGAAAGGTCTCTCGGGCAGAGGCTATTCTATACTGACTGCTAGTGCGTGTATAAGCGTCTACGTGTCTACATGGGATGCGAGGGGGCATGGGCCTACCATGGTAACTGGAGCTATGAATTACTTGCACGGAGACAGTGAGGCCGGGCCCTTTGCTCTGCAGCTGGAAGGATGTTTACCTAAACTACTAGACAGGAATGTATTTTTCGAGGAGCGGAGCAGATAACTTGAAGGCAAAATACAGTCTTGGCAGGCAACAGGCCGAGCCAGGCACCGTTAGCCGCGCAGGGAGTAAGACAAAGGTCATGGATACAGATGCAGGTCCAGGCTGGAGCATTCAGAGGCAGAAGGCAGGAAAAGGCTCGATGGCAGAATTCAGGGCCTAACTCGCCAGAGCTGAAAAACGTGAAAGGTGCACCATATAAAGACGGTGGCAAGGCATACTTAGGAACGGAATATTCGACCCATTCATGGTGGATCTGAAAGAGGACATGTTAACGTTGGACGCAAATGTATTTGCGTCTTCATAGCTGGAAGTGGAGGGAACATACATGTACTTGTAGCACGTACATGGAGCCATTGGGGTCTAAGATAGGGGACACAATTGATCATAAAAATTCATATTTCCTCAGTTGCTGCCCCCAGCCTCGCTCCCCACGCAGGTCCGCCCTCCTCGGCGGCCTGCCCTGCCACATAGCACCGCTTGCACTCTGTGAGCGCTCCCCCCCCTGGGCCGGCTCCGCCGTCCTCGGTAGAACTCGGCTGCCCGTGTCACTGTATTTTACTGCTGTCTGTGATCGTGTTTATTTTCCTTTCCCTCAGTATTGTTTTTTGCCTCCTTTGCTGTGTGTACCCCTGGTTGTCCTCCCGCCCCGCTCCCGCTTCCCGCCGCCGTTCACGCGGCAACGCCCCCTTCCTTTCTGTGCCCTCCCCGCTCCCGCCTCCCAGCTGCCCTCCCGCCCACTGGTCCTTAAATAGGGACCGCACGGCGCAGTCCAGCGTGACCTGCTCGCAGGACACTCCCGTGCCGCACGGCCCAGCTGTGACGGTGCCCTCTCCTCGCTGCTGCCCCCTGCCTCGCTCCCCACGCAGGTCCGCCCTCCTCGGCGGCCTGCCCTGCCACATAGCACCGCTCGCACTCTGTGAGCGCTCCCCCCCCCCCTGGGCCGGCTCCGCCGTCCTCGGTAGGACTCGGCTGCCCGTGTCACTGTATTTTACTGCTGTCTGCGATCGTGTTTATTTTCCTTTCCCTCAGTATTGTTTTTTGCCTCCTTTGCTGTGTGTACCCCTGGTTGTCCCCCCGCCCCGCTCCCGCTTCCCGCCGCCGTTCACGCGGCCACGCCCTCTTCCTTTCTGTGCCCTCCCCGCTCCTGCCTCCCAGCTGCCCTCCCGCCCACTGGTCCTTAAATAGGGACCGCACGGCGCAGTCCAGCGTGACCTGCTCGCAGGACACTCCCGCGCCGCACGGCCCAGCTGTGACGGTGCCCTCTCCTCGCTGCTGCCCCCTGACTCGCTCCCCACGCAGGTCCGCCCTCCTCGGCGGCCTGCCCTGCCACATAGCACCGCTCGCACTCTGTGAGCGCTCCCCCCCCCTGGGCCGGCTCCGCCGTCCTCGGTAGGACTCGGCTGCCCGTGTCACTGTATTTTACTGCTGTCTGCGATCGTGTTTATTTTCCTTTCCCTCAGTATTGTTTTTTGCCTCCTTTGCTGTGTGTACCCCTGGTTGTCCCCCCGCTCCGCTCCCGCTTCCCGCCGCCGTTCACGCGGCCACGCCCTCTTCCTTTCTGTGCCCTCCCCGCTCCCGCCTCCCAGCTGCCCTCCCGCCCACTGGTCCTTAAATAGGGACCGCACGGCGCAGGACACTCCCGCGCCGCACGGCCCAGCTGTGACGGTGCCCTCTCCTCGCTGCTGCCCCCAGCCTCGCTCCCCACGCAGGTCCGCCCTCCTCGGCGGCCTGCCCTGCCACATAGCACCGCTCGCACTCTGCGAGCGCTCCCCCCCTCGGGCCGGCTCCGCCGTCCTCGGTAGAACTCGGCTGCCCGTGTCACTGTATTTTACTGCTGTCTGTGATCGTGTTTATTTTCCTTTCCCTCAGTATTGTTTTTTGCCTCCTTTGCTGTGTGTACCCCTGGTTGTCCCCCCGCCCCGCTCCCGCTTCCCGCCGCCGTTCACGCGGCCACGCCCTCTTCCTTTCTGTGCCCTCCCCGCTCCCGCCTCCCAGCTGCCCTCCCGCCCACTGGTCCTTAAATAGGGACCGCACGGCGCAGTCCAGCGTGACCTGCTCGCAGGACACTCCCGCGCCGCACGGCCCAGCTGTGACGGTGCCCTCTCCTCGCTGCTGCCCCCAGCCTCGCTCCCCACGCAGGTCCGCCCTCCTCGGCGGCCTGCCCTGCCACATAGCACCGCTCGCACTCTGTGAGCGCTCCCCCCCCAGGGCCGGCTCCGCCGTCCTCGGTAGAACTCGGCTGCCCGTGTCACTGTATTTTACTGCTGTCTGTGATCGTGTTTATTTTCCTTTCCCTCAGTATTGTTTTTTGCCTCCTTTGCTGTGTGTACCCCTGGTTGTCCCCCCGCCCCGCTCCCGCTGCCGTTCACGCGGCCACGCCCTCTTCCTTTCTGTGCCCTCCCCGCTCCCGCCTCCCAGCTGCCCTCCCGCGCTCCGCCCCCCCCCACTCTCCACACATGGCAGAGTGGCCAACGCGCAGCGTGCACGCGCAGCGGGCGCACCGATTGCGCGCCGATGGTGCGCCAAAGGTAAGCCCGTCTGCGCCCGTCCGCGCCTGGACCGCGCCCAGTGCGAGGACCCCTGGCCCCCACAGACCCCAGCCCACCCGCCGGACGTACGACACCGCCACCCTCAACGCACTCAACACCGGCCGAATCCCGGGATGCCACCGAGCCACCCCGAGACGAACCCACGGACCCTTCAGCTGCCACGCCTGCAAGTTCACCTGCATCCGGACCTGCCCCGCACCAGCACCTGCCAAGCCGAACACCAGCAGCAACCACCTCAAGTGCATCCTACTCAACACCCGCTCCGTCCACAGACACGCCATCGAGCTCTGGAACCTCCTCGACACCACAGCTCCTGACGTCGCCTTCCTCACGGAAACCTGGATGAACGACTCCTCAGCGCCCGACATCGCCATCGCCATCCCAGAGGGTTACAAGATCACCCGAAGAGACCGCGGCAACCAGACGGGAGGAGGGATCGCCATCATCTACAGGGACACCATCCGCATCACGACCAACACCGACGACACCCTGACAACCGCCGAACACCTGCACATCCAGATCCACACGGACCCCAAAACCACCCTCAGAGGCACCCTCATCTACCGACCCCCGGGACCACGCACACAATTCAGCGAAGACATCGCCGACTTCATCAGCCCGCACGCCCTCCCCTCCGCTGCCTACATCCTCCTGGGGGACATCAACTTCCACCTGGAGAACAACAACGACCACAACACCACCGCCCTGCTTGACAACCTCGCCAACCTCGGACTCAAGCAGCTGGTGACCACCCCCACCCACCTCGCCGGACACACCCTCGACGCTGTCTTCTCATCCAGCAAAGACATCGTCTTCAGCCACGCCACCGGACTCCACTGGACGGACCACAGCTGCGTCCACTTCACCTTCAGAAGATCCACGATCCACCACCACCAGCAACAGGTTGCTCGAAGAAACTGGAACAAGATCACAGCAGACCAGCTCGCCGCTTCCCTGAGCCAGCACCCTCCCGCCAGCTCAGCGAACCCAGCCAGGCCGCCGACAACCTCACGAAGTGGATCAGCGACTGCGCAGACGACTTCGCCCCACTGAGGACCCCGCCTAGCAGACCCGGCAGCAAGAAGGCCCCATGGTTCACCGACGAACTCAAGAGCTCCAAGAAGAACTGCCGAGCCCTCGAGAAAGCCTGGCGAAGGGAGCCAACACCGGACAACATGACCACCCTCAAGCTCGCCACCCGGAAGCACCATCAACTGATCCACGCCACCAAGAAAACAGCATTCAAGGACCGGCTGGACAACAATGCGCACAACTGCAAGGAACTCTTCAACATCGTGAAAGAGCTCTCCAACCCCAACGCCGGAAACAACGACATCACCCCGTCACAAGACCTCTCCAACTCCCTCGCCTCCTACTTCCACAACAAGATCGCTGACATACACAACAGCTTCAGCCCACAAACAACGCTCCCCACGACCGCACCAACGCCCCCCACCACCACCCTCAGCGCCTGGACCCATATCAACACAGAAGACACCATCTGCACGATGAACTCTATCCACTCCGGATCTCCGACCGACCCCTGCCCCCACCACATCTTCAACAAGGCCGATGCTGTCATCGCACCCCACCTGCGGGACATCATCAACACCTCCTTCGACACCGCCACCTTCCCTGAGAGCTGGAAGCACGCCGAACTCAGCGCTCTACTAAAGAAACCAACAGCGGACCCCACCGAACTCAAGAATTACCGCCCCATCTCGCTCCTCCCGTTTCCAGCCAAAGTCATCGAGAAGACCGTCAACAAGCAGCTGGCCGCCTTCCTCGAGACGAATGGATCCCTCGACCCCTCACAGTCTGGCTTCCGAGCCAACCACAGCACCGAGACCGCCCTCATCGCTGCCACCGATGACATCCGAGCCCTGCTGGACAACGGTGAAACAGCGGCCCTCATCCTCCTAGACCTCTCCGCGGCGTTCGACACTGTTTGCCACCGCACCCTAGTGCAGCGCCTCAGCAACATCGGAATCCAGGAGAAGGCACTGGAGTGGATCATCTCCTTCCTCGCTGGAAGGACACAGAGAGTCCGCCTACCACCGTTCAGATCTGCAGCCATGGAAGTCATCTGCGGCGTTCCCCAGGGCTCCTCGCTCAGCCCCACCCTCTTCAACGTCTACATGAGCCCCCTTGCAGCCATCGCACGCCAACACAACCTCAACATCATCTCCTACGCCGACGACACCCAGCTGATCCTCTCCCTGACCAACGACCCCGCCGCCGCCAGAACCAACCTCCACAAAGGGATGAAAGACGTAGCCGAGTGGATGACGACCAGCCACCTGAAACTGAACTCAGACAAGACGGAAGTCCTCATCCTGGGCTCCTCGCCCTCCGCCTGGGACGACTCCTGGTGGCCCCCCGCCCTGGGCACCGCACCGAAACCGACAGACCACGCACGCAACCTGGGCTTCATCCTGGACTCCTCCCTCTCCATGACCAGACAAGTCAATGCCGTCTCCGCGTCCTGTTTCAACATCCTGCGCATGCTACGGAAGATCTTCCGGTGGATCCCCACCGAGACCAGGAAGACGGTCACCCAGGCACTCGTCACCAGCCGACTGGACAACGGCAACGCCCTCTACGCTGGAACCACCGCCAAGCTCCAGAAGAGACTCCAGCGGATCCAGAACGCCTCAGCCAGACTCATCCTCGACATCCCCCGACGCAGCCACATCTCCGGACATCTGAGAGACCTGCACTGGCTCCCCGTCAACAAGAGAATCACCTTCCGTCTCCTCACCCACACACACAAAGCCCTACACGACCAAGGCCCGAACTACCTCAACAACCGCCTCAACTTCTACGCTCCCAAACGCCACCTCCGATCGACCAACCACGCCCTCGCCGCCGTCCCCCGCATCCGAAGAGCGACAACAGGAGGAAGGTCCTTCTCCTACCTGGCCGCCAAGACCTGGAACACCCTCCCGCCTGACCTTCGTCTGACCCAAGACCACCTCTCCTTCAGGAAGAAGCTCAAGACCTGGCTGTTCGAGCAGTAGCGGCACCACCCCCCCCCCCCCCCCCCCCCTAGCGCCTTGAGACCCTCCGGGTGAGTAGTGCGCTTTATAAATGCCTTGATTGATTGATTGAGTCAGTAAGATGGTTGCAGGGCAATTCTTTCAGGCTCTGGGGGTTGCTGGCTGCTGGGTTCGCCAGGGTTCTTGCAGTAGGCAGGTTGTAGACGGGACAGGCCAGTAGGGCTGGGGCTAAAGCAGTTGGTGTCATCTTCTTCTGCCTGGGTCAGCATGGCTCTTCAGTCCTACTTCTTTTTTTCTCGAATCTGTCCCCTAAATACTGTATTTAAGGGGTGTTTTAGGGGTCTTGATGTAGTAGCCAATGGGCTACTGACCTTAGGGTGACTACACTCTTGGTGTGCTCACCCCACGTGCGTGAGCAGGGCCGGCTTTAGTACTGATGGCGCCCTGTGCGACAATGTTTGTTGGCGCCCCCCCAATGACCACCTCCACCACGGATTCTCTCACTAGCACCCTTTAACAGTGACCAAGTCTCCATAACCACACTCTCTCAGATGCATTGAATTAGGTATATAGCGCCACTCATACCAGTGTATGGTGTCCAAGCACTTTGCATCACACACACATTACAGAGAGACAATCAATCATACGTGTGTAAATCCGTGTATAGGAAATGATACATAAGCCAAAGGACTGAAAGTGTAGGAGTCACATGTCATCCATACTGGTAGGCAGTATAGTTTAAGAGTGCTTGGTGTGGAGAAGCACAAACGCAGAGTCGAAAAAGAAACAGCATAGTTGGGAGTTTTCTTTAATAATAAGAATCGATTTCTAGCCAAATTAACCCTTTTTGCAACATTAATCAATGTTCTAATAATGTATACTTTGCAGAGTGTGTGCAGTTCTAGGATGAAAGTTAATAGCTCACTATTCTATATTAGGACTTTAGGTTATAAATTACAAGTAACAAAAGCATGTCTCTTTTGAAAGCAGTAACCTGCTGATCTGTTTACATCATACGCACTCTGTAATCTACTTGGCACACTTTGTTTGCAGCAGGCATATTAACCCTCTGCACTAACTTCACCTAAGTCAAAACCTCAACTATACAAAACACTGATCTCTCTCCAGGAAGATAATTAATCACACGAGTTATCTTGACATTTATGTGAGGCCTGGTAATTGCCGTGGGAAAGAAACGCTGCAGCAGGTGCTTCAAAAACATAATAAACTTGCAAACACGGCGCCCCCAGGAAGCCAGCACCCGGTGCGGTGGCACCGGTCGCACCGCCCTAAAGCCGGCCCTGTGCGTGAGTGGGCACAGTCCCTAATCCTGACTGGAGCGTGCCTGCCATCTGCAAGATGGCGGGCACTGAAGAGTGGGCTTCACCTCGCCTCCCCCACCTGAGGGGTGGGATTGGCAGAGGTAGGCACACCTTCTGGGCTGTTCTAATTTTTCCTGTCTGTTTTACTGCCGAAAAGGGGGTAAGGCAGGAAGGGGACCTGCTCCTGATAGTAGGAGAGGCTGGGGGTTGCGTTGAAAAGTCGGCAAGGCGTTTGACGCTGCCATTTCGACTCTTCACTTTCCCCTGCACAAAAGCACGCAGCCTGCAATGGAAGTGTGTGTGTGTTAAGGTTCAGTAACTCTAATTGTGTCATAATATGTGCTGCAGCACTTAGAGGCATTCCCTTATCACAGTGCACTTGGTACCCATGGTACCTTTTACAAGGGACTTCCATGTGGCCAGAGAGGTGCCATTTGTGGGTACAAATGTACAGTTTTGGGAAAGAACGAAGGCCTTGGGAACCTGATTGGCAGAGACCCAGGGCACATCAAGCCAAAAAGCATCAGAAATCTGGCAAAAGTGGAGAGGGGGTGGTTTACTGCAACAGAAGCTTACTTTCCTACACTTGTCTCGGTGCTTTTACCATCACTCAGTTTTGTTTCTTGGTCATTTCTCATGTGTCGCTACATTAATAGAATTATGTGGCCCATATTTTGTTCTAACTAAATTCCATGTTTCAGATTTCCAAACATGCCCAGCATAGATCCAATGCCACAGACCCAGGCCATCTTTTCAAAATGTCTATTTAATATGCATTCACGCACAATGAATGTAAATGAAAAACATTTACAGAACATTGCATGGGCCTGGCCCTTTTTTGACCTACATTGAACAGGCCTTCTTCAGACAGCATGTGGCATCCCGCCTGCCACAACCACATTTTACCATGTCTGTAGGCGTCTCACGGACTCAAAGAGGCTACATGAAGTAGAGTGGCTGTGAAGGGTTGCCATCTCCCCCAGAGAAAAATACCGGCCATCTGTTCATATTTTAAGATTCTGCAACGGCCCAGACCCGATTTGTAAGTAGAACTTTATATGAAATCATCTGTATTCATTTTTAACATGCCCCTTCTGTCATTTTTAAAATTATTAGATGGGGTTTATGGGCAGCCGTAGAACACATTTTCAAAAATTTCTTCTAACATTTACTGATTAAAGTATTTTTGGTAAGGGCAAAAAATACCAGCTTTAGGTGATTTTTCTAATTTGTTTAATGGAACAGACATTAAAACACCGGTCATGCCGATATTAAACCGGCCTGGTGGCAACCCAATGGCTTCGATATATGACATTGTGAGCTTGACCCCTCGCAATAAGTTAATCCCTTTAACAAATATGCACATTTATAGTATGAAGACTTGCACACACTTCGAATTGGTCCTGTTGTTTAATGTATAAAGACACAGTGATTAGGCAACCTCCTGCCTTGTCTCGCAGGAGACTACTTTTCCCAAATCCACAGCAGTTGCAAAGCCTTCAGCTGTTTAGTAAGCAGCATAACGTGCAATGAAAAGTGTATGTTCACCCCTTTGGGCACATTACTACTGAATAACAGATATTCATTGCTACGCAACTCAGTGGTACTCATTTGATCCTCCTCGGAAGGATGCAAAGCCGAGTGCTGACAGTCTCTTGATCTGCATGTGTTGATGTGCCATCATTACTGTACACTTGGTCAGTGGCGCAGCATGGGTGCCATGGGCCCTAATTCAAGCAAGGAAAGTGTCATCCTCCTGTGCCATTCACACAGGCCTCTTGTTGTGCAGTAAAAGAAGAGAGCCATAGTCTGTGTGCAGTGGGTCCATTAGACACCTGGCACTGGTGCCACTGCACCTGCTGCATTATTGATAGCTATTAGCTATGCTAATTTGGGGAGAGGAGTTGGCTTAATGGTTGGGGTGCTCGACCTCGGACCTGGGGGAACTGGGTTCGAGTCTTGGTAACAACGCTAAAACATCCAGTGATTCTGGGCAAATCACTTAATCTCCCCATGCCTAACACAAAAAAAATGAATGTGTGTCCTCATGTAACGTAACTGGTGCTATGTAAAGCGCTCTGATACCTGATTGGATTCTGGTCAAGTTTGTGCTATATAAAACTCTGCAAAAAAAAAATATATATGCTTACCCGTCTGACCACCTTGGTATGTCTTTAAACGTCTTATATTGATGTTCTCTCAATTTTCCATTAATGTTTTTGCCTCTGTGAAGACATTTAAAATCGAGTACATTCTTGCACCGTCAGCAGTTCCCTTGGTGAGGCTGCAGGTGTTTACCTCGCCTGACATTAGGCACGTAGGAGCTTGTAGCAAGACGAGGCAGCGGGTGCTGCGAGGGTTGCGTGTTCAGAACATCATGTTTGTGCTCTCTGTGCCTGCGCACTCGGCAAAGCGGGAATTGGGGAGCGGGGGTTCTCTTTATTTGCGGGTGCAGGGTATTTCCTATGGTGTGGGGAGCCCGGTTTGTGGTGCATTGCAAACCGGCGTGTGCAGCAGCGAACGGGGCCGCCCGTGGGTGCTAACAGCAAGGTCTATCAAAATGTACCTGTTGTGCATGTTAAACCAGAGGTCTTCAACGTTTTTTGATCTGAACCCCCCTAAGAAAAACATTTGGATGTTGAGACCCCCTCCAAATATTTATGGCAGCAAAAAAAGGAGCGAGAGCGGCAGGTCTGAGTGAAGGAGCTCATTTCAGGTGCATTTTTTGTAGCTCATACGCTAATGTAAGACTTGTTAAAAGTGCAAGTATATCAAACACAAACAAAAGCAGAAACTGACCAAAAACACCAGGCTGTATAATTGGGATGGTGTGAACCTGGGTCTCAATGCAGCTGTACCTGCTGCATTAATGGTAGCTACAGCTGTGAGTAGCAGGCTGTCTCCTCTGCCTCTTTTGCCCCTTTCCCTCATTCCTGCCGGTGGTTAGTGCACTTGCTGCAGAGATCTGTGTGCAGGCCAGTCACGGGTCTGCATCATGTTAAAACAACAGAGAGGGCTCATGTCCCAGCTGTAAAGCACAAAGTAAAGTGCACATCGCTGATTTCTGCTGTATTCAGGTAGCTCAGTGGGTTACGGCGCTTGTCGCAGAGGTTCTTGTGTTAAGCGAAGGTCATAATGTACAATCCTTGTACAGCAGCACAGTGAGTTATAAACCAGCCCCAAACAGCTGCACGCACTGTTGTTTTCTTCAATCTTTACCTTTTTATAAGGCTTCTTAGGGTAGTGATAAATGCATACTAGTAAAGGTAATCCCAAACCCTGTGTTTTGTGGACCCCCACACACGTTTTAAATCCTGACTTTGCGTTTCTCCAGAACAAGTGCTCTTACCATGTAATTTCCACCAGTATAGATGATTTACAGGGCCACTAGAATTATGCGGCAGGGAAAGACTCAAATGTGCGCAAAGAAAAGGCAAGTTATGCGGCCCAAAATGCGCATTACTTCCTTATTTTGCCATGTTTGCACAGGTTAACACTGCCTGAATAAAGGTTTCACATCATAAGTACCAGTTTAACACCAAAATACAGTAATAAGCAACAGAAAGGGGACCAGTTAACCTTTGCAAAGGTCCTTCCACTGCCCAGCAGCACGCGTTGCTGCATTTTTAGTACTTTTGAACTGTATGAGCTAGAAGCAAAATTTTTGGGGGGTAGAACCTGCAGGATATGCAGCAGATGCTGTATTGTGAGGCAAATCCTTAATTATGAAGGGAAACGTCACTGCTGCAAACTCTCATAAATCCAATGGCCCTGATGCTATGGGACTGCTACACCTGGGACCGTCATATTTAGCATTCCCTGCACATTGACTTACAACTTGTATGAGTCATTGCACCCGTACAATATCTGTGCAAGTACAGCACTCTGACACCCTGCCTCGGGCCGAGTAGCGCTTAAAGATAAATAGGAGAAAACTGAGTAAGTGCCATATAAATGTTTATTGTTGTAAGTGCTCATGCAGACAGATACATATGACATTCTTACAGGGCAAGAGCACCCAACAGAAAGGAGGTAGAAGCGGAAAGCCCCTCCCTCTAAAGGTTTCTTCTTCTTAGCACCTGTGAAGTCATAACAAGCGGAGTGCCTTCGTTTCCCACCATCACACTGGCATTTAGGTGTGAGACTGCAGATAGCTCCGCACCAGCATGAACAACAAGCATTTGCAATGCAACAGGTCTCACATTTACGCGAGTTTGAGCTATTGGCATTGTAAATGATAATTCCTTTTATTTATATTTTGATTTTTGAAACACAAATAAAACGCATTGTCAATTACAATGCCAATAGCTTAAACGTGCGTAAATGCGAGACCTATTGCATTGCATATGCTTGTTGACTCTGCCACCATTGCACTCTGGATCACAGTTCCCTTAATTTAATATAATTTAAGCACTTGAAAGGCTATAGTCAAGACAGCCTGGAAACGCGCCAAATAAAGAAAGTTGGGCTTCCAGGCCATCATTAATTATAAGTACTTGTTGAGACATTTGCGGCCTGCTGGGAATGCAGCCAAGGACCCCCGGGGGGCGCGCGTCACAGAATGAAGGCCTCTGCGGCACCCAGATAGGAGCCTACCTTCCAGCTCCAACCGAGGAAGAGACACTTCCGCCTCCCCACCCCCACAACCTGGACACTTTTTGTATCTGACCATACGATGTGTAGCACTCTGTTGCCTCCGAGTTTAGTTTGGGCTATGCAAATTGCACAGTGCTTTAAAATGTGTGAAACGTGGGAGTAAGGGGTGTCTCTAACTGGGGAGGGACCAAACAAACGTAACTAGGAACCCTTTGGATGAGGTCTGACCTGTACTGAATTCAATGTGAGAATCTGGATTATTGTAATTTGGTTGCAGAGCTCCTTCAGCGCTTTGAAGTCGAGTTTTCGTGATATATTTTTGGCACTGTAGCATGGATATATGAACTCTTGCGATTATTTCTGTGTACCTGGGCTGTTTACCCTCAAAGCTTTGGCATTTCTCACTTTGCAAATGACTGCAACGAGGAAGGTGACGAGTTAATGCCAAAATTACTTACAGGTAATTCCATTACTCAGAGTTATTTGCGCCTCGTTAGAGTCAATTATTCCCACCCCAACACACCCTTTGGAATGTAATCTACAGGCCAGGTTTATTGTTGGAGAACAGCTTATTATTTCACGACGAGGTAATGAGGGAACAGCCCCTTTATGCCAGCGAAGGGTTTCGAGTGATTTTTGTTAAGTGGAAACAGAAAGAGGACAGGTGAATCAGTGCGAGGAGGCGGCCTCCTCACTGTAACAAGTATGACTGCAAAAAGAAAGAGTTAACTCAGAGTAATGGAATTACCGGTAAGTAATTTAGGCATTATTGCATTCATAGAGCCGAGGAGGAAAGTCCACTTACAGAGAACTGGTTGGATTTTTATACAGTAGGTGAGTACGGCTACAGTAAAAAGGCCATACCTTAAGATAAAGTCCACCAACAAGTCAGTCTTCTCCTGACCTTGGCAGTCTTCCAAGATAAAGCAGGTGAACACTGTGGGTGTCCCTTGCCTCGGCCAGTGCTACTCAGATGAGCAAAACATACCCTGGAGTTTAGTGGTGTCTGGGTTAGGAGAGCTCCAGCTGGAGGCAATCAGAGGAAAATGTTTAGCGGGAAAAATGATCAAGCATTGGCATAGCCAAAAGGTCTCGCCTTTGGGACCTTATAAGTGTTTAGCCATGCAACAGTTGCATAACAAAATACTTATAAGGTCCCAAAAGCGAGACCTATTGGCTATGCCAAGCGGCCGTACAGCCACGAAAGTGAAAGTTATCGCGATCAAACATCAAAGCGGCCGCGAAAGTGAAAGTAATCTCGGTAAAGTGTGGTGTGCGCGCCCGCGCACATGCACTGTAGCTCTAGGCTGGCCTGGTAGCACCTTTTGGAGCCCTCTCAATAAGTCTCGCCAGACCAGCGCATGCGCTGGGTCAGGCGAGACCTAAAACCATGGAGTGGGAGGTAGCCTCAAACAACTCTGAACTTGCATCCATCGGGTATCATCGACACACCCCTCAAGTCCGACTGACATATCACTAATCACAAAATCCATCTAGACACTGGTGGGCAGGACAGGCGGTCAGAGCAACTGCTCTGGTCACATCTGCCTCCCCAGACCTGCTTCTATGTGGCTGGGAACATTCTGTCTACTGGTCTTGGGTCTGTCTGCACAATGGTTTCTCACCACATATTCTTTAGGCATATCTGCAGTTTCTCCATTCCTAATGGCCCCTGCGCCCCTTGCAACACAGGGTGCAGCTCTCATTTTGCCAGGTCTACACACTCCACTAATCAGATGCCTTTTATTCCCCACACCAATCATTATTGTCAAGGAGGCATATTTTTCTACATGCTGTGTCACTGCCAGGCACCTGCAGTGTCTCCAACAATCCAGAATCATTTTTAGATCTGTTTTTTTTTAACTTTATTTACCAGTTTCATGAGTGTTACAACGCACCAACGATATCATAAGCATAATGTAGTGATCGTGTTTAAACAGCAGGAAAAAGAGTAGCTCACAGATTCCATACAGTTATACAGCATATGTAAAATTTAGCTAACAAATTACATTAATCCAGCTCCTGTACGACCATCCCTCCGCCCTAAGTACCCATCCACCTTGATGTGGATCAAGGAAAACATACATTTAATCCCATTTCAACAGTTACAATTGTGACCATTTAGAGTTGATTCGATCTCAGCTCAACCCACCCAAGTTGGTACAAGCCCTTGTTCTAATTGCGAGGTGGGTTGCGGTCATGTTGCCGACGGATAGTTTTTGCAGGGGCCCCAGATGTCCCTGAACAGCCGCCACAAGCTGATCCATTTTAAATTTCTGCGGAGAATGTACATGACCCCAGAGACAGTTTAGATCTGGGTTTTGACAGTGCAGCTGTCAAAGAAACATATTGCTGACAGTGTACCTAGAGAGGGCTTTGTAGCTGCTCCTTTCAACCATCCTCTTCCAGCCATAGCCTGGAGACTTTGTCAATTACTTCTTGGCACAGCCCAAAGAAGGAATCGTTTCTCACCCAATGAGACTGGCTGTTTGACTGAATCACTCCATCTCCAATTGAGTGCGTGTACTAAAGTGCGCCAGTGCAACTATTGCCCTCTCTGCTGTCGAACTCCCATCTGTCTTGCCGTAATGTGCCAATGGTGCATGTGCTAGCACATTCAACCAGACCTATTGTCTTTGATAATGATTGTTGCATATCACCTATATTGTATGTAGATCTCTCTGCTCTACTCACCTGTAGTGCGCCTTGCAGACTGTGGCAGTTTCTGAATACTTTGTATGGATCTCGGGTCTTCGTTTACCTGTAGTGCCTACAGAAGGCTGCAGCACAGTGCCTTTACACTGTGGGGCAGATTTATAACGGACTTGCGCCACTTTTACGCCGCCGTTGCGTCACTTTTGTGACGCAGCGGCGGCGTAAACCCTGTACCATGTTGCGCCCCATTTACAACGTGACGCATCTAGGGAGATGCGTCACGTTGTAAAGCTTGCGCCACATGTGGGCGTACCTGCACAGGGGGGGGCGTTCCGGCGCAGGAATGCCTCCGAAAAGTGGCTGAGTGAAATCTACAAGATTTCACTCAGTCACTTTTCCGGCCATGCTGCGTCAAAACCCTGCGCCTGCTTGAAGCAGGCGTAAGGATTGACGCAGCATTGTAACGATAGGGCACCCCCGAGCCTTGCTGGAGCTACGTCGCGCTTGCGACGCAACTCCAGCAATGCGCCAACCTTCCGCCATCAGATGCGTCACGCATCTGTTTATCCTTACGCCACGATGCGCTGCATTGTAAATGCGGCACATCTATTGTGGCGCAAGGGTAAACTTTCGTGACGCATCTTCCCTGGCGCATCCGTGCTGATTTGCAGGGATGCGCCAGGGAACATGACTCTGCCCCTGTGTATTTTGGGTCCCGCTGAGCTCCTGGTACAGGCGTAGTGGTCCCTAAAGCCTGGCTAATTTATACACTGTGTATACATTGTGTATCTTCCTCTGTTGCATCTACCTGCATTGATATTTCACAAACTAGGGCCTCATTATACGTTTTGCATGCTGTGTGTGCTTATCCTTGCTGACCTAAATGCAGAACTCCCTAAATTCTGAACTGAGATGTCTATATTGTTATTGTGTTTACTATGTGTATGTCTCACTTCTAAATCCACGGGAGGAGCACCGTGAAGCCCTGGGCAGAGATTCTGTATACTTTGTGCCTCTTTTCAACTCCGTCTATATGCAGTGTCCCCTAAGCCTGGGATCGCGTTTGCATGTTTTGTGTGTCTCTTCTTCCTCAATTTGCACTGATCCATCAAGAAGGGATAGATTGCGGTGTTATTGTCATCTCACTGATTCATCCACCTGCATAGCCTCCTGCAGCTTGGAGCAAGCTTTATATAGATTCCCTGCAGAAATGTTTATGTATGGTGTGCGTAGTATTGCCCAGATTTACTATACGTAGGTGCTTGCGCAACGCATGGCGACACGTTGCACCACAAAATGTAGCACCTTTTGCATGCTTAAACCAAGTGCAGTGCCAATATTGTTTTGCGCACCAGAGCACCCGTTTGCCACTTTTCTTTGCAAAACGGGGGGTTGAACAGGGAAACCCCCATCGATTTCTGGCGAAGCCAGATCTGCTTAAATAATTTGGCCTGGCTTTGGATGAAAACCCAATGCAAAACGAACCCAGCCACAAACAATGGGTAAGCGGAATATTGTGTGATAGGTAATATGTTTCATTATCACAAATGTACACATTTTATGTCGCTTATTGTGGCTGGGTGTCCTCATTCTGAAATTTGTGCTGGACAGTGAATCATGCGTACAAATCTCACACAGGATTGCCTATGCGCTGTAGCATACCGCTTATCATTACGCTAAATGCTATCTGAGCTTGCGTGCAGCTGATGGCATCCTGGTTGCACAGCTCTTGCTAAAGCTGGCACTGCCCTTCTTCTTTCCATTCACGTAACGCAACATTGCTAACTTTCACACCGCGCTGCACAGCATGAATGTTAGTTAATTTGTTGCTATGCATTTTAGCCACCGTTGTGTCCATGCATGGTACTCCCTATAGACTGATCAGAGATTGTCTAAATTGTATGTGTGTGTATCTTTCACTTCTTCATCCCTAGTGCCCGCTGTGGACTCTAACAGAGTTTCTGTACAGTGCACATAAAATGTGTATTTATAGTACATGAAACTTCTACAATCCCTCTCTAATTTATTTAGAATAAGCAGCTTGTGATTGACCCAGTCACCGTTTATAAAGGAATATCAGAGCTCAAATGTAATACATTATTACAGTCGAGTTCTGATGTCGCTATGCCTGCTGCCAGAGCCACCAACCGAGGGGAAAGGCGAGTCACAGAGCATAACTAAAGCAGCTCTTTAAGGAACAACCCGAAATGTTGCTTTTCTTTATCCTGCTTTCTTTTTCTACTTGTTTAGTGATAAACAAAGAGGCGATATGGCAACGTGTTTATTTTTTGCACTCCTTAGATAGAAAAATTAAAATCTTTCACAACAAATATCTAACAGCTTGTTTGATGTGTTTTATTTTGCACTAGGGATTCTATTTTTTTAAATTCTTGCAAACATGCTCTATCTTTTATATGAAAGAGCTATGCACCAAGGATTTAAATGGTTTGGGGGAAAGGTAATGGTGTGACCATGTATTATAAAGAATAAAGTACCCTCTGCTGTACATGATAAAGATATTGCTAGTCACCTTAGGGTTTCATAACCGTATAAAGAAACTCTCCCTTCGGTCTTGTTCCTTTATATGGTTAAACAAACTCTCAGTGACTTGCAGTATACTTATAATGTACAGTAAGGAGTCCTTTAGCCCATATATAACTGTTGTGGCGACCAGGAGAGCCGTCTGTAGACTGGGGCAGATTTTGTGTATACCGTACGTGTGAGAAGTTGGCCGGGTATATAATGTCCATAGATCTCTGTACTGGGGTGAATGTATGACATTGTTCTGCATTCTGTACATCTATTGTTTTTGCATTTGTCACCCCAAGTGGGACGGGTATGCCCAGACATGGGTCCCGTGCTCTCCATGCCTACTGGAGTCAAGCTATCCTGGCTGATGAGGGGTGAAACCCGAAACCAATCCTAGAATGCTTCTTTCCAGTCCAGGGAGGACCTGGCCTGGCAGTTCGGGCTGGACTGTTCCAACTGGGCTCAGGGTCAAGACTGATTTGCACATGCCTGGGTTCAAACTGGAATGGCATGGGGAGCAAAAAACACAATGGATTTAGGCCCAGATCTCTGTACTGGTGTGAATGTATGACATTGTTCTGCATTCTGTCCATCAATTGTTGTTTTTGCACTAATGTAAGTGGGTACCTTGCACCAGCCCAGACAAACCTTATGGTGATTTAAGAGGTCTCAGGCAACCTTAGAAAGCTATCCAAGTGGTAGCTGTGGAGAGCAGCCTTCAGGCTTAGCCTTGAAGGAGTGTAAAGCAGCTTGTTTTCCCAGAATGCAATCTTATAGTATAGATTAAATGAAAATGAACGACACAAGGAATTTATAAAAAAATATGTATTTTTTATATAATACTCTCTAGTAGGTTCCAGAATCTCCCACACGGAGATGTACACAAAGCACACAATACTATAGAAAAGAAATCACAGTAAATAGCACTAATACAGTGTGTCCCGGGAGGGCGGACACTAAACCATATACTAAGAAAGTGGTATAAGAACCACGACTCGAGTCAGAACAATGTCAAGAAGTTGTAGAATCACTGGGGACACAAGGAACCACCCATGGTAAGTAGACAGGGACCCCACGGAGGGTGCGTGCAGTGTGAGAACACGACCGCGTGCTACGTACAATTCTACTTGTAAGTCACGTTGGATTTTTAAAGATTAGGGACCCTTCCCAGTGGACCCTGAAGAAACTCCGGAGAAGACAGAAGGTTGGAGAGCCACCCCACCCGTGGATACTGTGGTACCAAAGTTACCTATCCCAGGGAAGCCGGGTGCATAGGTGTGAAGTGGCGTCGGAAACCGCCATCGAACACAATGGAGGAATTCAGGAAAGTGTCGCTTCTGGAAGAGGAGAAAGTGTCTGTGGGAATCCAAACGTGGATTCTTTACGAAGTGTACCTGAAAGCAGGACAGAGTCTGGGTCACTTGAGAGTGACAAGTGGCTTAGTAGACGAATGCCCACCGAGGTCGGGTGCTTCAGGATAGATGGCGATGACCTTGACTCTGCCGCTGTGGTAACCAGGCGACGCTGAGGATGACCAGGAGATGGATGCGAGCTGTCCCACAAAGGATATTGAGTGCTGAGGGATCAGTGTCCGGCGGGAGCACCAACAAGCCTTGGCAAAAGCAACCCACGCAGCAAGTCAAGAAGTTGCAGGAAGAGGACCAGCAAGGTCCAGGAGACTCACCACAAGCAGGGGAGTCAGGGCAAGCCCAGAGCAATCAGGGGAGCCCATAGAAGACGTAGTTGACCCTCCACAGGACCCACAGGGAGCACAGAGTGTGCTATGAATTGCTGTCATTTGATCTTTCCGGCTCGTTGTTACTCTCCATCGTCATGCCTTGAAGAGTCCATAGGATGAAACATGCGTCGGCTGCCCGTGTGTCTCACTGTTTTTATAAGAAAAAGACTGGATAATAAGGGAAAGAAATGTTTTAATTTGGAATACCTTGGATTACTTTCATGGTTACTAACCTATTACTCTATGGACTATTTATTGTGTGCCTCTGTGTTAGAAGGCGACCTCAGAGGGGCCCGGAAGGGGCCCTGACTGCCCTGAGACCCACCCTCGAGGTATCGTAGCCGGGCACTGGCGGGAGACTCCTCAGGGGAGGAACCTCGTATCTAGGATCGTACACTCGGCACCACACGACAGAGAGACACTACACGAGGAGTTCTTAAGAGCAAATCTTTATCAGATCGGAGTGGTAGGATCTTTATGATCAGCAAGGCAAACTATATACAAGTAGAGCGCGGGCTCACAAAGTCTTGGAGGGGGGTTAGGAGGTAGCGGGACAGTCTTTGGGGATAGGAATCAAATGCAGGAGCGTACCCGGCGCACAGCTCACAATCCTCGAGCTGGGGGATACGCTGGTCGTCGTGGGGTCCGGCGGGACCAAGAGAGTCTGTGGGAGCTGCGAGTCACTCAGCAGGGCTCAAGCACAAGTCTGGAGGTCTTACGATCTTCAGGGAGCCGCGAGTCACTCAGCAGGGCTCAAGCGCAAAGTCGGAGGTCTTACGATCTTCAGGGAGCCGCGAGTCACTCAGCAGGGCTCAAGCGCAAAGTCGGAGGTCTTACGATCTTCAGGGAGCCGCGAGTCACTCAGCAGGGCTCAAGCGCAAAGTCGGAGGTCTTACGATCTTCAGGGAGCCGCGAGTCACTCAGCAGGGCTCAAGCACAAGTTCGGAGGTCTTACGATCTTCAGGGAGCCGCGAGTCACTCAGCAGGGCTCAGGTGTTTCCAAGGCGAATCTGCCGGACAGTCCCAGAGCACCCCTTGTTATAGGGCGACTCCTCTTTGATGTCCGGAGTCTGTGCAGGCAGGGGTCTTGTCACCTGGGGGTCGCTTGTTGGGGGTTTCCTGCCATTGTCCTTTGATCCTTTCAGGGCCGGGTCGGGAGGAGCCCCAGACACCCAGCAGGCGCGGAGCCAGCCCTCGGGGAGGCCGGCGGGTCGATCGAAACCCACCTTCCCAGGGAAGCGCAGAGGTGTGATGGAAACTGCTCCTCCCTTTCTCATCCCAAGGGGAGCGCGATGTCCTCCAGCCGGAGTGGCGCCTCTAGGCTAGGGTCGCGCTGGGGCCGGGCGGCCATCTTGGTGCATGCAGTGGGCACGCGGGCCCGGGGTGGCCAAAGGAGGAAGGCTACGGATGGGGGAAGTCCGGGTCGGGTGTGTGTGTTCTGGTGGGAAGGATCGGCTAGGCCATGGGCTCGGGGCTGGTGTGAGGTGCAGGGGTCAGGTCTGACTATGTTACGAGGGCCGGGTCTAACACGCGTCCCCCCCAGCTGAAAGCCGGAGAGAACTACCCATCTTCTTGGGGGTTCTCTTCGCTGAGGCGGAAGAATCGGGAGAGGCCATCGGCGTTGGCGTGGCCCGTACCAGGGCGATGTTCCACGGTGAAATCCATCCCCTGGAGATTGACCA
The DNA here is from genome assembly GCF_964204655.1 of Triturus cristatus. NCBI lineage: Eukaryota > Metazoa > Chordata > Amphibia > Caudata > Salamandridae > Triturus > Triturus cristatus. The sequence continues at coordinate 1,039,934,311 of NC_140584.1, read as the reverse complement.
CCGCAGAAGCTTGGGGTTTTCTCCTCGCATCTGCATGAGCCATCGCAAGGGGCGATGGTCGGTTTGGACCCTGAAATGGGTGCCGAACAGGTAAGGGCGTAGTTTCTTGAGGGCCCAGACTATGGCGAACGCCTCGCGCTCGATGGTACTCCTTCGGCTGAGGAAGGCCACGGGCTGGTCTAGACCCTGGTCATTTACCTGGGAGAGGACTGCCCCGATGCCATGCTCGGAGGCATCCGTTTGTACCACAAACTCTTTGGAGTAGTCGGGGGCCTGGAGGACGGGGGCCGTACACATGGCTGTTTTCAGGGCATTGAACGCCTCTTGGCAGGCAGGGGACCACTGTACCTTCTTGGGCTGCTTCTTGGACGTGAGTCCCGTGAGGGGACCGACCAGGCTGCCGTAATTCCGGATGAACCTCCGGTAGTAGCCCGTGAGGCCCAGAAAGGCTCGGACCTCTGTTTGGGTAGTGGGGGGTTCCCAGGCTAGGATGGCGTCGATTTTGGGCTGTAGAGGGGCGACCTGCCCGCTTCCGACCTGGTGCCCCAGGTAGGTTACCGAACCTTGCCCAATCTGGCATTTGCTGGCTTTCACGGTGAGGCCCGCCTGGCGTAGGGCGGTTAGCACCCTCCGGAGGTGCTGGAGGTGCTCACTCCATTCGGAACTAAAAACTGCAATATCGTCGAGATATGCAGCGCTGAATTTTTCTAGCCCGGCCAGGACTCTATTTACCAGTCGCTGGAAGGTGGCCGGGGCATTTTTCATCCCGAAGGGCATCACGCGAAAGCGATAGTGCCCATCCGGGATGGAGAAGGCGGACCGCTCCTTGGCTCCCTCTGTGAGCGCAATTTGCCAGTAGCCGCAGGTGAGATCGAAGGTGCTGAGGAACCGAGCAGCCCCGAGCCGGTCAATGAGCTCGTCGGCCCGGGGAATGGGGTGGGCATCGGCTCGGGTGGCTTCATTGAGTCCCCGGTAGTCCACACAGAAGCGGAGTTCCGGGGCGACCCCGGGGGCAGCTGCTTTTGGGACCAGGACCACGGGGCTGGCCCAGGGGCTGTCTGAGGGTTCGATCACGCCTAGGGTCAACATTTTCGAGACTTTGGCTTGGATACAGGACCGGACCCGATCAGGGACTCGGTAGGCTCGGTGTCTCACTGGCGGGCTGTCCCCGGTATCCACATCATGGACACACCAGTCGGTGACCTTGGGGACCAGGGAGAAAAGGTCCGGAAACTGCCCTAGGAGCTGGCGGCAATCCTCACGTTGCTGGGGAGTGAGAGACGGGGAGAGGTTCACTCCCTCTACGGAGCCGTCCTTCTCCTTGGTGCACAGGAGATCAGGGAGAGGATCTGACTCTTCTTCGGACCCGTCGTCAGTGGCCAGTAGGAGGCTCAGCTCCGTCCGCACAAAGTGGGGCTTGAGGCGATTCACGTGGAGGACCCGGAGGGGGTCCCGGGGTGACTGGACGTCTACCAAGTACGTGACCGGGCTCTTCCGCTCAACTACTTTGAAGGGCCCGGTCCATTTATCCTGGAGAGCGCAGGGTTTCACGGAGGCCATGACCCACACCAGCTGGCCCGGCTGAAACTTGACCAGCGCGGCGTTCTGGTCGTACCAGCGCTTCATCTCCTCCTGACTCGCCTCCAGGTTGGCCTCGGCCATCTCCCGGAACCTCCTAGTCTGATTTCGGAGGGCCAGGACGTAACGGAACACATCTCGGGGGGGGGGGCCTCGGTGCGCCGCCTCCCACTCTTCCTTGACCAGGCTGAGGGGCCCCCTGACGGGGTGCCCGTAGAGTAACTCAAAGGGGCTGAAACCCAAGGATTTCTGGGGAACTTCTCAGTATGCGAATAGGAGGCAGGGGAGCAGGAGGTCCCACTTACGCCGGAGGGGCTCTTCCAGACCCGCGATCATCCCCTTCAGAGTCCGGTTAAACCGCTCTACCAGGCCGTTTCCTTGGGGGTGGTACGGGGTGGTGAACTTGTAGGACACCCCGCACTGTTGCCATAAGGACCTCATGTATCGGGAGATAAAGTTGGTACCGCGATCGCTCACAACCTCGCGGGGAAAACCCATGCGGGAGAAGATCCCCATCAACGCCCGGCCCACCACGGGGGCCGTGACGGTGCGCAGGGGGATGGCCTCAGGGTAACGGGTGGCATGGTCCACCAGGACGAGGATGAACCGGTGCCCCTGGGAAGTTGGGGGGTCCAGAGGTCCTACAATGTCGATCCCGACCCGCTCAAAAGGGGTACTGACGACAGGGAAGGGTTGGAGGGGAGCCTTGCGCTTCCCTCCACTCTTCCCACTGGCCTGGCACGTGGGACAGGACTTGCAGTGGGCTTCCACATCCGCTTTCATTCGGGGCCAGTAGAAGTGAGTCACGAGGCGACTGTATGTTTTGTCCTGACCCAAGTGGCCTGCGAGGGGAACGTCGTGGGCCAAGCCCAGGAGGAGGTTTCGGAAGCGTAGGGGTACCACCAGCACCCGGCCGGACCATAGCTCCACCGACTTCTGTTCGCTGTACAAAAGGTCATTCTCCCAATACACCCGGTGCGTCCCCGTTTGGTCGCCTGCAGCCTGGGCCTCTGCCTGGGCCCGACCAGGGAGGGACAGGTAGCCTGCTCTCGGCAGAACTCCTCTCGGGAGGGGCCCCCCTCGTGGCGCCACTGGGCTAATTCGGGCAGATCGCCTAACTCGGTGTCTGGGGTGGAGTCGGAAGGCAGCGGTTCGTCACTGGCGATCGACTCTTCTGGTGGGGGGATGTGGGGACCCTCGGCCGGGACCATCCCATCTTCAGGGGTCGGGGCGTCGTCGACGTCCCTCAGGGGGGGGTCAGTCGAGCCGCCATGGATCGAGTGGTGGCGCACACCCACTCAGCGAGGCCCATCATCCCTAGGTGGGTTTTGCGCTCATCTTGTCCCCAGGGGGAACTTTCCAGGTCGTTCCCCAGGAGACAGTCGACGGGCTGGGAGGTTCTCACTGCGACCTTCAGTTTACCGACCACCTCTCCCCACTCGAAGGGCACCAGGGCTACCTTACATAGGCTTTCTGTGTTGTCGGCTGAAATGACAGGGCAAAATACGTTGGGGAGGACCTGGTCTTCGTGGACTAAATGGCTGAGGACACCGGTGATGCTGGCCCCGGTGTCACGGAGGGCTTCTACTTGGTGGCCATTGATCGTTACGAGCTGCCCATATTTCTTTGTGTTAGAGGGCAGGAGGCTCCCAGGGACCATCTCTCTATCTCCTAAGGACACTAGGGCCATAGCGGCGGGTTCCCACTCCTCGGCCTCCTCAACCTCCTCCCCCAGAGCTACATTGGCTATCTGTCTAGCGGGGGGTGCCTCCTGGGTGGTGCGTGGGGCCATGGGGCATTCAGGGTCGTTGGCGTAATGCCCGGGCTTCTGGCAACGGAAACAAGTGATGGTTACCCGGTGCCCCTGTCTCAGGGGGGGGCCGGATACAGCTGGTGGGGGTGCCGGGAAAGGTGGAGGTTGGGACTTCGGGGGACTAGCCTGGGACTCTCTCTGCCCTCCCTGGTTCCCTCCCCCTCTCTGGCGCGGTGGTCCCTGACTGGCTAGGGGGTACTCTCCTACAGGGCCCCGGGAGACCCGGGTGTTGGTCCAGCGATCCGCCTCGACAGCCAGCTTTCTCGGGTCCGTGAGCTTGCTGTCGAGCAGATGCTGGCGTAGTTCCAAAAAGCAGTTGGCAGGCAGGTGTTCCCACAGCATAAGGTCGGTTAGTTCTTCCAGGGTGGTTACCTTGCTGCCCTTGATCCACCCATCGAAGGCGCGGCTGAAGAAATTCACATACTCCACCCAGGTGGTACCCGGGATCTTCCTGCAGTCCCGGAACCGCTGGCGGTACATCTCCGGGGTGAGGCCGTACCTTGTGAGGAGGGCCGCTTTCATGTGTTCATAGGAGGTCTGCATGGAGGTGGGTAGGTCGAGCAGGGTGTCTCTCCCTTCGCTCGGGAATCGTCCCCATAACCCAGCCCCCCAATCCTTCTGCGGGACCCGATGGGAGGTCATGGCGACCTCGTAGGCCCGGAACCACTGCTGAATGTCATCATTCTTGTAATATTCTTTGACCACATCCTTGGGGATGTGGACCTTCTGCTCCGTCGGGGCGGCCGCCTCCCGGTTCCCCGGGGGCCGCGCTTCTTCGCTTCTTGCTTTCAGTTCTATTTCCTTCAAGCTACGTTCATGTTCCAGTTGAAGTCTCCTTCCCTCGTGTTCTCGTTGGAGTTTCTTCTCTTCTAGTTCTCCTTGTACTCGCAACTGTTCTACTGCTAGCTTTTTCTCGGCTAATTTCAACTCGCCCTCAATTTTGAGTTTGGCTAATTCGAGCTTGTGATGGTGACTTTTTTCTCTGTCTGCGAGTTCCTCCGGGGATAGGCCCCCGTCTGGTACGAAGCCTTGCACCTGGTTGCTGCTGCGTTCTCCTTGGGAGGATCCAGCTTCGTCGTGGGGCTCCCCCGCTCCTTCTGGGCGGGAGGCTCCAGAATCCACTCAAGCTTTCAGTGCCTTTTGCATGTCTTCTTTGGTGTTGAGACCAGTGGTAGCGATTCTGAGTTCCTTACAGAATTGTTTTAGTTCTTTGTGAGTGTACTCTTCCAGCTGTTCCACCTGGAACACGGTACTGGCGTCGTCTTCTATGAGAACCACGGCGTTTCCTTCTGCCATCTTTGTCGGTAGTGCGTCAGCCGTTCACGGTACGATCTCTAGATTATGGGCCCGAATCCCGTCGCTTGCCACCAATGTTAGAAGGCGACCTCAGAGGGGCCCGGAAGGGGCCCTGACTGCCCTGAGACCCACCCTCGAGGTATCGTAGCCGGGCACTGGCGGAAGACTCCTCAGGGGAGAAACCTCGTATCTAGGATCGTACACTCGGCACCACACGACAGAGAGACACTACACGAGGAGTTCTTAAGAGCAAATCTTTATCAGATCGGAGTGGTAGGATCTTTATGATCAGCAAGGCAAACTATATACAAGTAGAGCGCGGGCTCACAAAGTCTTGGAGGGGGGTTAGGAGGTAGCGGGACAGTCTTTGGGGATAGGAATCAAATGCAGGAGCGTACCCGGTGCACAGCTCACAATCCTCGAGCTGGGGGATACGCTGGTCGTCGTGGGGTCCGGCGGGACCAAGAGAGTCTGTGGGAGCTGCGAGTCACTCAGCAGGGCTCAAGCACAAGTCCGGAGGTCTTACGATCTTCAGGGAGCCGCGAGTCACTCAGCAGGGCTCAAGCGCAAAGTCGGAGGTCTTACGATCTTCAGGGAGCCGCGAGTCACTCAGCAGGGCTCAAGCGCAAAGTCGGAGGTCTTACGATCTTCAGGGAGCCGCGAGTCACTCAGCAGGGCTCAAGCGCAAAGTCGGAGGTCTTACGATCTTCAGGGAGCCGTGAGTCACTCAGCAGGGCTCAAGCACAAGTTCGGAGGTCTTACGATCTTCAGGGAGCCGCGAGTCACTCAGCAGGGCTCAGGTGTTTCCAAGGCGAATCTGCCGGACAGTCCCAGAGCACCCCTTGTTATAGGGCGACTCCTCTTTGATGTCCGGAGTCTGTGCAGGCAGGGGTCTTGTCACCTGGGGGTCGCTTGTTGGGGGTTTCCTGCCATTGTCCTTTGCTCCTTTCAGGACCGGGTCGGGAGGAGCCCCAGACACCCAGCAGGCGCGGAGCCAGCCCTCGGGGAGGCCGGCGGGTCGATCGAAACCCACCTTCCCAGGGAAGCGCAGAGATGTGATGGAAACTGCTCCTCCCTTTCTCATCCCAAGGGGAGCGCGATGTCCTCCAGCCGGAGTGGCGCCTCTAGGCTAGGGTCGCGCTGGGGCCGGGCGGCCATCTTGATGCATGCAGTGGGCACGCGGGCCCGGGGTGGCCGAAGGAGGAAGGCCACGGACGGGGGAAGTCCGGGTCGGGTGTGTGTGTTCTGGTGGGAAGGATCGGCTAGGCCGTGGGCTCGGGGCTGGTGTGAGGTGCAGGGGTCAGGTCTGACTATGTTACGAGGGCCGGGTCTAACACTCTGTATCTGTGGTTGTGAAGGAGCCCAAAGAAGACGTAGTTAACCCTCCACAGGACCAACAGGTTGAAGACACTGGAGTCGCAGGAGGACCTTGTGCAGCTATCAAAACAATAGGCCACGATGTAGTTGAAGATCTTTGCAGGAGAAGTTACCAGAGGTTGGGGCTACTTGGAGCCCAATGCACTTGCTGCAGAATTGCCAACAAGCATTTGCACTTGCTAAAGTACGCTTTGCACAGGGGTTCGGGTATTGCAGCCCCCACGAGGGATTCTGGCCTCAAACTGGGTGAGACGGCAGCTCTGGCCTCAGAGGACATAGAAACCCACCTCCTGTGTTGTTGAACCCTTCGGAATCCTTAGGAGCTCGGGATCTGAAGACCGGTCAGCAGTGTTGCGGTGCCTGCGAATGCAGGGGAGTGACCCTTCACTCCAAGAGAGATTCTCTTTAGGTGTCTTGGACGCTCCACAGGTCCTGCACGGATCCTATTGGTGCACAGGCACAGACAAGGCAGCAGACTGAAAGGGAGACGAAGTCAGGCCCAAACCAAGTCCAGCGAAGTCCAGAGTGCCTAGATGGAAGAAGTGCATTGGCTTCGGTTCTGAATCTTGTCAACGACGAATCTAGGCACCTACAACCAGGTAAGCCCTCAAGTACCCTAGGGAAAGGGTTCAGGGGACCTTCCCAGGCGAGGGTCTGAACAGTTCTTTGTCCAGTTTTGCACCAGAGGGGGAGCCAATGGCTTCCAGGAATGGTTTGAACTGGATTATGCACAGGGACACCAAATGTGCCCCTCATGCAGACTTTCAGGCGCTGGCAAGCGCACCCACCCAGCCCTAATACACTAAATCCTAAATGCCTATTGTTCTGCCTTCCCCTGCTCTAGCTTGGCTCAGCAGCAGGAGAGCAGAAATGTGTCCCTGGTCGGCAGCAACTATTTTGTGCTGTCCGGGACTGGAAGGCTGGTACCGGGAACACTGAGAGCCTAATGGAGGGCTCTCCTGGTGGGTGGAATCATACCTCCCACACCGGTAATGGTGTGGGGGTATGATTCCAACATGTTTGATACCAAACATGATAGTATTCGTTGCAGCCGTTTTTTAGATGGTCATTGTGCGGTCACGCGATGCCCCTCTTTGTACTATATGGCTGCTTCACTAACATCCCGGGAGAATGGACTCTGTAGGCTGCAGGGGTGTCCTGCTCATGCAGGGGCACCCTCTCACTTGGAACAAAGCACCCTGCCCTCAGGATTGTAAATGTCTGCTAGTGGGGTTACTTATAGATCTTAAATGCAATGACCCTTAGATATAGTAAACCTATATCTTTCGTAAGTGGTGCATGCACCAATTTACACAGGCTGCAATGGCAGCCCTGTAGGTTCATTTTGAATGGTTTCTCATGGGTGGCACAATACATGCTGCAGCCCATGGGAGACCTCTGGGGTACCAATGCCCTGAGTACAAGGGTACCATATACTAGGGACTGACAAGGGTACCCAAGTATCCAATCTGGAGTGTACCTAAGTACATAACACAACAGTTTAAGGAGAAAGCAGATCAACTGGGGTACTGATTAGCAGGATCCCAGTTAGACTACTCAAAAACAGTGTCATAAAAGCAAAAAGTGGGGTAACCATAAGAAGCAGGTCCTACTTTTCTATAGTATGCATGTTATGCACCAATACGTTCTGTACTTCTCTGCAGTGCACCCACCCCTCTATAGCCTGACAGTTTCAGTACACTTTAGAACTCTCCAGTACCTACTTTGTCCTTGTGCAAAACCCCTAGAGCCGTGGTACCCAAGCTTTTCAGAACCGCAACCTACTTTTTAGAACAACAAGCTTTCACAAACCACTTACCTTTAATATACACGAGGAGAGGTGATTTGTGAATGTAACTAAAGCATCGTGTGGTAGTGCATTGTCATTTAGAGACAGCACATTATCTGTTGAAGTGACTACTAAATTTGCACAGAGTTTTATTGATAAAGCTATATTGCACACAAATGAGGGGAAATCGGGTTTCTGTGAATATTTATCATGTGTGCATTGTTTTGATCTTATCAAAATCTGTTTCCAGCACACTGTAGAATAACAAAAAAGTGTTTTGTTTTTGCTTTCCTAACTGCTGGATGCACACAGTTCATTTACAGGTATTTACATTTTGTTGAGTATTTTTTTAAAAAAACGACATCCTATATTATCACATTTTTCACTTTAAAAACTCCTCTTTCTGTGCCGTCAGAGAAAAAAAAAAGAAAACACCAACCAATAAAGCAGCCTCACATTTGACCTCTGCCATTGGATCACCAATGTGACAAGGTAAATAAAGAATGTAAAGGCATCTTTATTTATTGCTTTAACTCTTTCGACCCACCAAAAATCAGTAGAGGGTGGCGACCCACCGTTTGGGAAACACTGCCCTAGAGACACATGGGATAGAGTTGTACACTGTGTGTGCATACACGTCCCCTTTGCCTAGCCACCTACAGCCGCCTGTTGACTGGGGCGGTTTCTCTATGTCCCCCAGTTCCAATCCCCGGACTGCTTCCAGCGCCCCTTCCGGTCTCTCTTTGTTGTCACCCTATCTGCTTCCTCGCTTGCTAGTGACGGGTTTTGACCTCTCTGCCGCGCCCCCACTTCCGGGTCAACAACTCTACCGTCCAGTTGTGCATCTTGAACTGCTTTTTGAAATCCCCCTGCTGGCTGGGCCGAGATGGGGGTGCCCTGGGTTTCACACTATCTGCGTTTGTAGCAAGCATGTTTAAGAAGGTGAGAAGTAAGTTATACGAGGATGGAGATATTTAATGGGCAGTAGACAATACAACTCGAGAACGGCTCTCTGATCATACTCTGCAGAAGTCGAACAGTTGAGAGGCGAGTAGGAGGGGGCAGTGGAGCAGTGGCGTCAATGAAGGGGGGGGGGGCAGAAGGGGCCCGTGCCCACAGATGTTTGTGCTACCACCTCTCTCCTTCGCCCCATCACCTCAATTGTTGAATGTCCGAAGAGGCGGCACAGAAAAACACACACTTTACAGTGCCACACACATTGATTGGTCCAAAGCAGTGTTGTTTGCTTAAATCAGACTTTGTATATGTGTAAATATTTAAATATACATAGAAAGTTACGTATACATACATACATACATGCAAAGTTACATTTAAACATTTTAAGCACACGCATGTATATGACCTTTATAGGTTGCCCCAGCACTTTCATGTGTAGCCCAATGTGTGTCTTCCCTTAAAATACATTTCTAGAGACGCCACTGGTGGTATGTTGGAGACGGAGAGAGGAAAGAGGTAAGTGTTTACGCACAAAGGAAAGGCCCTGGGGGAATTAGATGCCTAAAGAGCTTTCAGGTCTCTGAATCTAGGTGGATGAGTGAAACAACCTGCTGTTGTGCTAAATACAAAGGCCTGGCCGGAATGTGGGCAAACTGGTTCTGTTCTCCAGGTCGGGTTTCTGTCGTTGGGGGGGGTGGAGGAGGGGCATAGCTACACCCCAGGAGGCTCCTCCCCATATGGAGCCCTATAACTGGCTTGGAACACCTCCTTGCCAACATTTCTGTCAGCGATTTCAACCTGCAAGGAAGGTGCCCAGATTCACACGCTCTCAACTGCAGAATAGCACAATGGCTTCCATGGGGCTGCAGATACTGGGCATCGCCCTGGCTGTGATCGGCTGGATAGGCGCCATTGTGGTCTGCGCGCTGCCCATGTGGCGAGTGACGGCCTTCATCGGCAACAGCATTGTCACTGCCCAGATCATGTGGGAAGGGCTGTGGATGAACTGCGTGGTGCAGAGCACGGGGCAGATGCAGTGCAAGATCTACGACTCCCTGCTGGCCCTACCTCAAGACCTTCAGGCGGCCCGAGCCCTGGTGGTCATCTCCATCGTGGTAGGAATCCTGGGAGTACTCATGTCCATTATGGGCGGCAAATGCACCAACTGCGTGGAAGGCGAAAGCACCAAGGCAAAGGTCATGATCGTCTCAGGGGTGGTTTTCCTGCTGGCGGGTATCCTGATGCTCATCCCTGTGTCGTGGTCAGCCAACAACATCATCCGGGATTTCTACAACCCACTGGTGGTAGAGGCGCAGAAGAGGGAGTTGGGGGCTTCACTCTACATTGGATGGGCCTCAGCAGCTCTTCTGCTTCTTGGAGGAGGCTTACTCTGCTGCAACTGCCCCCCAAAAGACCCCAAAGCTTACTCCGCCAAGTACACCATGGCCCGTTCCCAAGGAGCGGCCAGCAACTACGTCTAAAGGCCAGCATCTTGACGTGGACATTCTGCCTGGTCCTGTGAAATCAAGTCAGGTATCGAAGGACATAGACTCCCAGGGGAGCCAGCAGACCATGGGAGTGAACAGCATTACAACTTCACTCGTTAAGAGACGACATTTTGCAAGGACCTTTGTGCCAGGTGAGACTCCTGGTCCCTCTCACTTCACTTGATTAGAACTGTCTGGGATACTTCTATAACTGCTTTCGGATCCCACCAGACTTCAACACCGTCAGGCCCTGGCGAGAAGCTGCCAACACTATAGTAGGGCCGCGAGCCAAAATGTTGGGCTCCCTGGGGGACTTCTGTTTGGAGGGAAATTGGGGAGAAAGTTCGGGACTGTGATCAGAAAATCAAAAGCTGTCTGCAGCAGGCGTCAACGGGAGCAGCGAACAGGTGCAGAAGGGGACGAGGGAAAGTGTTGGGCAGGTGCAGGCAGGGAGGAGAGCCTGGGGATGGAGGGCTGGGTGTGCCAGAGCCTGACTCAGAGACGAGAAAGAGCCGCGCCACCGCCCTCCCGGGAACCAGCAGAGAAGAAGCGGACCCACCCCGCAAGTCATCAAGGGGCCTGGGGGCAACCGCAAGTGGGACTCTCCCGTAACTTCTGGGACCCTTCCCCTCCAGTCACTTCTGGGACCCTTCCCCCTTTGCTGCAATCCGTCACCATGACAGCTCGTTACCTGCTGCGAATAATCACCAGTTGCCACCCTGACGCAAACGGCGTGCCAATGGACATTGTCCGACCTCACGCAACCAATCACGCACTCTGACGCCATCAATCACCACGTCAAGAGACTGCCATTTTCTGTGTGCATGGACAGCCGCGATGAGGGGTGGTGGGGGGCTCTTTTTGTGATCTCTGAAGCTCTCGCTCTGTGATTTAAAACACGTCTGTTTGTCAATGCACATCCCCCGTGGCTGAGCGTTATTTGCAGTAAGTCCAAAGTTAAGTATTAGGGACAAGTTGTGATGTGGAGGGGAGTCCACCCTGGTGCGAGGCTAGTGAGATGGAGGGTCGTAGCAAGGATGGGTAGAGTGGGAATCACGAGATCCAGAGCAAAATAAGAGAACGTGACAGATAGGAAGCATGGAGCGGCTGGGGGGAGAGTGGGTAGAGGGAAGGCGAGGTGTTATTGGAGAATGCGGATGAGGGATTAGGCACGGGGGGAGGCGGGTGTTAGGGAAAAGCAGGATTTAGAAGGTCAGAGACTGGCAATGAAGCCGCGTGCCCTTTCTCTGTCTCTCTTCACCCTCCCTTCTGTAGTACCTGCCATGTTGTCCGCCATTTCGCTTTATACCCGTGCGCCCCGTCCAAAGCAAGCACCTCACCTCCCTTTCGACCCACCCTTCTTTCTTCCCGGTTCCGGTATCTCAGCTGCCCCTTGCTTGACACCCCGCCCTTTTTCTCATTGTTTTGATAGATCTCTCACTGTTCATATCGCTGCCCTCTCCAACCCGTCATTTGACCTTTGTATAAAGTGTACATTTAATGTTAGATCATCAATGTAGTAGTAGCAGTACTCGTAGTGTACATCATCTTAACCAAGGGGTCCGTCCTCTTTCTCGGTTGCCAAATTCCTGGTTCCATAATTTACTCCCCCCCCCCTCTAAACAGATGTTTGTAATGTGAAAGGCCAACAGGACACACACAAGAAGGGCTGGGTTGGTCATGAGTTAGAGAGCAAACAGCGCCCCTAGTGTTCAGCATGCGGGCGCACCACCACTACCTTCCACAGAAAGCCGGAAAGTCAGCCGCGCTCGACTTTCTGGTTTGCCAAACAGGTTCTCGTCAGTCGAAACCGCTTGCGGGCCAAGCTGAGCCGTGACTGGGAGGGAACAGAGGTTCGGCCCGAGGCCAGGCAGAGACAAAGGCCGTGTATGCCCCTGTGCGCGACAAGGGATTCCAGTTCTGCGTTTCAGAGTCCCACTCGAATTATAATTATAGGGCCTCCAGATACATAGGAACGCGAGATTGACATGCCCAGAATGCACCGAGAGGAGACTGGAAACTGTGAGGGGATCGACACCTCACTCTAAACATCGAAGCACTACAGATGTGTATGGGACGGTTTCTTGTCCTTCAGACCAGAGGGTGTAGGGAGACCCCGGGGGACAAGCCAAGTATATGCGGCACCTGTGTTCCCTACCTGTGTTCCCTACCACCGGCCACTGTAGCCTAGTTATGTGGAGAACGTGGCGCGTAGGGAATCCTTCAGTGCCTCGAAGTCGGGTGCGGGGCTTCTGAAGTACACATGGCCTCCAAAGTCTGACAGGCAGGCACACACCCGTTTAATTCGCGCAGTTGATCATGGGTAGATAAGATGGACAGGTTGTGTGCAGTCTCTTCTAGGGGTGCAGGAAAAGGGGTGTCTGAAATTCCTCTCAGAGACAAAGTGCATTCGATGCTCCTGTAACCTACTTTTTGTAATCTTTTTTTGTGCTACTGTTCGCAAAGTGATGTTATTTTGTACAATAAAATATTGCTTGTCACTGACGAATTGTCTCCTTGGTCATTTCAAGCTTCCAGTCACAGTGGGGGTGGGAGGCATCTTGTGAGTGAGGCCTCGTCCAATGTGCTGCCAGAATGTGAGAAGGGTGCTGAGGAGGGCATGGCTTTGGGGAAATGGGGTGGCTCAGTGGACACCCACAATGTGGCGGCAGAAAAGATGGCGTCAAACAGGGGTCTAAGACTCGCCATGCTTGTGCGAGGAGCAGGCGGGACCAAGTTTAACATGATTTGGGGGATCAGGGGTAGCATGGAATGTTATTGCCTTGGTTTGCTTAGACACTTAAAAAAAGGGTCAAAGTGTAGAACCTGACATACTAACAGGGACAGAGTACCTGGTCATTAATCTGAAGACAGGGCAGCGGGTGAATTGTCCGGTAATGGTCGTGGCTGGAATGAGGCCCCGTCAGGAACATCTACTCCTTGGACCGCTGCCTGGATAACATAGCCGTGACAGAGCCTCACTTTCTGGTCAGTTGTTCTCACGGCTAAAGAAGGCTTCCTCTGGGTCATTGGGGGCCTGGCTGGTATGAAGGGGCACAGGCAGACATATAATGAGCTTCCTCCTGGTTTCCCAGGGCACCCAGAGATCCAGCGAGGGCTTTCTCCTGCTCCAGTGGAGCCATGGGCTTCTCCAGGTTCGTATTGCCCTAGTGTAACCGTCAGGCCCGGACTGGCCATAGTGGGCACCGGGCGTTTGCCCGGTAGGCCGCTAGGGTGGGGGCCGGTTTTGGGCCGTTTTTGTTACTGGGGGTCGCAAATATCGGCCCCCTGTAACAAAATCGGCCGAAACCGGCTCTCGCAAACTGCTCGGCTGCACTCCCCCTCACCCGGGGGGGGAATGGGGGGGTCTGAGCAGTTTGTCAGTCCGGCCCTGGTGACCGTCAATATGTGACTGCACCAGTGGTCGAGGGTACCATTCTCCTGTGTTGCCATTACCTGAGCCGTTGTGTTCACTTTGTCAGGGAAGACCAGGACTAGGAATAATGAAGATTACTGGTAAGTAACTGGGGCATTACCAGAGCCCTTGTGATCTGGCGCAGTATTTACCCCTCTGCATTCTCCTGGGTTGCCATTATCAGAGCACTTGTGATCTGGTGCAGTATTTACCCCTCTGCATTCTCCTGGGTTCCCATTATCAGAGCCCTTGTGATCTTGCGCAGTATTTACCCCTCTGCATTCTCCTGGGTTCCCATTATCAGAGCACTTGTGATCTGGCGCAGTATTTACCCCTCTGCATTCTCCTGGGTTCCCATTATCAGAGCCCTTGTGATCTGGTGCAGTATTTACCCCTCTGCATTCTCCTGGGTTCCCATTATCAGAGCCCTTGTGATCTTGCGCAGTATTTACCCCTCTGCATTCTCCTGGGTTCCCATTATCAGAGCCCTTGTGATCTTGCGCAGTATTTACCCCTCTGCATTCTCCTGGGTTCCCATTATCAGAGCACTTGTGATCTTGCGCAGTATTTACCCCTCTGCATTCTCCTGGGTTCCCATTATCAGAGCCCTTGTGATCTTGCGCAGTATTTACCCCTCTGCATTCTCCTGGGTTCCCATTATCAGAGCCCTTGTGATCTTGCGCAGTATTTACCCCTCTGCATTCTCCTGGGTTCCCATTATCAGAGCACTTGTGATCTGGCGCAGTATTTTTCATCATTCTCCTGGGTTCCCATTATCAGAGCCCTTGTGATCTTGCGCAGTATTTACCCCTCTGCATTCTCCTGGGTTCCCATTATCAGAGCCCTTGTGATCTTGCGCAGTATTTACCCCTCTACATTCTCCTGGGTTCCCATTATCAGAACCCTTGTGATCTGGCGCAGTATTTAACCCTCTGCATTCTCCTGGGTTCCCATTATCAGAGCACTTGTGATCTGGCGCAGTATTTACCCCTCTACATTCTCCTGGGTTCCCATTATCAGAGCCCTTGTGATCTTGCGCAGTATTTACCCCTCTGCATTCTCCTGGGTTCCCATTATCAGAGCCCTTGTGATCTTGCGCAGTATTTACCCCTCTACATTCTCCTGGGTTCCCATTATCAGAGCCCTTGTGATCTGGCGCAGTATTTACCCCTCTGCATTCTCCTGGGTTCCCATTATCAGAGCCCTTGTGATCTGGCGCAGTATTTAACCCTCTGCATTCTCCTGGGTTCCCATTATCAGCGCACTTGTGATCTGGCGCAGTATTTACCCCTCTACATTCTCCTGGGTTCCCATTATCAGAGCCCTTGTGATCTTGCGCAGTATTTACCCCTCTGCATTCTCCTGGGTTCCCATTATCAGAGCCCTTGTGATCTTGCGCAGTATTTACCCCTCTACATTCTCCTGGGTTCCCATTATCAGAACCCTTGTGATCTGGCGCAGTATTTACCCCTCTGCATTCTCCTGGGTTCCCATTATCAGAGCACTTGTGATCTGGCGCAGTATTTACCCCTCTACATTCTCCTGGGTTCCCATTATCAGAGCCCTTGTGATCTGGCGCAGTATTTACCCCTCTGCATTCTCCTGGGTTCCCATTATCAGAGCCCTTGTGATCTGGCGCAGTATTTACCCCTCTGCATTCTCCTGGGTTCCCATTATCAGAGCACTTGTGATCTGGCGCAGTATTTACCCCTCTACATTCTCCTGGGTTCCCATTATCAGAGCCCTTGTGATCTGGCGCAGTATTTACCCCTCTGCATTCTCCTGGGTTCCCATTATCAGAGCCCTTGTGATCTGGCGCAGTATTTACCCCTCTGCATTCTCCTGGGTTGCCATTATCAGAGCCCTTGTGATCTGGCGCAGTATTTGTCATCATTCTCCTGGGTTTCCATTAATTGGGCACTTGTGCCATCATTCCAACATCATCCTTTAGCATTTTCTTGTGTTACCATTACCACAATGTGCGGAAGCGGTATTCCCTTCTTCTTGTGAGTTTTTGTTTTTAGGTTGAGGGATAACAGACAATATTGTGGTTTGTACACACAGTTTTCCCTCTTTTTCTCTCTGCTTTTGATTCAGAATTAATGGTCTGCTCATTATACATGTCCATGTGCAAGCCACACCCCCTGGCGTATATTTATCCCTCCCTAGTATGTCCGTCTTGCAGGGTTCATTTCTTAGTGGAGTGCCCAAAACACCAAATCTCTTTTCCGTGTCCCTCTTATTTGCACTTCCATGGCCTCATGTACAATATTTAGATGCGCAGCAGCTCAGCAAGCTTTCCAGCTGCGCTGCCATGCGTCAAAAGAAAAGGTCAGGAATGCACCGTACCCATATGATACGGAGCATTCCTGTCTTTTCCCCTGCGCTGGCGCTCAATGGGCTGCCATGCGTCAACGTAGATAACCTTGCGCCATGGTGCAAGGGTGACTGCGTTGTAGGGGTGATTACGTTTGTGCAGGAAGGGGCACCTTCCTGCAAAAAAGCAATCACAAGAGGTGTTTTCCTGTTTTTATGTGCCCTGCAGAATGCAGAACACATAGGAAAAGGAAAAGCGAGGACAAATAAAGGAATTTCTCCTCGTTGCGCATCTCTTACGCCTTGCCTGGTGAGGTGTGGGGATCTGACGTATTCCCAGGTTAACGAAACCTTGTAAATCTGGGACTGCGTTAGGTTTCATGGATGTTGAGTGGGAACACCCATATCAACACCCATGGAACACCCCTTTCATGTAGAGTAATGCGTGAACGGGGGCATATTTACAAGGCCATGAATAGCCATGCACAGTGGCTTTATGTGGCCTTGTAAATATGGGCAGGAACACTGCACCACCGGTGCAATGGGCTTGTAAATAAGCCCCCCATCTCTTCTTAGTTTCTTTTATCTTACATTTCCCTAAGCATTTCACTATAGCCAGATAAGGACTGACATTGGTGGATTTGTTATTTACCGAGTCTACTATTCCTTTCTATGCCATTCCTTTCACATCATGAGTTTTGCATCTCACGAGGGGCGTTAATGAAGTGATATTGCGTGTTTTGCACCATTGCAGTTTTCAAAACACAGAACGTGCAATTTTTTTCAAACACAATTCTGCCATGCGCTTACTAGCCAAAAATGTGTGTGGGGAAAAAGCGAGGTATTCCTGCATATATTGTACATCTTATCTGGGCGCAAACACCAATTTATTTTCAAATTGGGATTTTCAGTCCGAAAAGAATGAAATCCTGATTGTTCCTTTGCTGCAAACCTGTGAAAGCCCAACATATTCTGTGCCCCAACTTGCAAACCCTTCTGATCTGTGACCCTTACATCATCTGAGTGTCAAATAGAAGAACCCATACTGTCTCAGTGCCCCTCCATCTCTTTGACCGTCCACTTGTAGGCCCATCGTGTCTAAGAGTCCCTCCCTTCATCTCCCCTGATGGTCCAGTTGCAGGCCCATCTTGTCTGAGTGCCCCTCCATCTCCCCTGACAGTACACTTGTAGGCCCATCTTGTCTGAGAGTCCCTCCCTTCATCTCCCCTGACGGTCCAGTTGCAGGCCCATCTTGTCTGAGTGCCCCTCCATCTCCCCTGACAGTACACTTGTAGGCCCATCTTGTCTGAGAGTCCCTCCCTTCATCTCCCCTGACGGTCCAGTTGCAGGCCCATCTTGTCTGAGTGCCCCTCCATCTCCCCTGACAGTACACTTGTAGGCCCATCTTGTCTGAGAGTCCCTCCCTTCATCTCCCCTGACGGTCCAGTTGCAGGCCCATCTTGTCTGAGTGCCCCTCCATCTCCTCTAACAGTACACTTGCAGGCCCATCTTGTCTGAGAGTCCCTCCCTTCATCTCCCCTGACGGTCCAGTTGCAGGCCCATCTTGTCTGAGTGCCCCTCCATCTCCCCTGACAGTACACTTGTAGGCCCATCTTGTCTGAGAGTCCCTCCCTTCATCTCCTCTGATGGTCCAGTTGCAGGCTCCATCTTGTCTGAGTCCCTCCCTTCCTCTCCTCTGATGGTCCAGTTGCAGGCCCATCTTGTCTGAGAGTCCCTCCCTTCCTCTCCTCTGATGGTCCAGTTGCAGGCCCATCTTGTCTGAGTGCCCCTCCATCTCCTCTGACCGTTCACTTGTAGGCCTATCGTGTCTGAGAGTCCCTCCCTTCATCTCCTCTGATGGTCCAGTTGCAGGCCCATCTTGTCTGAGTGCCCCTCCATCTCCTCTGACCGTTCACTTGTAGGCCCATCTTGTCTGAGTGCCCCTCCATTCATCTCCTCTGATGGTCCAGTTGCAGGCCCATCTTGTCTGAGTGCCCCTCCATCTCCTCTGACCGTTCACTTGTAGGCCCATCTTGTCTGAGAGTCCCTCCCTTCATCTCCCCTGACGGTCCAGTTGCAGGCCCATCTTGTCTGAGTGCCCCTCCATCTCCTCTAACAGTACACTTGCAGGCCCATCTTGTCTGAGAGTCCCTCCCTTCATCTCCCCTGACGGTCCAGTTGCAGGCCCATCTTGTCTGAGTGCCCCTCCATCTCCTCTGACAGTACACTTGTAGGCCCATCTTGTCTGAGAGTCCCTCCCTTCATCTCCCCTGACGGTCCAGTTGCAGGCCCATCTTGTCTGAGAGTCCCTCCATTCATCTCCTCTGATGGTCCAGTTGCAGGCTCCATCTTGCCTGAGAGTCCCTCCCTTCATCTCCTTTGACAGTCCACTTGCAGGCCCATTCTGTCTGAGTGCCCCTCCATCTTGCCTGAGTGTCCGTCCCTTCCTCTCCTCTGATGGTCCAGTTTCAGGCCCCATCTTGTCTGAGTGCCCCTCCATCTCCTTTGACCGTCCACTTGTAGGCTCATCGTGTCTGAGAGTCCCTCCCTTCATCTCCTCTGATGGTCCAGTTGCAGGCCCATCTTGCCTGAGTGTCCGTCCCTTCCTCTCCTCTGATTGTCCAGTTTCAGGCCCCATCTTGTCTGAGTGTGTTAGTGGAACGCTTGTGCTGCTGCTGGCTGTGTTGTACATGTTCAGCTTGTGTGTGAGACATTGCATTACCGCATACTGTGCTGGACACACTACATTGACTGTTTGCAAAGGGAACGTATAAGTAAGTGTACACAGGAGGTGGGTTCCCAGGTGTGAGACTACATTACAATGTGGTCATTACGACCGTATGTGAGTGAGACCAGGGTCCGTAGTATGAGGCTGGGGAGTCCGAAGCTCCTCGCCAAGGACCAGGCCCTGAAGGCCGCGGGCTGCTGTTTAAGGTGGCACCGGGGCGTATGTGGTAAACTTTAGTTTTCACAGAGGCAACGCTCGTTTTCACGGATCCCTGCGTGCATTTCCTACACCCCTTGGGGGGTGGGGGGTGTAATGACGCCGATGTAACAGTGCACTACTACAGGGGGTTAGGGGGCAGGGGTGAGTTCGAAATGTTCCGCTGGCCCGAATAACCGCGAAAACGGTCTGACCTACTGAGCCAGAGAGTTTGTGCTGCTGGCGCTACAGTGTCACCCTCACTACCCTGGGTTTCAACTTCTGGGCTTTCCACGTCACTCAGCAGCAAACGGGAGGGAAGTGAGGGGGGGCCGCCTCTGGCGGGTCACTGCACCTGAGCTCTCGCTTCTAACAGCGGTCTTCTGGAAGTCAGAAGTTTAATCCTCGGCACTGCAGACCCAGCTGTACATTCTTCTGAGGTCGAAAAATGCCATACATTGCGTACTCGTATCATTAGTTACAGCTCTTAGAAACAACAGAAGTGCTGCATGCAGAGCAATATAGATGGAGGTATTATAATCAACACTTCGAGGCTACCGGGGGTCACACGAGCGCGATGTCACTCCCGCCCGCCCCCCCTCCCCCCCTCCCCCCGCATTTTGGTGAATGGAAAGCCATGCCCGCGTCGCCCATGGGTGCCCACACTTCTCGGTAGAGCCTGCCACAAACAGGTTTGACGGGATTATCACATGACTCGCGTGACTGCAGTGCAGAGGGAAGGTCAGCTATAAACTACTTGGGGTTAAATGTAAACTCCACCCGGAGTCGCTTCCACGTGAAAGCTGCTCCTGCGAGTGGAAAACCACAGGGCATTTCCGTGAAAAGCTCATCAAGCGGCGCGAGGCGCCGGCGCGCGCTTATGACCTCAGTTGATTCTTGCTGATTTTCAGGAACAGGATAGTGTGATGCACTTAGCATTACACTTCTTGATCCATGAGCCACCTGGCAGTCTCTATGGCGTCGCACACCGTTTTCCATAGTGATGGACATCACATTCTTGCAGTTTAGGGACTTATACAATAGCTTTTACCCAACTGAGTGCTACTTCCTTTATCTATTCAGTGCGAGGTAAGGGTGCAATTTGGGCCCAGGTGCAAATATAAGCTGTGGCAAAGCCAAAGAGTCTGATGTCGGGTGATATGTGCGCTAAATAAATATTCCTCATTTGATGTTGGCTGCCAGCCGGTAGGCTTTGCAAACCTTTTAAAAAATATATTTTTGCAAAGCTTTAATTCCCAAAAAATAAAATGAATGATGGTCCATGTGGTCACATCTGATTGTCTTTGAATATTTTTGTAATAAAGTTTTACGACACACACATAGGTCGACGTCTTTGAATGTTTTTGTAATAACGATTTACAAAAACATTAAAATATGGCTCATCGTATGTGGGCATGCATGACTGTGCCAGTTTGGAATGGGTTTGAAAGTCCTTTCAAAGATGGTTGCCCCTGCTAGCACACATACATGCACAAGCACGGAAGCCCAGCCATTTTAGAATGAGTTAAAATCTCATTTAAAAACCTAGCGACTCAAAGCTATAAACACAGGATACGACACTGTAAACAGCATCGAGGGCCAAGGAGCAGCATCTCAAAGCTATAAACACAGGATACAACACTGTAAACAGCATCGAGGGCCAAGGAGCAGCATCTCAGGGCTACTGGGTCCATGAAAACTTTAAAATAAGTAAAATAAATTAAAACACTCTTCTTTTAAACCCGCAATGGCCCCAAAACTCCCTTGCACTGAAAGGGACTATTTTCTCTATGGATGACTGGGCAGAGTAGCATTAGCCACAGAGAAAGCAGCCTTGGTGGATGGAAGCAAAATGAGAATGACAGTTGTGCAGACCAATAGATGAAGACGACACGCTGAAAGTTCCTCATAGTAAGTATATTTTATATAAACATTTTTATCAAAAGCAAAAAGTTTTGGCTAATTCCAGACATGAAAATGCCCCCAGACAGCAATAGTAAAATACAGCAATAGCGAGGGTTAAGTGGGCTCCTCGGACCCATGGGCCCCAGTGCCACTGCACCTACTGCACCGTTGATAGTAATGACCCTGTATCAATAAAAGTATAAAAGGGTGAGTTGGCCACAACAAAATTCTAAACCAGGTCCTTCTGACCTGAGGTGCAAATAACAGATCCAGTAACACATTGTGCTATCTCCACAGCCATGCATTCTGGAAAGATGTCTTGGGGGTTCGGGCACCTTCTGCAAAGGCCTGAGTGTATCCAGCAAGTCTCCGGTTATACCACTGAAAAAAATAGATCAGGTGTTTAAAGCACTTGAACAGAGAGATGTGTGTGTAGTCTGCAGGTCACATGTTTCAATCATAAAATAGCTCAGAGGGTTGTAAAGTAGAGCAAGGGGAAGGATGCATCATTGACTTGAAAGTTCACCACTGAAACGGGTAGTGATCTGTAGGTAATACGTCTGAATCATAACAAGGCAAATTAACTCAGTCTTTCATATTTCCAAATTCAGCATACTGAGTGCCATTACAATGATGCGAGAAAAGAGCCTCTTGTTGCACGGTCACTCCCATTTTTTGCTGACTGGTCCTGTTGGTTTTGGAGCTGTGCACAATGGGTCAGTGCTGTCAGGCCCCATCATGTGTGGGCCGATCCCTAAAACTTGATAAAGTTGTATAAATCCTAATAGACCTTCTTACATTTCCGGTAAAGCCATAGCATATGGTGCAGGAAGTATACCAATGGCATGGAGGAGTTAATGTCACTTGTGGACGGCAGTATGTGTTGTGAGGCTGACAAAGAAAACATGGCTTCAGACCCACCCTTCCAGCCTCACCCCTGCAGCTTTCAAACCTACATGCAACGTTTTGCAAACCTATCAAAATAACTATGTTTGAAAAGAAAGAACCCCACTTATATTTAGTATTGAAATCACCTCTTTTTAGGCACTCAAGGTAGTGTACGTAGTATTTAAAAGTGGTATATAGTAGCAGTTAGTATTGGAATATACCCACAGCGACTAGTCCCCAAAGTTATGTTCACTGTGAAGTGCTGTAGCTGTCATATGAGAAAAACTAAAGTTAAGAATACAATCATAACTCTGCTTATTTTGGTTTGAGACAAGCAACTGGTATAATCCAAACACTATTTTTAATGTTTATTAAAAATGCAATTTAGCAGTCATATTGTTCATAAATGTTTAGGAAAAGTAACTTTTAAATGTTAGACTTTGCCTGCCTATAACCTCTAGCAAGCTAATTAGCTATAGCCTTCTGGTAGCTGGCATGTCAGTCCTTCCCCTTAATGAGGCCTGATACCAAAGCAGAAACAATGGCTGTGGTCTTTTGGCAGGAACACTTGGGTGTGAAGTATGTCACATATACATGAGCTGAGAAAGGGCAGCTCACTAGAGTTCAGGAATGGCAACCATAAAAAATATATTCCATGCTCAAGGCTTGATCTGGGTATGGGTGCTGGCGTAGCTCTGGGAATCAAAGTACGTACTGTTATTTACAGGACTAAAAGCCCTCACCCACCCTTGGGTGCCATATGTCTTAAATGGATTCATCCTGGTACCAGTCCTGGTGCAAGCTATTACCCTTGTGTAGGGGAGCTCATTACATTTTTGTATGGGTGGTAGTAGGATGGGTGCTATGTGGTGAGCACTTCCGGGTGTAGGATAAGAGAATATAGTACTGATGGGAATAGGTATAGGTTATAACTACCTATTGGTGAAAAAAAGATAGTGTTTTATATCTCTAATGGTAGATTTATAAAAAGGTAGGGATTCGTTTGACCCACAGACAAAAGTCAACATGCTTCTGCTCAGCAGGAATCCTCATTCGAGGTGCATGGGCGTTCGCCTGAACCTGTCTCTGCTTTCAAAGCACATCATGTAAATAATCAGTCAAAACAAAACCATGCACTCACCGGTATAACGTGCCCAGCTCTGGTAAATGATCCAAATGCAAATAACGACATCAATGGGTACACAGTTATACAATGCTGCAAGTTGTCATGCCCCAGTGGGCTGTGTAATAAATGTTGTGGCCTAGACACAATGTACAGTGTAACAAATAATGTTTTAACCCCGCTGCACTTATGAAAAGTATCTCCTATGGGGAGCTCCTGAGAGCTAAGAGGATCTACAGCACTGGAGATGGTTTCAAGAAAACACTAAAAGATATGATAAAAGATTTAGAAACATGGATTATAATACCACTACTCTAGAGATTGCCAAGAACAAGGTAGATAAACTTACAAGGAAGAATATTATCTTCATTCAAGCAAAAGTGGATGCTGTTCCTCTAATACTGGTGCCTAGTTTACTTAGGTACGTGGACCAACCACCAACAGGTAGGAGGTGGTGGGGTAGTACAAGGAGGAAGAGGGATACGGGTATCCCGCTCTTGTGGAACTAGGGTCCTCACACACCCAGCAAGCTAGGTGTCATGCTTCATCATCTGGACCTGCTCCTCGTTGGGTCGGGGCTGCAATACCCAACGGGCACCCGTGAAGGGGCTCTTTGTCGGAGATCTTTTGTTCCTTAGCCATGTGATGAAGTGGGGGTGTGTGGCCCGTGAAGGTGTAGCTATAGTGAAGTGCAGTGAGTGCGTTAAAAAAGGTTGGATATTCCAAATAATATTTTTATTCCGGTTGGAAATCCACCTCGTTAAAAACGTGTAGAGTGGCAGCTCCCCTGACGTGGGGGTTCAGTTGAAGCTATGCTCATCTCATGGGGTCAACATGTTTCTTGCCTGATGGTTGCTTGATACCGGGGCAATTCTTCAGGACCTACTATGTGAAAGTTGAATATATCTACACTAAATGGTGCAGCTAGTTGCTAACTACCACAGTAAAACACTACATCAAGTCGCTCCAGTAGTGCTATTCGAAGACCTCCCGATTGCGGGATTATCGCCTCTGCCGGTACGGGGAGTCAATCAGACACCTCCGAGTATGGTGTTGTGTCCAGTGGGGGGACCGCAGTGGATCACCTACCCTCTTCGCCCGTATCATCCCACTGGGACATGACAGCTGGCACAGCTGTATAACCTGTGTACCCATTGATGTTGTTATTTGTATTTGGATCACTTATCAGAGCTCGGGACAAGTTATAGCCGTGAATTGAGTATATAAAAAGTAAAACACTACATGGTTTTGTTTTGACCTATTATTTTCATTATTGACAAAAATAATGTGTTAATAAATCTCACACAGCAGAGAAAAACTTCATGGCAAAGATAGTAGTACTATACGTTAGAAACGGGAAAATCAAAAGAATTTTTAATACTGCCCTCACACACTTGGTAGTGTCATGCTTCATCATTGGGCCGCATCATACACCCAGGTGCAGACCAACACACTGGATGGAGCGCAATTTTTTTAGAAGATGAAGGACAGTGGTGAGGGTAGAGTGTAATAAAGAGAGACAAAAACACAAAAGTGTTACTCAAAACATAAAGGAAAATAAATTTTTCTCCTGGAGAAACGGGACCAAGAGAGGTGCAGATATATTTGTAAAACTGCCTAGGTGTTAACCAGTAACTCTTTATTTAGTGTCAACCTCTGGCAGGATTAAAATTATGAATATGGGGTATTCAAACCTGAATACCCCATATTCATAATTTTAATCCTGCCAGAGGTTGACACTAAATAAAGAGTTACTGGTTAACACCTAGGCAGTTTTACAAATATATCTGCACCTTTCTTGGTCCCGTTTCTCCAGGAGAAAAATTTATTTTCCTTTATGTTTTGAGTAACACTTTTGTGTTTTTGTCTCTCTTTATTACACTCTACCCTCACCACTGTCCTTCATCTTCTAAAAAAATTGCGCTCCATCCAGTGTGTTGGTCTGCACCTGGGTGTATGATGCGGCCCAATGATGAAGCATGACACTACCAAGTGTGTGAGGGCAGTATTAAAAATTCTTTTGATTTTCCCGTTTCTAACGTATAGTACTACTATCTTTGCCATGAAGTTTTTCTCTGCTGTGTGAGATTTATATATTGTTATGGGAGTCAGAGAAGACTCAAACCCTTGTCTCTTCTTTCTTGTGATATTTAAAAATAATGTGCTGCCAATTATTGAGCTTTGTGGAACATTAATGCACTTTACTCATGAGTTTGTCACATTTATGCCTAATATGTTTACTGTGCAGGAGTGGCTGGTGGAATTTGAAACTGGTGGGGCGTATGCAGAACTAATCAACGTATGTGAGCGAGCGCAGCGAGCGAGCCCGACGGCAATCAGGGGGGTTCGGGGGATCGTCCCCCGCGAATTTTTTTTTTTTTAGATTCGCATCTTTTTGGTGCGATTTTCAGCACTATTTCTGTGATAAATGGACTAAAAATTCAGTTCTTCTAGGCATTAATAAAAGAAAACTCATACATTATTTTAGAGAATTTCTGGGTTGCCAAGCAAGTCTGACTTATGAAGAGGGCTAGGGTACTAAGCAAGACTGCTTTGGCTTTACCCTTTCCAATAGAAAACACTAGTTAGCGATGTGAACAAGTTCAATGGACAAACCTGGGGTCTAGGGAGGGTCCCTCTCCTGAGAAAGAAATGTAAAAAAAGATTGGCAAATGGTGCATTTTACAGCAAATGAATGCAGCGATAAAGCAAGGCTTATTAAGTAGTGGGAACGTATAGTCTTGAAATATTAAACACATTAAAAACTGCCCCTTATCCTCTTGCATTTTTTTGTTGAACAGTTACTGTAATATGTATATTGTTCTGCATGACAACTTTAGCCCTTTAAAATCTATGCTTGCCCGGTATCTTGCACTGCATGTAGCATTAACTTTGGAAAAATATGCTCTAACCAGACTTCGGGAAGCACCCACAGCTGCTGACTGTAACCAGTCATATAGAAATATGTGCAGACAGGTCTTTAAGTGAGATGAAAAAAGTGAGTGCTCCCTATAAAGGAACATGCCAAATACATTTCTGTGAGCCCCATAGTGTGCCATCAGACCGGTATTTTGGTTTCTCTCTGAGATGTAATTTTATCCTGACAAATGACACAGCAACTGACATACTGTCAGTATGAGCGAGCGAGTATGAGTGAGTATGAGTATGAGTATGAGCGACCTGCCTACGGAATATTAATTAGGCAGGTCACAAAACCTATTTTGTAAAGCGAAGAAAACATTTCTCATGTGTAAAATGAGATGTGTACATCGTAAATAGCCATTTTGTGGTTACAAACTATAATTTAGCGAATTGGAGAGTTTGCTATCACAACATTACTGCATGTTTTGCCTTATTTTGAAGAGGAAAACTCGAAATACGCGTTATTTACCAAATGTGGTAAATACCTCTTCATTGGTTATGGTATTTACCACATGTGGTAACCACCCCACCATAACCTGCCAAATTGTAATAAGGTCCTCAAAATCTTAGCAATTGCAAATACAGCATCTGACAATGAATTTCCTCCAATATACCTCCCTTTGGTTCAAGGAATTCTGCGGGTGGATACTGCTCTGAATTAAGCACTTCTTCCACAAATAAGTGTTTTTTTTAGTTATTACTGAACTGTAAATCCGCTGCAGTTTTGAAAATAATCTTCTACTCAGTTTTTTGATCTCGCTGCTCACAGCAACATCTACTCTGAGAACATCTTGTTGTATCAAGCGTTCCTATAGGTTTGCTGGATTTCGTTTTACAGAGGCACAGCTGTCACGCGATTACACAATCTAGGGGACCCTAGTCGCGGCTCGCAGACCGCAGTACTCTCGGGGGTGAGGGGCCGAGGGTGAATAAAATTTAGAAAAAAACTTACCTGACCGCCTCTGCTCCTGGTCCACCGTCCGCGTTGGCGCCTCTGCCCTCTTCAAACAGGAACAGCACGTCAGCACTGGAGTGCAACCCCTCAGCCAATCCTGGCGCTGCTGCTTCACCAGGATTGGCTTACGGCACGGTTATTCTTCGCCCGCCGCCTGCCCATTAGGAGACCGAGAGGCCCCTAATGGGCATGCGCAAGCCACTGCAAACACAAGTGCGCATGACTGGGCACGGGTGAAAAATTCGCTCACCTTCCCCACTCATGCGCACTTGTGCTGACTGCTGCCTGTCCCTGGCTGGTGGTCTGACAATGCATGTCAGTCAACATGACGCCGGACCGCCCACCCCCTTCAGACTCTGAAGGGGGTGGGCGGTCCAACGTCATGCTGACTGACATGATTGTCAGTTCTCCCTCGTCGTCTCTGAACTTAAGTAAACTGAGTCCGTTTACTTAAGTTCAGAGACGCCGAGGGAGCTGCGGGCGTGGGCGGGTGGGGGGGGGCTACGCCCCAACGCCCCAATGGACGCACCGCTACTGTTACTGTGTCCTCACGTTCATGTATATATAAACGATTCAAGCAAAATGGCGCATACTACACTGACAAAGGCAGTTTACTGCCGAAACGTGTCTGTATGTGTTTGTGCTGCTCCTTAAATATTTGCTAATAAAGGCGCATCCAGATTGCCTGTCGTCCTTTGGATATTGTGAGGAGTTGGGGGATTCGAAGGCACCTGTTGGCGAGGCGTCATTTACAGCACAGTTAGCGGGCTGGTGGTGGCCGACTTTGGCGAGAATGTGGAGGAGAGATGGTTGAGAACATAGAGCAGGAAGTAAATGGAAGGGGATTACCATAGGTCATATCTTGTAGTGACATTAGTTAAAAGCACAATATATATGTTTTAAACACTCCTGTGACAAACACAGTGCAGGTTAATAGATGAACACCGAAAACCAATCACATACTTTGTACAAACACTCTTACGCATCGTGTTTGAATTTAGCATCTCACCTCTATGGAGGGCTCGGGGGTTAGCTTCACTGCATAGAGGGATAAATATAGGACATAAACGGATAACCTGTAAATGATAATGTAATAAAATGTTCAGTTAAAATCTCACTCTAGTGGTGTGCACACATGCTTTTAGCCCAACATTTTTGTCACAACAATAGCTGAATGTACATAAGGGACCATATTTACAATATGCATACATTATATATACATCAGCCCCATGTTGCTGTGGGATTTATTACAGTCTATAACCTTCAAAAAGTAAACAACACCATGCCGTCCTGCTTAGGTGGGGTTGAATGTGCTGTCTGTACTGCTTACTTCTATTACCGATGTACCCACCAAATGTACTTTCATCCACTAGAGGAGACATCAGCATTAAATAAAAAAAAGTGGTCGGTGTGGCGAGTCACGTTGTGCAAGCGCCACCAAATGTGATGATGTCATGAAGCAGAACATCATGGTGTACAATTGTCATAAGCCCTTTGTGAAGCTTGGGAAACGTAGTCACTGTGGATATGGTCAGGGCTCGAGTCGGGGTACCACGTGGGTGGACGGCGTCCCCCCACTTATTTTACCGGGTTTTTACCGGGTGGACGCCGTCCACCCTGCCCAAAAGATGAAGCCGGTACCCGAGCCTGCGCGCGCGCTCAGCACTCACCAAACCTAACCTTCTATTGTCGAGAGAGGGCGAACAGAGCTCTTTAAGTTGTTTCACGTTGATGGAGCCGTTCAGTATGACAGACAGGCTCTCGTGGCCGTATATTAGAAAAGGTCAGTATGTGTTTATGCATTTCAGACGGAGACCGGCAAATTTACTGTGGGCAATAAATACGCACCGAACAAGCGCATCTTTAATTTCCCCGCTCCTTTGAGTGTCAATACGGTGACTAATTCCAACGTAAACATTCTCCTTTTCCCTTTGAACCTGCCCCCATCGCCTTCTAACCTTTGTTAATTAGTGGGGACTCCATCTCGTGACGTCACTTCCGGCTGTGAGGTCACTTCCGGTGACACCACCTAACTTCGAGCGTCCCCCCACTTCTTTTTTTAGGACTTGTGCCCTGGATATGGTGTTGGTTAACTGAATAAACACATCAGTCAATATATTATTCTGTGGTGTGGATGTGATTTCTACATGTAGGATGCTAATTAAATCACAAGTGTGCAGTACACAATATGTTATTTGTAGAAAAGCATGGATGTACCTCTGAGGCTACACCACTTGTGGTGGTGCTGATATTCTTGGAATAGGGGCATGACTGACTATACATACAGATGTCAGTCTAACGTCAAAAAGCTATGAGATGTATCCGTGAACTGGATATCCGTGAGATGTGTAACAGTCTTGCTTGGGTCGAGTAACCAGTGATGTCATTGATGCCAGTCACTTCCGATGTTGTGTGTCCCTAGGTATATAAATGTTAACTGTTCACATATGTGTGACTATCATCAACCAGCCTCATATTTGAAAGGCAATCAACATGCCTGGGAAAGTGACATCCATGGTATATCATCATTTAATCCAGTGGCATCAGCATGTAGTCTAAATATCCAATGTTGTTTACTCATGTGGAAGAAATTGGATGTATCTTTCGGGTGGTCATTGAAATTGGACTTGTCAATTATGTTCCACCTTAATTCGTACTCAGAGTCTCTGTGTAGGTTTGTCAGTTTAGTGGTGGAACGCTTGCATCTTATATTGCACCTATGATCTTTAATCCTTATCTAAATCTTTCTTCAAGTCATACCAATATATATTTGTTGTGATGGGCAGGTGATCAAATAGATTACACCGTTGCTGTTGTTGTTAAAGAGTCTAATTCCCACAGAGGTTTAAAGTCCAAATTTATTTGAGTGCAGGGTTCAGTCAGTTTGCAGAAGAGGGATAGGAGCAGACTGCCTCACATCCCAGCAGAATTTGCCCCTTTGCATTATGGTAAATACAGTTCACAATTAGCGCTTACTTGAATATTAGCAGTAGTATTTCACTAAAGTTTGTGCAGGTAGTGCTGTTCATCTCTAGACATGTGTTTTTGGATTTTATTCTTTATCAGTAGAGATCAAAAACTATTTTTTTCAGTCAGTTTGCACACTGCACAAGAAGCACAAGGGTAATGTCTTATTACCTTAGATAAACCCCACAGCGGGGTTCTGATAATAGTTGCTGTTTTTTTCAAGGCATGTGTGTACTAGGACGTCCTTCAGGTTCTGGTTACATTTGAACACAATTAGAGGTTTCTCTAAAG
The DNA here is from genome assembly GCF_964204655.1 of Triturus cristatus. Classification (NCBI taxonomy): domain Eukaryota; kingdom Metazoa; phylum Chordata; class Amphibia; order Caudata; family Salamandridae; genus Triturus; species Triturus cristatus. Next base: position 1,039,904,309 of record NC_140584.1, on the reverse strand, counting down.
ATAATGTGCCAGAGCTAGGTATATGCACATGCCAGGGTTTTAAATTAGTTTCTTGAGGGTGTTCTAGAAACTGGAATATATGCTGACACACACTAATCTGTCTTTGGGATGTTGAGGATGAGATTCTAAGAGAGCTTGATGATTATTGTTTCTTGATCTCTTCTTAGACCTCATTATCACTTGTATGGGATAAAAGTATTGTTGTAAGTGGGTTGTGAGTATATCTGCATGTTCCGTAAAGTGTGTAAATCTGAGCATTTTCTACGTTGATGTAAGAATAATCCTACAAGAAGGTACTCTTTTAATGCCTTAAGGTGATGGCTGTTAAATTGTAGTCAGAGTTCTGTCTGCAGATTTCTTCTAAACGTCCGTGGAGCGCCCACCAATTAACAGATAGATCAAGATGTCCAAGGAAATATGTCTTGTTGCTATGTTGTCCAGTGAACCTGAGGTGTGGATAACAATTATTTACCAGGTTAGAAAAGTCGGACTGCTCTCCTCACTTTCCAGCCAGATGATGAGACAAACAGCAACATCGCATTTCAATAATTGAACCTGTTTATAAAAAGGGTTCCTTGAGGTGTAGATATGGATGACTCCAAAATCATACATATCAGATTCGCTAGACTAGGGGCAAAGCTACTACCCATGGAAATGCTCTTGGTCTGGAAGTATAGTTGGTCTTCAATTTTGAAAATGATCTTTAATGCTAGAGTGGCACATTCCATGGTTGGTGGTATGTATTCTGTAATGTAGGATTGCAGAAGTTTCATAGTTCTTAGAGCATCTTCTCATGGTATATAAGTATATGGGGACTCTTTATCTAGGCCCATAAGCATATGTTTCATGGGGTCAAACTTTAACCCCTTCGCTGCGGTGGGAATTCCGCCGCAGCGCTGGGGGGTGTGGGGGGGGGGCAGCGCGGTGGCACTGTGCTCATGACGGAGCCACTCCGTCATGAGCCACGGTTGAGCTGTGCTCATGACGGAGTGGTTCTGTCATGACTCCGCCCAGTTGCATTGTCCCCCCGCACAGGCGGGGAAACAGCGCCGCGTGGGAGGAGCGGCCGCCAACGGTCGCGGCATGACGGAACCACTCCGTCATGAGCACACGGCAACCGTGGCTCATGACGGAGTGGTTCCGTCATGAGCGGGGAAGGGGTTAAACTGTCTAGGAGGCATAGAATGTCTTTCGTATTCTTCAAGTAAGATGACAGCATGATTACTAATGATCAATTTTTATAAGAGCTCCAGAGCTGACCTATTCCAGAGACAATAAATACACCGGGGGACAGAAGTTGTTCTCTGTTTATCTTCAGAAGAATGTAGAAGTATGGAGTTTAGGGGTTATCAGTTGGTAAATATTCAACTTCGTGTTTAGTGATACATGCCCAGACTAACATGTGCTCACTGCCTTCTTGCTGGAGCCCTGAAGTCATCTTGTAGGGTCTTTTTGTATCTTCTGGTAATGAATGTCATTATCTAGGGTCTGAAGCACTCTTGTCTGTAGTCAAGAGTCAAGTTATAACAATGGCGCCACCTTTGTCTGCTGGTTTTATGGTAGTGATGTGGCCATTGCCTAGATCACGGATCACTTGTTCTTGTCTAGAGAAGTTAAAGTATGGTTGTTTGTGGTTTCTGCCTGTAGGCCCTTTACAGTGGTCTGTTCAAATGGAAGTACTTCATGAAGACTACACTGTGGTGCAGGAATAAACTAAATCTTTATTCCGGTACTCTGTCCGCTGTCAATGAAGCTTTAAATGGAATTAAAAAAATATTTAAGGCATCTCTGAAAAATGGATGCTACGGAAATGAAATCAACACTTTTTAATTCTGGCTCAACAGTGCAGCTGTCTGCAAGACTTATTCTTACCAGTTCTTTAAAATACACATAGACAGGGCTTTGGCTCCACCCAGAGGAGTATCTTTCCTCTCACCCTATGCTGATTGCTGTTTGGTGTATCATTCCACCCTCTTGGAAAATGCTTCATATGGAATGCACTTTACATCAGAAACGTACCTTCAGGTATCGCACCGTTTGTCGTTTTCAATTGTTTATCTCCGTCAAGAATTCTATACAGGAAGCAAACATTCTTTAGCTATTTGTTCCCTCTTTTTACATATGTTAGGACATAAAGAGGCAGACCTAATGACTTTGCCAATGCTTATTTTTTAGCATTCATGCTTGCAGATGCTTTTATCTCTGCCTTAGTACTCAAGCTCTGACATTTGCAAGCATGTGGTGCAAGGCCATATAAACGTCAAACTGTTGGCTTTGCCATTGCTTGTTAGTTTTGCAGTGCCAGTCTCTTCAGGGGACAGGGGTTGCATTACTGGCCCTTTGCGGACACGAGAGTAGAGCAGGAGGTCTGCGGTTCCTCGTAGGTCTCTATCTCCAGATGTGCACAGTCACTAGACAGCATCAGCTGAGAGCCCACTCTGTGATTGACAGCCGGGGAGAGTTAGCGACAGGTCGGATATGCGGACGACGCTGTGTCCGGTTATGCGCAGATGTAGTGTCGAGGAATATGGCGGCTGAATGTCAGTCAGTGGTGGTATGTATGTAGGAATGTTCAGTGTATGGAAATTCATGGTGGGCGTTCGTTATCGGATGAGCAAACACACTTCACAATTCGTAAAATGAAAGCCCAGCACTGGATACTTTTAATTTGGAGCACATGGAGATACTTTTAGATACATCCTAGAGAGGTGCAGGGCATGCCTCAGAGGTCATACATGGGCAGGCAGTACGTATGGTATTGTTTCTTACAAGTGATCCTTGCAAAGAAGGCAAGGACTGAATGGGCAGGCGGAGTGGAGTATTCCATCGCCCAAGAGAGTGATTACTCCAGTGAGAAGCGAAGTTTACCTTACTGATCTGTCAATCCGTCCACCTGCCCCGACTGCCTATGTGTGCTGCTTTTGTGCTGTGTGTGTGATTTGTGCCACTGTGTGCATGTTTGCTCCATGTCTGTAAGTGCACATGCAAATGATAACCTACTGTCATTGTCAATGGTTCGTTTTGGTGACTGTTCACACAGTTCATTTTATAAATGAAATTTACATCGAACAATTTGATTAAACTCTATGGCGTATGCCTTTTGAGAACAAATACTTTATAAAAATATGTAAAATTAAAACAAATTACACAGACCATTCGAGTGTCAAACATGCTTTAACAGCTACCTGTTGTTTCTTCCACTCCTCAGGCGTTCAGAGATAATCCCACAACATGGCGGTGAAGGCCCTGCAGATCACCGGACTGGCCCTGGGCGTGCTGGGCCTCGTCTTCACCGTGCTGACCTGCGCGCTGCCCATGTGGAGGGTCACCGCCTTCATCGGCTCCAACATCATCACAGCCCAGGTCTTCTGGGAGGGCCTGTGGATGAACTGTGTGTATGAGACGACAGGGGAGATGCAATGCAAAATCTACGACTCCCTCCTGGAGCTCGCCTCAGACCTCCAGGCGGCCAGAGCGCTGGTGGTGGTCTCCATCGCGGTGGCCTTCCTGGCGCTCCTGGTCTCCATTGTCGGCGCAGAGTGCACCAAATGTGTCGATGAAGAAAGCACCAAAGCCAAAATCTCCATTGCTGCTGGCAGCATCTTCATCCTGGCAGGGGTACTGGTCCTCATCCCGGTGTCGTGGTCAGCCAATAACATCATCCGCGACTTCTACAACCCGCTGGTTCCCGATGCCTTGAAGCGAGAGCTGGGGGGCTCCTTGTACATAGGCTGGCTGGCTTCTGGCCTGCTCTTCTTTGGGGGTGCCCTGCTCTGCTGCTCCTGTCCACCCAAAGAGAGCAAGTCTTACCCTGTGTCATACAAAGCAGGGAAGCCTTCTACCACAGCGAGCTACGCGCTGAAGAACTATGTGTGATCACAAGATGCCAACTAGAAGTCAACCACAGACATTGATTGCTGCATGGACCCGCTTATCGCAATGGCTATTGCTTACTTGGAATTCTTGCAACAGAACTAACATCGCGCCAGCAGCTGACCGCGCTCTCCACCCCACCATTAATGGTCACCTGCCCCTTTCTTAACGCGCCCAATCCTCATTGGTTCAAAGTTCAGGGGAAGATGGTGCATAGGAGAACATTCTTAATGCACATATGTATCAAAACCAGGCCTACCCATCACACCTGCCACCAGGAGCTTTTAGGATTGGCTGCGGCTTAAACTGGACACACCTGGTTAATTATTCCATCCCAGGGACCCATTTTGGGCAACGGACAAGACCAGACCACAAGCCGCAGACATCAAAGGAGTTGATTCCAGGCTCTGTGATGATCACCACTTCGGGTCCATGGTATTTGATCCCATGATGCTCCCTGCAGTTTTTTCCTCGTTTCCACCGGGTGAGTAGGCAGGCCGGAGCCTCGCCTCTCGACATCTTCTTGGGGAGTTCGAGACCAGGCGTGGGGTGCCACAGTGTGCCAGCCCCATTTGCTCACTTCCTTTATTACTCGTGACTGCAGCAGATGATGCCTTCAGCTGTCCCCACCCGCAGCCTAAGCACGAAAGATGCTTCATTACAAATGTACTGCGAGGCAAATCAGAGCCAAGCACCAGCTTCAGGAGACAAGCACATGGACAGTGAGAGCCAAGATCTCCAAACACCCCCCCTGCTCAGCCGAGCTCCGTTCTCCTTGATTGTACTCGCTCAGATGCTTCATTTAACCAAGAGCAGGCAGGTTGTATTCCAGTGTGACTGTTGTACTTTGCGTTATCCACAACATGATTGAGTGGGAGGTGTGTGTGCTGCTGTGGCGGAGTCACAGTGAGGATGGGTTCTCTTAGTCCAGCAAATATCAGACAGCAGCACATCATGTATGACCCGAGTGACACCCCTGTCTTTGCTACCACATGGGCAGCCTCTGTCTGTCTGCAGCCAGCCCTGGCGGGGGCTTTGCTTCGGGGTCTGTCCTGGCATCACATGGAAGGACAGGATCCCTGGTGCTTTGTATTTTACAGGCGCTCTCGGTTGCACAGGGAAAGAGGTGTGTGCTGACCCAACAATCTTTAAAGGGAATCCAGAAAAAGGTGGGCGCAAACAATTCAGGGGCTGGAAGGGGTCGTGCAGGGACCACCTTAAGAGTATCCATTACTGTATCTGTCACAAGCCAAGGTCAGTTCAATGTCAGGATTCCTGTGCAGACCACACTGTGCATCGCCAGAGACTGTGAAGGGGCAGATTGTCTCCTCTCTTTCGGTGGCACAGACCTGGGCAGGGCTGCAGAGGACCAGAGAGGCAGGATGCGGCGCTTTCAACCAGGAAGAAGCATTTGTTGCAAACCCTGCCACATCCACAGGGTGGCAGAAGAGAAAGACCTGCTGGGTGTCCAATGTTATGACTGACAGAAGCAGTCAGGTCATAGAAAGACTGCCTGACATAAAACCTTCCAGCACAACCACCTGTGCGCATGACAGAGATGTGCCAAAGATAATGCACCTTGACCATCCCAAGGATGGACAGGAAGAATGTGCCAGAGACAGGCATGCCCTAGTTCTAGGGTACAACCACCTCGCTGAGATGAACATAAAACATTGTGACTGTGCCAAAGACAGATTAGGAAGACAGAACGGTGCAGCTGTGCCACATACAGAACAATGCAGATGTGCCAAGGACAGAACGGCGTGGTTATATCACAGACAGAACAATGCAGATGTGCCAAGGACAGAACGGTGTGGTTGTACCACAGACAGAGATAAGGATGTCCTTCAAAGAGATTACTATCGGTGTGTTAGATATAGAACAATACGGTTGTGCCAACGGCACTACAGATCGGGTTGTTCTAGAAATAGTGAAATGGGTTGTGCAGGAGATCCAGCAGAGCGGGTGATATAAAGGTAGAAGATGGGTGTGCCAAAGATAAAACACTAGGATTGTGCCAGAGTCACCGCATAAAAATAATGTGCCTCCGATAGAACAGCGTGGTTGTGCCAGAGACACAGAACGGGTGCTCTAGGGATTGTGAAATCTAGGGTTGTTCTAGGGACCCTGCAGAACAGGTGATATAAAGATAGAACATGGTTCTGCTAAAGATAGAACACTAGGATTGTGCCAGAGTCACCACATAATAATAGCGGTCTCGAGATAGAACAGTATGGTTGTGCCAGAGACACTTCAAACAAGTGTTCTATGGATAGTGAAATGTAGGGTTGTGCTAGAGACCCTGAAAAGCGGGTGATATAAAGATAGAACAAGGGTGTGCTAAAGATATAACACTAGGATTGTGCCAGAGTCACCGCATAATAATAGTTTGCTTCCGATAGAACAGTATGGTTACGCCAGAGTGACAGAACGGGTGTTCTAAGGACAGCAAAATGTAGGGTTGTGCTAGAGACACTGCAGAGTGGGTGATATAAAGATAGAACATGGGTCTGCTAAAGAAATAACACTCGGAGTGTGCCAGAGTCACCACATAATAATAGTGTGCTAGAGATAGAACAGTATGGTTGTGCCACAGTGACAGAATGGGAGTTCTAGGGTTAGTGGAATGTAAAGGTTGTTCTAGAGACACTGTAGAGCGGGTGATATAAAGATAGAACAAGGGCGTGCTAAAGATATAACACTAGGATTGTGCCAGATGCACCGCATAATAATAGTGTGCTTCGGATAGAACAGTATGGTTGTGCCAGAGAGAAAGAACGGGTGTTCTAGAGTTATTGGAATGTCAAGGTTGTTCTAGAGACACTGTAGAGAAGGTGATATAAAGATAGAACAAGGGTGGCTAACAATATAACACTAGGATTGTGCCAGAGTCACCGCATAATAATAGTGTGCTTCCGATAGAACAGAATGATTGTGCCAGAGAGACTGAACGGTTGTTCTAGGGTTAGTGAAATGTAGGGCTGTGCTAGAGACAATGTAGAGCAGATGATATAAAGATAGAACAAGGGTTTGCTAAAGATATAACACTAGGATTGTGCCAGAGTCACCGCCTAATAATAGTGTGGTAGAGATAGAACAGCATGGTTGTGCCAGAGAGACAGAACGGATGTTCTAGGGATACTGAAATGTAGGGTAGTGCTAGAGATACTGCAGAGCGGGTGATATAAATATAGAACAAGCGTGTACTAAAGATGTAACACTAGGATTGTGCCAGGGCTAACATATAAAAATAGTGTGCTAGAGATAGAACAGCATGGTTGTGCCAGAGAGACAGAACGGATGTTCTAGGGATACTGAAATGTAGAGTTGGGCTAGAGATACTGCAGAGCAGGTGATATAAATATAGAACATGGGTGTACCAAAGATAGAACACTAGGATTGTGCCAGGGCTACCATATAATAAAAGTGTGGTAGAGATAGAACAGCATGGTTGTGCCAGAGAGACAGAATGGATGTTCTAGGGATACTGAAATGTAGAGTTGTGCTAGAGATACTGCAGAGCGGGTGATATAAATATAGAACATGGGTGTACCAAAGATAGAACACTAGGATTGTGCCAGGGCTACCATATAATAATAGTGTGGTAGAGATAGAACAGCATGGTTGTGCCAGAGAGACAGAACAGATGTTCTAGGGATACTGAAATGTAGAGTTGTGCTAGAGATACTGCAGAGCGGGTGATATAAATATAGAGCATGGGTGTACCAAAGATAGAACACTAGGATTGTGCCAGGGCTACCATATAATAATAGTGTGGTAGAGATAGAACAGCATAGTTGTGCCAGTGCCAAACTCCTACTTCCGCAAGGAAAAGACTTAGCCAGCCACACACCCACCTGGCCCGGTCCCTGCTTCTGTTCCCAGCCAGGTCTGGGGAGCCTCCCTTGGCCCGATGGACCCCGTCACGGGCACCCGGACCCTCACCAGTTCACAGGATGGGTGCTTTCGCACCACATGGTCGTTAGACAGAACGTGTGTTCTAGGGACAGTGAAATGTAGGGTTGTGCTAGAGACACCGTAGCACGGGTGTGCTGGAGATAAAACAGTATGGTTGTGTCAGAGATACACAAGAGTGGTTGCACTAGAAACAGAACAGCAGAACAACCGACTTGTGCCAGAAACACAGCAGAGTGGGAGTGTAAGAGACAGAACAGTGGGGCTGTGAAGGAATCACTGCAGCATGGGAGATCTAGAGACCGAACACTAGGGGTGTGCCAGAGACACCTCAGAATGGGTGTGCTAGAGACAGAACACTGGGGGTGTGCCAGAGACACCTCAGAATGGGTGTGCTAGAGACAGAACACTAGGGGTGTGCCAGAGACACCTCAGAATGGGTGTGCTAGAGACAGAACACTAGGGGTGTGCCAGAGACACCTCAGAATGGGTGTGCTAGAGACAGAACACTAGGGGTGTGCCAGAGACACCTCAGAATGGGTGTGCTAGAGACAGAACACTAGGGGTGTGCCAGAGACACCTCAGAATGGGTGTGCTAGAGACAGAACACTAGGGGTGTGCCAGAGACACCTCAGAATGGGTGTGCTAGAGACAGAACACTAGGGGTGTGCCAGAGACACCTCAGAATGGGTGTGCTAGAGACAGAACACTGGGGGTGTGCCAGAGACACCACAGAATGGGTGTGCTAGAGACAGAACACTAGGGGTGTGCCAGAGACACCTCAGCATGGGTGTGCTAGAGACAGAACACTAGGGGTGTGCCAGAGACACCTCAGCATGGGTGTGCTAGAGACAGAACACTGGGGGTGTGCCAGAGACACCTCAGCATGGGTGTGCTAGAGATAGAACAACAGGGTTGTGCCAGAAACACTGTAGGGGGAGGGGGAGTGCTGAAGATAAAACAGTAGGCCTGTGACAGAGAAACCTCAGAATTGGTGTGCGAGAGACAGAACAGCCGGACGTAGCCAAAGATTAAACCAGCATGGTGGTGGCAAGGGGACAAAGCTATAGAATTAAAAACTGTTCCTACGGATTGAACGGGCAGGAGGTGCCGGTGAGGCCAGATGCGCCCGGCTGTGGCAGAGACAAGAAGGTCTATTCACAAGAACACACACCAGTGCTCCAGTGGTGCCCTTTTACTCTCTCTCACACACACGCCTTTGTGAATTGACCCAAGAACGTAATAGGAATAGAGGAATGGAAGTGTTCAGGGACCGTTCCTGTACAGAGTACAATCAAACGCCGCGTGCCCTCTCTGCACTTTACTACGAGAGTCCGATTCACAAAGGCATGTACGCACGACAACGAGTCCTCTGTAGTGCTGCTCCCTTACTCATAAGTGCTTTAGTGAATCCACACAACAGATGTGAGATTTGTTGCCACCCTATTAAAACAATGCAACGCAAGTACTATTTTACGTTTTCTGAAAAAGAGAAATACATATATAATTATAAATAAGCTATTTGGGAGTAAAGCACCTCTGTATTATAACCTTATTCGTAATTATTTAGTAAGAAGAAACACACACGAACTGGGAAAAAAAGATGAAAAATAACGTGAATAAAAAAAGTTTCCGGAATTCCTGACCGTGTATATTTACAGCAGGAGGGAAAGGACTACGTGATCAGGGATTAAAAGCGAGGTGAGGGTTGAGAGATGAAGAAAGCGGAGGGTATAATAACTTTTAATAAGCTTGAGGAACGAGGTTATAAGCTGTAGTAGGGAGAGTAAGAAAGAAGGAAGGAGTTGGAAAGAACAAGGTGGGTTTATATTCGCAAATCTATTTGCTCATTCAAGTTCAGTATACAGAAGCAAGTAGCCTTTTTTATGTACAAAATACTGTGGAAATTCACAAAAATGGTGTTTCACATTTGCTGAAAGATTTACTCACGCATATATTTTCGTGTGAGTAAATCTACACAGGGCGGGGTATGGGCATTCCTCTGCAGAAAAACTGCACATTGAGAAACACCCACGAAGGGACTTCTTTGTGGGCAGTCACGAGAGTTTTCCTATTATATTCCCACACTCGAAACTGTTGTAAATGTACTCCTGTCGAAGGAAGGAGTAAATGCCATGATAGACTGGATATGGGAAAGAGAACACGCCCAAAATTGGCAGAGTGCAGGAGAAGGGGCTTTGGTTTCTCCCTGGGGAGTTTGGGCGGGGCCGTTGCACTCATGCACAGTCATGTTTTGCATGTGTATAAGTAGACTATGTACAATTGTGCACGCAGAAGCTCTTCAGGTACAAGCAGTTAGGAATTCACTACGCTTTTCCAGGAGTACCCCTGTGAATTGCAGAGATTCATAAATCTGCACCAGCGCTTGATTTGTGAAACAATAAGCGCTGGGGCCCTCGTCAGGAGACGACTGCTGCTTGCTCCACTCAGTGCCACCTATGACAGAACCAACACCACTAGCCATGAAGACCTACAAGTGTGACAATTCTGACCATTCCGAGCCTCCAAAGCTGTAAGAATGTCTTGGAAGGCAGGAAATAGCCATTTTAAGGTATGTTCAATTAATAACCAACTGTTGTACTTGTCTTTATATTAGCCAAAGAGCGCCACCATGTGGCAGACTGTCGTAAGCACTGGTGTTGACAATGAAATGCCTGTACCGAGCACCGGAAACCACCGGCTCGAATTAAGCACTGATCTGCACCCTGGCAAACCTGCGGTGCAGATTTTTTTTTTTAGAAACAGGCCAAAGGAAAAGAGGGTGGAAAAAGCGACAAAAAGTGTAAGCATGAATAAAATGAAAAGGGTCTGGGTCTAGCAAAACACTGAGATGCAGAAAAGCAAATGGAGAACTCATCTTGGCCTAGTCTCAAATCCCAATACAGTCCTAGGGTATCTGTCATCTCTGATGAGTCCTCCCTCTACTGCCCCCCCCCCTTCCCCCCAGTAGTTTTCCACCCTTGGTACACCAGGTGTGGAACTCCAAGCTTTACACTTATGCACTTTTCTACAGGGAAACAGGGTATTTCCATGACCAGGGCAATTCTTGCTTTTTTATCTACGCAATTAAACAGATCCTTGAAATATTCACATCCATGTAAATAAAGAGAGATTTCCAGATCACTGTATTATTGATGTCTGAATTAATATTGTATGTAATTAATGTTTTATTAGTAATATAATCAACATCGTAAAAATAATGTCATGTCCTGCAATTCGTTCGTAGTAGCCTGTATTTTGTTGAATGCTTTACATTTTCCCTCATCACCATAAGTTGTATATACTGCATTTTCCATTATTATTTACCCAACACTTTCTATTAGATCATAAAAAAGCAAAAAAGTGGAAAATGAATAAAGGATTCCCTTTCTGTGTCTACCAGAGTCATGGTTGAACTGGGCTTGGGTGGGAATGGGAGGGATGTGTGTAAAATAAACTGATCTTACTCATAAGTAACTTGTAGCAGTTTCATTGTACATTCTTATAGATCCCACATCATAGAAAGGGGATACGCTTGAACATAACAATGACAGTATATCTTGGCTCTGGAGGATGGGATTTAATTCAACATACATTAGACTTGTTATTGTTAATATATAGATGAGAACTGATGACATCTATTAGAATGTCCAATTCTACCAATGTGGGAACAGAGTTCTTTTATGAGACGATTATGAAGAACGTGTTGATCAGTATCAGTCCTAAGTCTGTAGAATGACACAGGCAGAGCGATCTCTTGATTCAGATGAAACGTCATACGCAGTCATGCTGAGAAAAGGCACATGTGTTCTCATGACCAGCATGCCTATGAGGTTGACAAGGTAACTCCCAGAAGCAGGAAGGTTGTACAGTTGTCAGAAGCCAATGTTAAAAAAAAGGATTTTAAGAGGATATGTGTATGGTCACAATCACCTCTGGGTCTAAATATTATTTGAACTGTTCTAGGCAAACTAGGGCCAGGGCCGTACCGAAGATGTGACTACGCACGCCGAGGAGCCTGGTGAAACTGTATAATGTAGTAATACACCAAGAAGACATACTGTACCATCATGACAAAGGAGAAGAGGCTAGAGAGGCAGGAAGAAACTGTAGTGCAGAGGCTTTGTTGATCATTTGCAGAACTCATTTGTTCCCAGATTTATGCAGCCAGAAGTTTAGACTTGGCAATCTGTTGTAAAACTTTTACTACTATCAACACCTATTTTAGATCCAACTGCAGTTGAAATGAAGTGGAGAACATTTAGCGGCATTCGCCAAAAAAAGCCACCTTATAATATAATTAAGTTGAGGGAATCTATAGTCGCGGTCTACTTTGTCAAAATGAAGACTTTTTGGCCTGATCGTCACAGCGACTGAGCCTGGGATATGAGAGACTGAGTAACTTATGTATGGGTGAAACAGAAGTTTCCATGATTGTCACTTGTCCACATAGTTACAGGGCGGGACCTCAATGGTCCCCTTTAGATATTAAATCTCTCTGGGGATAGATAATTGAGACAAGTTCTCTGATTTAAGTATCAAAGAGGGTTGATATTTTTTTTCTTGTTCTTGAAGGTATAGTGGGGGCTTTTTCTTGTTTTCCTCTGAGTTGAAGTGGTCCATTCGAATGAAACACCTCAAATGCAAGAAGACTGTACAATGAGCAGAGGAGAGGAGACATACAATCAGAGTTTCAAATGTGGGAAAAGTGAACTCCTACATTTCAGGTCTTTGCCACTGCAAAGGTGTGTGATCAGTAATTCCAGTAAACAAAGATAACAGATCCCACATGCAGGGCTCCGTCTCCGGATGGAATTAGAGGGAGGCATGGCTTGCTATGTGACTACTTGTAGATGCTGTGGCTACAGCGGTCATTGGCATGCCTCTGTCCATGACAGGCCCATAGGGGCAGCAAGAGGTTGACTTACGCTGTAAGAGAAAGGGCCAAACATTGATTTCCTCTGTCCTTTTAGGTTTCACCTGAACAGCATGCATGCGCTGTCAGTGAAATCTATTGTTAGGAAAAAAAGCTTAAAAATGGGCTTAGAGTCCGCCCATTACTTGCCTTTAGTTACCATTGGTTGATTTCTACGGATCTCTTGTTTCCTTGCTTCTGCTTGGTCAGTGCATCGTGTCCTTCCTGCTTTCTCTCGGTGCTTCCAGTGTGGTCCCTGCTGCGGAGCATGGACCTAGTACAGCTTAATGTCTGCGACCCGTGTCCTTCCACTGGCCACACACTCCTGCAGGTATTTAAAGAGTGCATGTCTGCAGTCTATCTCACACCCCTCCCTTGTGTTCCTTGTGTTACTGCTCCCTGCCTCCTCCCCCCGCACTTTCCTCATGTTGCTTTCCAAGCCTACTGTTGCTGGTCCCACCATCCTCTCCCACGACTCTCTCCCATCTTGCTTTCGTTTTTTGTTGTTGCAGTTTTAGATAGCGCAATCTCAACTGGAAGGCATTGGAGCGCTTTACATGAGCACTAGTCTAGAGCATCAAGCTGCACTTCCCTGCGTCACAGGGAAAGAGCAGGATTGCACAGTATTTATCCAATACAGTGCTTTCCTGTCCTTTCCCCTTGTGCTGGCGCCGTTTTGGCAGCTTAGTTCAAATGCAGGTACCCTTGCAACATGGTAAGGGTGCCTGTGTTGTAGGCAGGATTGTTTTTGTGCAAGAAGGGGCACCATCCTGCACAAAACCAATCCTGAGAGGCTTTTTTTTTATTTTTTTTTTTTAAAACCTTTATTTCTTCAAGAATCTGGACACAGCTATTCAGCCGACAACCCGGAGGTTCGGCAGCTTCATTAGGAGAGTATAGAGAATCGTCCACAGTACATTGAAGGAGCAGTGAGAAGGTTCCATTTTTAATAATTACAAACACACAACGAACCCCAGCAAGGCAACAACCCTGAATGCCCACGGTGGTAGCCCCTCAGGGGGAGCCGGACCCCAATCATCTAACGGTCACAGTACTATGATAAGAGGAAAAAGGGGGAAAAGCAGAGGCCCAAGAAGTCAATTAACCATCACATCTACATACGGAGCTGGAAAGAAGGTCAAGGAGAAAGCTGTTCCTCGGGGGGGATCCAGATCAGGGGCGAGACATATTCCCCCCCTGTATTGGTTCCACCGCCCCCAGATGGCATGCCACCTCCGAGGGCGGCCTCTGGCGCAATATACTGTCTTCTCCCTGAGCATACTCCAGTCCATATTTTCTTTCCACGCAGTTGACGTGGGGGGCCCCCCGGAACCCCACAAGCGCGCGATGTCCCTCTTAGCAACCATGTTACCCAGGGTCACCCACTGGGTCTGTGCCTCATCATGGTCAGTGGGCCCCCAGACATTCAGGAGACAACACCGCGCCTCCGGCTGCATCGCAATGCCCGTCACCTCCCCCATCACCGCATGAACTCGCCTCCAAAATTCCGTGATGACACCACATTCCCAGATGATATGTAGGAAAGTACCCACCATACCGCATCCCCTCCTACATAGGCCTTCCTCAGAGAATCCCATATGAACCAGTCGCGGCCCCGTCACATACACTCGATGCAGGATCTTAAGCTGCACCAGCCTCAGACGCGACGGGATCGCAACCTGCTTAGGAGAGGAAACAGCAGACTGCCAGTCCTCATCGTCCAACTCGAGTCCGTCCCTAGTCCACTGGTCCCGCAGCCCCAGTAGCACATCAGCCCGAACATTTATCAGTTTCTTGTAGATGAGCGAGATCGTGCTCTCCGGCATATGGCCATCAAGGATCCGGTCCTCCAAAGGAGAGGACTCAGGCACCTTCTCACCCTCCACAAGGACTGACCGCAGGGCATGACGCACCTGAACATATCGGAAAAACTCAGACGCCCCCAACTCATACTCCTTCTGCAACTCTTCAAAGGACTTCACCCTACCCTTAATCAGCATATCTCCAACCCTGGAAATGCCGATCAAATCCCATTTATCAAACCCTTTCGTATGCCAAAGCCTACCCAACCTTTCAGATTCAAACAACGGGGCAGCTAAGGTGAGCCTATCCGTCCAGCCCAGAGAGTCAGTCGCCATCTTCCATACACGCACCGCCACCCCAGTGGGCCCCGTGAGGGATGAGTCGAGGGACCGCGAGTACAGCGCCCTAAGATAGTTCCCACCGCGCAACAACCATCTGTCCATGGCATAACCAGGGCTGAGGGCCGGGCCATAGAAACCGTGGTTAATCGCGGACAACTGGGTGGCCCAGTAATAGCGTCGGATGTCTGGAAGCGCGATACCCCCGTCATACCATGGAAGCGTCAATTTAGCAATCGCTATCCGCGGCCTCCCATCCCACAACAGCGTCCGTTGGAGGCTTTCGACCTCCCGAAAGTACTTGGCCGGCACCCAATCTAGAGTGTTTTGCAATGCGTAGAGGAACCGAGGAAGGGACATCATTTTGAACAAGGCGGCGCGCCCGACGAGGGAGAGCGGCAGCCTCCGCCAGCCCTCAACATCCCGCCGCAGGCGCGCCAGGGGGGGAGCAGGTTTCTCTCATACCGCAAAGCGGGGTCCATGGAGATAAAGATCCCCAGATACACGAAGCCCTGCTGAGCAATCTGGATCGAGCAAGTTCGCGGGACCGGCGGAACCTCACCACTCAGGACGTATAAATACGATTTACTCCAGTTGATGACGAGACCCGAATTCCTACCGAAGGATGTAAGAACGTCACAGACCACTATGAGTGAGTTCTTGGGCGAGGCAAGATACAACAAGATGTCATCAGCGTATAGCGAAATGCGGTCCTCGTGTTCGGGCGACCACCGAAGGCCACGTATATCCGGGTGCCAGCGTATCCACGCCGCCAGAGGTTCAAGAGCAAGGGCGAACAACAGAGGCGACAGGGGGCAGCCCTGCCGAGTCCCCCTCCCAAGCCGGAACGGAGTCGATGCCCGGCCATTTACCACCACGCTCGCAAGGGGTCCCTCGTACAGCAACCTCACCCAGCTCACAAAACCAGGGCCAAAGCCGAACTTGGCTAGCACAGCCCACAAATACTCCCATTCCACCGTATCGAAGGCCATCGTGGCATCAATAGACGCCACAATAGCCGGTTCTCGCAGCGTGCCAGCCCTGGCGATCACCCCATGAAGGCGCCGAAGGTTCAACGCGGTGTTGCGATGCGGAATAAAACCGGATTGATCCGGGTGAATCAAGTCTCCAAGTACCCTGACCAATCTGCCCGCCAGGATTTTAGCCAGGATCTTCGGCTCGGCGTTGAGGAGTGATATGGGCCTATATGAGGCACACTTATCTCGGGGTTTACCATCTTTATGTATCACAACAATTGCCGCCAGCCTCTGGTCCAACGGGAGGGTCCCACTCCCCCGCGCCTCCACAAACATGGCGCGCAGGTGAGGGGCTACCCTATCCGGGAACAATTTATACAGGTCAATCGGCAAGCCATTCGGGCCCGAGGCCTTGCCCGAGTTCAGCGCGCGAATAGCTCCCGCCACCTCATCGACCGTTAAGTCTCCATCAAGATCATCTCTATCTACATCAGAAAAACAGGGCAGAGCGATATCCCGCAAGAGGTCACGCGAGTCCCCGGGCGGCCTATCCGACACTGAGGCATAAACCTTACGGAAATAGTCCGAGAAACACTGGACAATCCCCTCAGGTTCCACAATCACCTCTCCCCCCTCACCCGTAAGCTCCGGCACTACTCTATTAACCCGTTCTTTTTTATCCAGCCAAGCTAGGAGCTTCCCGGCCTTGTCACCAACATCATACAGGCGGCCCTGCTGCTCCCTACTGAGGGTCTTAGCGGCATTTGTCACAAGGTCCTTATACTCGGCTTGCTTCAAGCTCAGCTCATGCAGTGAGGCCGCTGTTACCTCCTCCTCTAGCGCTCCTTCCAAAGCCATGATCTCCTCCTCCACCTGCATAACCTCGCCATCTCTCCGCCGCTTGGCAGCCACTACAAGTGAGAGGGCCTCCCCTCGCAGAACGGTCTTAAATGCTTCCCAGAGCGACACTGCCGAGTCCACGGACCCCTGATTATCCTTGAAAAAATTATCAACTGTCTTCACCAGTGCGCTGCGCATCTTGGAATCTCGAAAGTACCAGGGGTTAATAGGAGCCACCCTTCCCCCTCCCTCTCGGCCGACATCCAACCTGACCCACACTGGCGAATGGTCCGATATGCCACGCGCCATGTGCCTGGCCTCAGAAACCAAAGGGGCGTGCACAGCCAAAGTGAGCAGATAATCAATCCTAGAAAGGCTACCATGCGCCCCGGAGTGGAAGGTGTATTGACGCTGTGTGGGGTGTCGGAGCCTCCAGCAGTCTATCAGGCCGAGTGTGTCTAGGAAGTCTGGAAGCCACTTCTGAGCCCCCCCTGTGTCTCTGGGCGGGTGCCTATCCAGCAGCCCAGAGCCGACAGCATTGAAGTCCCCCCCTACCACCAACATACCCCCCGGGAGATCCAGCAAGGCCCTACCCAGATCCACAAACGTGGAGGCCTGCAGGGCTGGAGGGACATAAACCGAAACTAAAACCAAAGTTCTACCTTCCCACCTCCCCGCAACCGCCACAAACCTCCCCCTATCGTCAACAACGGTGGAGTCCACCTCAAATGGCAGCGAGGCCCTGACAAGGATGCCCACACCCCTAGACCCGGAGGAGAATCCCGAATGAGCTATGAATTTATAACCCTTCCTATTAAGAGCATAGCACGTGTTACCTATAAGGTGTGTCTCCTGCAGTAGGGCAACATCTGGCATTGACCGTTTCAAGTGTTGCAAAACTATCCTGCGCTTAATGCGATCCCCCAAACCATTAACATTCCAGCTAATAACACTTAAACCTCTACCCCCCATCCCCAAACACAAAGAGGCCCACCCCCCCCCGAAGAGCCACCATGGGACAATACCGAAGATGATCACTACGCCTTGCAGAAACAGACCCCCCAACAACAACCCCAAAATCCCAACCATCCCCCCCACCCTGCACCCCTGCTGCAGCTTACAAAGCCCCCCCAACTTGCAGTGTGCCTGTCGCCCTACAAAACCCAACATCTACAAAAAGCACCCTAAGGGAGGAAAGAGCTCCCCTCGTCCTCCCGCAACCCTCCGCATTTACTGCACTCTAATCAAGTCATCAAATAAAGTCAAATCGAGTCAGACCGGCTCCGAGAAATCAGCCTTGCCCATCCCGGCCACTGTCCCCATCCGCGGCAGTATCCTCTCCCGTCCGCCGCCGGGGCAAAGCGTCCAGCCATTCATCGGCCATAACAGGAGACTCAAAGAAGAATGTCCAATCTTCGTGCACCACACGTAGTCTGGCAGGGAAGAGCATGGCATACTTCAGATCCCTCTCCCGAAGTCGCCTCTTCACCCCCAGAAAGCCCTGTCTCTGCCTCTGCACCTGCTGGGTGAAGTCCGGATAGAAATTCACCGACGCGTTCTGGAAGGGGACCGGGCCCGTCACCCTCGATGCTTGCAGGATAGCGTCCCGATCTCGAAAATGAAAGAGCCGGGCGACAATCGGCCTCGGTGGGGCTCCCACCTTGGGCCTCCCACCCGGCACTCTATGGGCCCTTTCAACCGCAAAGAACTTCCCAAGACCCTTAGGCTGCAGATGGTTAAGCACCAAGTCCTCGACGAGCAGGTCAACCGAAGCCTCATCCGAGGACTCCGGGACCCCGATAACGCGCACATTGTTGCGCCTGGCCCGGCTCTCAAAGTCCTCCAGCCTGCGGGCGGCGAGATCACTCTCGGTCCTCAGCGTACGAACCTCGGTCTGCAGTTCCGCTACATCATCGGCAAGGCCCGTGGTCTTGAGGTCCAGGGTTTGAACCCGTTCATTCGTTTTGCCCAAGTCCGCACGGATCAGGTTGACATCCACCAAGATGGCATCCACCTTATGCGCCAGGGCATCAAACTGCCTCCCAATCGAAGTCTGCATCCCTTCAAGCGCGCCCATGACATCCTGCAGCGAGAGCTCCGGGGCCAAGGGCGAGGCCTCCTTCTGGGCATCTGGCGACTGGCTCGACCCACTCGGTGATCCCTTCTGCAGAGCATAGCGGTCCATATTATTGACCTGAGTATAGGCACCCCGCCTGGTAGATTTAGGCTTCAGCCGATCCACCTCTGCTTTGCCCGACATGGTTGGTACCAAGCAGGTCGGTTCAGATAAGACGGCCCTCCCTCAACGAGAGGAATCAGGAGTGAGCAGTTCTGCAATGGGCCGCCAGAGTAGCATGTAGAGCGTCCAAAGGATAATGAAGCCACCAAGAGCTCTCCAGGGGCAGGGCAGACAAAGGGAGAGAAAGCGAAAGTGAAAGGACGGGGACCTCCATCCGACAGTTCACACCTCGCCTGGCCGTTGTTGTTCAACTAGAAGTCGGGCGTCCTGCCAACTCTAGCCCCTGGCATTCCTCGGAGATAGGCCGCAATCTTCCGCCATGCATAACTCCGGTTCCCGGTGGGCGATCCGACCGCGGGTAGCATCAATCGCCTCCCTGGCAGGTCATCTACACGATGCCATGCATACAGACAGGATTAGAGACAGGATAGTCGACGGAGGGCGCGAGGGTCTCGGGAGCTCAGGGCTCACGCGGCCATCTTGGTCAAGCGCTAGGCTCCTCCCCCCCTGAGAGGCTTTTTTCTAAAAAATGAGGAGAAATAAAGATATTTCTTCTTGTTATACCTCTAGGTTTTTGGCGCATCCCCAGGTTTACAGGTTCTTGTAAATCTAGGGATGCATCAACATCCATGGATGGAGCGTGGTCTCCATCCCAAAAACATTGTACCATGATTGGCACAAAATAAGCTACCCCTGTAAGTCCCTAGTAAGTAGTACCCCTGGTACCTAGGGCATTAGTCCTCTGGGGCTGCAGAACAGGTTTTGCCACCCCAGGGCCCCCTCTCCAAGGACAGGCACTCTTCCATTGCAGACTGTATGTCTTGGTGCAGGAAAATCCAAAGAGTTGACATGACACACAGCCTTGCGTGCCATGCCACCCCTACACTGCATAAGATATAAGTAAGTCATCCCTACTGCAGTCCTTTAGCCCTAAGGCAGGGTGCACTATATCCTATGTGTGTGGCATATCAGCATGAGCAGATATGCCCTACAATGTCCAGTCCATTTTGTGATGTTGTAAGTAAACAGGTAAGCCACAAGGAGTACATGGGCTGGATACTTGTCAACACGAATTTCCTAGCTCCATGATGGCTTCACTGAGTTCTAAGATGTTTGGTACTAAACATCATGTGTTAATAAATCCTCACTGATGACAGTACTGGATTTATTAATAAATTCACACAGGAGACCCTTTTAGAGAGTCCCCTGAAACTTAACCAAACACTAGAGGGGGTCTATGGCTGGTTTTCACCAGTCTGCCACCACCAGAAATGTTTCTGACATAATGAGGGGAAAGCCAGTGCTCTCAGAGGAGCAACAATACCTGTTCTAGTTGGTGGTGTTTCACATCTCCTCCAGGATAGGATGGGCATCCAGGACTGAAGGCAATGCTGCCTTTGAAATTCAACCCAGGTACCCCCAGATAGTGGTGAGGCCAAGTCCCCTACCCTATTTCACTTTTGGCGAGAGGAAAGGCAGGAAAATTAGTTAGATCAGGAGGAGGATCCCCCCTCAATCTGCACCACCTCTAGGGCAGGGCAAGCGAGGTGAACCCCTCTCCTGAAATTCCACCATCTTGAGATGGAGAGAAACCTCCAATCAGAGTTAGGGTAGTGCCTCTACCCACAGGAAGTGGTCACTAGAGGGGTTAGACACCCTAAAGGTAGATAGTCCATTGACTATTACCTGTCTCCCCTTGTAACGCCCCTAAATTCAGAAACCTGAACCTCAGATTCATCGGATCAAAGAAGACCAGGACAAAAAAAGACCTGGTATGCGAGAACAGAAGCCATGCTGCAGAAAGAAAAGGCGCCAAACCCT
This sequence comes from Triturus cristatus, assembly GCF_964204655.1. NCBI lineage: Eukaryota > Metazoa > Chordata > Amphibia > Caudata > Salamandridae > Triturus > Triturus cristatus. The sequence goes on along the minus strand of NC_140584.1, from coordinate 1,039,883,588 downwards.
GCCACCTGCAAGAAGGACTCAACAATCACTGCTGCTGTGCTGCCCTGAAACCTGCAAGGACTCCAAGAACCCTTGAGCACCTCGAAGCCTTCGAGAAATCCCTGAGAAGCTCCTTTGGAGTGAAGGTATCACTCCCCTGTACACTGCAGGCACCGATACGGGGGAGTCCGGTTTGTCGACTTGCTGCCCCCCGAAGACCTTGATGCAGCACCAAAGCAAGAAGAGGTACAACAGCTCCGGAGGGTCAGATCTGCCACTCCACTAAGTTTGGAGGCACTAGGACCTACCGGAGTCATGACGTACCAATACCTGGGGCACAGGCCCCACAATGGCAAAAAAACAACAAGAGTCCACACCAGACTCCCAAAGCAACAGAAGCATGCACCCATCGTAGGGACATCGAGAAACCCGAAACGCACTTTCTGAGTGGCCCAGCTGTCCCGAGATCGCCTCTCCAAGTTGCCTGCTTCTGACCGCAAGGACCCTGAAGACACACAATGCACCGACCAGCCAGCTCTGCTCCCATGGTTACGAGGCCCTTGCTACCTCCTTCCCCAAAGGAGCCCCACCGGACCTACGTATAAGTCCACCTGTGCAGAGCATTTTCAAGTGGCATCCTTCTTTGCGCACCAGTTTCCAAGACCCTCAGCACTCTGCTCCCGCTCGATCCGGGACGCTCCCAAACTTCTTCTGCTGGAACATTGGACCTGGTCCTGACATCAACCTAAAACGAGAAGGCGAACTTCGTGAACTCATTGCCTGATTTTCTATGCAGTTTTCTTTTTTCTTCCCATTGATTTCTATGGTGCTTAATTGTGCACAAATGTGATATATTTTCCGAACTCTTTAAAAATCGTAACACGAAAAGCACTTACCTTATACCTGTTCTTGGTCTCTAAAAATACATAAAAATTGACTTTATTTTTACAAATTGGTCTTGGATTTATTCTTGAGTGTGTGTTTAATTCATTGCCTCTATGTGTGACAACAAATCCTTAACACTACCCTCTGATAAGCCTAACTGGTCGCCCACACTACCACATAAAGAGCATCAGAATTATCTGCTTTTATCTCTGTGTACTATTTGGGGATTCTCTGGACTCTCTGCCCACTGTACTTATTTTCAGTATACTATATAGAGAGCCAGCTTCCTAAAAGGCTTTCTATCGCAGTTGGTCGGGCTTTGATACAGATTACAATAATAGACAACACTGTATTTATCTGGTCCTGTATGGTCACCATATTTCCTTCTTTAGTTCTAAGTGCTGTTTTCTATCTTTCTTTTTTTTTTATCAGCCTGGGCCAACAGAAATGTATCTTCCTCCACATGTTAAAATCCAGTTCACGCATGCTATTTGTGTGTTAACCGTGTCTCGGCTTAGCCTGCATCAGCTTCTCAAGTACCTGTGTATTCATTACTACTACCTTGTAAAGTGGGGGTGTTTCACTTTCAAATGTACTGGCACAATTTGTTCCATCACTGACGGCATGCACCCCTATTTGTTTTTTGTAAGTAATAGTCAGTTCTCTTGACATTTACAACCATCTACTGCAGTTCTCTCTCTTCACTGACAGGGGCAGCTCCTCCTCTAAGGAGAAGGAGCGTGCCCCACTGATCTAAAAGCAGGAAAAAATTTAAATAAAACGGTAATAACTTTGTTATTATCATTTTATTTTTCTTTGCTACAGGGCTGGGTTAGGGTGGGGCAGGGCTGGGGTTGGAGTCTGGGAGGAGTGGTGAATGCACACTCTAAAAGTGCACATGATTGTCTAGCCGGCTGTCATGGCCTGCCCAAGCGTCATGCGCACTTAGCATGTACTACCAGGCTGCATTACACAGCCCGGTGGGGAACATGCACAGGCGCCCAATCCCGATCAGAGCGCCGTACGATGGCGCTCAGACAAATCACAATGCTGCATTGCAGCGTTGTGATTGGCTTAGGGGAACCAATCATAACGCTGTATTGCAACGTTGTGATTGGCTTAGGAGAACACCCGGGTGCTTCCTGGTTACCGACTTGCCAGGAATAGAAGGAACAACAGAGAGACGACGGCCGTGGAAAGGTACGTATTTTTTTTGTTTCTTTTTTTTTCAAACACCCCTCAACACCCCGTTCCCTGCTAGCCGCCACTGTTAACTGGTGATCTTCTTCAATTGGGAAGCGAAAGTAAACCTTCCGGATCTCATAAAGATCACCTTCCTACAAGAATTTGTTTTACTCACAATAGAACATTGGCTTCCTAAAGCTATTCCAAGTCCTTCCTTGTGTTCTGGAGTGGTCCCTGCTAATGTCAAGCTTGTAGGTGTATTTCCATTGTTGAATACACCTTTGTTAGATCCTGAACATATATCCAATTACCACTCAATATCACAGCCTCCTTGTCTGGTTAAGATGCTGGAAAGAGTGTTTTTTAACCACATGTCTGCTTTTGTTTAGACCAGCAGTTTGCTGCATCCTCTCTCTTCATTATCGACTTTCGTCCCGGAGGCAATACGGAGGTAGTGGTCATTTCATCATTAGATGACTTACGCTAGTGTGCAGACGCCAATCTACCTGCTGTGCTGATTCTGTTGGACCTATCAGTGGCCTTTGATACAGTCAAGCGTCAGCTTTTGCTAGACCACTTATGAGACACTGGTATAAAAGGCCACACCGGGATGTGGTTTCCCAGCTTTCTGTTTGATAGGGCAGTCCCAGTCACAGTTGGGCCTTTGCCTCCACAATTGAATTGTTGTCTTGCCGGGTTTTGCCGAAGTTAATATCGTCCCCCTTACTTTTCAATCTATTCCCACTAGCTCAGTTGATACAGTCGCACGGGAGTGATGTTTACATATATGGTGAAGACATTCAAATCGTATTAAAGCTTTCCAGTGATCCTGGCACTGTAGCTAACCAGTGCGCCTGCCTGTTTCAGGTTGAAAAACAGATGTAAGTTTAGCATCTTAAACTGAACTGCAATGAGAAGGAAACACTTTCCCTTTGAGGTCGCCATCTTTTAAGAATCTTCCTTTCTGACTATCTTCACTGGGCTTAAACCTACCCCAGTTTCTGAAGAACCAAGGAGTAAAATTCAACCCCGTCCTATCTGCAGCTGACCAGATAAAGTCTGTGGTATTTTTTTTTTGCCAACTTAAAACTGTGAAGAGGAGTCTCGTCCTGTTTTGCTTCCATCACAAGGTGAGGATTCTGAATGCTTTTATATCATCCAGGTTTAGGTTTATTATAATGCTTTATACCTTGACCTCTCTCTGCCTACTTCAGTCACAGAATTCATGTGGTCCAGAAATATGGTGCTAGGCTGGTCTTGGGCTTAAGACCCAGAAACCACATTTAGCCTGGGAAACTTTTCACTGGCTTCTGATAAAATAATATCTTATCTTCAAATAACTTTGCTTAGGGCACAAGGCTGTATACTCTTCAAATAAGTCTATTCTTAGAAATTGATTCTCTTTCTATCACCCTCTGGGCAACTTTATCTACCTCTATTGGTGGTCTCCCAAGGTAGAACACTCGTGAGATAAAAAGGAACTTCTTTTGATTTAGGAAACCACTCCAAACCTGGCTTTTTTCTGAAAAAGTTATGAGGTGAGATTTTATGTCCGATGTTTTTGTCATGTCAATTTGCTGTTGTGGTTTTTGTTGCTAGCGCCAGGATCCGCCTTCAGGGGTGACAGTTTTGCACTCAAAATATCAAATACCAATAATAACACTAACAAGGCCATATCCAAAACCTTTTCCTGTGCTCAAAAGGCTACAGTCATAGAACTAGCTCACTGAGGTCAGCGGCCCTGTGGCTGCTTAGTCCTCAGACTTCGGCCTTCATTCTTCCCATAGCTTATTCCTCACCCACAGAGATATGCCTGCCATGTGCTGCACTTTTGTATTTCTCCATCTACCGGTTGAATTCTGGGGTTCCCCCCATGGAGGTTCCGTCATGCCAAATGGTGGTGGTGGGAAGTTCTTTTTGTGTTCAAAATGTTTTATTGAAGAAATTTTCATAGATATGAAACACAATACAGAAAATAACACCGAATCATAAAATACAGAAACATACTACAATATATAAGAAAAAATTAAAATAGAATACCAATTTTGACATTACAGAATAGTACAGTAAGCAAAGATTAATTAATATAAATTGAAATAAGTTTCCTAAATTGTAGAACATGTTCAGATGTAAGAATCTAAACTAGACCACATACAAGACCTAGGGCAAGAGGTGTCCTTATGAGAGTGTGGATAAAAACATTGCCCGCGTCTAAGAAATATAATCCATTCCTACCATGCATTAACCGAAAGTGAAGTAGCGTCTTTCCAATTACAGGTAATAGATTTGATTGCAGTAGAAATAAGGAAATCCAACAATTTACAATCCATAGGGGATAAAATGGATTTAAAGAGTGAGGATTTGAGAATTAGAACCTGAAATGATAAAACTGTTTGGATCTTAAGGATCTGGGTAATACGATGCCATATGTCTAATAAAAACTGATGTATGATAGAACAATTGAAAAATAAGTGTTGTAGAACACCATTACAGATTGACAGTGCCAACAATTTGGAGTATCTGGAAGTTCAGCTTTAAATAATTTGTCAGGAGTCCAGAAACATTGATAAAGTAGGTAAATATTAGATTTTAGAAGGGTGGCCGTGTTGGAATTCCAGATGTCCTTCCAGGATATACTAAGCAAATGAAGATGTAAGTGTGGTGAACATTTTTGATTCAACTGTGAAAAAGAGGAATTTGAAATGGTAAGTTTTTTATATACTTTAGATGCTGTATGTCCTGAACGGCTGAACACAGAAATACAAAATTCAATACCAGAGGACTGAGACATAGAAAGAAGTTCGGGATAAGCATTAAGAATCGTATTACATAACAGTGTATATTTAGGCAGCTCAGACAACGCAGCTTATAAGTGGCTTGAATAACATCAAATGTGTAAAACATATCATATTGACAAATATCTGCAACAAAGAAAATACCATCAGTAATTCATAGTTTCCAAAAATAAATATATTTATGATATTGGAGTTTAGGATTGAACCAAAGAGAAACTTTTGTAGTGGAAGACAAAGTAATAGAAAAACTACAATCAAATGACAAAAGGGCAACTTTAGAGTTGGCAAGAATAGGGGAACACTTACCAAAAGAGCCATTGGGCATGGCGAGAAAAACAGTTAAAGGGTATGGAGACAAAATATTTATTTCCAGAATAAGCCATTTAGGCGCATTAGAGAGGGGGACAGTGTGGAACCATAAAGAACATTGTGCCACAAGGAATGCAAAATGATATCTTTTTTTAAATCGGGAAGACCAACCCCACCTTCACATTTGGGCAATTGTAAAATCTTAAGACTAATGTATGCAGGTTTATTACACCAAAGGAATTTAGTAAATAATTTATATAGTTGAGTATAAAAAGTAGACGGGAAGGAGAAGGGTAGCATAAACAATAGATATCAAATTTGTGGAGTTATAGACATTTTAATTGCTGCAACGCGTCCCCACCAATTTAGATGTAGATTAAACCATCGATCAAGTTTCTCTTTGGTATTTGCTAGAATAACAGAGCAATTGGTATCAACTGTATCTTTTTTTTTTTTTTTTTTGTGGGTAAAAAAGCTTTATTGTGCAGAGAAAAAGGGTACAAGCACGGGCCTACAACCTCCTGGGCCGGCCGCTAGTATTCAGAGATGTTCAAGCAGTTCAAAAAACAATGACTGGCCCACAGGGGCTCCGCTAAATTACAGGAGATCAGACTGCACATAAGGGACGTCAGGATACACCCTTTTTAAAAAAAAAAAAATTTTAATAAAAAACCAAAAAGCAAGGCGAGAAACATTGAAAGGGCGTCTAACCACAGCAGAGGAACTCCACACCCGACCACCAAGGGGTGGTCAATAAAAAGGGGGTCTGAGAGGGAGGGGGGGCCACGGGAAAACCAAACCTATACACAGATGAACAAATTAAGCAAGGAACCCTCAAGGATCAGGGGGACAAGGCAACCTCAGACGCATCCACCAGGGGGGGAGAACAGATAGTCCCTCGATACACATTCCACTGACCCCAGATTCTACCCCATGCCCCCGGTTTACCACGAGCCACATACACCGTCTTCTCCCTGAACATGCACCAGTCCATGTTCTCCTTCCATACGGACACGGTGGGAGGCCGTTGGGAACCCCAAAGCTGCGCAATATCTCTCTTTGCAATCATGTTCCCAAGGGCCGCCCACCGAGCCTGGGCCGCATTATAGTCATTGGGCTCCCACACATTCAGAACACATCGGCGCACCTCCGGCAGCAGAGCGACCCCAGTGACTCGTTTCATAACATCATGCACCTGGCGCCAATATTCCGCCACCTCGCGGCACTCCCAGAGGATGTGGAGAAAGGTGGCACTGAGCCCGCAGCCACGCTTACAGAGCCCGTCGTCGGAAAACCCCATCGAGACCAAACGGGGACCCGTCACATAGACACGATGGAGAATCTTAAGCTGGACCAGACGGAGACGGGCCGGGATGGCAACCTCCTTAGGGGATGACAGCGCAGACTGCCAGTCCTCGTCATCCAACTCAACCCCATCCCCCGTCCACGCCTCCCGAAGACGCACCAAGAGATCAGCCCGATTATTTATTAGTTTTTTATAAATCAGAGAGATAGTACTGTCGGGCACGTGTCTGTCGAGTATACGGTCCTCGCGAGGCGAAGCAACAGGGACCGTGGTCCCCTCCCCAAAGACAGAGAGTAGGGCGTGCCGAACCTGGGCATAGCGGAAGAACTCCCTTTCACTAAGCTCGTACTCGCTCTGAAGCGCCGCGAAGGATTTAACCGCGCCTTTAACCCATAGGTCCCCCACTCTGCTAATGCCGATCGTATCCCAGTGCTCAAAGCCTTTCGTTGTCCAGAGGCTTCCCAAGCGCTCTGAGGCGAACAAAGGAGTAGCACACGTTAAACGCTCACTCCAGCCCACAGCTACATTCGCCGCCTTCCACACACGTACCGCAATCCTAGTAGGGCCCGTGAGGGTCCTCCCGGCAGATCGAGAATAAAGCGCTCTGTTATAGTTACCGCCGGGAAGCAGGAATTTATCCATCTCATATGCCGGGTTCGAACCAGGAGCGTACGTAGCATGGTTAATGGCAGACAGCTGGGAGGCCCAATAGTACCTTCTAATGTCCGGAAGCGCGATGCCCCCGTCATACCAGGGAAGAGTCAGCTTTGCCAAAGCGATACGCGCCCGACCGTCCCAAACCAGTCTCCTCTGCAAACTCTCCACTTCCCTAAAGTAGGCCACCGGAATGATATCGAAGGAGTTCTGGAGTGCGTAAAGAAATCTGGGGAGGGACATCATTTTAAACAGTGCTGCGCGACCAAGTGGAGACAAGGGCAACTTACACCACCGAGCCGTATCCACCCTCAAACGCCGGAGGGGAGACAGGAGATTCTGCTCGTAGCGGACCGCCGGATCCAACGAAACGTACACCCCCAAGTATTTAAAGCCGGATTGAGATGTTTGAATCGGAAGCCGAGGCGGTAAGAGAGGAAGGCCATCGGAGATAGGATACACGCAAGATTTGGACCAGTTAATTATCAACCCCGAATTCCTCCCGAAGGAAGTAAGGACATCAAAAAGCACATTGAGCGACTTCCGCGGCGAGGTGAGGTACAAAAGAATGTTGTCCGCGTACAACGAGACCCGATCCTCGAAGCCCGGGGCCCACCGGATCCCTCTGATCGAGGGCTCCCAGCGGAGCCAGGCAGCGAGCGGTTCCAAGGCGAGAGCAAAGAGCAGAGGGGACAACGGACACCCCTGCCTAGTACCCCTCCCGAGAGCGAAGGGCCGAGAAACCCGCCCATTGACAACAACCTGAGCCATTGGTCCAGCATAGAGGAGCTTAACCCAACTAATAAATCCCTCCCCAAAGCCAAACTTCTCCAAGACGGCCCAAAGGAATGGCCACTCGATGGTATCAAAGGCCATCGTGGCGTCTAAGGAAACCAATATGGCCGGTTCAGAGAGGTACTCCGCCCTAGCGAGGACGCCGTGTAGGCGCCGCAAGTTGAGAGCGGTATTCCGATGAGGGATAAAGCTGCATTGATCCGGATGTATCAAATCACATATAACTCTCAGCAAGCGATTAGCGAGGACCTTGGCGAGGATTTTCGGTTCGGCATTTAGTAGGGAAATAGGCCTATATGAGGCACAGCGGTCTCGTGGCTTACCGTCCTTGGGAATCACAACTATAGTAGCCAGACGCTGGTCGTCGGGGAGGGAACCCCGCTCGAGCGACTCCAGAAACATACGACGGAGGAGGGAGCGATTTTATCCGGGCGTAGTTTATACAGTTCAATCGGCAGTCCGTTGGGGCCCATAGCCTTGCCCGAGCGAAGGGAACGAATCGCGGTAGCAATCTCGTCGACAGACAGTGAGGCCTCCATCTGCTCACGGTCCTCGACGGATAAGCCGGGCAAGGCAATATCCCGCAGCAAGAGACGAGAGTCATCCTCATCTCTATCAGACACCGGGGAGTACACCGCCCGGAGGTGGTCCGCAAAACACTCCACAATCTCACCAGGGTCAGTCACACACACTCCATCCAAACTCCGAAGCTCCGGGACCACACGATTCACTCTCTCCTTCTTATCCAACCAAGCAATCAGTTTACCCGCCTTGTCCCCGGCATCATACAACCTACCCTGCTGCTCCCTATACATGGTCTTGGCAGCGTCCATAACAAGAGACTTATATTCAAACTGCTTCAAGCTGAGGGCATGAAGCCCATCCTGAGTGACACCCGTCTCCAAAGCTGCCTCCAGCCCCGATATTTCGATCTCCAGCTTCACCACCGCCTCATTCTTGACCTTCTTAGCCTCCACTATCTGGGATAGGGCATGCCCGCGGAGCACTGCTTTGAAGGCTTCCCACAGGGACACTGAGGACAACACCGACCCCTCATTCTCGAGAAAATACTGATCAATCGACTTAACCAGGCTATCACGAATCTTGGGGTCTCGTAAGTACCAAGGGTTAATAGGGGCGATCCGCCCAGCGGACCGCGTCCCGGTGTCGAAAAGCAACCACAGTGGGGAATGATCAGAGATACCCCGGGCCAGGTGCTTAACCTCTCGAATCCGGGCAGTCTGGGCCGCGGGCATAAGAAAATAATCCAATCTGGAGAGACTCCCATGGGCCCCAGAGTGAAATGTGTACTGACACTGTGTCGGATGCATTAACCTCCAACAATCCACCAGACCGAAGGTATCCAAGAGCCCGCCGAGCCACGCCTGGGCAGCAGGGAGGGCCCTGGGCGGGTGGCGATCCAGATCACCCGAAACAACCGGATTAAAATCCCCCCCCATAAGCAAAAGACTGTCAGGAAGCTCAAGCAGCATACGACCCAAGTCTGAGAAAGTGGAGTTCTGGAGGCCCGGGGGAACATAAACCGAAACCAAGGAAAGGGACTGTCCCTCCCACCTCCCAGTCAGGGCCGCATAGCGCCCTCTATCGTCTAGGACAACCCTGGTGATCTCTAGCGGAAGTGAAGATCGTAGGAGAATGCCCACCCCTCTAGAGCCGGTGGTGAAACCGGAATGGGCCACAAGTCGGTAGCCCCCCCTGTTCATGGCATGACAAACATTACCAACCAAATGCGTCTCCTGTAAGAATACCACATCAGGAGTCAAACGACGCAAATATTGCAGCACAACCCCCCGTTTGATACGATCCCCCAATCCGTTGACGTTCCAAGACATCAATCTCAACCCGTCCCCCCCATCCCCCCCAGTAGATCAAGGGTCCCCCAGCAAATAGCGCGACACCTGAAACTGAAACAGAGCCAATACCTCGCCTTGAAAACAAAAAACACAAATCCAAACAACCCCTCCCACCCACCAACCCCCCCCCAAATTCAACTCCCCCCACCCTGCACCCCTGCGGTCCAAAAAACCACCCCAACTTGCAGTGTGCCTGTCGCCCTACAAACCCCATTCTACGAAAAGACCCCGGAGGAGGAGAGGGACCCGTCCCTGCCCGCCCCCAACACAGATCATAATTAAACAAAATGTACAAAAGAAGTAGAACCCCGCCGAACAAAACAAAATGTCAAAGTCAAGGACCAAAAGTCACTCCAAAGGAGGCCCGCCACCCTCGGTACCACCAGAAGGCCCAGGCCGGTCACCCCGGTCCGGCAGAGAATCCAACCAGTCACTCACAGTCGCAGGACAGTCAAAAAAGGTAGTCCGGTCTTCGTATTCCACTCGGAGCCTAGCAGGAAAAAGCATGGAGTACTTAAAACCCAGGTCCCGGAGACGGCGCTTCACCCCCTGGAAGCCCATCCGCTGTTTCTGGACAAGTTGGGTGAAGTCCGGGAAAAAGTTAACGGATGAGTTCTCATATCGGACCGGGCCATGTACCCGTGAGGCCTGCAGAATCGCATCTCGGTCTCTGTAGTGAAAAAGTTTTGCAACAATAGGCCTCGGGGGAGCTCCCGGTCGCGGCCGACCGCCTGGGACTCGATGGGCCCGCTCCACGGCAAAGAACTTACTCAGGCCAGCGGGGGCAAGCTGGTTGAGGATGAGATCTTCAACCATAAGATCAACCGGGCGATTGTCAAAGGTCTCTGGAACACCTATGACGCGGATGTTATTGCGTCGAGCCCGTCCCTCGAAGTCCTCCAGCCGCCGGGCCATCAGGTCGTTGGCCGACTTGAGGTCGCCAAGAGCAGTCTGCAGGTCCGACACATCCGTACCAAGGGTGGACGTCCGCAAATCCAGCGATTGAACCCTCTCATTGGTCTTAGAGAGATCCGCCCGAATTAGCGTAACATCAATGGCCACCGAGTCGATTTTACGGGCCAAGGCCTCGTACTGCTTAGCGATGGTCTCCTTGATGCCGTTAATGGCGCCCATGATGTCCTGCAATGACAAATCCGGAGGGACGGACGGAACACCACCAGCGTCATCCGTGAGAACACTGGCCGTCCCAGGGGACCCTTTACCCTGAGTGTAGCGGTCCATGTTGTTAGTCTGGACCGGTCCCCCACGTAGGGATGTCTTGGTCTTACGCCTCTCGGGATCCCCCTTGCCACCCATGTTGAACCACGCTCACCGAAGGGGACCACCGAGCGAGCGTCGAAGGGGCACAGGCGAAGCAGACACGAGCCGTACCAGAGACCGCAATGTGGCGGTGCGAGAGGATCAAAGTCAATGGGCACACTGGTATCAGACGGAGGCAAAGGCACCAAGCGAAGGCCGAGTGAAAACCCAGCCGCACAAAGCAACTCCACGGTCCAGCCACTCAGAGATCCAAAAGTGAAACCGAAAGTGATGGGACGGCCGCTGGCACAGCCCCGATGCTGTTGTTGTTCAACTATGCCCCGGCTCCACAGTTCACCTTCGCACCGGGCACAGCCATCAGTTGGGCCTCAAAAGTTCAAACCACCATAGATCAGGTCTCCCAGGTCCGATTTGGTTTCTGAAAAGAGTTTAGGGTTCAGCCAACGTTCATCTTCCAGAATCCGTCAACCAAGTCAGGATAAAGTCAGGATAAGTTCCGAGGAGCAGCGAGGGTCCGGGGAGCCCTGTGCTCACGCGACCATCATGGATGCGCGCTAGGCTCCTCCATCAACTGTATCTTTGATCGAATCAGTAAAAACTATCCCTAAGTATTTGAGTTTTTTTGGAGACCAAATTATATCAGTATTCTCTAACATTGTAGAATTACAAAAGGCATTTAATGGAAAAAATTCTGTCTTATTAGTATTCGAGGAGTAACCAGAAACCACAGCATATTTATGAATAATATCAAGGATAATAGGTATAGAGGTGGAAGGGTCAGTAACCTATAATAACACATCATCAGCGTAGGCAGACAGTTTAAATGGTAGTATCTTTCAAAACAACACCTGTATAAATATCACTATTACGAAGGGCGCGTAAGAGGGGTTCTATAGCAATAAGAAAAAGTAAAGGAGAGAGAGGACATCCCTGCCGAGTGCCTCTATAAAACTGAAATGAAGTGGCGCACAAACCATTAACTAAAATAGAGGCTGAGGGGGATGAATACAAAGCCTTAGTCATATTGGAAAATAGGACCAAAATGGAAAGCTTCTAAGGTTTTTAATAAAAATTGCCAATTAACCTTATCAAATGCCTTTTCTGCATCTAAAGCCATTACACCAATAGGTCCACTTGCTTCTTTGGCAAGAGATAGGGTATGACAGAGCAACCGGGTATTGTGAGCGGATGATCTACCTTTCATAAAGCCGGTTTGATCAGATTGTATAATATTTGAGAGGAGGGGTGATAGTCTATTTGCTAAAACTTTTGCATATATTTTACAATCCTGATTGATTAAAGATATGGGCCGAAAATGTGAGACTAAAGTATGATCTTTATTAGGCTTGGGAAGAACAATTATAGTGGCTTCATTAAAAGATCCCCTATCATGGAAGTATGCTGAAACTCCGTAAAAGGGAAAAGTTAAAAAGGGGATAATTGGTCCTGGAAGCATTAATAGAATTCGGACGGAATTCTGTCCGGGCCAGGAGTTTTTCTGAAATTTAAAGTGTTAATTGCTGTAAAAATGTCTTTAATGCCAATTGGGTTTTCTAGGGTAGCTCTATCATTATCAGAAATCTGAGGCAATCGAAAGGATCTAAGAAAATCACTGATAACACTGATATTAGGTGTAAGAGGTTCATGATATAAAGAAGAGTAAAATGACAGAAACTCTTTCAGTATGTCCTCAACCTCCACCACCAATATACCTTTATTGGACTTGATGGCTGAAATTTGAACTCTTTCACGTTTGAGACGCAGATATTTAGCTAGTAAACGACCTGATTTATTAGAATAAAAATACAAATTTGACTTTTCTTTTGAGATAAGTAAGCCTGCTCGTTTACTAAGCATACAATTATATTCGTAGCGGTATTTCTGAAGTTGGGATTTTTATTGTGGATCTCTAGATGTAATAAAAAGTCGTTCCAGTGCTTCAATCTGTGTTTCCAATTCATTGAGGTGGGAATAAAAAGATTTGTTTTCGTGTGCCATAATAGAAATTGAAATTCAACTCCACGGATATAAGCTTTAAAAGCATCCCAATGTATGATTTTGGAGGTATCACAAGACTTATTATTAAAAAAATAATCAGTAACAGCTGAGGCCATTTTTTTAGAATTGGTGGGGTTAAGAACTATTTCTGAGTTCATTCTCCATCTTTTATTATGAATTTGAGGATCGGAAATAGATAAGGAAAAAGAAATTAAAGCATGGTCTGAAACCGTAATAGGGTGAATAACTGATTCACTAATCATGTAAATTACGTAAGGTTAATAAATAATCAATTCTAGAAAAAGAAGAATGAGCATTAGAATAAAAAGTAAAATCTTTGTCTGTAGGGTGTTCCAATCTCCAAATATCTACCAATTTGGTAACAGAAAGAAAGGATTTCAAAGCAAAGAATGCCTTGCTAGGCCGAAACTTAAAAACAGAAGACCGGTCCAACAAAGGATCCCCGATAAGATTAAAATCACCACCCATTATAAGGGACACATTGCCACTTTTGAGTGTTTCAGCAGAGACATAGGACCAAAAGGCAGGGTCATCAGAGGTAGGGGCATAAATATTAACCACATTTAAAGTAAGTTTGTCAATAAGAACTTGGGCAGCAACAAATCTACCATCTGCATCATGATGATGTGACAAAATTTGTACATGAGTTTTGTGTGAGAAAAATATAGTAACTCAATTTTTTACGCTTCGCAGCAGGAGATGAAACTATAAGCCCTACCCAACCTCTAGAAATAGTATGCAATATTTTATCATTAACATGAGTTTCTTGAACAAAACAAATATCAACCTCAGACTTATGTAAATATTCTAAAATGTTACGTCGCTTAACTGGGTGTCTGAGACCCATCACATTTATTGATGCAACAATTAACTTTTGTGGCCTAGACATATTTTCCTATAGGGAACAAAAATAACAGATAAGAAAAAAGAAAGAAAGACAGTAGCCCATATAAAAAAGACATAACAAGACAAACAACACGAAACGAGGTCAGTCACCAAGACCTCATACCAATAGGACATTGGAGATGGATGTACGAAGCAAGAAAACCACCATTAATATGCAAGTGCATGAAAGTGAATAACAATCTACAGTGAGGGGGTAGGAAAAAAATATTATTATTATCAGCCCGCAGAACCAGAAGGTTGAGAGTCCATGAGAACAAGATGATGTTGATCCAAAAATCTTATTAAATCTGCAGGAACTGAGACTTAGAAATGTCATTTTTCCAGATGCGCATAACTGTAGGGTCAAAAAGACCATATGTGTAGCCAGCTTCTCACAAACGAGGACGTAACTCTGAAAATTGCCGTCGTATTTGAACAGTCTCTTTTGCAAACTCCTGGTGAATAAAGACGTTGTTTCCTTCAATTAGGAGAGAAGGGATCTCTCAAACAGCCTTGCGTATAAGAAGATGATGCCTCAGAACTTTAAAATTATTTGTCGGGGATTGACTTGATGGGGGTTATGAATTGAAGGAATTCTATGGGCTTTATCAATCTTAAAGCGCTCTAGAAAGTTAATATTTAATAGCGTAGGGAGAAACTTTTCCAGAAAGAGACGACAACTCTGACCTTCGACTCCTTCAGGAACATTAAATATGCGTAGATTATACTGTCTATTTCTGTTTTCCAAATCAAGTAGGGAACGTTGGAGAGAAGCAACCGGAGTAGGAATGGGATCCATAGCTGTAATGGCTGCAGTATTATCACAAATCCTAATCTCATTGTCAGCAACTCTCATTAATAAGGAAGCCATATCTCTGTGAATATTTTTAATATCTGAGGAAATTATGTCTGTGTTGGTATGAATAGCTTGAATTTCCTCCAACAGTTTTGCTATGGAATCCTCTTGGGAGTCAATAGCTTTGGCTTTAACAGGAGGAGGTGAGACAGCTTGTTTGCGTTTATTTGGACCCATTTTAGACTCCATACTGGTAAACAGGGAACAAACAATATGAAGAGAAAAATTAATTACACCCCGGATAACAAAAGCCTGCAGTGTAATAAGGAGCCTTGGCAGGGTATTAAAAACCAAACAGTAGTCAGAAATATCAGCTCCAAAATGACTTAATATACAGGAAAAAAAGGCTGTATTACAGATAAAAAAGGATAAAAATCCCTTTAATCCTTTCCAAGCTGCAGAGCTGTGGCCAACAAGAAGCAGGACGAAAACCCCTTTAAGAAAGGCTGAGGCTTCTCAAAAGAGGAGGTGTCAAGTGGGTTAAGTCCGCCTCCTCTGTGTGGAAGGCTGGAGAATGATGAGGAGAGCAGGTGTCCTTTGTGAGGAGAAACGAAAAATGTCTGCTGCACTTTCCAGGGAGGCACCAGACCTCTGAAAACGGACCAGGCGCTGCAGGAACCACAACAGAGCAGCTGGGGGCAAAAACGAAGCCTAATTATGCCCCTATAGTCGGTACAAATTTGTCAGCGATGCACGTAATCACGGAGCTCAAGGTGCGGCGGCCATCTTGGATTGCTAGCGCTGCCGACTCCTGGTGGTGGACAGTTCTGAAGAAAAGTTGGAACCGTGGCCAGCAGATATGGTGGAGGCACCAAGGTGGGCATGGAGTTTCTTGGTGGACCACCCATTGAAGCAGTGGCTACTTCAATAGTAATGAAAGTGAAAACAATCTGTCAGTATGAGAAAAAATGTACAGCTCATCTGCAGGAGAACAGTGTCCCTCCATTATTCATGTGCCCAATAAATACCAAAGATTCCAAAAGAAACCTACTACAGATGCCCTTTGTCAGGACACATGAGAGGAGGGCTCTTCTAGCCTTGCTGCCTCTGGAAGCTTCAGTGGCCTGGTGCATGGTCCACAGTGCTGTTAATAGGTCATTTATGAACTGCCAGTTCTCGCCTATTATTGTTTTTAGGTCTACAGATAGCTCCAATTGTCTAGACGACATCATGCCATGAGGTATTTAAAACTGTATATGTACACAAAATAAGCTCATTGAGAATTTTGCAATTTATAGAGATATGTGATGTATCCCTCCCAACGCTACTCAGGACAAGTGTTGGGCATACAAAAAAAAGTAACAGATTGTCCTCACACACCTCCAGATGTCATGCTTCATCATAGGACAATCCTCGCTCTCCAAAACCTCAGTTTGATGGAGAGCCGGCCTACAGCTGGAGTCAGGGAGGCACTTCTGATTAAGAATGGATCCGTGATATAAGTTTGTTAAAAAACAATGTGGCATCCTAAAACAGTTTATTCGCTAGACAAGACACTTGGGGCCTCATTTATGAAAAGTGACGCATCACTGCGTGAAAACAGTGATGCGTCACTTTTCACTGCGCCCTCCCTGCGACTCCAATGATGCGTCATATTTACAGTATGACGCATCATGTCGCAAGGAGTCACAGATACGTCCGTATTTCGGACGTATCTGTAGGCGCAAAAGTGACGCATTGCTGGAGTGTGTCACAAAAGTGACGCAACTCCAGCAATGTGTCCTTTCACATGGGGCAAGCCCCATGTGAAAGGGCCTGCGTCAGTCTTATGCCTGCTGTGAGGCAGGCGCAAGATATTGACGCATTTGCACCCTAGAAGTGGCGCAGTGAAATCTTGTAGATTTCACTGCGTCACTTCTACGATGCTTACTTACGTGGGAACGCCCACCCTGCATACATTATACCTGACGCAGGTATAATGTAGCGCAGGGGTTTACAAAGTGATGCATCTAGGTAGATGCGTCACTTTGTAAATATGGCGCATCATGGCGCATGTTTTACGCCACTGGTGCGTCACAAAAAGTGACGCACCGGTGGCGCAAAAGTGACGCAGTGGCTCATAAATGAGCCCCTTGGTGATTAAAATCAATAGGGGAGATAAGGGGAATTAATAGCCCATCACCACTGTTACCGTCAACATGTTTCTGCATTGTGGCTCAATTCAGTCTGTGGCTTTCATCAGGAAGGGCATATAAAATCCGAATGAGGCAATGTGCTTTGCCCCCAAATCAGAGTGACCTGTGTCTACCTTTTAACTAAACTTGCTTTCCAATACCCCAGTGATGGGTTTTCTGCGCCTCATGGACGAAGGGCACAGGGACCCCTGTAGACACACTTTTGTCAAGGTGCGTCCCGAAGGAGCAAACGCATCTAGGCTTGCATATTTCAACTTTAGACAACAATGAAGTTGGACCGGATGTAGTAAAAGACTATTTGCAAAAATCAGTCGCAAATTGCTCACTGACTTTTTGCAACAAGTCTTCAATTTTGCACTGGGATCTATGAACCAATAGATTGCACTGCATAATCTCCAGCTGTAGGGACTGCAGAATGACCTGTCTAATGAATATTACTTAGGTAGGTCTCTATTTCCAACCCCCTGTGGTTGGCTACAAACACAGGGATGGTGCCCTGGGACTAACAGCAGTCCAGCACCTCTGTGTTTGCATTCCCAAACAGGAATTCTTTTTAAAGCAGCCCATGTTCCTTAAAATAATTGGTGCTCCTTTAAAAAAAAAAAGAAATGTCTCCCGCTTGGGAAAAGATTGCAGTGTGCCTGCAGACCGAATTTTCAAAGGGAAAGTATCCAAATGGAACATCTTTCTCTTTGTGAATCAGTTACATCCTCTTCTGATGGGTGAGTAACTGATCAATGGGATGTGACCACAACTGCGGCCGCAAACCATAGACATATACTGTGAGAAATTGGGTTATTGATTGAGGGCGATAAAACCCTACTGAAGCAGCAACTACAATTTACTGTTTGGGTGAAGTCACAAGCAAACCCTAAATTAACCTGTGCTCATCCGTCTGGTACCTTGGCACAGAACAGTCAGGCTTCATTTAGGGACAATTGGCAAAGTATTAATGCAGCACTTCAAACAGCAATAAAAAGAAACACAACCCAAGAAAATCCCTATACAATTTTAGAAAAAGAGTAATTTTTAATAAATTATTTCAGACACAAATTAAATCAGTAGAACTGGAGATATGCAATTTTGAAGATTTAAGAGAAAATAGCACAAAGCGCCAACTGTGGTTATCTGGTCATGCCAGTCTGGGGCAAAGTTACTTTTTTAGGCTGACTAGGATAGACCATGGACCAGCCACAGTGACCCTTTTAGGTATGCTGAAAATAAGTACCTGAGATCCTCGTAGCGGAGAGTTGTGAGGTCCCGGGACAAGGATGTCTCGTGCAGCCGAGGAGATGCAAAGTCCTTGTGTGAAGATGCATTAAACAGCGGCGGTTCCAATAAGTTGTGAGGCTGTGATATGAGGTCCTGCGTCGTTATCAAGGGTTCCATGAGCAAGGGGCTTGCGATGCAAAGTCCTGCGTCAAAAATGTGCAGCACACCGGCTGGTTCCAAAGAATCTGCAGGGCTTGCAATGCAGAGTCCTTCATCAACATCACGGCTACAGTTGACAAGGGGCTTGCGATGCGAAAACCTGCGTTGAGGATACGTCATGCAGCTGAAGTTCTGATGAGACTGAGGGCTCCGATGCGAAGTCTGAGTCGGGGTTGCATCGCACAGCAGTACCAATAAGGAATGTTCACAAGGCGCTGCATCACGCAGCGGCTCCAATGCATAATTTCAGGGAGGTGATGCGTCGCACCTCATTGGTTTTGGTGGGACCACAGATGGGCAGGCAGAGACCTTCAGGTTCACTTCCAAGGGTCCACCCCCACAACAGACTGACTCCTGCCACTGTGTTCAAGGTGGTTGAAGCCTTTTCTGTCCTCCTTGGGGGTTCGGTTCAGGCAGCCAGCCAAAGAGCCCTTGGAGTTTCTCTGGTGGTCCTGGGTATAAGATGTGGGTCCAGTCCTTCTCACTGTCAGGAGGGCAGCAGGGCAGTAGAGCGGCAGTCCTTCTTGCAGCAAAGGTGCACAGCAGTCTTTCTTTTGAGTCTTCCACAGGTCCAGATGTGTACTGAACATTTGAGTCTAAGGATCCAATAATTATACCTGATGCCCACTTTGAAATAAGAAAGTTCCGAAGGTTTCCATCCACCTGAGGAGTTTGGAATTTCTTGCCTCCCTGCCCTGGCCCCAGATTGTCTGGGGTCACAATAGACTAATATCAAACCCTTTGTGAATGTGCTCAGGCATAGCCTGTGTGATGTGCATGTGTAGTAGGTGACAGCTCCTCCCTCCTCCTCATCAGAACTTGCCCATCCTGCTACCACCTATTCCTATTTGTCTTACTGTCTGGGAGTAATACACAAAGACCAACTGCCAGCTGCACCTAGTCATGTGACCAAGGGACACATTAGTAGGCACTAAATGGTTAGGACAAGAAAATGCCAACTTTCTAAAAGTTGCATTGTCAGAATTGTGACTTAAAATCCGACTTTCCCAGTAAAAAAAAGGCTTTTAATTACAAAACTTTAGACACCAAACTCGATCTGTACACCTGCTTCAATTTGAAAGTTATAAAATATTAAATGTAATAAGGAAACCCAAAGTTATCCTTTTGGCGAGGTAGGCCTTGCATTAGTGAAAAACTAATTTTAGAGTTTTCCACTACCAGGACATGTAAAACTTAAAAGTACATGTCCAGCTTTATAATTACAGTGTACACTGTCCCTTGGAGTGCCGTTCTTGCCCCCTCTCTCTCCACCTTGCCTGCCAACTGTGCAGCTGCTGGGCCTGTGGTGAAGACGGGATATGACCCGGTGGGGCCCTAAGCTGCAGGGATTCTCTCTGCGTAGTACCGTCCCTGGGCTTCGGGCATGTCTCCGGAGGAGTGGGTGTGCCCTGATAACATTGCGGTGAGTGACGACCCTCAACTCGGATTATCCTGGTGGGGTGGCGCAGTTGCGCTCTGCGCTGCGGCGCGTGGGCGGCCTCCGGGACCATGGCCCTCCTGGCCTGCGCCCCGCGCCGCATATTACACCGACACGGGTGGATGAGCTACCCTGTTAGCCATCTTTGTTCATCTGCCCCCCCTCCATTATCTATTGACTGTGTTATCGCTGGGCCCTGAGTGTGACAGGAAGGGGATCCGGCTCTGATTGACTGTGTCTGCGGTACTGAGGTGGAGTCCCTGCGCATGGCCCCACGCTGAGCCAGAGAGACGGGCACGGAGTGCCGAGCGGTGCCTTCTGGGACACAGACCCCTTATGCAGAGGGCCTGAGATGGAAGTGGCTGCCACGAGACCCTGTGTGTGCTGCTCTCCACCTCCCACACCTAGTGCGGGGAGCTGGGGACGGACGGCACCCTGGGGTCTGACAAGGTCTGCCTACAACATCAGATAGTGTGTGCGACGGTGCGTGGCGCTGGGGCACCCCTTCCTCGCCCATGAAGACTAAGGATAAGGACCCAAAGCCCTCCAGATGGGAAAATGGATAAATACACCAAGGTTGTCACCCCAAATGATGCTACCCAGCCCATATTGGAGGCGACCACTATTCTCCAAGCCAATACAGTCATCCAGGGAAGCACTGGAAAACAAAATCGGTGAGGTGCGCTCAGAAGTTACATTACTGTGGCAGGACCTCCGGAACGTCTCGTTACGGAGGCAGAGTCCCAGGTCTCAGAAGTGGAGGACACAGTCAAAGCCTTGCAAAAAGCAGTAACAGAGCCCCTTGGCTCAAACAGTGACCTGCAGTGGCGTGTCGACGACACAGAAAACAGGGCATGCAGAAATAATCTCCGCTTTGTGGGGTTTCCGGCGGGGGTAGAGCGATTGGACCTGCCTGCATTCCTAACCACTTGGCTGAAAAACATTATTCTACCTGAACACTTCTCTACATGCTTTGTGCTTGAACGGGCACACAGAGCTCTGAGTGCCAGGCCACCCCCAAGGTCTATCATTGTAAAATGCTCAATTTTATGGATCGGGACATGATCTTGAGAGATGCACGCAGAATGAGGGAAATCAGACACGAGAACTCTAAGAATATGATTTTTCCAGACTATAGCAGGGATGTACAGAGGCAGAGAAAGACTTTTGACTCAGCCATAGCCAAACTAAGGCAAATTCAATATATGCTGCTATACGCTGCAAAACTGAAGGTTCTATACAAAGGCAGGGCACTTATCTTCCAGACCCCAGAGGATGTGTGGGCGTGGATCGAGGAAAGGCCAATCCTTCGCCCTCCGGAGAGGCAGACTAGGGGAGATGGCTGACATTGAGACGTCGGACCAATAAACAAACAGCATAGAACCAGAAGAAGCAAAATTGGATCATAGAGTGGGTCTGGCGACGCCCTACGCACTCAGGAGACCAAGCCAAAAACCAGAAGAACCTGCGGACGGCCCGGCTTGCGTTGAGGTCAAGGATGGCTGAGAAACAGACAGGTCCAGCCAACAGGACACACAGGTGGACTCGGAGGACCAAAGAGACTCCTCCGGAGACGAGAGTACTCACCCCTTGGTGGCAGTGATAACAGCCCTGAAGGGTGGAGGGTGGCCAAGCTTCACCAACGGGAGATAAATGACTCTCCAGATCCTATTCTCCTAAAACGTCTTAATCTGGCCTTGTTCACCGGCCGGAGACTAACAAGCTCCAACAGTATAACGCTGCAACCTGAAGCCTACCCTGTCTGGTAGTATCACCAAGAACAGAGCTGAAGCAAGGCCAGCTAAAGACTTGTTTCTATAAAAGTCTTGTGTAGCGGGAGGGTGTAGGGCACGGTTTCTTCAATTTTTGGGGGGTGGGTGACAGACCTCTCTGTCTTTTCCTACACAAGGTTGTTGTTTTGCCATGGGTTTGAGTGTAGTGGAAAGAGTAAGGGGGTGGAGGATTGGGAGAGAGGAAGGGATTGTTATTTTGTGTGTTTTAGTTTGTTTGCACTGGACTGAGAATTATCACTTGTCTACCCTGGGGGACCTGTACACAGATAAGGATATGCCCAGACAGGATTGCCCCTCCGACACCATGACATCTACGTTATCACATATAGAAGACCAGACCATTTTGGTCCTAACTTGGAATGTTAATGGCCTAAGGGACAGGATTAAATGTAGGCTGGTCACTCAATATATAAAACGTCTGCACCAAGACGTAGTACTACTACAAGAAACACACCTAATGGGCACACAATGCATTTTCTTGGGGAGGGCACAGTATACGGTCGTGGCACACACCAGCTTCACATCCGGCTCAAGAGTGGTTGCTATTTTGATCAAGAAATCACCCCACTTCAAAATAACTCGCAAGTGGACAGATCCGGATGGCAGGTTTGTAGGGGAAACGGAAACATTGGGAAGACGTAATATCACCATTGTCTGTGCATACTCACCTCCTCGACTGCAATCTCCTGTGCTCCTCAAGGTAGCTGATATCCTTCTAGAGACCCCCATGTCCTTCCACGTCATAGGGGGGATTTTAATAATGTCATTAGTACTGAGAAGGACCGGTCCAGAAGGTCTGATAGGAACATTGACACAACACCCTTGTCCCGCTTTGCAGATACCCTAGAGCTTACCGACGTATGGAGGTCCCAACATTCGAACATTCGAGAATACTCCTACTTCTCTGGACTGATTACGTTTTTGTCCCTAACGGGGAACTGGGGGTGGTTCGTCAAACAGAATATCTTGCTAGGGGACTGTCAGACCAGTCGCCATTACTGGTTTGATTAGGGCAGATGCCCGAACCTTTAATCCCACCTGGAAACTCAATGATCTCCGTACTGCCACAATAGTGCTCATACACAAGAAGGGCACACCCAGGAACAAGTGCGACTCATACCGCCCAATGTCCCTGTTGAATATGGAGGTCAAAATCCTTGTGACAATACTAGCCACGTGGCTACTTAAAGTTGTAGTGACCCTTATTCACAGTGACCAATCTGGTTTTATGCCAGGCCGGACGACTAGGTGGAACCTCCAAAGAGCCCACAACTGCGTGTTGGCCGTCAAGAACTGCACTACCCCGCATGCCTTTCTGGCACTAGATGCTGAAAAGGCCTTCGACGCAATACACTGGCCTTTCCTGGATGCTGTCCTAGTTAAATTCAGGTTCGGCCAGAAATTTAGGAAGTTGGTTGCCATTTTGTACACAGAACCGAGAACAGCAGTGAGGGTCAATGGTAGGCTCTCACCTACATTTTCCAATCTCCTGCGGAACTAGACAGGGATGTCCCCTGTCCCCACTGTTGTTCGCACTGGTGATAGAACCCCTAGCCTGCACAATCAGACACCATCCTGGGGTTAAGGTTTTCTGGGGTAAAGGTTTTCTGGACTACACCAGATGACCAAGGGGACAATAGAATCTCACTATATGTGGATGACATCCTTCTGTTTATCACAAAAATTGCAACTACGATCCCCACTGTGTTTTCCATCCTTGAAGAGTATGGCCGGTTCTACCATAAATGCATACTATACAGCCCAATGCAAGATATGGACTGGCCAACGATAGCCGGAGACCTATGTATTGCCACAGAGGGATTCCAATATCTTGTGATTTTTCTTACCACCAACGCTACTACGACATGTCGCACACATAACCCTTAAATTTCAAGCAGGATGCGGATAGATGGAGAGAACTACCACTCACCATAATGGGCCGGGCAGCAATGTTTAAAATGATCTCATTACCCCAATTCCTTTATGAACTACAGAACACTTTTCATCCCCTCCCTCGATCGATATTCAAGGAAGTCGAATACGAACTACGTGCACTCCTCTGGTTAAAAGGCCACCCAAGAATTGAACTAAAGTCTCTACAACGTAATCCATACAATGGGGGTTAGCGCTTCCGGATATAGAGGCATACTACTGGGCAGCCCAACTTACACCCATAAATGACTGGATACATGCACCTGGGGACTACCCCACCTACAGACTGGAAAGGGAAACACTCCCTCATAAAACATTCAGACATTACTTATATGGAGGGAAAGGAATCCACGGGTTACTCCCTGCAACTAGAGACACCGTAGCTGTATGGATTAGAGCTACCAGGGTGTTGGGTGGGCACACAAGATAACCAAGACTACCCTTCTGTGGAAGGGAACCCGGTTTAAAGAATTGAATAAGCTCCAGGGATTTGAAGCATGGGACCTGCTTGGGGTCTCCACGGTGGGAGATCTCACGACCAGTGGTACACTAAAACCCTTTTCCGCCTTTTAGGTGGAATTCCAGCTCCAAACCTCCAAATTTCTCAAATATGCCCAGCAGCGCCGTGCCGAAGGGATAGAGGTCTCTGAATTTCCCGAGTTTGCACCACTCGAAGAGAGAATACTTCAGGAAGACCTGAGTAGCAAGGCAGTCTCCATTACCTACAAAACTATAAATAATAATATGCCTGATACTTTGGGTAAATTGAGGGGGAATGGGAGGGAGACCTGGGGGAAATGGAGGACATAGACTGGGAGGTTGCCCTGATGTACCCTAGAGAGGTTGCGATAAGGGCTAGGCTCCGCCTCATCCAATTCGAAATCCTCCACCGGGTCTATTACGACAGAGCCAAGTTGCAAAAAATTGGAAGCGCTGAGTCTCCTCAGTGCCTGCGTTGTCGGGCTGCTCTTGGCAATTTTCTCCACATGCTCTGGGAGTATCCACGTGTAGGGGCTTACTGGCAGCTGATAATTGCTGAACTGAACGTAATCCAGGGACTCTCCCTTCCATTAGACCCTAAATGTATCCTCTTGGGGATCCCAAGTGACATCAATGTCCCCTGGCCCCAACTACTTTGTAGCGCACTGGGCCTGGTTGTGGCCAAGCGGGACATTGCACGACACTGGGGCACGCAGGACATCCCCACACTACAAGAATGGAAGAGGGGCATGGATCTGTACATGGCAGCAGAGAGGGTGACATATAAAAGCAGAGGATGCCACCCAAAATTCATGAAAATCTGGGGTAGCTGGATGAGATATTGTGGCCAAAGCCAGAGCCCTGGGGATACCCACATCACTACAACTGGGATATCAGTCTAAAAGGAATCTGCTGAATCCAGGAGAGGCGGGACTGGAGCGAGTTGGGGGATACTGCTTAACCACAATATATACCGGGGTTATGGAAGTAACTATGCCTGTACTGTGTATTGTGTCGCTCAGACGGTCACCAGAATTGGGAAAACCAAGTGAATTGTGTATGGTCTAAGTGCATTTTGTTGGTGCAGTTATGTAAATGTTTACACCTGATACAAAATAAAAATATACTTTAAATTTTTTTTATAACTAACTGTTGTTGTGCTAATTTCTAAATTAGCCAGAAAGTGCAATCTTGTGGCAGACTGCACAAGTGCCTGTGTTGACAATTAAGTGCTAGTGCCCAGCACCGGAAATCACCAGCTCAAACTAAGCACTGGTTAAGTGTACTTGGAAACGGCCAACATTTTCATCTAAAAGGAACGGATGCTTGGTTAAGTCAATGATCCTGCATGCTGGGCGAGCAGGTGGACAACTCCAGACAGGCTCAGTAGCACGCGCAGAACCCACCACATGATGGATACATGTGCACATACGCACGTGTGCACATTCCATACCTACTCCTATGCAGTCAGTGGGTCGCTTACCTATCTTCTCTCCAGGGCTCTGGGGCGTCTCTTGCATGCAGCACATACACCCCGACAGGAACCCCCAAAGTCTAGTCCTGCTCTGGGTACCAGTGGCCTTGTTCTCCTTTGTTGCTCACACAGAGCAGCTAAAAACAGAGGGCCCTGAAGGCTGCACTGTGAATAATCCTGGGGCAGGTCTCGCGTTGTCAGTCGCAATGTGTTTGTGAGTGTGAGAGAGAGAGCGGTCCATGCTGCTTAATGCTCGAAGGGTGGAGAGGAGTGTTTCCTCTCCGAGTGGGTGGGTGTTGCAGCTCCGGACCATTTGCCTGTCTGAAGCCCTGAAGTGCGCAGTGCGCCCACGAGCGTTTCCGTGACACCTTCGCTGGAGTGGAACTAGGCTCCTGGAGCTGGCACGGTCATGGCGGTGCTCCACTCTGCAGGGGCCTCTTTTCTCTTTAAGGCTGGGATTTGGGAGTGTAATGGGCCTTCACCACATTCTAAAGGACAGCCATTTTTTGCTACGCC
Source organism: Triturus cristatus (assembly GCF_964204655.1). Lineage (NCBI taxonomy): Eukaryota > Metazoa > Chordata > Amphibia > Caudata > Salamandridae > Triturus > Triturus cristatus. The sequence goes on along the minus strand of NC_140584.1, from coordinate 1,039,857,566 downwards.
AAATGGACACATGCCGAGCTTCTGGTGGAAGAGGTGGGCGAGCCACTAAATGCTGGAGCCCAGCTCGAGGTCCTCTTGAAACCTCGAGCCCAAAACGAGCAGAGCTTTCACGGGAGGCGATATGGCCTCGTGGCTACAGCTGCCGACCATACAACACGGGGAGCCAGCTCTGTATCCCAGCACATCTCCTTGTCCTGACACGACATCATGTAATGTATGTGTCTGTCGTGGAGGCCGGCAATGTTCGTGCTGGGTGAAACTGCCAAAAAGAAAATGTGAATTTTGTCTATCACCCACTGTCTATTATCGTCCCTCAAAAATGAAAGACAACGCAGTAACCTCTGATGTCAGAAAGTAACGCCCATGGAATGGCTGAACTGCAAATGATATGATTCTGGAAAAATTGGGACCGATTCCGGCTTCCATGCTTGACCAAATTGTTTGGTTCTATTCAAATACTTTATTCCACCAAGCCTTCTTTTTTGTTCATAATCACATCCGTCAACCTCCCCCTCCACCTCCGAACAACACCCTGGCTGTCGGACTTCAGGAACAGACTCAAAACCTGGCTCTTCAACTAAGCCCAGCAGCCCAGCGCCTGGGTACCCACAAGGGTAATAAACCACGCCCTATAAATACTGATTGATATTACAGCTCCTTGAAATGTCAGCTCAGGCTGTGCGCCGTACAAAAACCTCCCTAGTGTGTCATTTACCAGCACATAACATTGCTCAATCTATAATAGCAATCTGGGCCACATTCAGGGTACACATGACCCCTGACTTGCCTCGCAGTTCTTTAATAGCATTGTCATTAGGGCGGGTTAAGTACGTTTATCAGTTTATGTTAAAACTATCTCACTTTAATAAATACTTCTTAAATAACCTGATGTACAAAGGTGAAACATTTCCGTGTGTAAAAAGAAAAGCAGTAATAATTTTGAAAACACCTCATACTATCCTTACTTATCTTTGTTGCATGATTTATTTGGCAAATACTTTCAAGGCTCAGCTCGTGCACAGGCTCTTAGAGCCAGAGCCGGCCCCTGGCTCAGCTCTCCCTGTTCATTGGTTGACTCCCCCACCTTTAAACCAACCACGCATGAGGTACCCACTGGAGACACTTGGGCCCAGATTTATAATTGGATTGCGTTGCCCTTGCGTCACGCATGGGGCCCAAAAGTCAACGCAATTCCTAAGTCAGATTTACCAAGCAACGCAAGCCCACCTTGTGTGGCCCTGTGTTGCTTGGTAAATCTGGAGTAACACAACCTACACATCCACCCATGGATTTTGGTGCATTTCCAGATTTACCAATACTGATAAACCTGGGAATGCGTCAAACCTGTACGCCTTGCCGACAGAGGTGCAACGAGAAGAAAAATCTTTTTTTTTCTCATTTTTTCTACTACATGTGCAGTGAGAGAGCATTCCTGCTCTTTCCATTCAACGCAGCGCAGCAAGTTGTCTTGCTGCGTTGCGCTGCATCAAATCATGATAAATCTGGCCTTTGAAGCGTACTGTTTTCAATCTGGAAACCACACCTCTACTGGCATTTTTTAAACAGACAATTCGTTTGGATGGAAGTGTTCCTTTAGGTGTCCTAATCAGTGGTGTAGCTAGACCTACTGCCACCCGGGGTGGTCCCTAACTTTGCCGCTCAATGCGGGTAAGAGTGGGGGGCTGGGGTGGCAGCAGACGAACAACTTGTTCCCTTGTTTTGTTCTGGGTGGGGTTTGGGTGGTGCCAACGGACGGGACGAATTGTTCTTTGGGGTGAAGGGGGTGGTGGCAGTCGACAGACATGACTTGCTCACCTCCGCCGCCCACAAAAAGAGTGCCGCCCAGGTCAGAACACCCCCCAGCTATGCCACTGGTCCTAAGCTCAGCAACGGCCGCCATAAACAAAGGGTAGTGGGGCGGGAGGGGTCGCGGGGGGGGGGTGTTAGAAATACTATATTTATAGTAAAAACTCGCCTCCAGCATCACGTCCCATCGCGCCTCCTCTCCTCTTCCCGCCTGGTCCCAGCAGCCCCTGGGACAGACTCCCATCCATTGCCCTGAGCGGGCTAGAAAGATGCTCCGCTCAGGCCAGGGAGTCTGTGGGGTTTCTCCAGCCCAGCTGCTCAATGCAGCTGGGCTGCAGAAAACCAATATGCGCATGGTTTTTGATCTGCCTGAGATGGCCGGCCAAACACACATGAGCACTTAGGGAGTGCACGTAGCACTCCTCCTCCCCCTTTGCATGCCTCGGCCCCTCCCCTCCCTACAGCGCTCGCTCAGAGCAAGAACATTGTTTTATTTTTCATTTGCTGGCTCTGAGCCAGGCAGTGGGGCGACGCACCTCTTCCATTGCGGAGGAGCCGCCACTGAAAGTTGAAGCTCTTATGAGGCTTGTTCTGACTGCCCGCTCAGCTCTAAAAACTGTTCACCTTCACAAGTACCACACCACCTGCGGCTGCCCATCTGCCTCTCCTCCTTGAACGGTTAGTCCTAACCCCAGCATACATACACAGTACTTTAAATGGGTCGGTACGGAGTACCAGCACTTTTATATTTTGAGAGAGAGAGTATCTGTACCTGCACTTCTCAAGATAAACATACTACTTTTAATTGGAGAGTATCGGCACTTCTCAGAAACAAGCAGGTACTCTGCTACAGAGTACCTGCACTTCTATTTTTAATTTTAAGTACTGATATAGGGTTAATGCCCTCTCTTGCCTTCACACCCTGAAATATAAAACCTTACAAGGACTACGGAAGCTAAATTGACTGCAAAACTGAAGCAAGCATTCAGGCTTTCTAAACGACTAGTGAACGGTGCCACCTGCTGGCCAATGTGCAAATGTTCCGATGATTTTACCTGTTCAGCGGCTTTGGGTCAGGGGTTGCTTACAAGCCATCATCAGGAATAAGAATCACCGGGAAAGCGGCGCTCAAAACTTAAATCCACAAAAATACAAACTTGAGAAAAAAACTCATGACCTTTATTTCTATTTTTTCAGAGTTTGACTCCGTCAAGAGGCAGAGGGTCTGACGGAAATAATTAACCCTGGGCGGAGACCACCGCTCCGCCGCGGAGTGTGAGGAGAACGCGCAAATATCCGCACACTCCACAGCGGTGCGGAGTTGGCCAGCCTCCGCCTCCACCCCCCCATTATAAAAAGTAATTAAACATTATTAAAAAATAAATTTAAAACCACTTACCTGGCATGCGGCGTCCCCGGGCTGCCCTCCTTCTCTTCTTCACCCTATTGGTAATCCTTGTGAAAACTGCACATGCATGTGCATATGCGCATTTCTCACAAGAAATGCGCATGCGCTGGCGTGCATGCATGCGCAGATCTCTTAGAAGGATTAGCGAGACGGAAAAGAAGAGGAGGAGGGCTGCCCGGGGACGCCGCATGCCAGGTAAGTGGTTTTAAATTTATTTTTTAATATGTTTGATGACTTATTATAATGGGGGGTGGAGGCGGGTGGTGTAGCGGAGTTCCACGGAGTTTGTTTTCAACCCTGTGGACCTCTGCGTAGGACGAATATGCACACTACGCCCGGGGTTAGAAATATTTAAGCGCATTCGGTCAGTAGCGGCCGGCATTGCTCGCGGGTGGGGTGAGTGGGGTGTTCGGGGGGTCGCAAGGGCTCAGGGGGGTTAGATTCGCGGGGTGTCGAGGAGTGGGCGTGTCGGCGGGGGCTGTTCACGGGGAATAAAAAACAATTACACTTATCTTTCCGCCGGATCCTGCGTCTTCTCGACTCCTGCTCTCCTGCCTCCGACAGGAACAGGAAGCAGGCAGCCAGGCTCCCTCCCCTAAGCCAATCACAACGCCAGCCCTGCCAAGTACCACGCATTAGGCGTAAGTCTAACGCATTTCAGTGCGGTGGTCCGCATCACTACACTGAAATGCAAAATCATGCATTATAGCACCTCCTCAGCTGTGAAGCTGAGCTCTGCTATAATGCATGACTGAATTCCAGTGTGGCACAGAGCACTGTGTGCTGAGATAACAGTGCACACCCTTCTCAAAATGAGGCTCGGCAGGTAAGGGGAGGGATGGACTACTCTCCGGCCATGACACGTGTGTGCGCACTCAAGGCAGGGGTATAAAGATTACTCAGAGCTGTTTTGTTAGTCTGATGGTGATTTTAATTCACCCATCCAATGAGCAGCCTGCCATAGTCTGTAGCACCTACTTTGTGGTGACATGAGTGAGTCTGCCATAACCGGATAGAGTTAGTGGCTGAAGCCAGGGAGGATTTCTGCAGCTCACCGTGACAAGGCCTTCCCCAGCCAGTATGTGCTCAGATTAAGTACAGCGGAATCAGTCGCAAAGAGAGTAAGAGTACATTTCTTTTTCTACCAATATTAGCCCCTAGACTCCCAAGCCTCCGTGTTCATGCCCAGTCAATATCCATGCCACGCATTAAATGAAAAGGAAATGCTTCAGTGATTATACAGCAAAAGGTACATCACAGAAAGGTATGCAAAGCAGTTGAATGTTAAAACCAGGTTGCTGCTGCCAGAGTTTAGGAGTACAAGAAAGCAATTGTCATTGTATGATAAGATGATGAGCTACATTCCCTAAGCGCTAGTTTCCAAGTGTATTCATCACCCTGTCAATCATGGAATTGTACACGTTAGCTTGCGGGTTTATCCAGTATGATTGAGAATAGTTGCTCTACTGCAGTACCAGTAAATTGCAGTTTATTTCGTTGTTCATTATAGTTCCATATTTCCCAGAGCATTCTTATTGAGTCAAATTTCTATAAGGTTTCTTAACTCCCACGACTCTAAACAGTAGCATTGACTGAGCTGTTCTTCACACCTTCTGTCTTAACTTCAGTGGTAGGATGTAGTGTCCCAACATTAAACACGTAGCAGTGCTAAAGCAATTACGTCAGAGGTCAGTTGTGCTCTGGCACATGCAAGCATGCCTGTACTCGCACCGTCGTTCCCATTACTTCTGGCACTCATGAATGAACTCACTCGCACCTGCACTCATAAACCCATGCGGCGCTCCATGGGGCAAAAACGGCACAGATGCGTGACGCGTCTGTGCCGTAAAAGTGGCGCATTGCTGGAGTTGCGTCGCAGCTCCAGCAATGCTCTGGGGGGCCCTATCTTGTGAATGCTGCGTCAATCCTTACGCCTGCTTCAGACAGGAGCAGGGTTTTGACGCAGCATGGGCCTAAAAGTGACTGAGTGAAATCTTGTAGATTTCACTCAGCCTCTTTTAGGAGGCGTTCCTGCGCTGGAACGCCCCCCCCTGCGCAGGAACGCCTACATGTGGCGCAGGGCTTTACAACGTGATGCATCTCCCAGATGGCGCAGGATTTGCGCCGCTGCTGCGTCACAAAAGTGACGCAACCGCGGCGTAAATGAGGCGCAAGGGGCTTGTAAATCTGCCCCTCGGTGTCGATATGGCCGCTGCTTTTGCACGCATGCGACGTGCTGACCCGGCAGCGGCATCCTTTCCAGGATCCTGGTGCTGCACAGCAACTGAGGCTGGGGCTGTCGTGCTTCTCAAGCTGTTTCTGATGGTCTGAGGACCAGCGGCATCACTATGGGGGTGCGGGGGGTGCGGACCGCACCGGGTGACACCCTCACATGGGGTGACACCAACAGGGCCGGTGTGCGCACAGCAACCTAACCTTTTAGGAGGAGGAGGTGCCTGTGCGCAGTGCGCACTGTCTCCCCTCCTTTCTTTTATTTGCTTCCCTGTGAAATGGATCCAAAGAAGAAAATCACTTTTGCTGGTAATCAATGTCTATTTTTCTGACATTTAATTCCAAAGTGCAGCATCGGGAATAAAAGTTTAAAAATATGAAAAATAAATAACTAAATAAAGTAAGACAGAGTGGTAGCAAACTGGCCAGATTGATTTTATTCACACCCAAACACATTAGCGCCACATTTACAGAGTTTGCCAGTGAAGCGCTATTATAGTTGTCTTTGCTTTGTTTTCCCTGGGCTTGGAACTAGTGCACCAATCCTGGAGGTACTGCAACGTGAGGATTGAAAAACAAAATTTGTACTGCTGCTCTGTATCTAAGGATGTTGTATTTTTTTACCATACTGCTTACGTTTTGTAAGGATATAAGCAATGGCCATTGAAATTGGTCCATTCAGGGCCCTGTAGTCATGTCCTTAACTTTTCAGGCAAAAGCACTCACTGATTTCTGAACAGTGAGTGTAAAAGCGTTAAGGTAATCATGTTGTTCCTGCTTACATTTCACATGGTTTGCAAAATTTTGCATTCCCTATGATTGTTTGCTTTTTCCAGGATGCTGTCACTTTTTTTTGTAGGCCACATATTTCTCTTGCCCAGTGCGTAATTTAAATTGAGCCGCATCCAGGTGTTTATAGCTGGCAACAATTGGGTTGTAGTTGAAGGCAGTCTGAGTTTTTCTCAGTGGGGCAGTATGTTGTTCAGTGGGGGAGAGGATGTGGCACTATGGCCAGAGATGCTGAATTTGGAACTGGGGAACCAGGTTCAGCCTTAATAACCAGTCTGCCAGACCACTCTCCTGAGAGAGCACTATCTCACGCTAGACCTTAGAAGGCTTTGCAAGACATTAGAAGCCCCGGTGTCGTAGCAGCAGCAGGTGGACCCTAGAATGACAAGTGTAGGTTAACCTTCAAGGCTTGTCCACCACTATTCATACTGAAGTTCACCTCCAGTCTTGCGGGCAGGCCTATGAAGCAGTACACCCTAGAACAATGACCCTGTCACTGAGATCACAGGACCCTTGAGAAGGGCCAGCTCTAGGGCGGTGCAACCGGTGTGACCGCACAAGGTGCTCACTTTAGGTGGAGGCATCATTTTTGCAAGTATATTATGGTTTTAAAAGCGCTTGCTGCCTCCTTTCTGGCCTCCAGTAATTTTCGGTAACAATAAAAATGTCATGATTACTCTGGTGATTAATGTTCTTCCTAGAGAGAGATCAGAATTTTGTCTAATGGAAGATTTGACTCATGGAAAGGTAGCTCAGAGGATTAATGTACCTGCTGCAAAGAACATGTACCATGCAGATCACAAAGTGCACATAATGTAAATAGGCCAGTGGGCTACTGCTTTTGTCAGAGAGATCCTTTTGTTACTTGCAGTTTATAAGTTAAAATCCTAACATAGAACAGTGAGCTATTAACTGTCATCTACTCCGCAGCAACACAAGTCACATTTTTTATTAACTTTTGATACGTTTGAGCTGCAGACAATTTATTAGTTTAAATGGTCAGATCATGCTACAGATATTGCATTATGAGGCAAATATGGCAGAGCCGTTATTATTTAGAAAACATTTGCAAACTAGGATTTTTAGCCATTCATGTTTGAACTGCTGTTTTGGAAAAGGGAGAAGTGCTGATGACAGAAACTCCATGGCTCGGAGACAAATGGCTTGTGCTTCCACATTTTATCGTATTTGGGGACATTCTGTGATTAGAAGCATATCCCACTTTGTGAACACATTTTACTGTCAATAACTCATTATAACCTTAAATAATCATGTGTATCCATTGGTTGATAAAACTGGGCAGTGAAACCAAACAAATAGAAAAAATTGGGATGTTTGCGCCTTCTGGCCACGCCTCTGGCTCTGCCCACTGATCCAATCCTTGGGTTATTCCCGCCCTGTGATTCTCCGCCCACAGTTCCCCTACTTTTTTTCCCCCACTTCGACCACTGATATATCGTGTTGCTGGATAGTGGGAACACCACACCAGTAAAAAGTACCATACCTATGATATTATAAATTCCAATAAAATGTTGACTAGCAGGTAGCCCACTGTACAACTTGATTAATGAGTCATTATCACACTGTTGTTAACAGGCACATTTTGTAAATATAGGACCTACATTTACAAACGTTACTAAGGATTCTGTATGGTCCCGTTATTTGCCATCTGTGTGCACTGGTGGACTCGGGCGGCGGAGGTCCATGCGGTAAGTCGTGAGGGGGTGACACCCTGAGTTACCCGCACCGGGTGACACCAACCCTAGTGACGCCACTGCTGAGGACTCCTCAGTGTGAGTGTCAGGATTACTTCTACCACAGCACGCTGTGCCGTGGTAGGATCATGGTTTTCTTGGCTCTCCTGCCTCCTTCCTATCACATGTCCCTGAGTCTGCTTGGAGTCACCTGGGCGCCCTCGGTGTCTGGAGCGCTGCACGTTACTACTGACTAGCGCATACAGCACGGAGCTATTTTTGTGCCAATGCTTGTCCATAGAAAACTGTTCTTGTGCTGTGCCGGCCTCTTGCATCCCACCTGTTCAGAACATGGACCAGCTGACCCAGAGCACCAGAGAGCTCCATCACACCTGCTGTTCAGGAAGTGTATGAAGAGGCATCTTTCAAGAGCACTTTAGGCAAACGGGATTTCCGACCGGGTCGGCATTTTGTTGCTTTACCATCAAAGCACCTGATGTACTGAGAGTTTCTCTCCAAGGGCATTGAGGGCATTATTTGTGTTTCTTCTGCCTGCAACCATCAGGCCGTTCATGGCAGGGAGAGCAGCGCTGGGACCTGCTCCCTGAAGGCGCAGACGTGGCGGTGGTGTGGCGGCTACTGAGCGGGACAGGGTTTTGACTGTGGAACAAGTTTTGGTCCCTCATACTTTAAATGAGGCGGGCTGTGCTTAATTTGTAAAATAGTAAGTGCCGGTGCCATGACCAGGAGGCCACTGCAGGTTACACCACCCATCACCCCTCTCTTTGCTGCCAAAACAACTACTAACCACTCTCTCGCCTGCAAGTGAGAGACAGTTCAGAAATCTCTGCTTAATGTATAGTTTCTCTGCAGCCCCGCATGGCAACAGGTGTCCAACCTAGACTGTGGGCTGTGCCAAGCTACTACTAAGTGTGGGTGACGTTATACAGTTCGCAAGAAAGTGTTACTCATAGTCGCTGAATGTCACTCATAATTTCACTGAAATTATGAAAATGTCACACATAAGCAATCTAAACCTTGGCAGCTATGCAACGCTGCATGCAAGCAGCTTTGTGATTGGTCAGGACGCTGCCCAGCCATGGGGTAATGGGGTGGCCATGTTCTCCATGCAGGCTGCAATGCAGCCTGCATGGAGAAGGGCAGAGTGCGCATGACTTGTTGGGGCGGCCCGAGAGGGCCGACCAAACAGTCTTTGCACTCTTAGGAGTGGGCAAACCACTCCTTCCCTGCCCTGCTCAAAGAGCAGAGCAGCACCGCCCAGCCACCCGCCCGCAATGCGCAAAGTAAACATAAAACAGTAATAACTAAAAGTTATTACCATTTTCTGTTTTGGCTTTCTCGCACTGCGAGAAAGCAGTGGGGGGACGTTCCTCTGAACTAGTGGAGGAGCTGCGCCTGCATTCGGTACAGCCTGTCCTCCATGCCCGAGCCTTCAGCTGCAGGACATTGTTAAGCAGTACAGCCGCAAAGATCTGGATTCTCTGTTTATGAAGCCATTAAAAACCTTTTTTCAGAGAGGTGGAAGATGTGGAATAGTCACCTTTCCCTAGATTCCTGTAAAGAAGATACATCCTGGAGGGCTTCATGGGAGAGTTTCCAACTTCAGTGAAAGTTGTCTCCTTGGTAGTGGGCTTGTTTTCAGGAGACACCATCATTTTTCAGCAGTGGCTCCTTCACAATGGAGGAGGAGTGTCGCCTCACTCACTGCAGAAGAAAAATAAAACTATAATAACATTATTTTATTATCGTTTTATTTTTCTCTGGCAGCTGATGCTACTGAGGCAATGGTGGGGCGGGCCGTGCATCCTGAGTGACAACCAGCAGGGGGAGGAGGAGTTGTTGGGCACTGGAAGTGCGCATGAAGAGTTGGACCGCCGTCTTAGGCCGGCCAAACCATCTTGCGCACTTTGATGTCTCCAACCCAGCTCTATTATACAGCCGGGTAGAGAAACTGCAAAGGCTACCATTCACTTACTGAGCGCCTAACCAGCCTGCTCAGAGCAATACTGGCGCTGCTCTCATGCTGAGAGAAGCATCTGGATTGGGTGGGAGTGGCCCATGGACTTCCTCATACTTCTTCGCCGAGGTGGCTGGCAGCGGCAGTGTGAGGTAAGTGTTTTTTTAATTATTATTATTTGCCCCTCCGCACCACCCCACCAGTTTATTTTGGCAGTAGCCCCCCTGCTAAGAATGCATCTCTGTCTGATGCTTCAGATAAGAAGGTGGATGGGGCTATGAAAAGGGTATATTCTGCATCAAACTTTGCTGTTAGAACCGTAAATTATGCCACTTACATTTACAGTAACTCCTCAATGGTCAGGACTAGCAAGAGAGCTTCAGCATGAGGCAGATTGACCAGCAGACTTTCCATGATGGAGCAGGAGGTGAGGTTCCGGCCAAATGTTTCCAGTGACAGTCTGTCTGTTACTACTCCTTCTTGGTCTGGAATTAACGCTAGCAGATATCTCAGATTAAGAAATTGGAGGGTAGACAACTCTCAGAAATTCTTGCTGACTCACGTCCTCTTTAACGGCAGCGAGTTAAGTGGTCCTCAGAGAGAAAAGCTAGTGAAGAAATCAGAGGAGGATAGAAAACTTCTGACTCGCATCCAACTTTCATCTAGGGGAGATGTTTTGGCTTCCGGTGAACCGGATTACCCCAGAGGCTCCAGTCATCCCTTTCGTGGCAGAGGTCGTGGCCTGGGTGGCCTCTCTTCTGACAAATTTAGCTGCAGCCTGTTGTCTCTCCCTCCACCCCTTCCTCACAGAAATTATAATTATCATGGGATGGTTGGAGGGAGACCTCTGCACTTTATGGAGGTCTGGAGGTCAATGTCAGAGGATTCCCTGGTTCTTTAGATTGGGTTCCAGTGATACAAGATAGATTCAACTCTACACGAAGAACTTTTAATGCCCAATGCGTGTTGCACTCACTGTTCCACTGTCGTCACCAGGCTTTGACCCAGGTGGTTCTGGATCTCCTTATGACGGAAGCTATCAGACTGTCCCAGAAGAAGGGCCAGGGATGCTACTCGCTCACTATTATGGTCAAAAAGTCATCAGAGAATTTCTTCCTGTTCTGGATCTAAAAGGAGTGAATACATTAATCTCTTATCAAATTCAAGATGGTGATCATTCAGTCCATCATTCCCTTGGTCCTTCCGGGTATGTTCCTGGCCTCTCTGGACTTATTGGATGCACATCCCAATTCCCAAGTGTTCCTAGGGTTTTTCATTGTAGGGAAACATTTCCAGTTCTGAGTCCCTATATTAGGACTTTCTCCAACTCTGAACAAAATGTATACAGACTTTGGCATCTTTGGTAGATAATTTTCGTACTCTAAGTATCTTACTCTTTTCATACTTGGATAATTGGCTAATCGGCACCTCTTCTTTTTCAAAGGGCGCAGAAGCAATCAATAAAGTATGCAGACATTTTGGGGACCATGGTTTTCAGCTGAACAGGAAAAAATCCCACTTTCAGACAACCCAAACCAGCAGTTCATTGGAGCTAAGTTCCGTACAGATGTGGGGCAGCATTTGTCCCCCACCCCCCCGAGGTAGCAGAAACTGATGGCCCGTCTTTGCTCCCTTCTCCATATTCAATCAGTTGTGGCAAGATTATGGTTGACTGTTCAGGGGGACATGGCTGCAGCTCTTCATCTGGTCCCTCAGGCATGTCTTCATTTGCATCCCTTAGCCAACTATCCACTGTTCCATCTTTAACTCTTCTGGTGGAGGAGTGGAAAAAGTGAGCAGAAAGGAATGTTCTCTCTCATCTATCTTATGTGAATGAATAATGGGCTTGCGGACAGTTTGAGTGGTGTATTTCCCTCCTCCATGAGGATGTGCATATCTCAGCGCTGATCCTCCAAGATATTTTGACAACTTGGGCTGCTTTCAAGGGTGCTTCACTGAATGACATTTGAGCAGCGGCAACATAGGCTACCTCTTATACCACTATATCCCACTATAGGCTGTGACGGGGGACACGTTGACCTCTTAATCTGGCAAGGTGGTGTTGTCAGCACTTATATGTTGTCTGTTGTATATTGTAATAAATATCACTGGGTGTTGCAGTAACTTGTGTAAATATGTTTTTTTTTGTCTGAAGCAATTTTATTCCAGCTTGGATGTATGCTCATTTCAATATGACTGGATGGTTAATACTGTGCAGTGTCTTGTGAATATGAACAGTAGGATCCGTCTGCTCCCTGATGGCCTCTGTAGGAGAAGGATATAATTAGTATTGTGTGTCTGGGTGTGATTGATAAAGTTTATGATGCAGTGCATGCAGTTAACGGTTGCACTCTATACAATAAAGACATGCACTACAGAGCTACGTGTGTATTGTGGCCATCTGCATGCTACCAGGCTGTGGAATACACTACAACTGGTGACGAGGATTGGATTAGTGACCCGAAGAAACGACTGCTGTACCTGAGTGTTTGCCGAGGTCCAGCAAACTGCTCGTGCATGCCACATGGGTAAAATGCAGAAGGTTGAGAACAGTGATGACCAGATACAAGAGACAAAACGGTCACTTACCGCCAAAGATGAAAAACAAGCCATATGAAGTCAGGTCAGCCCCGATGACATCAATGTAAGCAAGCGGTCAGTGCTTACATGAGGTGCAGGTCCAAGTGGGGAGCAGACGTCGCTGGCCTCACTCTCAACATCAGTAAGGTCCACCACTGGTTATGATGCCGCCGCCTTAAGGTCCACCACTGGTTATGATGCCCCCGCCTTTCTGAAATCACCGCTTCAATTCAATACTGACAAAAGCAGAATGTTGGCACCAGATGGACTGCACAGATTGAAACATTTGATGACAAATAGATCATTAAATACTTAAAGAACCTAGCAGGTGACAGAGTGAAAGAAGAGATAAAGAAAATACCACAAGCTGATGGAATATCTTACTGTTAAATCAAGGAGGCATTAGAAACAACATTTAATCCAATGCTGAATGTCGACTATGAAAGGAACATTTTCAACCAGGCAAGACAGCAAGCTGGTGAAATGATGGATGAGTTTGTCGAAAGGCTTGATACCACCATCAAGCATTGCAAGTTCAACTAATTCAATGATCAAGAAGACATGCATCTAAGAGTTATCGATGGTTGCTGTTGGACCCGGCCTCGTGGCGTGGTCTTAACCCTCTTGGATCATGCTTGCTCCACGCACCAGCCCACGCAGCCCGGCTCCCTCCGGCCTCGGCCCCAGCGAAGCCCCGACATCGAGGCACCAAGATCTGGCCAGGGGGCACCACATAGCCACTTCACCACTCCCGATGGGACCCCCACCGTCCCTCAACACCTAGGTGCGATCGTCCTCCGGCCTCCCCGGGCCTGGCGCCTCTCCCGCTGGGCGTCTGGCCTCTCCCAGCCCGGCCTCTCCGCCCCCCCAGGCGCAAGGGTCCGGACATCAAAGGGCTCCAGACCTATATCTGGGGCAACCCCGCAGTGGGACAGTAGTTGTATCCCGGAGTCAAGAGCCCTGCTGATGGAATCGCGGCTGACCCTACGGAGAAGAACTCTTGCTTGAGTCTATACCACGAGCCCTGCTGACTGCGTCGCGGCTCCACCTTATTGAGACAAGGAACCTCACGGAACATCGGGGCCCTGCTGACGCTGTCGCGGCCCAACCTCGCTGAAACCTCCCTCGGAGCCCTGCTGACGTCGTCGCGGCTCGAGCTGAACTGAAACACCTTAAGAGCCCTGCTGACCTGGTCGCGGCTCGAACTCCACGAACTGATCGCCAGAGCCCTGCTGACACCGTCGCGGCTCGACCACTCCGAGGTCCAGAGTCCCTCCAGCTTGAGGATCAAGAACTGGGCCCAAGGTACCCTCGTACCAAGCTGCTACTAAAGACTGTCCCGCTACCCCGTCCCTACCCAAGACTTTGAGACTCTTGTGGATCCCTCGATCCCCCTTGTACATATCGATAACCGTAACTTCTTAGATGCTGATAAAGAACTGCTCGTCTTGATAAACATCCTCGAGTCCTGTGTGGTGGTGTTACTGTGCTAGTACGTTATAGGAGAAGGACCTCTCCTAGGAGGCTTCTCAGCAGCGCTCGGCTACTTCGTGCAGTGTGGGGGCCCCTCTGGGTGGTCTCTCTGACTCCCCCGAGGTCCGCCTTCCAACATTTGGTGGCCAGCGACGGGATCCGAGCCGAACGCAGATCGTACAAGCAAGTAACCCACTCGCTATCCATCCAGACAAACAGAGACCATGAGCAACCAGGCAACCACCGCGACCATGGAGTTCCAACCAGAACGTTTGGAAGATTATACACACAAAGAGTTAAAGCAGTTCTGCAAGGACAAGGGCATTGCAACCACCGGCCTAGGTACCAAGGAGGAGATGCAGAAAGCCCTGAGAACCTGGATAGAGTCCGAGGCGGGCCCCTCCCAGAGTGAAGGTACCCTGCCCCTAAATGCAGCCACGCCACCAGCACCGACCCCAGCGAACGGAGGGAGAAACAGCCTAGAAACCGGCCTCTCCGCGGAGGAAATACGAGAGCGGGAGAAGGTCCGGACCCATGAGCTAGAGCTCGCACGACTTCGGCTGGACGGCGAACTCCTGCTGGCCGAAAAAAAATTGGCCATAGAACAGCTACGGCTACAGGAGGAGATAGAGGAGAAGAAGCGGCATCGAGAACTGGAGGAAAAAAGGCTGACCCTCGAACACGAGCGGGGCCTCAAAGAACTCGAACTCAAGGCCCAAAAGGGGGAGACCGGCACCCCCAGCAATAGAGACGCTCTGCCGCCCACCGAAGCCAAGGTCCATATTCCCAAGGATGTCGTCAAGGAGTACTATAAAAACGACGACATCCAGCAGTGGTTCAAGGCATACGAGGTGGCCATGACCTCCCATCGGGTACCCCGGAAGGATTGGGGTGCCGGCCTATGGGGTCGGTTCCTTAGCGAGGGCCGAGACACCCTGCTCCAGCTCCCGGAAGAGGTGATGACCTCGTACGACCATATGAAGGAGGCCCTGCTCACCCGCTACGGACTAACCGCGGAAATGTACCGCCAGCGTTTCAGAGACTGCAAGAAAATCCCCGGTACCACGTGGGTAGAGTATGTTGACTTCTTCAGCAGGGCCCTAGAAGGTTGGATCAAGGGTAGCAAGGTCACCACCTACGGGCAGCTGGTCGACCTCATTATTTGGGAACACCTCTCCAACAACTGCTTCGTGGAGCTAAGACAACACCTCCTCGACAGCAAGCTGACCGAGCCGCGGAAGCTCGCCGCCGAGGCCGATCGATGGGTCAACACCCGAGTCCCCCGGAACCCGATGGGGGAGTACCAGCGAAACCCCACCGGACCCCCCCGCCAGCGCGGTGGAGGAGGAGGGTCGAACCGAATCGGGACCTCCCAGCCGGGCCGCCCCGGAGTCCGCCTCGGGGCCGCCTCAGCAACACCCCTCCCCGAGCCTAGCCCGAAGAGGGACGACACCAGCCAAAACCGGCCCCCGGCCCCCGATAACCTGCTACGGCTGCCAACAAACAGGACACTATGCCAGCGACCCCGCCTGTCCCATGAACCGACGAGGTGGGACCAGCGGGCCCCCGCCCCGACAACTGGCGGCTGCCGCCCTGGGAGAAGGGGAGGAAGAGGAAGAACCCCTCGACGGGGGGTCCACTGAGTGGGAGCCGGCGGCCATGTCCCTAGTCTGCCTGGGCAGCCGAGAAATGGTGCCCCGAACACCCATCCCGAGCAACACCCAGAAGTACCAACAGTGGGTCACTATCAATGGACGACGGGTCGAAGCCCTCCGTGACACCGGAGCCAGTGTCACCGCTGTCCGCTGCCACCTGGTGACCCCCGAACAGATCCTGCCAAATGTGCTATGCCCCGTCCGGACGGCCGACAACAGCGAAAGCATGTGCCAGATGGCCCAGATCCCCTTCGAATGGGGAGGGGTGACGGGCATGCTGAAGGTGACTGTCTGCGACGACGCTCCAGTGGACTGCCTCCTGGGGAACGACCTAGAGAGTTCCCCCTGGGCTCAAGTGGAGCGGCGAGAGCATCTCCGAATGTTGGGACTACCCGAATGGGCCTGCGCCACCACCCGGTCCATGGCCGCCCAGGCCCCCCGCTCGTCCATGACAGCCGACACCGTCGAGCCCGAGGGGCCCGTGCCACCACCTGCCTCCAGCGAGGAAGAAGCGGGCACCGATGCCAGGCCCACGGAACCCTCCCCGGGCGAGATCGCCTCTCTCGGCGCCCTCCCGAAGCTTGCCCAATGGCGCCACGACGGGGGCCCCACCAGAGAACAGTTCCAGCAGGAACAGAAGACCTGCCCCTCCCTCGAAGGGGTCCGACAGCAGGCGGCCTCGCAGGCCAACGGTGACCAGGCCGGAACACACTGGGTCTATTGGGCCGAGGGACTACTGTACAGCGAGCAGAAGATTGCGGAACTGGGGGCCAGTCGAGTGCTGGTGGTCCCCCTCCGATTCCGGGAGTTCCTCCTTAACCTGGCACATGATGTGCCCCTCGCCGGGCACCTGGGGCAGGACAAAACCTACAGCCGCCTGGTGACCCACTTCTACTGGCCCCGGATGCGGAGGGACGTGGACAACCACTGCCGGTCCTGCCGGACCTGCCAAGCCAGCGGGAAGATGGGGGGACGGGTCAAAGCCCTTCTCCAGCCCTTCCCAGCAGTCAACACCCCGTTCGAATGGGTCGGGATAGACATCGTAGGGCCCCTGGACCCCCGGACCGCCCTGGGTCACCACTTCATCCTGGTCCTCGTAGACCACGCAACCAGATACCCTGAGGCCATCCCGCTTCGAACTGTGACAGCCCCCGTAGTGGGCCGGGCCTTAATGGGGATCTTCTCGAGAGTGGGGTTCCCCCGAGAAGTGGTGAGCGACCGGGGTACGAACTTCATCTCTAAATACATGCGGTCCCTGTGGCAGCAGTGCGGGGTCACGTACAAATTCACCACCCCATACCACCCTCAGGGGAACGGACTGGTCGAGCGGTTCAACAGAACCTTAAAAGGAATGATCAAGGGCCTGGAAGAACCCCTAAGGCGGAGATGGGATGTCCTGCTGCCGTGCCTCCTGTTTGCCTATCGGGAGGTCCCGCAGAAGTCCCTGGGGTTCAGCCCTTTCGAATTGTTGTACGGGCATCCGGTCCGAGGACCCCTCAGCCTGATCAAGGAGGGCTGGGAGACGAAGCCCCGAGATGCCCCTCCCGACGTCTACTGATACCTCCTGACCCTACGAAACCAGACACGAAGGTTCCGAGCCCTGGCCGAAGCCAACGTCGAGGCCAGCCAAGAGGACATGAAACGATGGTATGATCAAAACGCCTCTACCATTGAGTTTGAGCCAGGCCAGCAAGTCTGGGTCATGTCACCGGTTGACCCCTGCGCCCTCCAGGACAAATGGACCGGGCCCTTCAAGGTGGTGGAAAAGAAGAGCCCCGTCACCTACCTGATCGACATGGAGTCTCCCCGGAACCCCCTCCGGGTTCTACATGCTAACCGGCTCAAACCCCACTTTGCCCGGACCGAACTAAGCCTACTGCTAGCGACCGATGATGGGGGCGAAGGCGACTCCGAGCCCCCACCCGACCTCCTGCGGATCAGCGACCACGACGGTTCCATCGAAGGCGTCCAACTGGCCCCCTCCCGAACCCGGAACAGCGCCACGACTGTCGGCAACTGTTGCAGCCCTTTGCGGCCCTCCTCTCCCTCACTCCGGGGGTGACTCCATGGTGTGTCCACGACGTCGACACTGGGGACAGTCCCCCCGTGCGACACAGAGCCTACCGAGTACCCGACCGGGTGCGGGCCTGCATCCAGGCCGAGGTGGCGAAGATGCTGGCCCTCAGGGTCATCGAGCCCTCCGACAGCCCGTGGGCCAGTCCCTTCGTCCTGGTGCCAAAGGCCGCCGCACCAGGCACCCCCCCGGAGCTACGATTTTGTGTGGACTACCGGGGCCTGAATGCTGTTACCAAGACCGATGCCCATCCCCTTCCCCGGGCCGACGAGCTCATCGACCACTTAGGAGCAGCCCGCTACCTGAGTACTTTTGACCTCACCGCCGGGTACTGGCAGATCCAGCTCACCCCCGGCGCCCAAGAGAGATCCGCTTTCTACACCCCTGATGGGCACTACCACTTTCGGGTGATGCCCTTCGGCATGAAGAATGCCCCGGCCACCTTCCAGAGACTGGTGAACAAGGTCCTGGCCAGGCTAGAGGCCTTCAGCGCGGCTTATTTAGATGACATTGCCGTATACAGCAGCCACTGGGCTGAGCACCTGGGGCACCTCAAGGCAGTCCTGGCCGCCCTCCAAAGGGCCGGGCTCACGATCAAGGCCAGCAAATGCCAGATAGGCCAAGGATCGGTGACCTATCTGGGCCATCAAGTAGGGAGCGGTCAGGTGGCTCCCCTCCAACCGAAAGTTGATGCCATCCAGGCATGGGAACCCCCCACCACCCAGACAGCTGTCCGGGCCTTCCTGGGCCTCACCGGGTACTACCGGCAATTCATCAAAGACTATGGGAGCATTGTCGGCCCCCTCACAGAGCTCACGTCAAAAAAGCAGCCCAAGAAGGTGCACTGGACCCCCCGCTGCCAGACGGCCTTCGAGACTCTCAAGACGGCGATGTGCACTGCCCCCGTGCTACAGGCCCCTGACTACAGCAAGGAGTTCGTGGTGCAGACGGACGCCTCCGAATATGGAATTGGGGCCGTCCTGTCCCAGGTAGATTCGGAGGGACTCGACAGACCCGTGGCCTTCATCAGCCGACGGCTGCTGCCCCGGGAGCAGCGGTGGAGCACTATCGAGCGGGAGGCCTTCGCTGTAGTGTGGGCCCTCAAAAAGCTCCGGCCCTATCTCTTCGGCTCCCACTTCCGGGTCCAGACTGACCACCGGCCCTTGCGGTGGTTAATGCAAATGAGAGGCGAGAACCCCAAGCTGCTGCGATGGTCCATCTCGCTGCAAGGGATGGACTTTTCTGTTGAACACCGGCCCGGCAATGACCACGCCAACGCCGACGGCCTGTCCCGCTTCTTCCGCCTTGACGAGGAGAATCCCCAAGGAGATGGGTGACTCTCCCTGCCTTCGGCTGGGGGGGACGCCTGTTGGACCCGGCCTCGTGGCGTGGTCTTAACCCTCTTGGATCATGCTTGCTCCACGCACCAGCCCACGCAGCCCGGCTCCCTCCGGCCTCGGCCCCAGCGAAGCCCCGACATCGAGGCACCAAGATCTGGCCAGGGGGCACCACATGGCCACTTCACCACTCCCGGAGGATGGGAGTTTCGATGGGACCCCCACCGTCCCTCAACACCTAGGTGCGATCGTCCTCCAGCCTCCCCGGGCCTGGCGCCTCTCCCGCTGGGCGTCTGGCCTCTCCCAGCCCATCCTCTCCGCCTCCCCAGGCGCAAGGGTCCGGACATCAAAGGGCTCCAGACCTATATCTGGGGCAACCTCGCAATGGGACAGTAGTTGTATCCCGGAGTCAAGAGCCCTGCTGATGGAATCGCGGCTGACCCTACGGAGAAGAACTCTTGCTTGAGACTATACCACGAGCCCTGCTGACTGCGTCGCGGCTCCACCTTATTGAGACAAGGAACCTCACGGAACATCGGGGCCCTGCTGACGCTGTCACGGCCCAACCTCGCTGAAACCTCCCTCGGAGCCCTGCTGACGTCGTCGCGGCTCGAGCTGAACTGAAACACCTTAAGAGCCCTGCTGACCTGGTCGCGGCTCGAACTCCACAAACTGATCGCCAGAGCCCTGCTGACGCCGTCGCGGCTCGACCACTCCGAGATCCGGAGTCCCTCCAGCTTGAGGATCAAGAACTGGGCCCAAGGTACCCTCGTACCAAGCTGCTACTAAAGACTGTCCCGCTACCCCGTCCCTACCCAAGACTTTGAGACTCTTGTGGATCCCTCGATCCCCCTTGTACATATCGATAACCGTAACTTCTTAGATGCTGATAAAGAACTGCTCGTCTTGATAAACATCCTCGAGTCCTGTGTGGTGGTGTTACTGTGCTAGTACGTTATAGGAGAAGGACCTCTCCTAGGAGGCTTCTCAGCAGCGCTCGGCTACTTCGTGCAGTGTGGGGGCCCCTCTGGGTGGTCTCTCTGACTCCCCCGAGGTCCGCCTTCCAACAGTTGCCTGTCCAATTTGTTCAGACAACGTATGCTGATAGAGACGTTCAGTCTAGAGAAGGGTACTTATGGCTACGAGAACAGAGGAACTTGTAGATTGACAAGCTGCTGACATGGAATTTGGAAAAGCCCACAGCGAGTCAGCTTTGAGCATGAAAAGTAAGCAGAGACCCCAGGTCGAGGGGCATAAAGTGATGTACCTGAAGAAAAAGTTGTGTTTCTGATGTGGTTCCTCCTTTCCATGCAAAGGAACATTTCCCACCTTTGTACAGCTATGCAAAGGCTGTGGGAAAGAAAACCATTTCATAACGGTTTGCAAAGCGAAAGAGAAACCAACTACATAAAACAAAGAAGAGAAAATGGATGCCAAAAAATTCCAGAAGCACTCTAGCCATGCCCGCAAGGCCAAACAGTGACATCAGTTGAGACAAATGGAAACTTTGGCTTCAGCCTGACATCGTATGCAGACGATACACAAATTGTGGTGACTTTGCGGCCTGGACAGGCAGCAGGAATCAAAAAACGGTTCCACGATTGTATGGCAGCAATCGGGAGGTGGATGTCACAAAACTGCCTAAAACTGAATTCAGGAAAGACTGAGGTTATCCTATTTGGAAATGATCCCAACTTCTGGACCCCAAATTGGTGGCCAGAAGCGATGGGGACTCTTCCTACCCCCTCCAAGAAAGTGAAAAACCTAGGAGTCATAATTGATGAGAAACTCAACTTTGGTGATCAGATCAATGCCGTGGCATCAACTACCTCCTATACAATCAGAATGATTAAGAAAGTTCTCCCATTCTTGCCGGCTGATAGCCAGCAGACTGTAGTCACTGCACTCATTCTGTCCA